>NC_137075.1:59458387-60058387 GCF_951640355.1 Cnephaeus nilssonii
GGCAGGTGCGCAGAAGTGGCCTGGACACTCACAGGCCCTTTTTTCTGCCACAGCAGGACGCGCAAGACTTCTCATCTCTTCCCAAAATACCCCAGTTGAGATCTAAGCAAAGGAAAGCGGTGGGTTACTTCTGATGGAGCTAAACAACGGCTTCCCCTTGTTCAACAACTGAGTGCCACGGCTACTCACACTCTTCGCTCTCTACCGCGGCATAGTTGCCGACTTCTTTGAAGCTGATGTTTCCCAGGTGGAGCACGCCTGCCACGATCTGCAGCACCAGCGTCTGCTCCTCCGCGAAGATCCCGATCACGTTCATCGCGTGCTGGAGGCGGGAAGAGAAATTACCCACATGAGCTGGTCACCAACCTTATAAGCACGCAACGCAGGAGCCCAAGCTTGGATTGGATGGTGCAGTGATATCAGGCTCAGCTAGTGACGGCAGCTGGAAGTCCCGGTCAGACACTATCCCTGACCAATGCACTCTCTCGCCTCTCTCTCAAGCCTCAACATCATGCTGGAGAGGCAGTTGTGTCCTTGAATAGAGCATGCAACCCTCCAGGGTAAGGGCCAAGAGAGCTGCAGGAGGAGGCGCGCAGCTGGAGCAGCAGCTGGGCACAGTCAACAAGTCTGTCCGCATCCCTCGGTGTGACCCTGGTGCCATGCCTCTCCCTCTAGGGCACTGGCCCAGCTACTCCAAACGGACACAGAGGCCTTTCCCGTCACGGGGAGGGCTGAGAATAGATTGCATTTGCAAAAGATCTCGGTTAAAAATCTCCAGGAATTCAAATAATAACGGCATCAGGGGAGTCTTACTTCTGAGGTCTATACAATCGAATAAAAGCAGCTGAAAGGCTGGAGTCTTTGATACCCATATTCCAAAGGAAATGTACTCTAGGACCAATGTAGACCCCCCATCTGCATTGCTCCAGCCAGCTCCTTCGGGGCCTCCTGATGTCCCCTCTTGTCCTGGCCCCCGGAAAAACATCCTGCCCTTCAAGAAACACCAGCTTTCTTCAAGCTGCACCTCCAAATGCCCTGCAGGGTCTCCCACTGGGCTCTGGCTCTGGGCTGAGGTTGGGCCAGGCTGGTAGCTGACTCAAAGGGCAGTAGCGATGCATTTCTTTGAGGCTAAATAGGTGACCAGCCCACCTCCAGAAAGGTCTAACTCGACTTGCTAAGTCGTTTCCCGGAGGATGTGACCCTTTGTACTATAACGTACACACCGTGAAGAGCTCTATGCCCTGTACATACAGAGTGAGGAGAAAGTGGGTGGGGAAAAGCCTGAAGGTGTTCTAATAAACCGTCTAACCTGATTGGGGCCCTAAGAGCGCTCTGCTTTGCCTTTCTAAGAAAGCAGCGCAGTTGTGCGAGCTGTCAGTCAACAGGTGTGGTAAGTGTATTATGCACAACAGTCCTTACCTGCTAATCAGAACTCCTGCGGGGGGTAATGATGCATGCACTGTTTTTGTTTGTTTGCTTGTTAATCCTCACTGAGGATATTTTTTTCCATTGATTTTTAGAGAGAGTGGAAGGGACACACACACACACACACACACACACACACACACATCAATGTGAGAGACACATCGATTGGTTGCCTCCAACATGTGCCTCGACTGGGGATCGAAGCTGCAACCCAGTTACATGTCCTTGAGCAGGAACTGAACCCCCACCTTCGGTGTGCGGGACGACGCTCTAACCACTGGCCAGGGCACGTTCACTCTCCTTTTTTATTACCCATCTCAAATCATTAAGCGGTCCTCTGGCAGCTGGGCAGGTGGCTACTGAAGGGTGCTTAAACGTGTTTTACGAAATGGGACTGCTTACAGCAGAAGGAGGTGGAAATTGCATGCTGCTCTTGGCTTTGCTAACCTTCACTGCCCTTTCTACCAGCGGCAACGCCCTGCCTGCGAGCAGATCCCGCCTGGCCCTGCACCAGCACTTACCAGAGTTTCCTGGAACTCCCGCTTGTCATCAATGTCATCCACCTTGTAGGACCCGGAGAGGCTCAGGTAGTAGTAATAGTCCATGCTGGTGATGCCCAGGCTCTGCTTCTGGTCGGCAGAGGCGCCCTCGATGAGCTGGAACAAGAGAAAGTGGGGTGGGTGTGATGTGGCCCTCAAAGTAGTCCCAGGCACCTCATGGTTCCTGCTGCCTCTGCCCTGAACAAGGGCGATGGGACTCTCTAGCCCTGCTTTCTGAAATGACCGGGGGTCCTCACCTCCAAAATATGACGGGGCTTCAGGATTTCTGCTCTACTGGTGATAGCCCAAGGTCATCTCTGCACATGCTGGTCCTTAACTGTCTGATCAGACCTGCAAGACCTGAGCAGCTCCCCTTGTCCAATACGGGGAGCGGACTGCAGTGCTTCTGTGGTGAGATCCCGCAGGAGAGTGGAAACCAAGCCAGGTTATAATCACTCCATTCCTGCTCACCTGGCCTGTGGCTTTCTAGAGCGCAGCTGGCCCCTCCGTGCTTTCACTGCAGGGTGCATATTAAAAAGCCACCGAAGGTCCACACTCTGGCATTCTGAAACCCCTGAAGCAAATGATTGTCCCAGGCTTTTTGTCCCACCTCTGATATCTGCCTGAGGTCTGAGCAAGACCCTCCCAAAGGGCTCCCATCAGTGCGGTGCTGCAAATATTTATCCATCAGCTCTTGGGGAGAAAATGGATTTGTAGTGTCTGCCGGTTTCCATGGTGTAAATACTCCTCCCCTGACTGATGTCAAACTATTAAGAAAATGTCACTGAAGGAAGTGATGCACACAGCCCAGGCAAGCTCCCTGCTGGCTCCAACCCAATGGGACCTAGGAAAACACAGTTCCTCTCCACACTTCTCCATTGCGGTCAAGTTCCTCATGTCAACTCAGCAGCACATCCCCAAAACAGGGAACCTCATCTCCATTGCTGAGAAGTCCTAGGACATCATCTTCCCTTAGTTTTCTTCCTAGTCTCTTCGAAATCTTTTTGTACCGCCCTCTTCCTATCTTTCCCTTTCTTTTGTCTGTGAAAAAAGCGTTCCTTACTCTTCCTGTCTTCTTCCCACCCACATGGCACAGCCCCTCTCACTTGCACCCCTCCCCCTTCCCCCCCCCCCCCCCACCCAGCTCTTTCTATTTACAAACTTGTGCTCTTGGCCTTTAGAAGCATTTCACTGACTCCGTGAACTTCAAGCTGCAGACTCTACTTCTCATCACGACTTAACCACCTGCACTCTGGCCTCTCCCCTCGCCATTCTGATGAAATGACTCCTGACGCTACTTCCAGTGGCAAAGTCCGACAGCCCTTTCTTGGTCCCTAGACCCCTGCCCCATCCTTTATCCGCAAGAGCTCTGAGCATTTGATCCTGAAGCTCACTCCCGAGCTCCCCCTGGCTTCCGTGACACTGCAGGTTCCTGTCTTTCCTCCCCTGACTAACCCCCTGCTCCCCAATGCCTGCTCAATCTGCAGTCCGTCTGCAGGCCCCCAGTCTTGTAGAGACACGGTTTTTCTCTCCATACTCATTCCCACGGGAGTCTTATCTATCCACAGCTTTAACTTCATGTCAGAATCTTTACCTCCATCTTCCCCTAAGCTCACCACTTCCACAGTCCCTAGTCTGCTGGTTTCCAACCTGTGGGCAGAGGATTTCGGTGGGGGTGGGGGGTGGGGTGGGAAGCATGGGGAATGGGGCTGGCATTTATTGAAAGGGGTCCTGGAAACAATTATGAACTTCGCTCTAGTGCTTAGTAAATAATATACTATGTGTGTGCTATACAAAATTATTTTTCAATCATCTGTACATGTTGCTTTGATTAATACAATTAAGAGCATTACTGAAGTCACAAAAGCTTTTGGTCATTTATGTATTCTTTCAACCAACAAACTAACTGGAAGAATTGCTTGCCATCATCTAAGACAAGCATGTCAAACTTAAAGGCTACCACGGGCCAAATAAATGAGGCATGTGGCCTGTGGGCCGTGAGTTTGACATGCTTGGTCTAAGACAGTGGTCGGCAAACTCATTAGTCAACAGAGCCAAATATCAACAGTACAACAATTGAAATTTCTTTTGAGAGCCAAATTTTTTAAACTTAAACTTCTTCTAACGCCACTTCTTCAAAATAGACGCGCCCAGGCCGTGGTATTTTGTGGAAGAGCCACACTCAAGGGGCCAAAGAGCCACATGTGGCTCGCGAGCCACAGTTTGCCGACCACAGTTCTAAGACATCTATGTAATTGATAAGACTGAATTCGAGCTACCAACACAGTTTAACTTCCCTCCAATCCAGTGGTCTTTAAACTGGAGCAAAAAAAACCCAAAAAACAAAACAAAAAAAAAAAACAAAACAAAAAACAGTTGCAGGCCTTTTTTCAAAGAAAATCTAATGTGGATCCCCAATAGATGAAATGTATATAAACTCACACATAATGAAATTGTCTATCGTATCATTATATTTTTAAAATAGTTAAAAACATTTTAAAAACTAGCTGAGTCAGAAGATTGCCAAAGACTGGAACACAATGTAAAAGCATTCTCCACCCGCTCTAGCTCCGTAGTCTCCACGGCTGCTGAGTGTCTAAGTCAAAACCTTTTGACCTGACATTAAAGATCCATAGCCAATCGGGGAAGTAGGGGAGGGTAAAGGGGGGGCAAATGGTGATGGGGAAAATAAAGATCCGTAGCCTATTTCAAGTCCTTCGTCCAACAGTTCACCTTTTGAAGACTCTGCCCTTGCAAGCTCGTTGAGGGCTTGCTCACACCTCTAGTGCTCTGTCCAGGCCACCAGACCTGCCTGCACAGCCTCCCATCCATGTCATCCTGCACCCCCTTCATAGACCTCCCCTTCCCATCCCAGTCAACTCTCCCCACACAAACTTCTATTTGGCAAAGAACCAAGCTTTTGTTTTGAAGTTTTATCAACACTTTCTTGATTATTTAACTTTGTCTTCTCACCCCGACTAGAACTTACTCTCCTGTGAGGTTAGGGACATTCGTTCTGACAATTCTCTGCACGCCGACTTACACATACTATTGTGAAGAATGCTCCTTGGCTTGCAGACTAGATTGTCTAAGCCCGATTACTGAGAGGAAACAAGCAAATCTAAATGTGGAGAAGGGATAAGGAAGTAGGAAAGAAACAATATAAAGGAAAACCTGGTAAAATATGTGAAAACTCCGCTCTCCAGGGTTCCTCATCACCACCCTAGATTTTTCCAGAAGGAAGTTGGAGATCTTTCCACCATCTGGTTCCCCACCTGGACTGAACTGGATTTCAAAGTATTTTCCCTGCAAGAGAGTTAGGGGTTTCCTTCAATGGTTAGTGAACAAAAACATGATGTTCCAAATAGGCGTTAGGTACAGTATATAATTCAAGGAAATTCATTAATGCTAGATACATTCTGAATTATTCCCAGTCCTGGTCTAGATTTCCTGACTTTTTTTTTTTCCTTTAATCAGACAATAGCATGTACTCCTGTCCAATCATACAATTCTGTATTGAGAAAGAGAATCTGCCATTCTAGTCCGACTAAATAAGGACTTGTTACACTCCTTGCCCGTTTTCCCGAGTAGGGGTTTGCTTGCTAAGCCGGAAGCTGTAAAGAATGGGACAGAAAATCCCAAGGTCCCTTTGATCTAAGGAGAGTGAACTCTATCAGCCTCTAAGAAGAAGCAAGTTTTCCCTCTGAAAGGCATCTTGTTGACTTTGAGCGAAAGCAATTCCTTTGACCCCTGGAGAATCTAAAATTCTTATATAAAATAAAAACACTTGATTATAAAGAAGGTCCTCTCCAGCTAGTGTGGGTGTGGAGACTTTTGTTACTGTTGTGGTTAATATTTCCTTTAAAATTACTGCTAAGAGGGAACAAAGGAGAATGAAACCTTGGCATTTAGCTGGAAAAGGTGCCCAGATTGTTAAGTAAATGACTTTCTCCCCCCGCCCCCCTCTTTCATTAGGATTTAGCTTCTCTCCAGTCCTCAGAAACGTCTAGAAGAGTAAACGTAAATGAAGAAAAAGATGAGAATGTGGGTGTTAAGGAATGGTGTGGCCTAAGGTCACACGGGAAAGCATGCCCGGCCTAACTGTATTCACATGTAATATTTTAAAAATGTGTATGCTGATGAATTCCACCCATCTCAGGGCTGAATCCTGCCAGGCCGCAAGTCTGTGACTAGAACTGTAAACTCATTAAGGGCAAGAAAAGCACATGGCATATTTTCCCTCTTGCCCCTAGCACCCAGAACCTGCTGTGTCCCTGTGAAGTCACTTGCCGATTCCAGGTATCCGAAAGGCTACAAAAGGAGGCTACTCTCGAATGGCCTGTCTTCACCTGATGACTCCTCCCACCCCCTCCCCAAAACAAGCACCCAGAAGCATCAGACTCAGAGGGGGAGCACAGACCACTGCTATCCGAATGACAGTGGTTCCTGAGAAAAGCTGGCTGAGCAAGCTCCCCTGTGCTTCCCATTGTGGCCATTCTTCTCATCTGTTCCTTTCAGCTGGCTCTGGAGGGAAGGATGCAGTGCCCATCCATGTAACCTCCATCAGGTGGGGGTGGGAATGAAACCAAACAGGACCTCACATCTAGGAAGGGTAGACATTGTAAATGGCAGACTCTCAAGTTCTCTAGAAGTGGTTCCAAACCTTGGTGGACTGTTAGAAAGACCTGGGGGAACCTTTAAGAAGTGCTAATGTGGTTTCTTCTGTGTATCTTTAGCTATAAGACTGTTCAACTCAACTTGTCTTCGGATGGTTATCCAGGTTGACTGTTCTGTAATTTAGTTGTAATTCTGATGTGGTGCTGGGAGGAGGTGAGTGCAACTCCCTCCTACTTTATGGCCATCTTGGATCCCCTGTTCTTAATTATATAATGTTTTATGTAACGTGCATTTTAAAATGAAAACTGGACCATATTGCAAACATTATTCTTTAACCTTTTTTTAAAATTTAACAATATACTTTTCTTTAACCTTTTTTTAAAATTTAACAATATACTTTTTGGATATCTTTTTTAAAAAGTCATTATTAACAAAGAACTTAGATATTGTGCCCTAAAAGTATTGTTCGGTCACAGACAATGAACATTTTCAATTTTGATAAAGATGGTCAAGTTGCTCTCCAGCAGAAATGTGTCTACTTTCAACCAATAGTGTCTTTTCTCTGGTATCAATCTCCTTAATACTTGCACACCTCAGAGACAGAAAATGATACATGGTTTTAATTTACATTTCTCTCATTATTCCTGGGAACATCTTTTGATGCCCATTAGATGTTACTCTATGTGTAATGTGCCCATCCATACTCTTTCCCATCTTTTTTTCGGAGCCGTAAGACATTATTTTGTAATCAGAAAAATAAAAATTGCTGGATATTTTTGTCTTGTTTTACAAAAATTGACCAATGTATCATCCTTGTCTCAGGATAAAGAATAATTTTTATTGGGAAAAAAATCAAGAGGACTATTGATTTCATTATTTTCTTCTCTCTAAGTGAGCAAAAGAGGGGGGCTGGTAGCAAGAGAGTTAAGTTTGGTCAAATCCATTTTTACAAGGAAGATTGAGATTAAAAGGGAAAAAAAGGTCAAGTGGAAATGTATTCCCATCTTCTTTCCTATTGTATTACCTAGAAACTTCTTCAAGATAACACGACCCAGCCAATGAGAGAGAGAAAAAAAAAAAAAAAGACAGATCAACAAATGAACAAATAGTTTGAATAATATTGAACAGCAAGGAAAATAAGGGCAGTTCTGACAGCTATAAATCACCAGGGAACCAAACAATTACTGCATGAGAGCTTATAAGAATTCTCTTGGAAAATAGAAGCTTCCTTACAAAACAGAAGGGTGAAAAAGAAATCATCTTTCTCCTGAATTCCCACTTATTTATCTTAAAATCGTCCAGCATCCGCCTCAAAGATAGCTTCTTCATTGCTTTCCTGCCAGACATAGTCTGAGCTAAGATGCAAAATCTACATAAATCAAAGCTACTGGGCAAATACTCAGTTTTTTGGAAATGTGGCTTTTTGTCAAGGTGAACATATTTCTTTTCATCCTTTCCAGCCTTCCAATTCTCAGGAGATATTCAGACAGAAAAGCGTTTTCATGGGCATTCATGATAATGCCCTCGGCTGACATTTTCATTACCTTGGGTAAGTGGGCCGGTCAGGAGGCAATCTATCAGGTTAAGTCCAATCATTTTGGGGTGTTGTTAGGCTACGTGAAATACATAAAACACACCAACCTCTGAGTGGGGAGGCAGTCAACTCACTCCGCCTGACATAGAGAAGGAGGGTTCTCTACAAGGTGCTGGATCAAAGTGTGTGTTCCCTTCATTTTCCACAGACGCGGTCTATGAGCAAGAGCAAAGCAAGAAGGCTTTGGGCTCAGCCAGCATGGCTCCGTGGTTGAGCACTGACCTATGAACCAGGAGGACACGGTTCCATTCCCGGTAAGGGCATATGACCACCTTGTGGGCTCGATCCCCAATAGGGGGTGTGCAGAAGACAGCCGATCAATGAGACTCTCTCATCATTGATGGTTCTCTCTCTCTCTCTCTCTCTCTCTCTCTCTCCTTCCTCCTCCTTCTTCTTCTCTGAAATCAATCTAAATAAATAAGTAAGTAAGTAAATAAATAAATGAATGAAAAGGAAAGGCTTTGGGACCTAGCCTACTTATTACTTTGTCTGGGAAAGAAGGCCTTTTTCCTCCAGGGCACAAAGCAAACTCCTCCAGCACCAATTTCTATTTTCCTTAGGAAGGCAACTCAAGTTGAAAACTGTATTAAAAAATTACCTGATTTATATTCCCAGGGTTCAAAAATAACTTCAGCTAAAGGGCAAATTGAAGCCTGACAGCATGCCGCTAGAGAAAATGAAGAAAAGATGCAAAAGGCAGCCTCCTGATGACATGTGAAAGCTCCTGTTGCCTTGGAGACACCGGACTTAAAGCAGGAGTATCCACACCACCAGCCAGGCGGCACTTCCCGAACCAGGGAAGAGACTTACAAATCGGCTGGAATTGTTGTTCCGGACGGTCTTGGCGTTGCCGAAGGCCTCCAGCAGCGGGTTGGACTGCAGGATGATGTCCTTGACGTGCTGTCACAGCAAACAGACCAGGGGTCAGGAAGGCACACACACCCACCGCACCGAGCAATGCCAAACGCTCCCTAAGGACCCGGGTTCTGGATGCAGCAGGGAGCGGCCTCAAGTCCACATGTCCCTGCAGGTTAGGAGGATTTACTTTTTCCTCTCGACAGACTTCAACCTGTTAGTGGGTTTGTGTCTTCCAACTCCCTGGATTCAGGCAGGAGTCCTGGAGCCAGGGTCCCCCCAGTGAATCAGGATCTCCAAACACTCCTGGCTGGGGCTTCCACACCTGCTGTGCTTTACCCTGCACGCCCTGGGGGGCCGGGACTCCCCGCAGGAAGGAGAGGAGAAGGAAGGGGCATCTCCTCGCTGCTCTGCTCTGATTCTTGACTATCCCTATCCCTTCTCTACCCAACTGCTCTCCCTGCCTGTTGCACCCCCATCTCCACCCTCTTCACTGCGAGGGACAGGGACCTTAAGGAAAATGAAACAGTTTCTCCTACTCAAGCAAGGCTGTAGACACAGTTTTGTGCTTCCCAAACTTTCATATGCAGCACTCACTTTCGGATCTTTTAAAATGCAGATGGGGGTCTAGTAGGTCTGAGGCAGGACCTGAGAGCCTGCATGTCTAACCAGTGCCCTGGTGCCCTGGCTCTGCCAACATGGAGCCACGTTTTGAGCAGCAAGGGCAGACGCCGGCTTGTACAGAACAATTCCTGGCCCACCGGAGGGCAAGAATTTGGGTTTCAAACACCCTCGTTCGGTACCAGACTGAAAAGTGTGCAAAACACCTTCCTGGGCAAGATAGCTCAGTAGAAAGGAGTTGATGTTGGAGAGGTCTTTCAACAAGTGAGTCATTCCTTGTACTTCTAATTATTCACATGCTATGGTTAAACATGTTCCAGAAATAACAAGTCTTTGGTTTGTGCTCTGTAGCTACTGACTAATTTCAAGCCAAGAGCTCTGCCTCATTGTCCTCATAGGAAAACAGGAAGAGAAAAGTCAACATTAAATGTCTGCAGTCTGGCCACTAAGTCACGGTCTGGAGAAAACAGGGCTGGATTAAGGCACTAACTACTAACTGACTATGTAACAGCCACAGCGCTCCCTTTGGTGCCCTCCTGAACATTCAGAAGAGGAAGACCTGGAATCACATCGACCAGGGACATGTCATTAGCGATGGCACCAGAGGCAAGTTCTGGGTGGTCCCTCTATGAGGTACGTTTCAAAATTTAGAAATATCACTTCCAATCCAACTACTCTTCTTTAAAAAACTGATGGACTTATATAAACCTTGCTTTCCATTGTAAAACTAAATTTGACATGTGGATCTTCCTAATCCTTTACATCTGTTTGCTAGTCAGACACACCTACACCACTTATCAACACTCAGTTCCTCATAGGGAGAGAACAAAAGAAAGGCTTTTCCTTGTCTCTTGTCTTCTTTAATTACTGGCGTGTTAACTGAGAATCTTTATTCATGTTTCCATCCATTCACCTATCTATCCATCCATTCATCCACTCTCAAGATGTCTAGTAGAATTTTGTGGTAAGCATATTGGGGAAAAGAGAAAAAGCAAATTACAGTAAAGGAACAGCCCAGCCACAAACCAGCATCCTGGATTCCTGTCTCCATATCAGTGTCCTAGGGAGAGGGTGTGGCTACATGAATGGAAAAAGGCACGTGGTCTGCACCACGCCAATCTAGGTTCTGGAGCTGCACTCACTGTCCAAGATGGAAGCCATGAGCCACAGGTGGCTTTGATTTGCAACATGGCTAGTCCCAATTGAGATGTGCTGTAAAGGTCGAATACACACTGGATTCCAACGATTTAGCACCCAAAAGAGTGTAAAATATTTCATCAATATTTTAATATTGAAATGATAATGTTTTGGATATGTTGGGTTAAATAAAATAGATTTTAAAAATTAATTTCATAAGCCTCTTTTTACAAAATATGTCACGTCAAATAACTTTATATAAGTATCATTTTGCATACATTTCAGCACATCTAAAGGACACATTCTCTTAAGCAGGATTAATGAGTCAAAAGGTGCATGCGTGTAGATTTGATAAAGTTTGCTGAAATGCCCTCCAGAAAAGTACATACACTGAGTGGCCAGATTATGATGATCTCTGAACGCATAATAATCTGGCCACTCAGTGTGTGTGTGTGTGTGTGTGTGTGTGTGTGTGTGTGTATGAGGCCCAGTGCATGATTTCGTGCATGGGTGGGGTCCGGCCAGCCTGGCCAGGGGGAGGGGACATGGGCGGTTGGCCAGCCTGCCTGCTGGTCGAACTCCTGGTCGAGGGGACAATTTGTATATTAGCCTTTTATTATATAGGATATACACTGAGTGGCCAGATTATTATGCGTTCAGAGATCATAATAATCTGGCCACTCAGTGTATACTAGTTCATGCTCCTACCAGGACTGTATGAGAGGGACTATGCCCTGCTTTTTTACCAATAGAATGTTTCAAACACTTCAAAATTTTTGCCATTCTGACAGCTATGGAGTCTCTTACATTTCCTCTAGGACAGGGTCTCAAAGTGGGTTACATCACAAACTCACCTGGACTTTGGGGCCTCCTCCAGACACTCTGGAGACATAACTCATGATGTATTTGGCCGCCACTGTCTTTCCAGCACCACTTTCACCACTGAGGAAAGAAAGACAAAAATAAAGTGGGTTACACCCATGAAGTGGATTACAACCTGCTCCCCTCCCCTCTGACCCCCATCCCCAAACAAAAAAGAAAGAAATTCAGTAAAAAATGCACAACACTGACTGAGAAAGACAAATCATGCCAGGATCAGGTCACCTCAATGACTTATATGAGCCATATCAACATGGTGTGTGGACTAGGGTCTTAACAATTATCATCATGTACTTGATAGACAATTAAGCATTCTAAATGCCTAGTAATAGGGGACACACTTAGGAACATTATGGAATATCAGAAGGATGGAATGTTGTACAAAAATTACAACTGACATGAAGAGTGTAAACATAGGAAAAATATGAAGTAATGTTAAGAAATAAATCTGATTCAAATGATATATAAAACAGTTACAAAAATGTAAATGAAAAAGTATGTAAGAAAAAAAGACTAGATCTAACACAAAACATTAGCAGAGGTTTTGGTAAAGAAAAAGATATCGCGGGAGACTTCTTTCAGTTCACTATTTACCAAATATTTAGTAACTAAAGAAAGAAAAAGTAGGCACCCTCAGTGGCTTGAACTGATGCAAGCAACTTTGAAATTGAAGCCCCAAAATTAAATGATGAGGCAATATTAATCATATCCTGAATAACAAAAGACTACCTCCCGTTTTGTGGTCTTACTGTATGGGGAAGCTCTTTTGTTAACATAGTCTGTTTGATAAAATACCAGTTCCCTTCCTTCAAAATTCCCTTGAATTGATGATGACGTCAATTCAAGACATGCTTAAGTCACTCAGATAACTCATCTTCTATTGGTGACCCTTGTGCTACCATGATAGAATGAAAGGAATCCATATCATGTAAAGTGATAAAATTTAGTATAAAATATTCAGACAATATTTTTGTTTGCAATTGGTGATCAAAAACTTTAGGGTACAGAGCAAATGTTCTTTTATGAACACCCAACCTAATGAACTGTTATCAATTGCTTAGTTACTTCAGAAAAGAGGAAACATTTGCTTAGGGTACAAATCTAACCAGGTGACCTCAAAAGGAAACGGAAAAATTTAATATTTCAAAACAAAACAAATAATTAAAGTAGCCATCATAGCAAAACTCAGAACTTTGTTCAATTTCCTTGAACTAATTAGAGAGGTTTTGGGGAAGAATGAGGAAACCATACTCTTTGAGAACCTCAAAGGTCTGAATCCACCTCCTAAGCAAATCATTCACATCCCAGTATTCAGCTCCGGACTTCTGGGCCACATGACTAGAGAAAACAAACTGACATTTCATAAGGAAGATACGGTGGCAAGTAGAAAGCCAGTGAGTCTGGGATGACGTGCCATACCATTTACAAAGAACATGCTTCCTCACAGCACAGATATGGTATGTATAGCAAATATTTCAGCTCCATGAAGAAGTTATCTGTTTAAATGGCCCATATAATCAGATGATTTATATGCTAGATCCAGGGTCAAAACATACATTCTTGCTCATTTTAAGCACAGGTCTTGACAGCAATGAAACTCCATTTTTTAACTTTGTAAATAATGTGAATGTTCAAGAATATTGGAAAGTTCAAGAGTACAATGGTATAACCACCCAATATAATATTACACAGACATTTAAAACAATTAGAAAACTATGTGACAACGTAATGACAATGCAACCAAAGTGGCCATATAAGCAGATGATAATATATCTATAGCATAATTACAACTATGGGCATTCATGGTAATGCCCTCGGCTGATTGGAAATGCAACAAGGAAAAAAATATTTGACTTGGGGGCTGGTATTTGGATGACTGTATCTTTTAATATAATTTCTCTTAATGCTTACATTTTTGAGATGGGCAATTATCCATGTATTTCAGATTTTTAAAAACAAAATTTCCAGAAAAAGTGGAATCACATATCACAATGATAACCAACAAGGATCAATTTCTTTAGATTATTATTCAACTTACTATACCATGATGAGTAAACATATTTTCATTTTAGAATTCCTTATAGCAAACTGTGTATGCGCGTGTGTATATGTGTGCACGCATGTGAAAGACAGAAGGGAAAAAGAACAAATTTTACTAGAATTATGAAATAAAAGTATAGTAATCCCTCCCCTGTGTCTTTGGCTAATGATGTGGTCAGACATGAAATATTTCGTTTCTTTCATTGGAAGCAAAAGAAAAGAATAATAATGGAAAGTAACTTGTTTTATATATTGAAATAAGTATGCCAGGTCCAATAATAGGACATCTACATTCTCAGGAATTCTGATATTTTTTTCAGAAGATTTAAAATAATTAGTTCTGGCTGAACATTGATCGGAACTTTCATTCTTTGGTTTCGATTTACAGACACTTAACACAAAGTTTTATTGATCAGAGGCCGGTAATTTGCCCAGAATATGGTACAAAAATGGAATGTTAGATAATTACTTGAAGCTTACAGTATGTACAAACATGATTATACTGCTTTTCTGGATGGGAAAATATTGTTTCTCCCCTGGACTAAAACCCAAGTTAAAAGAATGTGAAGGTATCAGACAAATTATACACCACACCCAGAACTATTTGCTTTGCAACTCAGAGCAGTTAGAGCAATTTGCTTGGCTTATGGTTATAGGCAGCCTTTCTTAATTTAATTGCCTTCACTTGACTTCTAAAGGGAACAAAAACATACTCTAGAAGTGTATGTATTAAATTAGAACAATGCCCCCCATTTGTCCCTATATCCAGCAGATTGTCACAATCCTCAAAGTACTTAATAAATGCCCACCTTTGGGCCCCCTTCTGACCTGCCGAATCCCAGGCTCTAGGGACAGGGCCTAGCAAGAGGAATTTTAAACAAAATCCCATGATCTTGTATAGCTGGCTGGGAATTAGCCAAGCAAATTTAAAACAAAGTCAAAACAGACTTCATAGGAAATATGAATTCAAATAGGAAACAATGCATTTTCTGTGTGTGTTAGCTATAGAAATGAAAGCATATGCTAAAACTTCAAAGAAATGGAAAGAATGTTCTGGGGAGGGAACCTATTTACAATGGCATATTAATAATTGAATTCAAGGACCATAATTGTTTTTCTTAGTCTGAAGGTTGTTCCTCACTTAAAAATCAATGATGTGTTCAATTCAGTTCAACTTTTTCTAGCAAATGTAAAATATTTCAGTCAAAATTTTTTCAGAGATATCCCATAGAATAAGTCGAGTCAACCATTTTGACTGTTGGAAGATTCAGCAGTCTATTCCCATCTCCCATTCCTGGTCTCAAAATATGTCTCATGGTTCTTAACCACAGCAGCTGTTGTTCCCTTATAATTGATCAAGTTAATGTAATTGAAATGTTGCTTTTCCAACTTTGTATTTGTTTGCATGTTAGAAAGGATAAAAATGTTAAGCAAAAATTGTATGTGCGTTTCTTTTTAAAAAAAATATATCTTTATTAATTTCAGAGAGGAAGGGAGAGGGAGAGAGAGATAGAAACATCAATGAGAGAGAATCATTGATCGGCTGCCTCCTGCACACACCCTATTGGGGATTGAGCCCAAAACCTGGGCATGTGCCCTGACTGGGAATCGAACCATGACCTCCTGGTTCATAGCTTGATGCTCAACCACTGAGCCCCACGGGCTGGGCGTATGCACATTTCTTTACCCAACATGAATCGTCTAATAAGCCCTGACATGAGCCAAGTTCTAGGCTGGAGGTTGGAGATGTGGCTCTTGCCCTGGAGGAGCTCACGGCCTCCTGGGGAAGGCGAGTGCACAAATGCTATGATAATACCTAGGCAATGGGGGCACTGATGCCTGGGGGCATCTATCCCTGTTTGGAGTGTGTGCAGATCAACGAGACAGTGAAGTTCTGAACGTTCCCACTGGGGCCTATTCACTTAGACCCTACTGTGTGTACATAGGGACATTTTAGAATTGAACTGGACTCTTATTTCAAAAGGTAAAACCCAAGGATAAAAGAATACAAGGGTAGTTTTAACAAAATAACCTTTTGTAATTCTAGAGTTATAAAAAGTGAACATGTTAGTGACTGAAAAGTAGTCCAGAAAATGAGAAACAACACCAATTCCAAAGGAGATTGATGGTTGACCACCACAGATTGGTGGTTGCTACAGGCAAGGAAGTAAGGGGTGGGTGAAATGGGTAAAGGAGATAAAAAAGTACAAGTTTCCCTGCCCAGCCAGCGTGGCTCAGTGGTTAAGCGTCAACTATGAACTAAGAGGTCATGGTTTGATTCCCAGTCAGGGTACATGCCCAGGTTACAGGCGCGATCCCCAGTGTGGGGCATGTAGGAGGCAGCCAATAAATGATTCTCTGTCATGATTGGTGTTTCTATCTCTCCCTCTCTGAAATCAATAATAAAAAAAAAAGTATATTTTAAAAGTACAAATTTCCAGTTATAAAATAAATAAGTCATGGGGATGTAATATATAGCATGTGACTACAGTCAATAATACTGTATTGCATATTAGGAAGCTGCTAATAGGATAGATCTTAAAGGTTCTCATCCCAAGAAAAAATGTTTTATAACTATGTGTGGTGATGGATATTAAACTAGACTTATTGTGGTGATCATTTCACAATATATACATTTATCAAATCATGTTGTATACCTGAAACTTATATGTCAGTTAGACCTCAATGAAAAGAAAGGAGCAAACTAACATATTACGGTTGTAGTAATTGTAGCATGTGTCCATCGAGTGTCTAAAGCAGGCCAGGAACTGTTAAGGGCTTGACATACATCAGTCATTTGATCTGAATGAAAGCCTGGAAGGTAGGTGCTATTCTTATCCCCATTCTTTGATAAGAAATGCTAATCAACTTGCCCAGGAACACATAGCTAGTGATGACATTGCTAGGAAAGGATTTGAGACAGACTGACTCAGGAGTTAACACTGCTTCAGACCAGGGTATGTATTTAAAAACCACACATGGGTTAGATAGTCAATTACAACCAGCAATATTTCCCAAAGTAACTCCATGAATAGCACAGTTTGTAGTATAATCAAACTTGTAACCAACCACTCCTGAGTCTTTTCTGATACACACCCCTTTAAGTAAGGCTTCTGCCAAAAACATTTATTATCTCACACACAGTTGGAACTAACAAATAATAGCCTGCCTGCACCGCTGTGATTGCAAGATGCGATCGAGAATGAGAATCACAGCAGAGAAGGTCCCTCATCCCCTTCCTGGCAGCCCTGCTGCATCTGGGAAAGAAAGAAGTCTGAGGTGAAGCATCCCTTTGCCCGAAGAGGAAGGGTGACCTGTCAAGACCTTATAAGGACACTGACAAATAATCCTCAAGGACATGCAAAAGCTAAATGGATAAAATACAAAACCAGAGAGTCACACCAAAGCCACTGAGTAAATGATAAAAATTCAGACTTTAACATAATGAGCAAAGTGTGAACAAGTCAAAGCTGTCATTTCTTCTCAATTAGCATTGTCAAACAGACAAAATGTTCTCTCTAGACTGCCAAGAAAATGGCCCATGGCAATGCTCACCTTGGCCCAGCCCCAGGCAATAGGAGGAATTCACTGTTTCCTATGGAGGCCACGTTTGAGCCCAAGCTCAGCTAGTTATTATGTCTGAAATTCCTTTTAAGGCGACTAGCGGATATTTTACGTCACTCCTGAACAGTTTTTAAAAAGTGTATGTCTATTTCCTTATTCAGCTTTCCTTATATTCCTTTAAGGTATTAATACCCATTTTGCCAGATGAAGTGCCGAGGCGTACAGAGGTCACACACTTTAGACAGAACAGTATAAAGAATCCACCCTGTGACTCAACCCCAGAGATCTTTCCACTACACAACGTGACCGTGGGTGGTAATGGATTAGCAAACAGATAACCTGACACCTGCTGACTCACAGCAGCAGAGAAGTGGAAGGAGGGTAACAATGGGCCAGGTAGCCTGAGCTTGGAGCACGGCTTTGCCCTATTTCAGATGCGAGATGCTTAACATATTTCCTATCTCTCTTAAGACTCAGTTTCTTGGTCTGCAAAAAGGAGGGTAGTAATACCTAGTTTGCCAGGTTGTAAAGACATGTAAGTAAAAGATGCTGAGACATAAAGCAACTATCCAAAAAAGGTTAACTATTATGATTACAGAGAGCATATTAATTAGCTAGTGAGTCAGGGCTCCTGAGTAACACTCTGACGGATGATAAAAGAATTCCAGCCCGGCTGCGGTGGCTCAGTGGTTGAGCGTTGACCTGTGAACCATGAGGTCACGGTTCCATTCCCAGTCAGGGCACATGCCCAGGTTTCAGGCCTTATCTCCACTGTGGGGCATCCAGGAGGCAGCCGATCAGTGATTCTCTCTCATTGATGTTTCTCCCTCTCCCTTCCTCTCTGAAATCAATAAAAATATATTTAAAAAAAAAAAAAAAAGAGCCGAAACCGGTTTGGCTCAGTGGATAGAGCGTCGGTCTGCGGAATGAGGGGTCCCAGGTTCGATTCCGGTCAAGGGCATGTACATTGGTTGCGGGCACATCCCCAGTGGGAGGTGTGCAGGAGGCAGCTGGTCGATGTTTCTCTCTCATCGATGTTTCTAGCTCTCTATCCCTCTCCCTTCCTCTCTGTAAAAAATCAATAAAATATATTTAAAAAAAAAAAGAATTTCAGCAATCACATAGGCCAGAAGGTAATATTTGCTGAGAGCTTGGGGAAAAGGTAGATTGAGTCCCTGCTCTTCAAGCCCCCAGCAAGAGGGTTGTGCTTCAGACAGATTCCACAATCAGGGGTGTGAACTGACAGGACCTCCCAAAGCCAGGCCAGAGAGACAGGGAGCCTCAAAGGCCAATTGGCGCTACTGGGATAAACAAGAAATTGGGTGGCCCAAGAGAACCAGAGGAGAGTTCCAATACAACTAATAAAAGATTCCTGAAGTACATCAAAGGCAGGAAGACAACTTAAAGATCCGTGAGACACTTGTTGCTGCCTAGGTAGAGAAGACACAAGGCAAATATTAGAGCTGCTCTGATTTTTAAAATCTTTTCATTTTGAATCTTCACTACTGTAAATATTAGGGATTCCAAATCCAAAATGTCTTTTGAAGCAGGTAGGTCAGAAATTTTAGGTCCAGTAGTGATGACTAGCTCCTTTTCCTCTTCCAAATTTCTCATATTCAGTGAGTCACCAAACCCTTTTGATGTACCTTCAAAGTATCTTTCGTGTCTTTATTTATTCTTTAAAAAATATTTATTCAGCACGTATTCAGGATACAATCTACAAGACTTTGCAAACTGGTGTTGGACACATTGCAGGCAGAATGCCCTACTCTGCAGAAAAACCTGCTGCAGAATATTTCAAGCAAAAAAAAATTTGAAACTGCACTAAAGGCGATGCTTTCATATTGACAATACGTTTCTTGAAAAAGGCTAGGACAGCAAGAGCCGATGTAGGCCAAAAGTGACAGAAATTCGCTTTGATTTGCAATAAAACTGCCACATAAATGTTCTCCAAGGTCTCATAAGTCTCCATAGGGGTCAGTTGGTCAGGGTGTCAGAAATGCCTCTGGCTAAGATTTTGTCTGGTGATATAGAGATGGTAGAAAATTGAGAAATTTGCTATTTCTCCTTCCCCTTTGCCACACTGGATTGTTTTATTAAATAGATTTGCATAGATGTCTCTGATAGATCCAGCGATATAACATGTAATTCCAAAACACAAATCCAAATTCTGAATTTTGGAGCAAAAAAAAAAAAGTGATGAGCAAAGCAGATACTGTTGCTCATTTACTGAGCTCACAAGTATATCTACCTGTGTCTTCAGGTGCTCATCATTGTCAATGATACTAATGGAGCTACAGCTGTTGCATTTTTCTATTGGCACTGCCTGGAGTCCGCATTCGCTTCCTGTACCTTTATTCCTGCACTAGAGGCCCGGTGCATGAAACTCATGCACGGGGGGGGGGGGTGTGAGGTGTGTCCCTCAGCCCAGCCTGCACCCTCTCCAATCTGGGACCCCTCATGTGATGTCCGACTGCCCGGAAGGATCGGGCCTAAATGGGCAGTCAGACATCCCTCTCACAATCCAGGACTGCTGGCTCCCAACTGCTGGCCTGCCTGCCTTCCTGATTGGCCCTAACTGCTTCTGCCTGCCAGCCTGATAACCCCCTAACCACTCCCCTGCCAGCCTGATTGATGCCTAACTACTCCCCTCCCAGCCTGTTTGACCCTAACTGCCCTCCCCTGCAGGCCTGGTCACCCCTAACTGCTCTCCCCTGCAGGCCTGGTCACCCCCAACTGCTCTCTCCTGCAGGCCTGAGTCCCCCCCAACTGCCCTTCCCTGCAGGCCCAGTCACCCCCAACTTCCCTCCTCTGCCGGCCTAGTCACACCTAACTGACCTCCCCTGCTGGCCTGATCGCCCACAACTGTCCTCCCTTGCAGGCCTGGTCCCTCCCAACTGCCCTCCCCTGCTGACCATCTTGTGGTGGCCACCTTGTGTCCACGTGGGGGCAGCCATCTTTGACGACATGGGGGCAGCCATCTTGTGTGTTGTAGTGATGGTCAATTTGCATATTACTCTTTTATTAGATAGGATAGGCTTATGGAATGTCACACATCAGTTTCCTCTTTGACTTTCCAGCTCAGGTCAGGCCTCCCATAACCTCACTAGATATTGGTCTTCTCTCAAGATCCCATCTCTTTTCTACCAATAGACTTACCTTTCTGAACCAATCTTTTATGGTATCCTGTCCTTGCTCAGAGATCTGCAAACCTATCATTCCAGGAAGTACCTGTCCCCCAAACAATCTTATCTACCCAAGTCAGCCTATCCTGCATTACGGCACAAATGCCATATGGCTGTAATACAGAAACAGAAGTGGAAGCCAAGTGCAGGCCTTTGAGTAACTGACAAGGACCATTAGTCAATGAAAGTATTTTTTAACAACTATACTGATATCCTCTTTCCTCTCCATCACACAGTGTGGGTTCCAGAGGCTATCAAGCCATCCATGCTTTCTCCACCCTAAAAGGAAGACGCAAATCAAGTCCCAATACCCCTCTGACACCTTTGCTGACTGCTCCATTCTAAACTGATCTCCCCTTTTTCTAAATGCAGTAGCACTTACAGCTTACTTCAAGTATTTCAGCTTCAAAATTACCATTAAACAGTTGTGTGTACCCAAGAAACAAAAAAGCATACACCAGTTTCCCATCATCAAAGATTGAAAAAAATGTGCACATGCAAATTAAAGAACAATAATATTAAGAAGATGCTGAAAACGAGGGTTATATGAGGTGCTACTGAAATTCAGAGAATGGAGACCACTGGGCTGAGTTAGATGAGAAATGCTTAGGTGGGGGAAAGAACTCCAGACAGGGAGACCAACCTGGGCAAGAACATGACATCTTTGAGGGCAAAGGGTAGCACAATTTGGTTAGAGTAGAAAAAAATCAAGTTGGATATGTCCCAAGCTAGGAACTTTGGACTCTACTGGGCAATGGAGAGCCACTGCGATATTTTAGCAGAAGTGGGACATAGACTAAATGATATCATAGTTAAGGAGCATTCATCTGGCAACTGTGTTTGGAAGAGAGAGTCAGTGGTAGGATAAATCTTGGGATAACATAAAAGAACCATTGTGAACTTGTTAAATTCGAGATGTTGGTATGTTACATAAATGGGGTTATCACAGTGATAACTGGTGCTTAAGGCAGGAGTTGACTAAGTTTCAATAGAGGCTCTACCATTTCCTAGTTTGAGGCTCTCAGGCTTCTTTTAAACCTCATTTGCTGGATGGAACCTCTAGCAGTAACAATACTGGCAGCCAGAATGGTTGTGAGGATGAAAAGAGATGACCTACATGCAAAGCACCCAGCAGAGGGCAGGCACTCAGAAGTGTATCTTGCCTGGACCAGTTAATGGTAATAAGGATAAGAGGTGACGGGGATATTAGGATTTCAGAAGCCTTGGTCTTGATTCTCAACTAGAATCAATTAGGGAACTTGAGAAATATATTGACGCTCCGGGCTCACCATAAATCAGGTGAAACAGAATCTCTAGATGGATAGCCCAGATATCTCTATAGCCGCTCAGTGAATAAGGCAACACGGGGAATGGAAACATCTATCCTCGGAAAGTTAATTAGTGAACACAAGGCAGTGGGTGAAACCAGCAGCTAAAGCAGCCACTCTCCCTGCTCTGTCTGCCAGTGGACGGTTGGGGATAAACTTGGGAAACATCTAAGGCACATCCTGGGTGTTTATTTCTGGATCTTCACCTAACGGATGGCTGGGGTGGGCAGGAGAAAGTGGAGGCTAATAAAAAGGGGTTGACCGACAGGGAGTCAGGGCAGGAGAAGAACACCAGAAGCGATGGATTTTCCCTAAGTGAATGGACGACCCTGAGGAATAGAGCAACACCCCGAGTTCCTGTCTCCAGATAGAGGCGGGGGCCTGGATCTGATGATAATAGCTAGTATGATCATCCCTGTTCTGAATTCCACCCCCCTCATGATAATCTGGCTCCCCTCTGGACTGTGTTCCTGAGCTGTCCACAGGCAGAATTCTCCTCACAAACTCATGAGTTGGGATCTATCATTTGTGAGTTTGGCTGGCCAAAGCCAGTCTACCTGAAGCTGCTTAACTCTATAACTATTTTGATGAGTCTGTAGACGTGTAAAACTCAGGACCAAGCCCTTGGTGGAGGCCTATGCTTGACAAAACACCCCCGTCTCCTCCCTTGATTTTGTTCTTTTTAAATTCAGTTTGTTACACTGATTTCTAGCCCAGTAATAGTCCACCCTGCCAGCATATCCACCGCTTTAGAAAACATGAGCAAGATCGGGAGGAAACTGATGATATTGCCTCTCTGTCCTGTGTTATCCCATCTAAAGAGTATGCATTTCATCATGTAGACAAGGTCACACCAGGGAAATTGGGAAGTGAAGGTCTGAAAAGAACACCAGAGAGATTAGGTCATTAATTTTTAATTTTCTAATTAAATGATACTAAAAGTTCCTAGTCTTTCCAGCTATGGCAAAAGCCCATAACACAAGGAGCAAGCTTCTCTTCCAGCCCCAGGAGAATGGGTTTTGTTTGCTTCCTGTTCACAAACGCATGCTGGCAAGTCTGCATTTGACTCAGCCCCTGGCTGGACAAGCACCCAGCTCTCCCAGTGTCACTGGCCGCAAACCTGGGCCTCTCTATCCACAGGAGCATTTTCCTGCCTTCCCTTCCCTCTGGCATTATTTGGAAGAAAGCGCTCCAAATCCAGGAGAGACCTCAGAGGTCATCTGGTCAATCAGTTCTCTCACAAATGAAGAGACCTAGGCCCAGACAAGTGCTAAGTTTGCTGCCCAGGATCACAGAGCCACTAGAAAGAACCATGGCCGGCCAGAGGTAGCAAATCTGTTTTCTCAGTGCAGAAACCGCAGCTCTTGGGTAATAAGTAAGTAACACGAAGAGAGGTTGGGCTTTTGCCCTGGGCTACTGGGGGGTAGTCTCTAGAGCCCTGGAATGTCTGGCCTGACTGGAGTCTCTCTGTTTGCCTGGGGGCTTTGTGATACCTAACAATACGATTTAGGATGGAGGCTTTGGAAAACACCATATAACTTCTCACCCTGCCCACCCCTTCCCCACACCTGGAGGAACAGGAGACTAAAGGTCAGCCATGTAGCGACAGAACCCAATAAAAACTCTGGACACCAAAGGCTTGGGTGAACTTCTCTGGTTGGCAATACTGTTGCCATAACTGGAAGGAAATAACACCATTCCTGACTTCATGGGGCGAGGACAACCAGAAGCCTCACATCTGGACCCCTCCCAGGCACTGCCCTATTCGGCTCTACTTTTTTCTGTTTTTGATTTGTACCCTTTTGCTAGAACAAAATGGTAATCCTAAGTTCAGAGCTTTCATGAATTCTGTGAGTCATTCTAGTAAATTATTGGAACTGAGAGGGTGGTAGGGACCCCTGAATTTGCAGCTAGCTGTTCAGAACTGAGGGTGGTCTGCAGAACCCCCTGGTGTCTGAAGTGAGGACGGTCTTGAGCAGGACTGTGCCCTTCACTTGTGAGGTGTGGCCTGACTCTGGGTAGTTAGTGTCAGAAGTCAAAGCAGCTCCCTGTTCTACCAGCTTCTAAATGACAGAAATCCTGGGAGCAGAGCCCTCAGGCCCTGGCCAACTGAACAGTTGGAAAGAAGGCTCCCACCAGTGGGCACGGGTCCTGCTTCAGTGCAGTGTGTCCTGCAGGGACACATTCAGGGGGATCTGAGAGTGGGAGAGACGTGGGCTGGGCAAGGCGGCAGCTTCCAGACTTGTGAAGCTCATGCAACAAGACCATTCTCTTCTTTCTCATCTCACTAGAGGCTCAGGAGGAAGGAGAACAGGCAAGGGAATGAATTAGAAAACTTATGCTGTACCCTCATTCGATCTAGTTACGAAAAACGCCCTCCTCCTCTCTATTGGCCAGCGACCTCCACTTGGGGTCAAACGGAAGCATTTCCTGTTAAGCAACCCAACTCATCATCACTCACGTACTCCTTCCAAAAGGACTTAACCTGCATCTAATTAAGTATTTAGATCTACCTTGCAACTCACCGAGAATCCAGTTGGAGGAATTAGTGTAATGAGATTAGGAGGACGCAGTTAGATATATCTAAAAGGTGTCCATAGGAAAATTGGGTTGGTGTCTTCACCAATGCAATGTCATTAAACACACACACACACACACACACACACACACACACACACAGAGACACACAAAGCATGATGGTATTAGGGGAACTGTGGTAGAATAAAAATAAAAAAGTGAAAGACTCATATGTAAATGAAACACTGTTTCTTGATTTACATAAATCAGCAGGAAAGGTGTGTTTTGCAAAAATTAGTGAAATCTGAATGTGCACTGCTTATTTTTAGATGATACTAAGTTTTTATTAATTATTTAGTTGTGATACTGCTCCTGGGGCTAAGGGGAAAAAAGGTTATTTTCCAGAAATGTACATGAAAATATTTAGAGGTAAAATATCATGAAGTCTATATTTACCTTGAAAACACTTCAGCTTTCTTTGTTTTATAGTTTTGACTTTGGAACCATGTAAATATTTTATACAATTTAAAATTTTAAAATGTTAAACCCCTAAAAATCAAAATGAAATTAAATGGACTTAACTGTAGGGCAAGTTGGAATGTTAATGACACAGAAAAGGTTTATTTTAAGTGGCTCTTAAAACCCAAGGACAAAAAGAACAACAAAGAAATTTTAGAGTTAATTCAGTATTGCTATTAATAACATTGGTACTGTTATTTTAAATCATTAACAAAATCACTGATTTGCTTTATCCCCTTATATATATTTATATATTTATCTATACTAATAAAAGGGTAATATGCAAATTGGTCATGACATCCTCACAGTAACAACCGAACAGCAGGCTGCATGAGGTGACTAGGCTGGCAGGAGGGTTAGCGAGGGACGACCAAACAACTGACCAGCAGGCTGCGTGGGGCGACCAGGCCGGCAGAGGGGGCAGTTAGGGACGACAAGGCTGGCAAAGGGGGGCAGTTAGGGTTGACCAAGCCAGCAGAGGGGGGCAGGGAGGGGCGACCAGGCCGGCGGGGGGGCAGTTGGGGGCAACCAGGCCAGCAGGGGGGGCACTAAGAGGCAACCAGGCCAGCGTGGGGGGCAGTTAGGGGCAACCAGGCCGGTGGGGGGGCGGCAGTTGGGAGTGACCAGGCCGACATGGGGGCAGTTAGGGGTGATCAGGCTGGCAGGCAGAGGCAGTTAGGGGTGATCAGGCTGGCAGGGAGGGGGCAGTTAGGGGCAATCAGGCAGGCAGGCAGGTGAGCAGTTAGGAGCCAGTGATCCCGGATTATCAGACCGAAACCGGACATCTCCCGAGGGGTCCCGGATTGGAGAGGGTCCAGGCTGGGCTGAGGGGAGCCCCCAAGGTGCACAAATTTCATGCACTGGGCCTCTAGTATATTTATATGTAACTATATAGACACATATTTATTTCTTCTTTTGTATATATATTTACATGTATACACACAGTATAAATCAAATAATTGTGATAATGTCATTAGGAACCAAATTTTTCAGCATTAAGAGAAATGAGATAAAAATATAAAAATCCTATAATCTTAAAATGAACTGAAAATTACCAGTATGAACTTATGCTCCATCTCTTTTCCTTAAAAAATTCGCATTCCCTTGTCCTTTGAAAAGAACTAGTAGCAGTGACAACATATGACAGTGAGCACTCAGTGACTGGCTTTACATAGCATTGTAAATGTAGGAAATGTACAAGATGAGTCTGGAACATCTTAAACAAGAAAGCTACCAAAGACCACCAGGGTCATATCAAGAGGACATGGGAGCCAATATAAAGGGTTCTCAAGGTCAAAGTTAGGACCTTTTGAACCTGACAGGAAAACTGCAATGGTTAAATAGATAATATATTTAAAATCCACTGGTTTGGAATGATACTGAAAACCAAAACATACTACCTTGGGAGGTTGCTAGGGCATCAGCTCATTGCTTTGAAAAATTGGTCAAGACAACAAATCAAACTCTTTATCTAGTTCTCCCAAATAGATTGTATTTTAAGTTAACCTAATAAAATAATTCCACCTAATAAATGTGAAAGAAAGAATAGAATTAGAAAATAATGATTTCTTTTGAAAAATAACAATTTTTTAATTATTAATTAAAGAATGACTGTATAATGAGAATTTCTAATGGATGGACCCACTGGTAATCCAACAGGCATTATTCACCAGTAAAAGCCCTGAGTGTAGAGCATCACTGATGAAGCATTTTTTTGCCAAAGAATTGAATCCGAAAAAAGAAAAGAAAAAGAATTGAATCCGAACCTGATCAAGCTTTTAGCTATAGACACCAATTTACAGGAGATAGAGGGGACCGTATACAATCAGCTAACCCCACACTACAGAAAATTCTGCAGGACAAAAGAGCTTTTTCTTTAACAAATAAATGCCAAGAAAACAAAAGCAAAAAAAAAAAAAAAAGAGAGAGACTTAAAAGTCATAGCAATCAAGGGCAATATGTGAGCTTTGTTTGGAACCCAAATAAAAACAAACTGTTAACAAAATTTACAACACAGTCATGGAATAGAACTGATAATATAGGATGATGTTAAAAGAATTATTCATTTTTTTAGGTGTGACATAAATTATCTTTGAGAGGTGCATAATAAATTATTGACAAATAATGATTTGCTACCCAGGATTTGCTTTAATTGACCAAGTGGAAGCAGGATGGAAGGATTAGGTAAAACAGGGCTGGCCGTATGCTAATGGAAGTACAAGCTGGATGAGAGACACACAGGCGCTTATTATAACACTCTTTTTAAATTTTGTATATGTCTGCAAATATCCCTAATAAAAAAATTTTCAGAAGTGCTTCAGATAAAAAAAATTAAAGAACTAAAAAAGGTGAATGCAAATATGACAAAAGGTTAACACCTGTCAAGTTCTAAGCGATGGGAATATGGATGCTTACTTTTTCTCTGTGTTTGCAAATGTTCATAATAGTAAACAAAATTGTAAAGGCACTTAAACCCAGCAAAGACCCAGAGTTAGGTCAGGTTAAAAGGATTTTGACATGGTGCTGCAGACAGATAGGTAATGCTGGCATTTACCACTAATGCCCACAGAAAATGAAAAGCAAATGACAAAGTACACCAAAAAGTTAAAACTTGAACTAAATTACTGGGAAAAGAAAAAAGAGGGGCCTAGAGAAAAGGACTCTAGCTGACAGAACAGTGAAGCTTATGACATAAAGGATCTTCAACTTCGAGTCAAGCCACGGCACGATCCCACGGGAGGGAAGGGGTTCTACAATGGTTAGTCCAGGGCCCCAGTGATGATCAATAAAAGATCCGGCTACACCTTGTGCCCTGAAGCCTTAATGCCATAAGTGACGGGGTATGGCAATTTTAAAAAAGCAGCCCAACCCCACAGAAGCTCACAAGCTTTTATGATTTGGAATTAGAAAATGAACCAAGACAAAGCAGGCAGCGTGACGGTTACTCAGCTACGCCAGCAGCTGTTGCGAAAGCACCGCTTCTCGGGAGAAGCTCTAACTACAGCGCGACCTCGCGTCCTCTGCCCCGAAGGAGGCTCTGTCCGTACCTGATGATGACACACTGGTTCTCTCTGTCAATGATCATGTTTCTGTACATATTATCTGCAAGAGCATAGATGTGGGGTGGGTTTTCGTACTGTGCCTAGAAAAGCAAAACAAAACGAAACCAAACCATGGTCAGATAAAGCAACACATTAGGTTTTTTTTTTTTTTTTTTTCTTGGCCTTGGCTTAGACCACTCTATAGTTCCAATGCTTATAATGGTATCTCACAGGTTACGTAACACAAGATTCCATAAACTTGTCTCGGTCACGAGGAGTTGCACCTAACAAAACAAAGGTGGGATCTGGAGGTACTTTTCTGTAGGTGTTTGAGTGATTCAGCCTTCAGACATGCCCCAT
Organism: Cnephaeus nilssonii; assembly: GCF_951640355.1. NCBI lineage: Eukaryota > Metazoa > Chordata > Mammalia > Chiroptera > Vespertilionidae > Cnephaeus > Cnephaeus nilssonii. The sequence continues at coordinate 59,486,609 of NC_137075.1, forward strand.
GCCTTCAGATGCTCCAACACACGCCCTTCCACCCAACGCGCCTCTGCAGGTGACGCTCCACTTTTCTAAAGGCCCCGGGGCGACAGGCCTACTGAAAACCTGGGCCTGATTTTACTAGAATTCTAAATTCCTACACAATGTTTTTTGTTTTTTTCCTAAGAGGCAAGTTGGAGATGGCTGTGAATGAGGAGAAAACCAAAATTTTCCATAAGAAGAGAACAAGAGGTGTGGTTCTTTAAAGTGATCAACTGGTTTGGTCAGTTTGTTTCCTCTCAGGAGGGGGAAAAATCCTGGCACACTAAGAGATTCCCCTGGGTTTTAGTTTCATGGGGTACCCTAGCTCTGCATAAATAGAAATTCACCAACACAGTCACTGTGTCGGGACAACTGCAGCCCTGCTTTCTTCAGTTTCTTGGCACCCACCTCCACCATTCGCTCAAAAGAAAAATGCTAAAAGGAAAAGTACTTCATGTGGTGTAAAGCTGGAGAAAGAGCACTCTTCAGTTTAAGGCCATCTAACATAAAAAAGTGAAAACTATACCAGACCCAGGGAGAAGGCGTTAGATGGTGTCTTTCCCTTCCCTGGTGCCCATCTCTCAAGTGGGGATCCTAATGCTGATGCTACAAATGCCACGGGGTAACTGAGATGATGGATGGGGATGGAATTTGAAAAAGTAGAATCTTATGCAAAGGCGCAGTATCATTTACCAATCCAGCTTCGGGCCTTATGATACAATGACTTACGAATAGAAAAGGGGGCCTGGCCCACAAATTGCCATTCATTGCAAGCTCTGGTAGATCAGAACTGAGTGATGAGAGGGGATGAAAAGAGGGCGCTTGCTGCCTGCACACATGTTTAGAGCTGGCGTTTCCAGTGTCCACGCTTTCCCTCACATTGTGAGCAGGAGGCTCCCAAGGGGAACTGCCCGGTGAGGGTCGGAGGCTATTCCTGGGACTTGTCGACTGAACAACTCCAAACAGGAACAAGAATACGTCCCTGCCGTCACCTTACAGTCAGAAGGGGATGCATGGATGGACCTCAGGATATTGTCTTAAAATGGCCTTCAAGCCTAGATTGCTTATGCAGGATTATTTTTAATACCTCTTTGAAAACAGGAAAATCGATTATAAGAAAGAAAAGAGGAGAATAGAAGGAAATGGAGTGGAGAGAAAGCTGTGGGCCTGGAGGGAAAGGTGTGGGCAAGTCATTGTCCAATAAGGCTTTAAAGCTGATTAACTAGTTATACTTGACCTTAGCAAGTGAGTTTTTCAAGATGGTTTCCAAACTATGGTCTCACGGAACCTCTCAGCTATCTATGAGAATTATCAGGTAGGTATTTCCTCCACCTGATTCTTCCCTCCCCTGAAGCCCCTGAAAGTCATTAGGATCTGACTTCAGCTCCAACAGTCAACAGATTTGAGTACTTAACCTCTCTGAGCCTCAGTTTCCTCATCTGTGAAACGGGGACAGAGAGCAATACAGAGCCAGCATCCAGGGCTGTTGTATTATTTGTCCCAAGTGTAAGATAACACCTGGCACTCAGTAAATACCGATTTTACAACACTCGGTTACCATTAGCAGTTGGTAACCGAGTGTTGTAAAAAATAAATAGGTATTTTTAAAATTCTAGGGCATTCCTTTAAAGAGAACTCTTCAAAAGACGAATGGTCTGAAAGGGACTCGTAGCAACGCTTGTCAGAGAACTGGAAAGAAACACCACCAATGCACAGCACTGGCACCCCCCCCACCCCCCCTCCCCCCCCCCCCCGGGCCGTCACTGAGAATGCCAGGCCAGCCCGCGCCTGCTGCTCCCGGGCCCGCAGATCAGGGCGCCAGGGCAGGGCCCAGCCTCGGTTGACAGTGTGCCCTTGTGCTGGGCTCCCATAAAGGCAGCATTATCAAAGGTCTTTCGCGTGGCAGCCTCCTTCGGCACTGGCGACCAGCACCATTCATCTGGCAACAATAGCCTGAGCTCTTGCTCTGGGTAAATGGCCTTCCACTTCAACTGATGAATTTGTGGGGGCTTTCTTTTGTTTGTTTCCCAGGGGTCAGGGTTAATGACTGCTCTTGTGCTTCTGCTCAAAGGAAAGAGCGAAGGGGAACAGATGCAGAGGTGGCGAGGCCTGGGGAAGCGATGAACCACGTGATGAAACACACTGACGAGGATTACAGTTTCCATTTTAGTCACACAACTGAATTGGCTATGGAGCTGTGTCTGAACTGGGACCGAAGACACGTTAATAAGTGAAGTAATAAAAGATTCACTTTTCATGTTCCAGTCATAGCCACAGTTTAAGGGTCTGATTCCGACAGAATGACTCCCATTGCCCAATTTATTTTTTACCCATTACTGGTTGTTTAGTCTTAGAATTTTGTGGCCTGTGTGGAAAGAGGGAGATTCCCCCAACCTGTAGGTCTTACATCCATGTAACTAATTTCACATACAATGCTCCAATGTTCAATAGTCCTGTGCTTTCTTGAGCTGCACTTGAAAGAGCAGCACAACATTGAAAATCAAACAACGGCCCTGGCTGGCATGGCTCAATGGATTGAGCGTCAACCCGCGCACAAAGAGGTTTCGGGCTTGCGTGATCCCCAGTGGGGGATGCACAGGAGGCAGCCAATTGATGTTTCTCTCTCCCTCTCCCTTCTTCTCTCTCTAAAATCAATGAAAACATATTTTTAAAAAAACCCAAACATGTCACCCACTTGAGCTTCCCCAATAATAACTCACACTAAGGAAATGCAAATGTATTGCCAACATCAAGAAAAACTACCCATGCATCAAAGAAGCCAAAAACACTACAGTAAAATCCGTGGCATGTTACTTACCGCTCCTTGGTACATTTCAATTTCCTTATCTCCAAAATATGGCATCTGCTTGAAAGGGTTGACTGAGATTAAGACGGAGCCTATATATGTCTGAATTTATATCCAGTTAAGGTCCATTGTTAATCTTCATAGCTACACATTTTTTTTTAAATTAAGTAAACAGATGTTATAAAAAACTCACGATTATTCAAGGAAGAGCTTGTGTACTTGTTTTCTAAAAGATTACAAATAAAGACAAAGGCAATTACCAGCGAGCTCAGATTTTGTTCCTCTCCAGGAAGAGGAATGAACTTAATTACCAAGGTGCTACAAAAAGAAATATTAAATGAATTGGAGCTTATTCCTTTAAGACTGGTGACACACAACTAGAAAAACAAACAAACAAAACAAAACAGAAATGACCAAGGAGTGAAAGAGCAGTTATCATTCCTCTTTTCAAATGATATTATTTTTTCCCTGGGACCTTTCTTACCTATTAGGTATACTAAGAATGTATTCATTTACTCATTTAACAGATAGAGAGATCCAAGATGAACTCTTTAGAAGCTTAGGGAACTGAGTTGTATCTATATTATTCAGAGCAGAATTACAAATCCATACAGATAAGGCTGAGGGGAAGGAGGTGTTATTTCTGCATGGGGAATCCAGGAAGTCCTCTCAGCAGAGAATGTGTTCATACTAAGTCTTAATTCTTTTATACGACACATTCTTACGTGCCAAAACCAATCAAGTGTTATTGTAACGAAAAAACATTTTCATGTATTCATTCAGCAATCAACTAGTTTGAACTGGGTGTCTACAACATGCCAGGCGCTGTTCTAGATGCTGGGGATACAGCAGTGAACAAAATACACACACTGGACTAAAGTCCCTGCCCTCACAGAGGAAAAAACCATAAAAAAAATAAAACACTAAACCACACACATACACAAAATTGTTTCTTTTAATCAATGATTTCCCACTGTTCAGAAATTTTGCAGTTGAAGATATAAAGCTATGCGATTTCCTCCCCCAAAGAGAGACATTTATAAATTTATATGTTAGGATCCAGGTGTCTAATAGAGCAGTGCGGTAACTCTGGTCAGACGGCCTCATTCCCCAAGTCCAGTTCTTCCTGACCTTGGGTAAGTCATATCTGTAAGCTGCAGTTAATGGATGATGGGGTAAAATAGGACCTACTCAATAGGGCTGTTATGAGAATTCGATGTTATAAAATGCTTAGCACCATTTCTGGCATAGTAGATGTAACTTCCTTAATTCATATACTTCAAGATGCATGTTTTGTCACATGTTAACACCTCTGAGATGCAGCTTTGGTACTATTATGGAACACAAATAAGCCAAGTGTTGGATAAATCATAGAATATTTAAAAATTAATATTTATACACAAAGGCAAGAATGCGGAATGACTCGGTTGCAATTTTGCTTCCTTTTTCACTGACCAGAAAGATCTCTGATTTTAAAGGGTTGAACTTGAAATGATAGTACAGAAGATGGGGTAGTTTTAAAAGCACACGCAGATGGAACCAGTGGGGGCAGTCCATGGCACTAAGAGAAAATGAGAAAGAGACAGCGAATCGGAACTGAAAATCGCCAGAGTCACAGAAGGGGCACCAACAAATGTAATTCCAAGTGCCAATGCCAGATGAGGCCACCAATAGATGGATTAATGGCCTGCTTCTTTTTAGACAAAAATTTAGAACAGATAAATTTATTATTAAAATTATTACGCAGGTAAGAAATGTCTATAATGCTGTAGACTAAATGTTAATAATAACACTGATCAAACACATACACGTTTACATGGTACTAATATAAGCTCCTAATCACAACTCTGTTATTACTTTAATCCTATTTTACTATGAAGAAACTGAGGTATAGAGAAACTTTAAAACTTGCTCAAAGTCACAAGCTAGTGAGTAGCAAAGCTATGCTCCAAACCCAGGCAGCCTGGTTCTAGAGCTTACACTCTTTTTTTTTTTTTTTTAATACATTTTTAAAAAATTGATTTCAGAGAGGAAGGGAGAGGAAGGGAGAGATAGAAACATCAATGATGAGAATCATTGATCGGCTTCCCTCTGCACGTCCCCCACATGGGATTGAGCCCGAAACCTGGGCATGTGCCCTGACAGGGAATCGAACCACAACCTCCTGGTTCACAGGTCAACACTCAACCACCAAGCCACGATAGCTGGGGTAGAGTTCACATTCTTAATCAACAAGCTATATATTACTTTCTAGGATTAGCAGGTATTGTTGCTATTATTGTTGTTGATATTATTATTGGTAGAGTTGCCAGATTTAGAAAATAAAATAAAAAATACCCAGGTAAATTTGAAGTTCAGATAAACAATAAATAATTTATGCATATATATCCCAATACATATGCTCCAAGCAATATTTGGGACATACTTCTACTAAAAAGGTACTTGTTGTTTATCTGAAATTCAAGCTTAATCAGGCATCCTGTATTTTACTGGCAACCCTAAATTGGCAGCACAAGGATCTCCTGTAGGACTGAGGGGTGTTCGATTAGAGAGCCTACGGTCTCTCATACATTCTGATTCTTTGAGTACTAAAAACTCTATCTCTGTTGATTTTTTAAAAATATATTTTTATTGATTTCAGAGAGGAAGGGAGAGGGAGAGAGAGATAGAAACAATCAAAGATGAGAATCATTGATTGGCTGCCTCCTGCATGTCCCACACTGGGGATCAAGCCCACAACCCAGGCATGTGCCCTGACTGGGAATTGAACCATGAGCTCCTGGCTCATAAGTTGACGCTCAACCACTGAGCCACGTTGGCTGAGCCATTGATTTTTTTTTTCTGTATCTTTACCACATGGTAGGGACCAAATCAAAACTGAATAAATGAGGCTTGGCCCTCATTCTGATTCTCATAATATAGTAATTCTTACAGTAAACCCAATTTTCAAGAAATAGAGCCCTGCTATGACCATCCTCGTTTCAGAAGAAGGGGATGTCTGGCTACATTTATCTCCAGGTGAAAATGAACTTGGGCAGGTATGACGTTTCCATGGAGAAGGGTGCTCCTTCCCTTAGTTGTGAAGGGAATGCTGTGACTGCCACCTGTCCTGGACAAACTGGTCACTGCATGCGAAGAAGAAAGAGCTACCCAAGGAAGCACCTGCTCAGCAATCCCTTCCCTCCCACCGAGCCCTTGGTTATCAAATACATATGGGTTGGGTTGCATAAGAGCTCCTATAGGAGCCAACATTTTTTACTGTGTATAATCTGCTAAGTAAAGAGATATATTGTAGAGTCTTGACTCAGTCGGCTATATAAATTCTGATTAAGGCCTGGGAAGGAGACACTCAGAGAAAAAAACTTTCAGACAACTCTAGGCCACGCCTGAATCAATGACTGAGGTTTAAAGAGGGAAAATTGTAGCTGTTCCCTAAATTTCCCATAAATAATGGGACTGCCATATTATTTAGGAGGATTCCAGAAATATAAAGCTTAGTTTGAAATGGAAGAATTGAGATAAGAGAATTTAACTTAGATTTAAAGGAAACAGACATATTTTAGGTGAGAGTTTGGCCTCATTGTTTATCTAACTGCCCACCTTTTTTTCCACCTGGCTGGGTCTGCAGACACCTCAGGACTTCCCTGAGCACATGGGCTTCTTACTGAGTTGGGTCCCTTCTCTAGACCTCAAATACTCCCTCCCACTCCCTACTACATAATTCAGGTGTGCCTTTGGAAAAAGCTGTTTCCATCATTGTCTCTACCACATAATCTTTGGCAATGAAGGTGTGGCCCAAGGTTAATTTTGAAAATGTATGGAGCTACAAGGCTATGATACAAAACAAAACCAAAACCAAACAAACAAAAAAACCCTCACCAATCAACCAACCAAATAAAAACTCAGAAATATATAAAATAAATGCCATCTTATTTAATAGACTTTGCAGGATGAAAGGACCCAACAGATCTTGGTTCTCAAATGCTTGTTGGGGATCTTTGAGTTTACAGTGACCTGCAGCAAGAATGACAAAGAGAAAAACAATGCCCTGGATTTTTCATAAAGCTCAATTGATTCAATGTTAAAGACTGTCCTTTATTCTTAGATTATTTCCTTTCTATTTTGGGAGTGTTAAAATATTTTTTCTTTTATGAAATGTGATGGTAGTGAAGCTTCTGTAAGTTTGTTTTTAGTGGTCTTATTAGACCAAGATAAAGTTTAAGAAAAAAATGTCAATAACCAATGAATTCCCCCAAACCACCCACACCAACCTAATGGATTTCCCTGTTTTCATCCCGAAATGGGGGGCAGGGGGAGCTGAGGCCGACTTGCCTGAAGACATATGTGGAGAAGGTCCAGCCGCCAGACCAACCTTCCTCACTGCAGCAGGGTGCCCCCACCCCCAACGTGACTGACTGCCAAGGACCAAACCTCATTCAGAACAACTGCTCTGCCTTCAGCTCCGGTTGGTCTGGCACAAACATCTCAACCCCTAATTCAAGGGCCGAAGATGCCAAACACACTTGAGTGTGGTCTTTGAGTGAAAACAAGTTTGGAGAAGGCTGGACCCCAAATGGGCAGGGAGTGCTTTTGCACAGAACCGCTGTCGTCAGCCAAGTGGCTACGAATGATGCCAGGCACAAGAGCAAGTACTGCAATGTTTTCCTCATAGATTTTCGAGTGGAATTGTAAGGAGTGTGGCAACATTCAGGAAAAATGGATGGTTAATCAAACCTTCCTTGTCTTAGGATAAATAGCTGAAAAATATGTGTGTGTGTGTGTTTATTGGTAAAGTTAGCATTTTCTAAGTAGATATTTTTCTGATGTAGAAAAAGAAATGAGCATTCAGGCTGAATGCATTAATAACTGATTGTTCCAAATGCTGACCTTCAAAACAAGACAATGTGCTAGTATTAAATGTAGAAGAGGTCAAATGAGCAATTTTATAATTTCATGTGAAATCGAATCTCTTCTTGCCTTAACTACTAAGCTTAGGAGAGAGAGGGGGGAAAACACTTTTACTGAAGATGATGCTACTCTAAAATAAAATAATGCTACTCTATCATAATAATATTCCCTTAGCACTGAACTGATAAAGAAGGCTTTTATCACATATCAGAGGAAAAGATTTGCAGCTCCACCCTTGGCATTATTTTCATAAACATCCAACAGGGCCATCAAGCTTTCTCAAAGCTGAGAGCTGCCCTGTGCTATTGATAAAAGCACATTGATGCTGAGTTTCTCATTTATCGAGTGGGCAGATTTCTAAGACACTAAGTCATTAGTGGTCAACTAACTCATTTCCTTGGTAAAGTACACGATTAGTCAGTCATTGATTCAAAGGCATTAATTCAGAAGCAAGTAATCAGCCCCCTCTGTGTGAGTCACTTAAAAATTCTGCTGTCTGAATATAAAATGCAAGTCTTAATAGTCAACAAATTTTCAATGAACACGTAATACGATGCACCATGCCAAGAAATGTGCAGGAAACTAAAACACACAATGCAAGAGGATCCCATTTTTGTTAGAATTAACAAGAAAGCACACATATACGCATGCCTATATGTAGATAAGTTGAAAAATATAAAGCAAGAGGATATATAGGCACTAACCCTATATGGTGGGATTCTAGGTGATTTTAGTGTTCTCCTTTCTGCTGGACTTCATTTTACAAGTCATGTTAAATGAAAATGTATTACTTTAAAGGGCTTTTTTTTTTAACGTTGTTTTTTAAAAGAAGACATACAAGACACAGTCCTTGTCCTCAACGAATCTTTGGTATTTTAGGAATAAATGATCTTGGTGGGGAGAAATGAGTATGGCTGGGTTGCCTGCTGATAATCACTGGCACCACCTTTTTCTTTTCTTATCCAACTTATCAAAACCCATGTTTCTATGTCAATAATGTAAGAAGTTGAGCCTGTATTCTAGGAACATTCCAATAAATAATTTGTTCAACTACATTCTGTAGAAGTTAGCCTTTTATGGGCTTGTCAATAAACCAATCCCCCATTTAAAAATTTTTCAGGATAACACGCATTTGAATTTCCAATAAGCACCTTTACAATGGAATTTTTGGAATATAACTCAGAAATATGGGAGGAGCTTACACACTTGCCTTAGCGTACGATAATACTAATGAACACTTATTGTGTACTTACTACATTCATCATTTCATTTAACCCTGCGAGAGCTCATGCGGGAGATTTTATTGTCATTCCCACTTTACAGGTGAGGAAATCAAGGCACACAGATGACAAAAGGTCCTACAGTCACCAGGCCCAAGCAGAGTTCAAAGTCAGGCAGCCCAGATCTGCTTCCTGCACCCAACTTTTTCTAGTCCACCCCCTGCCAGTTTCCATGGGCCATGGATCTTGCACATAAAAGTGATTTAAATATTTTGATGATGATAAGCCCAGAAAAATGAGCATATTTCATTTTTTTTTTGAGCAAATAAAATGAAATCTCACAGCTGAATACAAAACTGCTCCCATTCAATTCAATTAAAGGCATGTCTGCACAGGTGTCTAGGAGTCAGCAAAGACTGTTCTGTAAAGGGCCACAAAAGAAATTAACTTAGGCTCTGGGGGTCAGATGGTCTGTTGCAACCACTCAACTCTTCCATGGTAGCATGAAAGCAGCCACAGACAAGAATAAAACAACTGAGCCCTGTTGGGTACCAATAAAACGTTGGTTATAAAATGCGCGGTGAGCAGGATCTTGTCTGCAGGCGGCAGCCGCCACCCCTGATCAATACAGCTGACAGATCCAAATATAGCTGTTAACACTTAAAAGCAAGGGTTTAGGGATTTAACTACTCAGATATTTGGTAAAAAACAAAACCAAAAAACCCCAAAAAACTCCTATGGTAAATAAGAAACAGCACAGCATTGGGAAGAAACAAGTGCCTCGAATAATGTATCACTCGATACATACCTGGTGCGCTGAACTCTCCTAATGATGAGACAGGCAGTCCCTGCGCAAGTATTGCTGCACAGGGACGGGTGCTTCTAACCAACAGTCAAATGAGCAGTGTAATAAGCAGAAGCTACTGGTGTGAAAACTACTCTCCCCATGCTTTGGGGGTTAAAGTCTAAAAGGTGTATTCCGAGGGTCGCAAAGACTCCACCTGTAACGGTCCTCCACAACACCGTACCTTCAAAGTCGCCAACAGCAAAGATAAACTTGCCGGCGCTACTAACAGATTTTACACAAATCTTCGCATGTCTGTGACCAACTCTGCAGTAATTCCACTAAGAGAACTTTACCTAGTTGCACCAAACAAAACTCCTGAATCCTGTAAGAACTGAAGTATCATAGTTCAGTTCTCTGTTTATAATGTAGTCAACATGCGTGTGAATTAAATTTCCATTCTGAATTTTTAAAAGTCCCATAAAAAATGGCATCTGGCAGCCCGGCTGGTGTAGCTCAGTGATTGAGCAATGATCTATGAACCAGGAGGTCAGGGTTCAATTCCCGGTCAGGGCACATGCCCAGGTTTCAGGCTCAATCCCCAGCGGGGGGTGAGCAGGAGGCAACCGATCGATGATTCTCTCCGCTTATTGATGTTTCTATCTCTCCCTCTCCCTTCCTCTCTGAAATCAATTTTAAAAATATTTTTAAAACAGGCATCTGGCAAGCTAAAACTGAAACGTAAAGGACAACTCAGGAATGCCAGGCATTTCAATAGCTTAGCCTCACTTCTCAGGTTTCCTTAAGTAAACATAAGAATGCAGAAAAACTGACCAAGTTGCACATTTTTTTTTGCATGGGACAATCTTTTTTAAACTTTTTAAGTTGAGACTTAACTGCTTTGCAATTAGGGAGCGCTATTGACAGAATTCTCTGCAGGTCAGGACTTTCTCTGAACCACCAGGGGTGGGAGACACCATGTGCGTGGCCAGAGGACGTCAAAGATCCAGTGCCATGGATTATAACAGATGGATACTGGTTGCATCTTGATTATGTGAAATGCCAGGAGAATAATCCAGCATCATCTTTGCCTTTCCCACAGCCTGAACCAAGGGACAAAAAGGTAACAACCACATTCTGAAAGGGTGAAAATGACGTGAGCACGGGACTTCAGATGAATCTTCTTTTTCTTCTTCTTCTTCTTTTTTTTTTTTCTTGTTAATCTTCACCCAAGGATATTTTTTCCATTGATTTTGTAAAGAGCGTGGAAGGGAGGCCGAGGGGTAGGTGGGGAGAGAGACACATCAATGTGAGAGAGACACATCCATTGGTTGCCACCCACAGGCACCCTGACCCAGGGCTGGGGATTGAACCTGGAACCCAGATATGTGCCCTTGACCGGGAATTAAATCCTTGACCCTTCAGTGTGGGGGCCAACACTCTAACCACTGAGCCACACAGGCCAGGACCAGATGGATCTTCTTACACCAGGACTAAAGCCACGTTTTACTGTGGACACTGTCACCTCATTTAGAAATGTCCAAAGGAACCAATGAAGGATACAAAAATGTAGTCGTCCATGTATCTCTTCTTCAGATTCTCCACGATGGCGTTCTCTGTGATCTTGGAGAGAAGGACCATGTCGTCCACGCCGCTGTGCTTGACGTTGTGGCTCTGCCAGTGGTACCGGTAGGCACCTTTGCTTCCCTGCAGATGGAAAACACACAACTATTAGGATAGTTTGTTTTCTCCTGGAGTTAAAAAAAAACCTGCCACTCATTTCCCATATATTCCTCATATCAAATGCAACAGAACAGAGTGAACAAAGATTTTGCTATCGATAGACCTGGATTCAAGTTTCAGCTTTGCCACCGACAGACAAGGGAAGTGGGGAGTGAAAGATGAAACAGAGGGCCGGAGACCATGGGATACCAGGACACAGGCTTTATTGGCGATCACCCTGCCGGCTGCCTTCCAGAGGGGAGAGGGGGAGAGAGAGAGAGAGAGAGAGAGAGAGAGAGAGAGAGAGAGAGAGAGAGAGAGAGAGCTTGAGAGTGAGAGAGAGAGAGGAGGGGGGGAGAGAGTGAGAGAGAGAGAGTGAGAGCTTGAGAGTGGAGAGTGAGAGAGAGCGTGCCGGGGTGAGAGTGCCTTTTAAGGGGAGGAAGAGGGGACGGGGCTTAGGGCACTCAGCACACGCTGATTGGTGGTTTCATGTAAGGTACATGACTAGGCACCTAGGGATTTAGGAATTGGGGGCTTAGGGTATATGGCAGGTGCTGATTGGTGGTTCAATGTACAGTCCATATAAGGTGTTCAGGAATGTCCGGCTGCAGGTGGAGTTTACCTCATACTCCGTCCATCATTTGGGGGAAGGGAGGATCTATCAGGGAGAAGTTACCTAAGCTCACTGCACCACTTCTGCTTCTCTCTCCTCATTTGAAAACTGGGAGAAATGAGACCCACTTTATAGAATTGTTATAAGGATTAAATAAAATGACATACGTAAAGCGCCGAGCAGGGTCTAGATAGAGTACAGCACAATAAATGATCGACGGTCTCCTGTACTTCCTTCAACCGTATTATTTCATAATATTTATCAATGAAAATGAGCAGTGAAATAGAAACTTCCGAGACTTGTTCTGCAAATTCTATGACAGAACTCAGAAGTGGGAAGAATGCGTGTCACACACTGGCTAGGTCACATTATCATCATTTTCCCCCTGTAAGCTTACCACTGTCCATGGAACACTGGCTTTCTACATTCAAACATAAGCTACGTTTTGATGACCGGTCACTGCTATATTAATGAGGAAAGGGACAGGAGCTGAAACACGATCCACAACATGCTATGGGCAGAAGGACCTCATCTGGCCCCGTGGCCTCCTTGGACAGAGAAAGCCGTGGCCCTTATCTGCTTATCGGAGTTACAACTCAACACCAGGAGTGGCTTCTGAACACCTATGGCGGGCAGGGGTTCCTTTAACTTGGCATTTGTGCTCCCATCCCCCCTCAGGGTCAGGCCCTGGGTGAGGGGGGATGGGAGCACTGTGATGGCCCTGAGTGAGGGGGGATGGGAGCACCATGATGGTCCTGGGTGAGGGGGGATGGGAGCACCATGATGGTCCTGGGTGAGGGGGGATGGGAGCACTGTGATGGCCGTGAGTGAGGGGGGATGGGAGCACTGTGATGGTCCTGGGCGAGGGGGGATGGGAGCACTGTGATGGCCCTGAGTGAGGGGGCTTGGGAGCACCGTGATGGCCCTGAGTGAGAGGGGATGGGAGCACCGTGATGGCCCTGAGTGAGAGGGGATGGGAGCACCGTGATGGCCCTGAGTGAGAGGGGATGGGAGCACTGTGATGGCCCTGAGTGAGGGGGGATGGGAGCACTGTGATGGCCCTGAGTGAGAGGGGATGGGAGCACTGTGATGGCCCTGAGTGAGGGTGGATGGGAGCACCGTGATGGCCCTGAGTGAGAGGGGATGGGAGCACCGTGATGGCCCTGAGTGAGGGGGGATGGGAGCACTGTGATGGCCCTGAGTGAGAGGGGATGGGAGCACTGTGATGGCCCTGAGTGAGGGTGGATGGGAGCACCGTGATGGTCCTGGGTGAGGGGGGATGGGAGCACCGTGATGGCCCTGAGTGAGGGGGGATGGGAGCACCGTGATGGCCCTGGGTGAGGGGGGATGGGAGCACCGTGGTGGCTGCACTTGGGGAGGTCACCATCCACTGAAGAGCACCTAGATGTGAATGGATATGTTCATGGGTCAGCGACAGTCAATCTGTAAACACAGGTAAAATGGGTGTTCCAGCAGCGGGAGACTCCTTTGTCCTGGGAGAGGCAGAAATAACTTCTTGGAGAAGGTGCCATTGGATGTGGATCTAAAATACTTTTAATTTTCCAGCGGAGTAGAGGAGGAAGGGTATACACACACACACACACACACACACACACACACACACACACACACACACACCCTAATACATAAGAAATAACGGCAGGTAACACAAGACTGGAGGTTGGAGAATTCTCCCTTCCCTTTAAACCCTGCATGCATCCTGCTGGACAAGACTCAGGGCAAACTCAGCTCTTTCTCAGGAGTTCTCTTTTGGGGGGAGTTTGGACAAAGGAGAGAAGGATTCTGAGTAAGGGTTTCTAGAAAGGCCGCCTGACCAGACGTCAAAAGGAGCATGAGGAAAGGTAGTAGGAGGCTCCCCGAGAGAAGGGGGAAGTAAGGAAGGAAACAAGACAGACGCCATTCTACACTTCGCTTTTAAAAATGTGTTCTCTTCAGGAGACATGAGCCCTTGGGTAGAAGCAAATTCTAAGAGGCTCCGGGGAAAGCCGCTTTAAAAATGCAGCCAGTGCCCTGGCCCGGGCTGCAGGCTGGGGCCCTGCCAGGCCTGCCACCCATGCTGCCTTGCACAGGGAAACGGTTTATACGATATATTTGGCTTTCTCAGAACCACATGTAGCATCAGTTCTACACAATTACCTCGACCTCACCGCTCCCCCTTCCTCTTGCGGCCAAGCAGCAGGAGCAAAAGCACTGGCCACGGCATGACTCACTGGGCCTGCCGCATGTCCACGGTGCCCTCCCACCGGATGAAGATTCCCGGTGACGCCCCCTCCTCGCTTATTCTTTCTGGGCGCCCACAATTACTCTGCATGGAAAACTGAAGTTCCAGAGTAACTAACCAGTAGGTGTGTTTTGTGTATTTGCTTTTAACCCCAACAAATATTCATCTACTTCAAAGAGGCAAAAGGTGTTCCTTTCTCTTTGGGTAATGTAAGTCCAGTTGATCGAAACAGAAGAGCTATTTATAAGCTGTTATTCAACTGCGAGAATGTGAATTATCTTTACAACCTTGACCCCTTCCTTTCCTCACACTCCTGATGGGAGGGTGGGGGCAGAACTGGCTGCCCTGCGTGGGGGAGGGGGGGGAGGAAGGGCAGAGAAGGGGCCTCCCATCGGGGTGAGGAGGGTCACCTTCCTCAGGTGGCAAAGGCCCGGTTACCAGGCTGTCACCTCAGCAAGTGCAGCTTCCTGCTCTGCTGTGGGCTGCGTACGGTTGGGAAACTCCTTTTAGTTTTGGTCACTTTTTCAACCAGGAGGGGCTCGGCAGGTGTGGCACTTCCCAGCAGTCCCGGCTGAGCGAGGCCTCGCTGCCCGCAGGGAGGAGGGGAGCTGGCGTGACCAGGAAGGTAATAAATCATGAAAATTATGATGACGCCGATGAAAAGTTACTCTTCCCCCCGACAATGATTACAAATGACAAGGGAGATATTTCCCATTAGATGACGCTTGAGTGCAGACAGACCTCCTCGGGTCCACATGTAATGACTAATGATTCCTTTATTAAAAAGCAATGGGCTCACACACAAGTTCTGGAAACTGGGGTGCGCCCACATCCACACAAGGGCCTGGCTTGTTCCTCACGTCTAGGAGGTGGCACCGAGACGCAGGAGTCCCGCACGCGGGGGAGGAGCCCGGCTCCCGGAGTCGCTGCCTGCTTTAGGGTGGGGGCTGCCTGCTTTAGGGTGGGGACGGGGCAGAGCAAAGGTGAGCCGGCACAGAGGCCAGGCCTGTTCCCTCCTGAAAGCCGACCTTCACTGCCCGGCTGGCACCGGCCTGCGCAGGCTCTCAGGGCCTCAGCGAGCACTCTTCCTCCCAGGCTCACCCAGGAGGAGGAGGAGGAGGAGACCAGGCCCTGGGTAACCACCACGGCCTTCACAGGCCCGGAGAGGGAGGCTGTGTAAACACAGCAGGCCCAGTGCTGGGCAGGGCCTGGGACGGTGATCACACATCTGACCCTCTTCAGGAGGAGCTGACGGCAAAGTATTTCTAGACAGCGGCGTGGAAATCAGCACCGAAACCTTAGTCCCACAGACGGATACGCATGCAGTTACCTAAATACAAATGAGATTCACACCCTCTTTGCTCCAGCAATTGCATTTTTAGGAATTTACCTCCAGATACATCAAGCTCTATGGACGAGGCTGTTCCCGCAGCAGAGTGTGCAATGGGGGTTAGGGGGCGCAGCTCCTGGATTGACTGGACTACGGCCGCCCTCCCCACAGAGGAGCGCTGCGCAGTCCCTGGAAGGAGCCCGCTGTGCACAGGGGAAGATCTTCAGGACCCGCCGACTCATGAAAACAGCAGTCAACGTGTGGATTAAGTACAGAATGACCACATTTGTCTAAAACGTTTAAAAGACACTTTATAATTGTTTACTTGAAAGATGCACAAGGTTCCATTGGGGAAATGGGGTTTGGGGAGAAGGTGACTTTTACTCTACATTTTAAACTTTTCTGCCCAGTTTACATTAAAAAAAACCCCCACACCATATGCATGTCTTAGAAAAATTTAAAAATAAATGAAAACATTGAAAATGATGCCAATACAACAACCAAGCATTTTCTGGGGGGTGGGGGGGGGTGGGGGGTGGGGTGGCTGAGCTGTCCCAAAGCCTGGTTCCGTGCAGGTTCAAGGTTTGAAAGGTGGGCTGGGAGATGTCATGTGGGGTGATTAGCTGGTTCACGAGCTAATAGGGCAGAAAAGCTGGGGCTAGAAGGTTACATTATCAGCATATCACCTTGGGAAGCAGATGAGCCATATTCCTACTGTGGAAAGTGGGCCACGGTCACCCTGGCCTGCCATTGGGCTGAGCTTGTTTATTTTTGACCCCAGTGAGTCATAACAGGAAGGCACACAACGATCTGTTAGACTTTAATCTTTTAATTGACAGTCTGGGAATTCTACCTTTTGCAGTTCTGCTATTTGACTGGAACGAACCCCTTACTTCCATTGCAAATGATGGAGGAGGGATTATCAACCATAAATATTTGTCTCCTGTGTGCCAGGCTCAGCAAACCAGCATCGGGCTGGCAATGTATTTCAACTTCATGGAATTAGATCCATTCCCCACTATTATGGTGATGTAAAGATGTGTGTTAGAAGCAAGTGTGAGTGTGTGTGTGTGTGTGTGTGTGTGAGAGAGAGAGAGAGAGAGAGAGAGAGAGAGAGAGAGAGAGCTGAAGTACAGCAAAGTGTGAGGAAGGAGAGTTTCTGGAAGAGTCGGGGGCAGTCAGTAGCCAACCAACACCCCTTTTCCTCTCAGCCCTTGGGGGTAATTGGAACTGACACTAAACCCAGAAATATGTGCCGATGCTTGACATGGTCTAATCTAATTCACACAGCACCTGCAAGACACAAATATTACAGTCCCTCTGTTACTATTTTACAAAAGGGTGAGGCTGAGGTCTGGGAATAAATGTACCAAGTTGCCTCTGCTTGGAGGGGCTGGGGATGGGAGGTACTTTGTGGGGTGGTGCAGAGTGGGTGTGGGTGTTTGGGAGGCCCAATGAATGCAGAAGATGCGCTCATTTGTTTCATTCATGTAGGTATATGTGACCCAAACAAAAGTTCAATATTTGCACGACATTTCCACACACATGTCTCAGTTAATCCCTGCAACAAAGGGACAGAGCTGAGATGCGTCATCGGGATTTCTGGCTTCCTTTTCTTTGCTCTTTCTGTTCCACCACATCTAACTTCCAATGCCACCCCTCCAGGGGAGAGCTGGTTTTATATGACTACAAGACCAGAGGGAGTGTGGAGGGTACACGTCAGGCTGGCAACACTGTTTTGACTCATTGAGTGGGGAAGGGGAGAAAGGTTTGTAAAAAAAATAACAAGAGTTAAGGTGCCCCAATTTTGTTTTAATTGCATAGATGATGCTATTTATGTAAAAAGATGTCTCTGTATGGAGATATGGTTTGTTTATATCTAAGTGTACTTTCTACATGTTTTTTTCAACTGAGCATATGTTTACAAAAGGTGCACACATATATAGCTGCTTTCATGGGAAAAAAATAGATCAAATAAGATAAGGGATGTGAAAGTACTCAATAAAGTGAAATATATATGACACTGTTTGCCCTGTTGTTTGCTGTGCCATGTCAGCTCAGGCCTCCCATTCTTGTTGCTTATCCCAGCTTCCAGCTTCAGCAAACTCTTCTTTAAATAACAATGGACCCCAAGCAGGGAATGTGGCTCCCTGAAGGAACCTTTTCTATATCAATGAAAAGATATCTAAGATGTTCTAAATGAACAGTTAACATATTCCATCACTACTAAGATACATAGTTTTCTTATTCTAACATTCTGAAATTAGAATGTGTCTTATCATCAACTAGAGGCCAGGTGCACGAATTCATGCACGGATGGAGTCACTTGGCCTGGCCAGTGATCAGGGCTGATGGGGGCTGGCCAGCGGGGGCGAGGGAGGTTGGCTGGAGTGGGTGGGGAAAAGGAACCGTGGGAGGTTGGCTGTGGGAGTGCACTGACCACCAGGAGGCAGCTCCTGTGTTGAGCGTCTGCCCCTTGGTGGTCAGTGCGCGTCATAGTTACCAGCCGGTCATCCGGTCATCCAGTTTTCCGGTTGCTTAGACTTTTATATATATATAGATGCTTAAGTGGCAGTGGTTTTTTTGGTTGTTGTTGTTTTTTTAATTGAAAAAATAAAATAATGACATCTCTCTTACATCCTGTCCTTGTAAGTGTTGTGTGCCATAATTCATCAAGCCTAAGGTTAATTATGGCACACAACACTTACAAGGGACAGGCACTGTTCCATGCACTTTACAAATATTAAGTCAATGTTTAACATCATCGAAGACATAAACTATTAGAAAGATTTCGATTGCTCTGGGAGCATCGTTCCATGTATTCATGCCACTTCAGAAACTGGTGGTTTTGACTGGTGAGGTGATGATAGCTCAGTCCTGGAGGCTTTGCTGTGAAAACTTCTGTAGCTGGTGCCCCCACCCCATCCCAAACAGGAAGAGTGTGGGTATCCTGGCTGACAAGCTGCATATAACAGCTGCCCATCGCCAGACCACAAGTTCGCAGAGCAAGGTGATTTCCTCTTCGCTTTGTAAAGGCACATTCAGACTTGTATCTCTTTCAACCTAACAGTTCCTTCGGTGCTAAGGCCGCCTGGAGCAGGAAGGTGGGCCACCCGCACCGCTGGTGTGGGAGTCCCACCCCAGGAATGATGAATTCTCACCTTCATTTACACTATGCTCCATGTTTCCTAAACCTTCGTCATTTAACTACTTTTAAAACGTTTATAATTTATCTATATCAACTAATTTTATAACTAACTTTTTACAACTCTATCCATAGGACAAATCCCACCAGTCCTGTGCTTCAAATTTTTCTATAAACTGTCCTTTTTAATTTGGCTAAATCCTAAAACAATCGTCCCTATAAAACCCCTAGTTTGGCATTAGTTTTATTTCTTTGAGATGTCTTAAAATAACGAGGAAGACACACGATTTAAAATACACGCCGTGGGGTTGTACATCCTGATCTTACCACCCACTGGGTGCCCGGTCATGCTCTATTCGGCCTGTTCCCACCGACTTCAAGTCCAGCCACACGGAGTTTAAACGACCACTGTTGTATTTCCCAAACCTATGTTTCCCTGCTGTGGACAAGCTCACCTGCTGAGACCAGAGCCCCCATTACACAGTAGGTGGGAGCCTCGGTTTTGTTTTCACGAGCAGAAACTACTCTGTATCATGTTCCGCGTCCCCTGCACGTTCCATCGGGGTCCCAAGACCCGTCCTGTCCTCTCTCCTCGGAAACCTTCCCGCCCCACGTGGGACATGTTAGTGGCCCCCAGGGTGAGGGCCTGCCTCTCGGCCGAGGGGGAACTTCTCTCCTGGGCACCTGTGATTTATTCTTTCTCTCGGGAAGCACTTGCTGCAGCATTATCAGCGCATCGTGTCCTTCTCTCCCTTAGTCTCCAGGAAACCTAGAATCGTAACTCTCTCCCCTGTGGGTGAATACTCTCTTCTCACACAACGGCTACTTCGTGTCACATACCAGCACTGTTCTAACATTTTATACACCGTCATTTATTTAATCCTCACAGCCTTACCGGGCAGGAGACTGAAGCACAGAGAAGTTAAGTAACTTGCCTGGCTCCAACAGCTGGGCTTCAAACCCAGGCTGCGCAGCTCTCGAATCTCTGGCCTTACCCGCTATGCTCACTGCCTCTCATAATAAGGCAAGTGCCATGGAAAACAGCAATAATTCTAAAGCTCACAGGAACTGCCTGATTGCGTGTTTACTGTGCACCATGTATCAGCTTCATTCATCTACACACACCATGAAGCAGGCACCCTCGATGCTGGTTTGGAGGGTACCTGTGCAAAGCGGGCAGCTGGACGCTCACAGAGCAAGCAGCCTGACTCTACCCGGCACTGCACCCGACAGAGAACACTCAGGGCCATGGCATCGGCCATGGGAGCAGGTCTGTTTCCTGCTGTGTGCCCAGCATGCGGGGCAGTGCCAGTCTGGTGAGTGAATTCCAGGTCGCTTGGGCTCATCTCAGAACGAGGGGTGTATCTTCCTGTAGCAGCGACAGTGGGAAACTGGGGGTCCTGGGCCCAGAGTGTTCCCCAAGGAAGAAAGAACTTTTGAAAGCTTTCCTATTGCCCACAGCCCAGGAAATCCAAGGGAAGACAGCTCTTCTTTTAATTGTCCACTGTCGTCCAGGTTAGGGTAACAAGCTAATCTTGACCACAGGGCGAGGATATGTCAAGCTATTAGAATAAAAGGAATCAAATGGTTGGAATCCCTTCATGTTGAAAAATGCACATCCTACATTGGCCTCTATTTATGGTGCAATCAAATCATGAAGAGTCACTCCGATGTCAGTCTGTCCTTCCAGCTGTGGCTGGACCCTCCCTGTCATCAAACCTGTTTCCAAGTAGGAAGGTTGGCGAAGGCAATTCCATTTGCTAATCCAGCAGTTGATTCGAATCCATAGACTTGGGATCAAGCACAAGCCCTACCTCTGTGACCTGGGGCAAGGTCAGTTTCATGGAATTTTATTCTTTACAATTAAGGCAATCTATTCAGTAAACACCTAAATGTGGTTCAGGTTTTGTAATAGATTCATAAACCAAGGAAACAAAACCCTATTAGACTATGTGTCCTAATTTTTTTGTTTTGAAAATTGTAGTCCCCGAAGCAATGATAGCTGTTCAGTAAATTGCTCTAATTGAATTAATAAGTCAAAGTAATGAGGCAGGCTGACTAGTTACAGAAATGTAACAACCAATGCCTCGTGTTCGTATTATTGATTTAAATGGGGATAAAAACAGAGCGGCAACTGAACAATTCCTTGTGACATAAAATGAACTACTTGCTGCTCTGTACCATGGAAGAAAGAAATCCTAATTCTAATGCTGTTCTGAGGAAAAAGAAAAACCTGCAAAGACTTATCAGCAGAATCGATAGCAACCCCACTGGCAGAGAAGAAGGCTCTGTGGGTACATCTTAGGGGAGAACCACCAGAGCAGCCACTAATCCACACCGTGGATCATGGGTCAGGGTCACCTAGGATCCTACAAGCTCAGGAAAGCCTCAGGTGTGAAGATAGAACCCATCCTCTCACTCCCTTTCACCACCTGGCCATTTCTTCTCACAACCACACCTTGGACCTCAGGAATGGAATAAAAACAGGGCTGAACCGAAGGAATTCAGAGGGGGCAGGGAATCGTGTGTGCACTTGATGATTCAATGCGAAGCCCCAGGATAGACAGGAATGCTGGCCTTGGACTCTGACGCCCCTCCCTGATATCAGCTAATCTCTCAGAAGCCACACCCCGACCGCAGAAGGCCAGCATTGGGCCTACGTGTCAAGGGCACGGGTGCCTGTGCAGCGGGGAGGGACATGGACATGAGAATCTACCTTGTTTGTATGTGTCCTTGCTACAGAAATTCCAAGGGGTTCTTATCACCCACCTGCTGTGACCCCACACGCCCACATTCAGTGAGCAAGGTATAGGGATGAGTTTGCAATAAAACCAATTTGGGGCATCAGCAGGGCTTTTGTGTGAGCTTATGCTAAAGGCTCAATTGCAAGTGAATACAGATCTTTAAAAACACAGAAGTTGGAGAGGAAGGTAAAGAGGGGAAGGGATTCTAATTGAATAAAGGTCTTAGTATCCCTACAAGTAAAAAATAAAGACCTTTAAGAAAGTTAAACGTTTCAAGGGTTTTTAGTAAAAGTGGCACTGCAAGGATTCCAATCTCTAAACCTCAGTTTCTTTTCTGCAAAATGGGGATAATAACAGTATCTGGGGCTTCTGAGGGTATCAAATCAGATAATCATGGGGAGTTCCCATTACACTTCCTGGCCCATTGTGAGTGCTAGGTAAAGCTGTTGGTAATCACAAGAAGTGAACTGGGAACACTGCTGGCTGGGAATAGTGCCCTGGTGAGATACCTGAGGTTTCAAGAAAGAAGCAGAGAACCTCATCTCATCTGGCCAATAAGAAGGTAATAGCAGAGACAGGATTCAATAAAGAAATATGGAACTTTTAAAGCTTCAGATGCTCAATTGATGCATGTTCGCACAATATGTGAGACATTTGAGCGCAGGATTCTCTGAGACTAGGGATCCACTACAGCAGAATAGAAGAAAGACCAGTGCTGCAGAAAAGGCAGGTAGGAAGTTAAGAGACTGACTAAAAAAGAAGCCAGAAATGAAAAAGTGCAGTAAGGACCACCTTGAGCAGGGGTCCTCAAACTTTTTAAACAGGGGGCCAGTTCACTGTCCCTCAGACCGTTGGAGGGCCGGACTATAGTTTAAAAAAAAAAACTATGAACAAATTCCTATGCACACTGCACATATATTATTTTGAAGTTAAAAAAACAAAACGGCAAAAACACCCGCATGTGGCCCGCGGGCCGTAGTTTGAGGACGCCTGACCTTGAATAACAGACGGATGCCTTTTAGGCAAAAAAAGTGAAGGTGTTTAAACAAACTACAAAGGAAGGGAGGAAGGGAAGGGGCAAGAATACTTCTATATTTATGTTCTGAATCCTAAAATTTTATAGCTGGAAGGAGCCTTGCCTATTGACAGATCAGGTCATAACTCTTACTTTATGGGTGAGGAACCTGAGGCCCAGAGAGGCGGTCCATGTCCATGGTGCCAGCTACTTGATAGAAGGACCGGGACTGGAACTCGGGTCTTCCAGCTCTGGGCCCAGCACTGTGTGGCTCCCACAGCCAGCCCCTCCTGAGCAAACCTGGAGTGAAGGTTTTTATCACCCACAAAAGTTCTGGGAAGAACAAGCCAATGAGTCTAGGCATTTAAATATTTTAATTTCTCAAATAATAAATATCATTATTTGTGAACCTTGACCCTCTGGTAATCAGACTGTATGAGGACACAGATGTCCATCCAAATATCAAATATTGGAAGAGCTTAATTTCTTCCTTTTCTTAAATATTAAGACATATAAGTAGAAGTTTTAATATTTGCTACCCCGTGGGTTATCTTGCATGCAAAGGTGCACAGACCCCACACTTTGGGGACCACTGTCCTAGAACCCCTGGCCTTGTACCCGAGATACAGGCCTCTGTGTATGGGGTTTGGGGGGTGGGGAATAAGAGTCAGGGCATTGGTTTAACAATCAGAAACAAGTAGGTGCCCTAGCTGGTTTGGCTCAGTGGATAGAGCGTCAGCCTGTGGACTGAAGGGTCCCAGGTTCGATTCCGGTCAAGAGCACCTGCTTGGGTTGCGGGCTCGATCCCGGGCGGGGTAGGGTGGGGGTGGGAGGGGGGGACAGGAGGCAGCCAATCAATGATCTCTCTCATCATTGATGTTTTCTATCTCTCTCTCCCTCTCCCTTCCTCTCTGAAATCAATAAAAATATATTTTAAAAAAAGAAAGAAAGAAACAAGTAGGTAAAGGAGAAAGGCAAACTCCAGAAGATAAGGGGAAATGCCAGCAGAAATTAGAGAACTGTAACCTAACTAGAGATCTCTAGCTGGAGAATCCCATGGTGCCCCTTCCAACAGTAACGTTTTTCTGCCACAGTCACTAAACTGGAAAACAAAACACAAGCTAACCATGTCTGATGTGATTATGGGTCATGGGTGAGTCACACCAGCTTGAAGCTCAGAGCCCCATAGAAAATCCAAGACATTTTTGGTGATTGCTGCCCACTGCTGCTGATTATATTCTGTGAAAGATAATACAGATCCCAAAGGCAACCCGCATCATCAAGAAGTGTGCTCCACAAAGTTTAGGGAACAGGGCATGGGCACTGCTTTTCTTGAGCACTTATTATGTGCCGAACGCTATGTTAGGTGCTTTGTTTCATTGGGTCTCAAAAGAATCGCAGGACCAAGGGGGTACTATGATCCCATGTAACGGATGAAAAAAATGGGCCAAAAAGTCATGGAGTCCAGATCTGTACTTGGGTTTGGTGGTTTCGAAGTCCACAGCAGGTTTCATTGAGGCTGTGGTGGAAGACAGAAGTGGATTCCCCACTCTGTGGCAATATCTCAAGGGAGACAGTCTCGGGTGGTGAGATTTCGAATAGAGCGCACCGGAAGCTGCCTTTAGGTGCCATGTGGCAACTTGGATGGATCGCCGTGGCTACAGAAGAGATTGCGCTGTACACAGAGGGGCATTTTAGGCACATTTACATGGTCTCTTTCAAAGCACTCCTCACAGCCCGTTTCAAAGACGGATCCCTACACCCAGATCTCCGTAATTGCAGGCTTCTCCTTCAAAATTTTTTTTGGGAATAGATGATGATTCCCCTTTGTGGCAAAGGTGCCTCTTAGCACAATAAGGCCATTGAAATGTTTTAAAAATAACCTCACAGAAATTCTCACTTGGACAAAATAGGCAAGATAAACATCAAATGCCAACACAAGTCAAGGTAGGGGTCCGTTGTAGGAACCTGTTACATAGCTTCCAAAGTCAAACCACAGGGCGCTCTCAGCCCTGCAGTCAAGACCAGGTAGTGAACGCTGGTCTTCTTGCAGTAAGGACAGGGATGAGAGTCCAGGGGCTGGAACGGACACACAAATAATCGAAATCACTTTCTGCAAGGAATGGAGACAACCTGCGCCCTGCTCGCTGTGTTGGGTGGAAAGAGCGTCGTGCCCGCCCAGCCCTGGAGAAAACAGCGTGCTCCATTTTGGGCAGGACAGTGAACAGAAATCAGCTGTCAGTATCACCGCTTCCCAAAGAGGGCTGCGCTCCAAAACTGCCAGCAAGACCGCACGTGGATTAGCAAAAACATCTGCATGGTTTCTAGTTGCAAAAATGCTGAAAGGATTTGTACTTCATTCTGCTCCCAAGTGCACAAAAGTCCCTTTCTACCTGAGCCCCGAGACCCAAAACATGAGGAGAGGAGTGCCAGCGGTCCCAATATCCTCCCTGGCTGTGACCCTTCTCTTCCTGGGAGTTGGGCCAAAAGCACAGTACAACTTACTGATCAAATAACCAACACCCGAGACACCTGGGAGTGACCACGGTCACTGGAATCAAAAGCAAAAGGTTTCGCCGCCATGTGTGAGGGCGTTTGGCTGGGTTTAAGGTACAGGCGTAGCTGCTAGCTTTGCACTTAGGAGAAAACTTCATTTCAAAAAAATATATATATTTTTTTAATTTAGTGGAGCAAGGAGAGTACAAAGGTTAGAAAAGAGAGAAATCGCATGAGATCCTGAGAAAGATAAAAGGCAAGTGATTTAAATTAAACAGGCGGGAAACATTAAAGAGGGAAAGGAAATAAAACAACTCTAGCGATCTAAATATACAACAAAGAAACGTTTTTTGATCGTAGGGCCAGCCGTGTGAATAAATAAAATACTGTAAATGCTCTAAAGGGAAAAAAATGTAAAGAAGAAAAAGGTTTCCTTTCAACTTCCATTCTTAATGAAACCCTGGTTCTTTTGTTATAACTACAGTCCCATGCTAAGTGGCTACTAAATTCAGCTTTGAAAAGCCCACAGAACATTGTCCAGTTTAAAAAAAATGTAAGTGACCAATCGTTTCCAATCAGTGGGCAAATTATGTTTGTTGGGTGGCTTTGTTTTGAGTGACTGTGAATAAAGGCAAGGGTGATTTGACTTTATTTTTGTCATTAAAATTTTTCTCCATCAAAAAAAATATATATCCATGGTTGTTTTACAGGCCTTCCAGGCCAATTTATCAGTTTGGAAGAGTGGTTCAAACGTTTTAAAACATACCCAATTGGTGTTTCCCTTGTCTCCAAACCAAAAATCTGCACCTCCTTCTCTTAAAGGTGTTTCTGTAGCGCCTCAGGCTGTGAGTCGGTGCCGTGCTATAGAGCGATCATTATTTAAACTTCCACGAAATGCACTTTGACCGGCCGGCAAGCGCATTGTGAAATTGAAGTGTGCTAGGGCAGAAACAAAACGAGAGTTGGGCACCAGGATGACTACAATGTGCAAGGCCACAGATGGCAATGGGAGGCCTGAAAACAATGTTTAGTTCCTTGCTATTCTGTTCTGCCCCATTGTGTTTTGAATGGACTGAATCACTGCCCAGCTCCGAGGCCAGCCTCTGAAAGGGCCCATTGTAAGGGGTATGCTTTCCAGAGCAGAGTTAAGGTTGCTGTAGTAACCTTCACTATGAATTTCCTGACCAGTGTGATGAAAATCTCAACTGTATTGTGACATTACTATAGTTACAAACAAGACCGCAAAAAGGGGCATGGGCCTACCCATTTAGGGGGTCTTTTCTTATCGGAACATAACCCACTATCGGCTGCCTAAATCATTCTCACAGCCAAAGAAGGGACTGACTTTCCAGGAGGCAGAGCTTGAGAAGTGAACCTGTACTGTGTGTGTGTGTGTGTGTGTGTGTGTGTGTGTGTGTGTGTGTCCTATGGCTTGCGGGTGGTGGGCAAATGGGAGTCTGCAGGCCAAGGAAAGGCCTCACAGCCCGTGAACTGTTGCAGCCACCACGTTTGCAGGGTGAGGAAAGCCACTTTTCTGGAGCTGAGCAGGGAGGCATGACTAGCCATGTCCAAATGCCACAAACAAAGAACAAGCCTGCACTGCACGGGTAGAAGAGAGTTCAAGGTCCAGCAGAGCGCCCCTTCTTCCCACCAGGAAATGAGGCAGCAGGCGATTACCCCATTTACCAGATGGATCACTAAGCTAGAATGAGACCCCCGTCCATTCCACTCTGCTGAGGGCTCATTAGGTACCAAGCAACTCTCTAAGCTCCTTAACTCATTCGATTGTCCTAACAAACCTCTATGATTGGTATTATTATTACTCCCCGCTGTACGGACGAGGAAGCCCAGAGAAGTTACATCACTTCCCTCAGATCCATCACCAGTAAGCAAATGCTTGGGTTCCAGAATCGTTATTGAGCTTTCTTTAGCTTTTCCACATAGGCATTGGGTGTTTGGATCTGGAGCTCAGGAACTTGGGAGCCAGGAACATCCATGTGGGAGTCCTCCATTGGCTACTAACAAGTTGTTGCCATAGGCGTCTGAGTGAGACTATGCAGAATAGGGACCAAATGGGAGGGAAGAAAACTAAGGATGGGAAGCATGTCATTCATTCATTCATTCATTCATTTATTCCAATAGTTATGCCCCTACCAGAGCCAAGCACTGTTCTAGGCCTGGGGGTAACAATTGCAGACCACAAAGACAAGGCCCCAACTTTCATCAAGCTTCCTTTCTCACTGGGGAGGCAGGGGAAAAACAGATGGAACAGATAGGTAGGAAAAATCGAGGCAGCCGAGAGAAGGGCAGGGGGGCCAGGCGGAGAGCACTTAGCAGTGGAGACAGGAAATCGGCAGCCAAAATGGAATCCCCATCCGAGTGCAGCCCAGGTCATGCAGAAAGACTGTCCTCTTTCCAAAGGGAACGGGCCCACCTCCTTCAGTCAGATCCCTGTCCAGTCAGAGAAACAGCACCACCTCTCAGTGGGCATGGCTTCCCGTGTCTCACCACTGCGCTGTTTAGCATCCCATGTGAGTCCTCAAGCAACTCGGTGAGGCAGGCAGGGAGCAGGTATAATTATCTCTGTTTTGTAGCTTGGGCAGGCCGGCAGAATTTCCCCAACAGTTTAGAGGACCCCCAAGGAATGGTGGAGATGGGGGGAGGATTGAAGAGCCAACTTCCGGTTGGGCTCTCCAGCGTTGGGGAATGTCCTCTGTTGACCCGTCTAGCACCATAATGGCTACGCCACTTCTTGCTGGGTTACTATTAAGCTGGGCTGCGAGTCTCTGGGTGCTGGATCTCGCCCACCTAGAAACCAGAGACCGAGCGAGACTGCTTTTAACCTAGAGACAGGGAAGAAACAAGCAGCTCTTTAAAAGCACCATTTCTAAGCACCCTGAAAGGTAGCAATTCCAGCCTGAAAGCCTCCCAGCGAGGCAACGCGCCGCCCTAAAGTAAAGAAAGGGCAAAATTACCCAGGCAGAGAGAAGCCGAGACGTCAGGCTGTGGATGGAGGCCCGAGGCCATGCCAGCTTCCAAGTCAGATGAGGAATTACAGTAATTCAGCCCACAGCGATTTCCCATTTTAACTGATGTTTCCTGTTTTCTATGCTGGGCATCGCGAGGATATTCAGAACCAGACCCGGAGTTCACAGGCTGTCCCCTTCACTGGGGGACATTCTTTTCTGTCCACTCATCGCACTGCGAGTGCAACATTACAACCCCAGGCAGATCTGTTTTCCTACTGACCTCAATCTGCGGCCACCATGACTGCGGCTGAGAGAATTCTTGGCTCTGCGGGGCTGAGGCAGAGAGCAGCCTCGCGGTCCCGGGCCTGCTGCCCTGGAAAGAGTGGGGACCTGCGGGTGGGCTCTCTGCAGGCAGCTTGCACACCCGCCCCGGGGTGCTTTGACTCCGGGGTAAGGCCGAGGGTCAGATGGGGGACAGATGTCTCTCTCCAGGCCTTTCGGCGGATTGCTGACCCATTCCGGGGAGAGGGATAACTGAGGGTTTTGTTCATGTTGCTTGTTTTTGATTGTAGGGTGACCTTTTACTAAACCTTTCATTTGGAAATAATTTCAACATCTCAGAAAAGTTACAAAATATGCAAAGAATTCTTATACTTGTTACCAATTCGTAATACTTTGTCATGTTTCTCTCCCTCCCTCCCTCCCTCCCTCCATCTCTCTTTCTGGTGTTTTATCTAAACCATTTGAAAATAGATTGTATACCTCATGCCCTTTTACTCCTGAATACATCAATGTGTACTTCCTAGGAAGGGAATTTGCTTATATAATCAGAATAAGCAACTTCAGGAAATGTAACATTAATACTTTTTATCCAAGTCTAATTCCAATTTCATCAATTATCCCAATAATGTCTTTCGAGAAGATTTTTTTCCTCGTGCAGGATCACCTACTGCATTTAGTTTTCGTATTTCTTTAGTCTCTTTTCATTTCTAACAACTCTTCAGCTTTCCTTCGTCTTTTATGATGTTGACATTTTTAAAGAAGTCAGGCTATTTATTTCACAAGATTTCCCTCAGTTTGGTTTTGTCTGATATTTCCTTGTAATTAGATTCAGCTTTTGCATTTCTTGGCTACAATTCTAGTCAAGAGGTTTTGTGTCCTTCTCAGGGTATCATCACATCTGGAGGTACATGGTGTTTGTTGTGACACTCATTTTTATCACTTGGTTAAGTATTTTCCCATTTCTCTACTGCATAATTTCTACCTTTTCCCTGTTGTAAGTGCTAAGCAATTTGTGGGGAGATACTTTGGGACTATGTAAATATCTCATTCCTCATCAAACTTTGACAGAATTAAAATGTAAAGTCCAGCCTGGCTGGTGTGACTCAGTGGTTTAGCATCGGCCTATGAACCAGGAGATTAAAGTTCGATTCCCGGTCGGGGCACCTGCCAGGGTTTCAGACTCGAATCCCAGTGGGGACCGTGCAGGAGGCAGTTGATCAATGTTTCTCTCTCATCATTGATGTTTCTACCTCTCCCTCCCTCTCCACTCCTCTCTGAAATAAATAAAAAATATATTCAAAAAGAAAAGAAAGTACACCTGTCAAGAATAAATAAGTAAGTAAGTAAATAAATAAATGAATTTAATATGTAAAGCCCAGGTACTTGGCATCCAGGGAGAATGAGCTACTCTCAGAAGCTGTGTATCAGACATGGGCTGTGGAACATCTCTGTGGGCCTCTCAGAGACCTGGTAGCTGGTTTCCACACCTGCGGGTTCCAGGCAGGCTGAGGTTGCTGGGCGGCTGCGCCCCTCATGTGACACCTACTTCCACCTCCACGGGGTGTGAAATAATGCATTCCTAGAAGCTGAACTGAAAACCAGAAGTATGAGTCAGGGTGCTTGCTAACAGCTCAGTCAGCACCGTGGAAAGAGGTAGACAAGGGGATCAAGGCTGTCCATATGCAAAGCTGTCGTGTGTGGGACATTCATCTCTGGTTCCCTTTGGTCATGTGCTATGAGCCTCGCCCCCACCCCCACCCCGTTCCTCACCTCTTCTTTAGCTCCAGTGCTGCTGAATGAGTGTCTACTTACAAGGTGGACATGCTGTGGGGCCAGAGAGCTGAAGCCAGACGGGGACAAGAGTTTGGGGGGTTAAGAACAATGTGAGTGAAAAGGATGAAGTCAGGTCAAAGAGTTTGCCAACAACTGTTCTGAGCCACAGAGAGGGAAGACCTCTTGTCCAACCTTAGACCTTAGCCATTCTTGTTCCCACAGCAGAGAGTCGTCCAACATTGTCTTTATGCTAAAAATTACTGCGCGGAAATATGACCTCAGAGACTTTCTTATACCAGTACAAGGACCACCAATAAGATGGCCACTTCCACACCCAGGGAGGCGGGGACAAAACTGTGGGAAGACCCCAAACTGTCTCTACAGCACACATCACAGAACTGGAGACCAGTGAGCTGATCTGCAGACCAGGCTCTCGGGCCCCACCAATATTACCCACACGTTACAAGCCCGGAGCCGCCCCTGGAAGGTGTGTGGGGTAGTGATTTCAATAGCTATTGCTGGAAAAATGAAAGTTTTACACCTTTTAGGTAAAAAGCTTACATTGAAGATTCATTTTCCCTCTTCTAGCTAGAGTAATGAGGCAGAAAGTATTGGCAGTGTACTCCAAAATTCCCAGGGATTCATAAACACAAGCAGGAGTTGGCATCAATAATAGTAATTTCGGGGATGGCATTCTTTTAATAACAACTGTGCTCTTGTGGTCTTTTCCTGACCACATCCTATGTTTTCCACGTATTCAGTCATCCCCTGATCCAATCATTTAACCCAGTCAACAAAACCTGTGCAGGGTCTGTGCCAGGCCCTGGCGATAGAATGATTTTTTTTTTAAAGATACAAAGGTTTACAAATTAATCACTTCAGTCTTCAGTTGTAGTCCCAGTGTGAAGAATGAATTCTGTGGACATAAGATACAATTCTTTCATTTATAAAAATGCTGAATGGGCTGGTGACTTCCTGGACAAAGAATGCGATGCTGTTCACAGGAGTTGTGAAATGTTACCCCGGGCTGCCAGGTAAGCTGAGAAGACCTGTGTTCACACAAGCACTGATCTTCACGGACCACTGAATTCTAACCCCCATGCCCCCATTTTAAGAACTCTGTAGTTAATTTCATTTTAGAAAGACCAGCCCAAGCTCTGGTGGGCAATGATCAGCTCTAACCATCATTCCTTCCATTTAAATTAAGTTGGGTACATTTTTTTCCAAAAAAAAAAAAAAAAGTTTTTGCCCCACTTCAAACGTTGCCTTTTAAAAAATCTCGATGCCCAGCTGTGAGACTCAGAAATTTGGTGTGAGGCATATGACTCCATCTCCCCCCAGGTTTTACAGATCCTAACTGGAGCCCCTGAATCTTTCATGGGATGTTAGATCTCGATCAGACTCTGCTGCCACTGAGAAACTGCAAGGGCATCTGAGCAACTGTTTGCTACGGAGCAGTTAGCTGCTCTATAATTTATCACCAGGTACAGTGCTAAGTGTTAAAGGCCTGGGGCTGGGTCCTCCTGACCGCTCCTAGAAGAAAACCTGGGGCAGCTCTCCCCAGCCGGCAGGGCCAACAAAACCAGTCCCTGGCTAACGGCTGCGGGTGGGCTGGGCTTTCCCGTTCCCAAGGCTCTGCCTACGGGCCCACGCGGAAGGCCGCCCCCTCCCCTAAGTCTTCATGGCCGAAGACACCACCAGAAGCACGGGAACAATTTAAGTTTCCACCACGGCTCTCAGCCACCCGCCTCCCACGCACCCCCTGGCTCTCAGACTGAATCACGGGAGGAAGTGAGTCTACCCCTGATGCTGTCACAACTTTTGAAATCTGGAAGTGGGTCACATGATATAAAGGAACCCTGGTTGAAGACCATGAGCAGGAACGCAATCTAGAAACCTGTCCGCCTTCTAGCTAGACGTCTTTCAGGGTTCCAACGTAGAAAGACATTCCAGGAATACGTGCATTTCTGTGTGTTTTAACCTTTTGCACTCGGATGTCGAGTGTGACTCGACACGGTTAGCATTAGAATAAAGGAATCGAGAAAAACGCAAGCGAGTGCAAAGGGTTAAAAATGTAACTAAAAATAACTACTTATAATATGTTAAAAAGAGAGAGAGACAGACAGAGAGACAGAGAGACAGAGGAGAGAGAGAGAGGGAGAGAGAGAGAGAGAGAGAGAGAGAGAGAGAGAGAGAGAGAAAACATTCCAAAAATGACCCTCTTTGATTGGCGGTGTGGGCATGAAGAATTTTGGCAGGCTTTCCTGAAGGGATCGTAGCCTAGCTCTCAGAGAATATCCAAATGATAAAATCACAGTCATAACAAGAGTAATAGAAATAACAAACTCTTTGAGCAGGCTTACTTTATACCCCGCCCCCTTTTAATTTTATGTTAGCAGTGACAGCCTATGAATCCTCAGGATTTGTTTGAAATGTCTCCCTAGTTAATGACCTACATTACTTAATGTGCCCACAGCCCAGGAAATGTGGACTCCGAATCAGAATGTGTATTTATATCTAAGTACTTCAAAATAGATAAATCCCCCATTTATATTATGGGAACTGGCAGTCACCAGAGTTCATCTTCTTTCCTCGGAAATGTCCTCACTGCTAGGAAATGTACCCCAGGGGGGCCGCCATTCTGAGAGCTAGCCTCCCTTTGTGAGGCACTCACCCCCTCACAGCCTGGTCAGCAGGAGCCCCACGTTCAGAGCAAGCATTTAGGACCCCCAGCGGTCTCGGGGCTAAGGCTAGAGTCTGTAAGTTAAGACAGCGAAGATTCTCTTGGACCCTGGGAGGGATAAAGTGAGTCACAGCCCCTCTCAGTACATGAGCTGACTTTACTGTCCCCAAGCCCACGTCTGCCGTGACCTGGCAGAGAGCAAAGGCCCAGGAGTGGGACCTGAAGAACAGAACCCAGTGTCCTCTTCGGCCACTTACTGGCTGGGTGGCCTGGGGGATTTACAGCCACCCTGGTTTCCAGCCTCTCAGCGTTGTTAGTGAAGGACCAATGAGATAAAGAATGAGCCGAGACCGGTTTGGCTCAATGGATAGAGCGTTGGCCTGTGGACTCAAGGGTCCCAGGTTTGATTCCGGTCAAGGGCATGTACCTTGGTTGCGGGCACATCCCCAGTAGGGGGTGTGCAAGAGGCAGCTGATTGATGTTTCTCTCTCATCGATGTTTCTAACTCTCTATCCCTCTCTCTTCCTCTCTGTAAAAAATCAATAAAATATATTAAAGAAAAAAAAAAGAATGAGAAAGCCCTTTGTAACCCTCCTGGTGCCGTATCAATGAGGTGTTTTGATAATGTCAAGAGCGAGTCAGGGATGCTATTAATTTAGAAACTTATGCCCTCACACTAAGTATGATACACTTCACAGAGCTTACCTTCCCCATCCTCAAATCTGTTCCCCCCAAATTGCAAGGAGAATACCTACTCAAAGGTGAACTTGTCCACCACAGGGCAGAGGCACAACCTCTGTTGGAGGTAACGAGAGAGGATGGGATCTGGCTCAAACCCCAGTGAAGTCCCGGGCAGGCTGAGCATCAGGTGCGAGGAAAGGTGACGCAAGACAAGGTCAGAAACAGTACACCTCGGAGCTAACAGAAACCAGCCTGGCAATGAGGAGATCAGTTAGCTACTGCCGGAAGACTTGGGGACATGTCCAGATCACCGAGGCACTTTCCTAAATGTCTGGAGAGAAAGTCAACTCAACCTATAACTTCTTTATCATCAACAGAAATTAATCCATCATCTTGACATGGCAACCTGCTGTGAAAGAATGCTGAGAAGCAAGAGGGCGGGCCGTGTGCTGGGCTGGGAAAGGCCAGGGCTCCAAGTCAGACCCCCGTAGTGATGCCCACAGCAGCCACTGCGGGCCACTGGGTCTCCCTTCCTCATCCAGGAAGAGTGTCACAGCCAAACTCACAGAAACGGTAAGAAAACGGTGCAGGGCCTGGGACCCATCCCGCTCGCCGGGTTTGACTTGCTGTCCTGACATCAATTAGGCGTATTGGCAGCTGATTCTGACTACACCCTGAGTGCCACTCGGGCAGGGAAATGTACGTTCTTTTCCCGGAACCCCCAGGAGTGGCGGCTGAGGTAGCTATAAGGCAGGCACCTCTATCTCTACTTTCTAAATGAGGAAAGGGACAGACAGTCAGGTCCTGGGCCAAGGTCCCTTATAAAGCAGAAGGCAGAGCTGGAGTCTTACTCCACTTCCTCCTCTTCAGGTACAGCCTTTTGCATCTCGTCACAAAACTGGGGTGGCGATGACACTGAGCAATAACTGGGGCTGAACTATGCCTTGGTCGTAGAGTTTTCCTTTAGGCTGAAGCCCACGGAGAACGTTAAGGGGCTGTGAGGACAAAGGGCTGTCTTCTAACTTCAGGGAGGCACAAAGTAAGTCACGACGTGACCTTTGCCTTCTTTGTTTTCTCTATTCACACGCATGTTGTATATTCTCTCCAGAATAACTTCTTTTCAAGAAACTACCCTGGTTTAGGCAGAAATGCCCAGGAATCGGGCTTTGGGTTTAGAGTTCCTTCCCAAGTACAGATAAGGGGGATTGGATTGGGGGGAAGCAATGGATGAAAAATTACTTACTGATGGCAATGAAGCTATAACTTGAGCTATTCACAGACCTCGGCTCAAATCAACGCTTAGAAAAATGGAACGCCATTATTTTTCCTATCACAATCAAAACTAACGGCCTCAGCTGTGTCAAGGGCTTTGCAGTTCTAAGAAGCACTCTCACACGCATGGTTTCATCTGATCTC
Organism: Cnephaeus nilssonii; assembly: GCF_951640355.1. NCBI lineage: Eukaryota > Metazoa > Chordata > Mammalia > Chiroptera > Vespertilionidae > Cnephaeus > Cnephaeus nilssonii. The sequence goes on from NC_137075.1 coordinate 59,521,453, forward strand.
CACATCGGTGCAAAGTGGATCTTACCATTCTTTTTTTTTTTTTTAAAAATATATTTTATTGATTTTTTACAGAGAGGAAGGGAGAGGGATAGAGAGTTAGAAACATCGATGATAGAGAAACATCGATCAGCTGCCTCCTGCACACCCCCCACTGGGGATGTGCCCGCAACCAAGGTACATGCCCTTGACCGGAATCGAACCTGGGACCTTTCAGTCCGCAGGCCGACGGTCTATCCACTGAGCCAAACCGGTTTCGGCGGATCTTACCATTCTTGATGTACAGATCAGGAAACCGAAGCTTTCAGCGGTGAAGACATTGGCCCATGGTTGCCGTGAGGCCTCTCTGAAGTGAACCCAGCTTTCCTGAATTTAGGGTACCCCTTGTATACAGGACACACACAACATGTCTATGTCTTCCAGCCAAAGCCACAGGGAACACACCGGCAGCTGCGCAAGTTGGGTTCGTTATTCATTGCATGAGGGAGAGCGTGCACCCCAGGAACGGTGGGGCCCCCACAGTACGAGGGTACGGGGACCTATTAGAGGATCTGGCTTTGGTTGGGTGGATTTGGGGAGGTGTCAGGCAGCAGGGGTTTGCTCTAGGTTGGGTAGTCCTATGATGGGTATTTCAATAAGTGTTCTCTCCAGGAGAGCCGATGAGCACAGAGGGAGTGGAGGATGGTAAAGAAGAGGTCACTCCTAGGGGAGGGGATGTTTGCCAGGCATTTGTGGGGGTTGTACGGGAGCCTTGTTTTTGTCTGCTTGTCAACGTACGCAGCGGCCCTGCCTGGTCTCACTGGGCCATGGTTTCAGAGGGCCCTGGTCTGAGGCGGGTGTTGGCTGAGCGTGCTCATGCCTGACAGGAGGCCAGGGCTTGCTTCTTTCTTTCTCCAACAACTGCCTCTGAGCAGCCTTCCTCTCGAACAGAAAGCCAGGAAGATCCTTCAATATAATTTAATTGAAATGAAACCTTTACTTAGTGAAACCAAAAATACGATCAGCTAAACTATCCCAAGAACTCCCTAGCAGATATGATAAGCTCTGAGTCACAACCTTCTTGCAAGGACTTGTCCCTTCCTCCTCCCCATTTCCTCCCGTCTGAAGATCGGCAGGCCTGTGGGCAGACGGGGAGGCTGAACGGAGACAGCACCTGTGAGGTGTTCCCCAAGGTTGTACTTCCTTCCTTGAATAATGCAATCTCTGGCTTTTAGTGGGCACAGGGCTACTCCGAATAAAGACTTCATTCCTGGAGTCCTGTGCAGCTAGGAGTGGCCCGGTGATGTAGGTGGAAGGGGTGTGTGCCTGTTCTTGGACGTCATAAAGGGAGGGAGGGGGTGTGGTCCCACTTACCCAACCCTGGGTCAAAACTGGCAGGTGGCAGCCTGAGTGCTGCGTGGGCCCAGAAGCACCAGGGCCACGCCCTGAGGGTGGCAGAGCAGAAAATGGGAAGCAGCCTGCAACCTGGGCAACTGCAGAGCTCCACACCAGCCTTGCCCTAAGTGCAAGAGAAATAAACACTCACACCACAGTAACAATCACTAAAACGCACTCGTCATTGCAGCTGCATATCCTCAGGTGGAAATTTTTTCCTTTTAAATGGGATAAAATTAAATGTAATCCCTGGAGTTGCTCTATGGCACCAAGCTCACACAAATCTATCCCGACTTGAATCCCTTTGCTTTGCATTTTAGTCCTCCTCTCATCCCAGGAATGCACAGCACAGAGAGGAATCTGTTTACAACACTGTTGCATATTGCTATGCTCACTCACTGTTTTATGAGTGTATTTATGGTTTACCCAATTATAGAGTATACTTCTGATTTTTGCCTCACTCTTTCCCCCCAAGCCAGAGCCTCCTAATAGGGTCATAAAAGATACTGAACAAATGTCTGCTTTAATGAGCCTTTAAAGACTCTGTAATGTAATCACATTGCAACCTCTAGCACCTCTTTTATTCACTTCTCATCCCATGTGAGATATTCATGTTCATGGATGGATGCAAAGATATATCTCAGCTAAACTGCAAATTGCTAAGGGGCTCCACAGGTTGGCAACAACTCAAATGTTAAATTGGTGAGTGCCAAGAGTTTAAATATAAACTTTGTTTGTAAAAGGTCTGAAAGGATTTTTTTCACCGTTGACTCATCCCTTGCATTTGTAAAGCCATTTGCAATTTGCCAAAGTGCTTTCATAATCATCATCTCAGGGTTCTCATAGTCAGGCTGGCTGTTAGCAATTGACAAACAGGAGCTAGAAGTTCTGAGAGGGTGAGTCACTTGCTCATGGTGCCATTTATCTACAAAACCCTGTGAAAACGGCCCTTTGGGCGATATTCCTGGTTTCCGCCTTCCAGCAAGGTTGCAGTAAGCCTTCTGGGGCCTGTTATCTCTGCACCCCAGGCTAACATTTCTGTGGGAAGCCCTCGAGTGAAACTTTTGGCCAGGGTTTTGAGGACAGGAAGTGAGTAGGTACAGGGGGCCCGGGAAGGCCTTCCTGGCACAGGGACGGGAGGTCGAGCAGGCAGGCCTGACCGGATCCTCGGCCTGGTTTTAGTTAGCTGGGAATGTAGGCCGCTGCTCTCTAACTTCTGAGTGAGACCAAGTCCAAGTGGCCATCACCCAGGGGAGCTGCTGGGCTGACCCGGGCGGTGGCCCTTCTCCAGCGTCTCGGGTGGCACCAGAGTACGGGTTCGCCAACCAGGTCAGCCAGCCGCCGCATCAGCACCCCGGGTCCCGGAGGAGGCGGCATAGCAGAGTAGGTCTTTATTGGAAAGACAGCTGGCAGGAGTGGGACCGGCCAGTGTGGGAAAGGGACGAGATTCTGCCTCTCAAACTTGATCTACGTGAATCCAAATGATGATTCTGACGTTTCCTCCTCACCTTCCCCCCATCTCGCCCTGACCTAGCCCTTTGCGTGAGTAAGCAATTTATGATAGGCTCCGATGTGTTTAAAACAGATCCTCTACAGCAAGTTATACCTTATCTATTATTATTTTTTAATTTATGCTTCATTTCCAGAGGAATCAAATAGCAGAAAGAGTCCTACGAGTCCTCGAAGAAGAAAGAAAAAGAAAATTGAAGAGGTGGGGGAGGGGGTGGGGAAGAGAAGGGAATAAAATACAGGATGGGGACAAAAGTAGGTTTACAGTGGTGAGTGTGGGAAACAGAGTTTATTCGTCTATTATTATTTATTGTATTATTTTCCATGCAAACAACTGTAAACCTCCTTTTGCCCCACCCCGTATGTATTATGCACTAGCTCTGGGCCAGGCACTTTCCATACATCAACTGATGTTTAGCCTCACAATAATCCTATAAGCATGGTGTTAGTGGTCCCTTACTATTGAGAAAGTGGAGCTTTGAGAAGTTAAGAGTCTTGTCCAAACACTAACGCCCACCCCTCTGAAAACAACCAGAAAATAAAAACGGGACTTGAATTCAGTTCTTCTGACCTGTCAGGGGATTGATTTCCCCTTGTCCCAAGGTTGTGAAGTGAGATAACGGATGTAAACGCTTCGGAAGGGTAGAGAATACCATGCTGATAATGCCGAGGCCTGGCAATGTACGTTGGTGGTCGGCCAGAAGCACAGCCTCGGGTAGATGGTGGCCTGGAACTGACCGGCATCCAGGGCACACAGCGTTACCTCAGAAATCCACCAACCACGTTATTTACTGGTGGCCACTCCCTTACAAAGACACCCATTTAGAGGAACCTTGGAAGAAGGCTGTGGGCCAAAATTTGTGGGAGTTCCCCCCCCCCCGATTTTTCCTTTTAAAAAAACCTTTATTCCCAAGGCTGCTCCTCACTTTCTTCCATATAATTTCCACTTTATTACTCTCCTTTCCAACACAATACAGCATAATTCAAGGTAATTGGGGAAAGACAAAGAGAAGGCTGTCTAAAAGCTTTATGTTCACACACACAAAATATATAATACACTCATCGTTGTTATATACTTGCACACACACACTTAACATTTTCCCATAGGCTAAGGACAACCCTTGACGCCTTCCTCTCCCTCCATCCAATCCTATTGGTTCTACCTCAGACCTGTTCCTCAACTCCATTCCTCCCTCCTTCTCCTCCAGGCCACTGCCTCACTTAAGGGCCCAGTCTTTCTCACCGGCACTAGCACCCTAACTGATCTTTTTGGTGCTCCCCCATCCCACTGCTTCAGTCCTGTGTACCCTCCCTTCATCCTATATAATAAAAGCCTAATATGCTAAGTGTCTGGTCGTCCGCTCAACCAATCAAAGGGTAATATGCTAATGATATGCTAAGGCCACTCAACAGCTCGCTATGACATGCACTGACCACCAGGGGGCAGAAGCTCCAACCAGTAGGTTAGCTTGCTGCTGGGGTATAGCTGATTGCGACTGAGTGAGATGGGCTGGACATGCCCTGGAGCCCTCCTGCAGTCCCTTCCCAGCTGGACAACCTCCTACAACCCTCCCCGGCCCCGATAGTGCACTTGTGGGGTCCCTCAGCCTGGCCTGTGCCCTCTCGCAATCCGGGACCCCTCAGGGGATGTAGGAGAACCAGTTTCAGCCCGATCCCACAGGCCAGGCCAAGGGACCCCACTGGTGCCCGAATTCGTGCACCAGGCCTCTAGTAATTACATAAGTGAGCTGCTAGTATTGCTGGCCGAGAAGGCAGCTTCCTAACCCTCCCCAACAGCACATCACACAGCTGAGTTGGCCAGCTGGGGTCTGACAGCCAGCTCCCTGCCTCCTTCAGCCCTAAAATAAGAAGGTGCAGCAAAGTAAGTATCTGTTAGGGCTTGGACTCTGCTCCCCTCCCAAAGAAGATATATTGAGGTGCTGGCCCCCATTACCTGTAAACGTGACCTTATTTGGAACTAGGGCCTTTTGTAGTTGGAATCAGGTTAAGATGAGGTCTTCAGGGCGGGCCTTACTCCAACATGTCTGGTGTTCTTACAAGAAAAGGAGAAGAGACAGAGAGACACCGGGAGGAAGCCAGGTGATGGCGGAGGCAGACACTGGAGTGGTGCGTCTACAAACAAGGGGCACCCAGGACTGCTGGCAACAGCAGGAACCAAGAGGCGTTCCCTCCCAGAGCCTTCGAGAGAGCATGGCCCGCCGTACGCCGATTTTGGAGTCGAGCCTCCAGAACTGTGAGAGAGTAAGTTTCTGTTGTTTTCAGCCAAGTTAGGGGTGATTTGTTATGGCAGCCCCAGGCAACTAACACAGGAGCTAAAGAAAGACGAGCTGACCATCAAGAAAGAAGGCTTCAAGGTGGAACGCTCGACAAGTTTGCCCCTGCTAGTTTTATACCTACTCCACAAGAAGCCAGTGGCCTCCAGAATTATGGCTCTAAAGAACAACCATCATGGCCATCCCCCCCTTTTAAAAAACCCTCTATATTCTATAGGACAAAGTCCAAATCCCTAAGATGCCATGTAAGGCCTTCACAGTCTGACCCAACCGACCTTTCCAGCCTAATCACCATCCTCCCCCTGCTCTCCCCTTCCCTCCTTGCATGCTGACCTCCAGCCATCACACTGCCCTGGAGCCCAGCGAGCAATTCTCACTCACAGTGGACAACAGGCATGGCCATGGCAACCCTGAGACTGGGCCTGCGTGTCCACTGTACTGAGCAAGCCCATGACGTCCTTGCTCTGGAGACAAAGTCCAGGCAATGTTGACGCAGGCCGGAGGATCTGTGGCCCTGGACACAGAAATCCCAGGGGTTTCCATATCAGCAGCATAATCTGGTGTATCAGCTGGTGGTATACGCAGTGTTCTGTTTCCTCTCTGAATTCCCTTTGAATCTGCATCAGTCAATAAATCATCGAGTTATTTACAAGGTGCTTAGCCCCGTGCTAGCTGCAGGGACGCACAGAAGAGTATGTGAGGCACGCCAGGTTCACGCATCAACTCCGTTCAGTCTCCTTGGGGAAAGGACTGGCACGCAATGTGCACACGATGAAAAGCCGCAGATTCAACTCCAGGGCTCAATGTAAAAACTGGAAGAGTTCAGAGAAGGGAAGCGACCCGCGTGCGCCGGAACAGTCTGGAAAAAGGCCGGTGGAAGAATGGGAACTTGGGCTGGGCCTGGAGACACCAAAGACTGAGTGGGCCACCAGGAAGAGGAAGGTTTTCCAGGGCCACACAAAGGGAGGTGCAGAAGCAGAAGGAGCAGTCCCACCACTGCTGGGCACCCCGATGTTTAGAGCACCGGTCTTTATCGGTCCAGTGTTTGACTAGTCCAGGGCCCCCCAGACCAGCAACATCAGAAACTTGTTAGAAATGCAAAGTCGTGACTCCACCCAGACCTACCGAAGGAGATGCTCTGGGGGCGGGGATGGGATGGGACCAGCAATCTGTTCTCACACATTCTCCAGGTGAACCTGAAGCAGGCTAACGTGTTTTTTGAGAACCACAGCTCTAGGGAGAAGACATGTTATAAATAAGTTTATAATATCTATTCCTACAGAAGAAACTTTAAAATCACCTCTAATTAGCAATCATTTCATTTAGTTCTAAATACAACTTAATTGGAGGTCCAGCGACACGTGCCAGCACCAGGGCAGAGACACGGTGTGCACACGGGAATATGTATGGTGTGCACATGGACCAGCTCAGCCCTCTGATTGCCAGGAAGTAACTGGTCGTATACATCTGAGAAAGAGCTGGAAAAATTAATCATTTAAGGCAGCAACACAGGTCTGATACACAGTTCTATGGGACAAGAAATTCTATATGCTGAAGATAAAGAAAGCGATTTAACTGTGGTTACCCAGGGCCCAGAAATAACAAGAGGAGTGTAGATCCAACAACTTCCCTAGTCACACCATCATTTTTGTGTGTGTGATTTGGTGGCCAGTTCTCATATTTCCACCCGCCAGAGATAAGATCGGCACACTCTTTGCATTTTAAGTTTCTGTATCTGAGAACCTCCGACTTTTCCTACTTGCACCACTCCTGTGCCAAATGAAGGTTGGGTTTATTTTGATTTGTGTTGGGTCTGCAGCTCCTCATTAAGTAAACCAGGACTCCGCGTCTGGCCAAGGCATTCAAGACGAGCAGAGGAGAAGGAATCAAAGTGAACTGTGGGGAGAGGAGCAGGGGGAAGTTTCCCTGGAAGTCTAAAAGTAGGAACCAAGGATGGTATTTTTGGCTCGGGACTTTCTGTACCACATGAAATTATGAGAATGACTTAATTGTTCCTGTGCATTCGTAACCCGAGAGAGCCCGTAATGGCTGGGTTACACCCAGACGGACTGGAGCAGGAGTTAGACAGGGTGGCCTCCTGCCAGTTAAACCTGCTCTGCAAACAGGAGTGACTGCGTCGTCCATTGAGTTCAGGCGGCGGGTCTGATGCGGGCTGGCTTGGCTTTCTTTTCTCACAATCTCCCCAGAGTGTCCAGGGTGGTGTGTTACTGAGGGCTCCCATTTCAGGGGTAACCAGAGGGGCCGCATCGGCACCAGAGAGCGGGGTTCCAGTCCTTTCTCTAGTTGCTATGTTTAAACTTCTCTCTGTACTCCACGTCCCTCATCTACAGAATGACAAAGGCAGCTCCGTGCCTCCACTGTTTCACAGAACGTGGGGAGAACAAAGCGAGGAGATAGACACAAAGACCATCCTTTGGAAAGTTAAGATGGTCATACTATTGAGCATGATTCTTGGACTCTGTTTTGTTGTCACATCGTATCTCTTGCAACCTCTTTCTGATCTTATGATGGATACCTACTGAGTTTCCTGCCCTGCTTCCCTTTCTGAAGGAGGTGGCAGGCATGAGGGTCAATGCCACCTTGCCCCCTGGCCACAGAAGACCCCTGACCCAAGGCACACCAGTCAGATTCCTGTGCCCAGAAAAATAATAGAGAGGCGGAGAGAGTGAGTTGTCGGTGGTTTAGGCTCATTAATTACACTACCCCTGGTCTCATGGGAAGGAGGGGTTACTCCCCAGGGGGCATTTGGCAAAGTCTAGATTCATTTTGGTTTGTCACACTGAGGAGGGGGTATTATTGGCATCTACTGGGTAGAATCCTGGGATGTTGCTCAACATCCTCCACCGCACAGGGTAACCCCTGACAACACAGAATTACCTGGCCCCAAATGCCCCGTAGAGGTTACAGGACAAATGCCTGCAGGGTCCGGAAGATGACAGAGGAATGACTCAGGCACTGGGGAACCAGTGCTGCCTGGAGGGAGAGGGTCCCAGGAAGAGGAAGGTTAAAAGCAGGGGGAGGGCGGGAGGAAGGGGGAGGGCATGAAGAAGGGAGCAGTCACTGAGGAGCTTCAGCCCATTGCTACCACAGGAAACAAAGACCCAGTGTGGCCAGGTCTGATGTTTCCAGATTAAGTACCAATCGGATTTTCATGTGAGATCTTTTGGTTTTTAAATGCTGCCTCAAATTTTTAAATGTTTGGGCCAAATGAATGCATCTCCAGGTGTCATGAAGCCTAGGAGGTCACTAGTTAGCAACCTGTGGTCTGGAGAGAAGGCCCAATGTCTCCTTACTTGAACTTGCCTTCGCTGCCTTGGATGCTGAGGCATCCCAGGACGCTCCATGGCAGCCCCAAAGTTCTCTCTCTTTTTTAAATTGGACTGAGCTTCATTTTTATTATTTTTATTATCTTTAATTTTTAATTGAATTTGGTGGGGTGACATTGGTTAATAAAATTATATAGGTTTAAAGTGTACAGTTCTCTAACACTCCTCTCACTCTGTCTCTCTGTCTCGTTCTCTCTCTCACCTTCAGGATCTCCATCCAAATAAGAATTTCAATCTGTAGGGGTTGGAAGGGACCTTAGAAGAGGTCTAGTCCTGACCTCCCAAGAAAACTATTTGACAAGTTACCTAACTGTGCCTCAGTTTCCTCATTTGTACAATGTGGGTGATAATTAATAGTTAATGGGCTGTTAGCAAGATTGAGTTCACACATCACGTCACCTCCTTGAATCCGCTGCCTTTGGAAAGAACGCTCCTGTTGCCGCAACTGCTGCTGCTAATACCAGTAACAAAAGCAGCCCACTTAGATCAAGAGTGATGTTAATATTCGGTTGAGGCTTAGCATAAAACTCAACACAGCGTGGAACTTGAACATTAAATCAGTCTTTCCCAGGGCAAATAAGCCACGTCTCATCGGTTACTTAGACACATTTTTGGAACACTTTGCGGACGCCAGAGAGTATTTTGTGTGTTGATGCACGGTGGGCCGACGAGCACCAGGGCGATTTGGCTTATGATAATTCTGAGAAGGGGCACGAACAGCAGGAGAGTTCTGTCAAAGTATCCAAACTACACACACACACACACACACACACACACACACACACACACAGAAGAAAAATGGTATGCAGTACAAGAAATTCTTAGGCCAGAGTGCAACAATCTCTCACCATTTTAAGAATTTAGTGAGTTCAGGTTTATGGGAAATCTAACCTGTCACAAGGGCTGTGGCATTCTTTCCGGCAGCCAAGTCATTCGGGCCTTCATTCTTGCCAAGACTACTTGACCCTCATAAAAATCCTTGACAGTGGAGTGGGTGCCATTTTCCCCTCTGCTTTGAAAAGCTTCCCTGATGGCACCCATTACAAAGAGAACAGGGTCTGCTCTCCAGACTGGAGGCCAAAATGCTAATTAACTTATACCCACGTCTGCCAAAGAAATCTGTGGGCAGCATTCTCTTTCCAGCAGCATTATAGAGAGAAGAGAGAGAAATAAAAGGAAATGGAAATGAATAAAATCCAGAAAAATTCCGACATGAAGACCAAATGATCACATCTGCTTTTTTCACATTTGTCCTTCCTACTTTATTTCTGGTCACTTTTGGCCAATTTTAATTGGTCTTGCAATAACAAAATTCATTTCATCATGTATGGACTGGATACTGGTTTTCTTGCTTCCCCCAGACTTCGCAGAGGATCTGTGGGAGGTCTGGGTTCATTAGCAACTCTTTTTCACCATTTCTAGGAAAGCACGGTGCTATGTAAGGAAGACATACAAAGCAAATAATGCATACTAAAAATTAAAAGTACACTAGGGAAGTAAATCTGAATTCAGTCCAAGTACCGGTAAAAGTTGACATTATTAAGGTATCACTCATAAATGCTGATGACTAACTTCTCACAGCTTTATCAGCAACAGAGAAAAACAAAACAAACAAACAAACAACCTCAGTAGCCCAAGTATTCTAAGCATTGAGCTATATTCTTGCTGGAAGTGGTTCTCTCCCTAGGCAGAGGAGAAAGTACTTCCTTCCATCCATCTATCCATCCATCCACCCATCCACCCAATATATATCTACTGAGTGTCTGTTATGTGTCAGACACTTTGCTAGGAGTTGGGAGGCAGAGACAAACAAGACAGGTACTTTGCCTGCCCTCACAGAGCTTACTGTCCAATGAGACAGGTCAATAGCAATTCCAAGAGTTTGATAAAAGTCACCTAGGGTAAGACATGTACCCCCTCCTCCCCAGAGAAAGCTGGACAGGGGCTGAGAGGCTTTTAATCTGACATGAAGCATGGAAACAGTCAAGATTCTTAGGGGCAAACTCTAAACTAACCATCCCCAGGGAAAGTTAACGAGGAAATAATCTGGGAAGACAGCAGCAGTAGAGACCTCCATAAAGAAGGCTATTGGCACACACAATGACCACTTACGGGTTTCGCATCCCTAAATACCTCAGAATGACTACACAGTCTGTTTTCAGCAGGGCAGGTTTTGGTACCTGCCCCACGCTGGTTGGGAAGCCTGGGTACAGGTGGAGAAGTTCCTATTCACCAAAGCAGGAAACCTTGTACAAGGGGAGACAGAAATAAGGGACAGGCCATGGCCAGGTAGCTCAGTTGGTTCGAGTATCGACCTGATATGCCAAGGTTGTGGGTTCGATCTCTGGTCAGGACACATACAAGAATCAACCAATGAATGCATAAATAAGTGGAACAACAAATCGATATTTCTCTCTCTCTCTCCACCCCCCCCCCCTCCTCAAATCAATATCATTTTTTAAAAAAGAAGTGAGGGACAGATTTGGGAGAACAAACTGCCGGGCTCGCTGGGAATCTATGAGTACTAAAGAGGAGTAATGAGAGAAGTGGCAGTGTGACATCGGGGAGGGCATGGGCTAACTACAACCCTACAAGGTAGGTGCGATTGTTACCACTACCATTCTACAAATGAGGAAACTGAGGAAGAGAGGTTACGAAACTTGTCCCAGGTTAGTAGTGAATATTGACGCACACGCAGCCTGGCTCTAGAACCTTTGTTCCATGTTACATGTGTGTCAGGAGACATGAGACACGCCTTAGTGGGAAGTGGGGGGGGGGGGGCACAGAGGATTTTAAAGCAAGATACCACGTAATTAGAACAGTGGTTTCAGGAATTCATGGGATCACCAAACAGAATGAACTGGAGCGGTGGGGAAGGGATCTGGCATTTAATGAATGCCTCAGGTGTGCTCGATCTCCACAGACATCACCTTCTAATCCTACCTCATTCCCCAACCATCACTTTGAAAAAGGCAGATTCCCATTTTACCAATACTGAAACTAAGCCTAAAAGGGTTCGATAACTTGCCCACCTACTCCTCCCTGTAAGAGGTGGAATCAGAATGCGGACCCAAGTGAGGCTACCACTGCAGCGACTGCCTTTCCCACCAGACTGTCCTAGGAATGCTGGAGCCAAGAAAGCCAGGTACAGATTTTTATAACTGTCAAAGCGAGCGGCGGTGAGAATCAGAGGAAGGGGTAGGTGGGAGATCTGATAACTGACTGGACAATGAAATCAAGGGAAAGGCGGAAGAAAAAGAATGATATCAGGATTTTAAAATTATGAGATTGGAACACTCATAGAAATTATGAAGTAAACAGGGATTAAGATATTTTTGTTTTACTTGAGTTTGGGAGGTAGGGAGTAGTAAAAGAAGCCTACCAGAACAGTGACTAAGAAAACTAACATTTATGAAGCACTTATTATTTGCCTGGCATTGTACTAAGGGTATTACATGCACCAACTAATTAAATTCTAACAAAACTCTAAGATAAACTAACTTAATTATCACAGAACTCTTTTTTTCTTTTTTTTTAATTGAATTTATTGGGTGACATTGGTTAATAAAATTATGTAGGTTTCAGGTGTACAGTTCTATAATACATCATCTATATATTGTATTGTGTGTTCAGCACCCCAAGTCAAGTCTCCTTCCATCACCATTTACACCCTCTATAACCTCTTCTACCTCCCCCCACCTCACAAAAACTCTTTATTCTCCCTATTTTAAAGACGAGGAAAATGAGTAAGTTACCCAAGGTCACACAGTGAGTAGACTGCAGTTCTATTTAACTTCACGTCTTACAGGTACTGGACGTCTCAGAGGAGATAGGAGACAATGGGTGAGAAAGACTTGCACGGCTGGAAAATTCTAGAGAAGCAAAACCAATATGAATTGATAAATGTCCTAACAAAATAAATTAACCTGTGTTTATTCTAATTTCAAAAAAAAATAAACAAATGGATTGCATAATGTGTTTAAAAAGAAACATAAAAGGAACACAATAGCCCTGACGTTTCAAAAATAAACAGGCTCCCTTCTGAGTGCTTCATCTCTGGAAATCGTCAGGAATTCTGTCAGAAACTGGCAGAAAGATCCTGGAGAAGGCAAAGCTGCCTGAGGCAGTTACCTTTGAACTCCTGCCTTTTGCCTTCCCTGGCCACTTCTCCATGCTCCTCTTCTTCCTGGAGGATGTTCCCGAACGCTACAGAGAAGGGTGTCCTCTGTGTCAGCTTTATAACTTAAGAAACTGTCCGAATGGAGCTGTATCTATACCTACACATTGCGGTGACCATTTTGACCTTAAAAGCTATTTCTTAGTTTTGAAAAGTAAAATTAAAAGGAAAAGAAAAAAGAAAGAAACCTACAGCATTTTTAGATATAAAAAGCCCAAACTAAACAATCCAGACTCCTTGAGAGTCTAGTCAAGTGTTTTTCAAGTTCAAAATGCTTATCTAGCAGGGATAAGAAGGAAGCTGAGAGCCGGGGATGGGCTGAAAGGAAATTGTCCTGCTTACCTGGCTATTTTAAAAAACGTAAGTAGCTTGGTCAGAGGGAGAGTGGACTCTAATCAAGTCCTGACCCAGACTGTATCGATTCTAAGAAGCACACTGGAGAGAAAGAAAGCCCGTTGTTTTGCTTTTTGCGTTTTAACATATCTGAAATCAGGATACATCTTACAATTGATGGCATGCCTTGATTTTGTTAACAGCATGTTCTTTCTTAAAGGTACATAAAGACAGTGCTTCTTAAAAATCGATGGCAACCGAAAACGGAAATAAAGTTGATGAAAAATGAACACCAGCTTTTTTAAAAAAAAATAAGCCAACGGAGCCTTAGGTTTGATGGAATATCGTAACTTCGGAACATGACGCAAAAAGAGCAATTTGGACATGACAATTAACGACCAGACTTCAGAGTGAAGGGCGATGTGGAGAATGGCTGTGTGCTTGTTCAATGACTGCATCCATGTTGCCATGAGCTGCAGGCCTCACCATGCGGAAGGGAGGGCACCTCCAGGTGCAGGGAGAGCAGCAGTCTGGGGACCTGGCTGGCCCAGGAGAGCATGGAGGGGGGGGGGGGGGGCGTCACCTTCTATTATCACTAAGGCTTTTGGGGCTCCGGTGTTCTGAGTCTGGAGCAACGAAGGCCCTTCGGTGCACCCACGGTGACTGCTCCAGCCCTGGGAGCCGGGATGGCTGTCTGGAGACAGAGGGGGCCCCAAAGCAGGATGGAAACAGACTCCTAGAGAAACCTCTGCCCCAGCTGCCTATTTGGATGAAGTGGACTTTCCATGTGCCCTCCATCCTAGAGGGCAGGACCCAATTTGGCCACAAGCCACACATAGGAAAGAAGGCTTAGCTGGTAACTAGACTTTCTGAAGTCAAGGAGCATGGCCCAAAGTCAGAGCAGCACGGCTATCTGAACTGTTGAACCCAGACGTAACTCTGCTATGCAGTGTCCTTACTGTGTAAACAGACGCCAGTGCGAGCGTAGGTCGAATCGGTTAAATGCCAAGTTATATAAAAGCGAACAAGGCCCTGGCCGGCCGGCTAGGTTGGTCTTGATACACCAAGGTTGTGGGTTTGCTCTCTCAGGGCACATACAAGAAGCAACCAATAAATGCATAAGTAAGTAGAATAAGAAATCGATGTTTCTCTCTCTTTCAAACTAAAAATATATATATTTTAAAAGAGAGAGAATAATTTGTGTTGTTTTTTTTAACTTAAAAAAAAAAGACCATTAGAAAATCAGGCTATCTCGGAACCTGGGAAGGCTGTGGGGCTGGCGGTCAGGGATGCTGGAGAATGCGGGTTGAGGAAAGATGGGGAAGCAGCACCTCAGAGATGCTGACAATAGAGCTCCCCGAGTCCAAGGTGGACGTTCTGGAAGCCAAGGAGGAGAGAGCTGTGTCCTGCCTGTGTTTATTCCTACCCAAGCACCTCACACGGAAAGCAGCCCAGAGCAGAATCCAAAGGGTCTCAATTGCAAGTTGTGAATTTAAAGTAAGGGTTGGATTTGTTTTTATTTTTAGCATTCTAAGGCTTTTTGGAAAGAAATGACTGGTCTGGAGAACTATTTACCCTTTCTGTGGAGTTTCATGATCTAAACTAATTCAATTTTTCTTTTCTATGGGGAGGAGGGTGGAATCTTCAAATTCCATAACCAGGGGTTTAGTGGAAATGATCACAGTTTGACTGAAGGCCCTGCATTCCTGCAGTGAATGCCAGTCAGCAGGTGTGAGATGAGCTGACGGGCAGATACTCCACACTAAAGGGTTGGAAGAGATGACTGACACATTTCAACTCAGGGTTCTCTCGGGTTTGCTAGTGCCGCCCAATAATACAGCCTCTAAAAAGTGAGCATTGAAGTGTACATGTCCAATCACTTTAACGTTTTTGCATGAAAGCATACGGAGTTATTTTTTAAAGTTAATCTAACATTTCCTCCCTATTTAAAAAAAAATGTTAATTAAATGAATTAAAATTAAACCAGCATTTCCTTCTTAAGCTGACTAGGCTGGGGAAAAGCTGCTGGGAGTAGAAGCAGGTGTCTATTTTCACAGCATCTGTAGTGGCCCTATGTTGGCTTAGGCAAGACTTTAGAGTCTCAATACCTGCTCTTGATTTTCTCACCTGACAAATGGGAGGCATGGATTGATCTCCACACCCCCTTCCAGCTCTGACCTCTGTGACCTATGACCTGGGCTGTCCGGTGAATCACAAAGTGAAGACAGCAAGAATCTTCTCACAGCGCAAAAGGAGCTTTCAAAATAATCAGAAAAGGGAAGTCACACACATTCTTCATGGCCTTTAATTCTTTAGAGACCAAACTCTAATCAGGTTCCTCTTCCATTGAGTACATTTTTTAATTATCAGATGCTTACGTGGGGGTTAGGGGGAAACCCAGAAGGCTATATATTACTCTCAATATACAAATAATTTTCACTTCCTCTGGAAAATTGCACAGTAGGATTAGTTTGGGTGGTCAGCTCGACACCACCTTCCAATTTTAAATCACGTGTTTTTCAATGGCACATCAATGAATGATCGCTGTTGGTTTTTAAAATATTCCTTTGGGTCTAAATCACTCCATCACAATGGATTTACGATATTATCATTCTGTGTTTGTCTATGGATCTTTCTTTTGTGTTAAAATATGCATTGCTACTTGTGTATTTTATAGCTATGCTTTAATTAAAGATGATGCAATGGATACATGAATTCCTCCCTCCCGAAATATAATAGAATGGACACTGGAAAATGACTCAAAAGCATCTAGTTCAGAACCTACCTGCTATTGGCTGAGTGACCAAGATCCCGCCCACCTCCCATGTATGTAAAACTGCAAGTAAGGAAGCCCCTAAGGCTTACAGGACAGTAGGGAGGTGCGAAGTCTAAAGTTGGAGCAATCAGCCACATGCCCCTCTAGGGACTGGAACCTGGGTGGGGTTTCAGTAAAAGAAGCACGTGTCAGCGATACCATCTCCCTTGATGGGGACGGTATTTTCTGACTTGCTTATTTCACTGAGCGCACAGCTCTACGCAGGAGTCTCTGGTCAGGTGCCCACCTTGTGGCAGACAAGACTATGCCTCTCAGCCCCACTGCCAGGCTCCAGCGGCTCACCTTTCCGTGTGCCTACGCCATTTTGCATTTTCAGGAAATCTAGTCCTAAATTTATATGCTGGCATATAGTAAACATTATATAAATACTAGAGGCCCGATGCACGAAGATTCGTGCAAGAATAGGCCTTCCTTCCCCTGGCTGCCAGCACTGCTTTAGCTCTGGCCTGGAGCCGCCTTTCCGCCTTCGCTTAGGCCTGGAGCTGTCTTCCTGCCTTGGCTCCGGCCCAGAGCTGCCTTTCCACCTTCCCACGCTGCCCAGAGGCCCGGAGCGGCTGGGGTGGTGCAGGACACCTGCATTGTCGCCCCACCCCCAGCTGCTCGGCGCCTGTGTATGAAAATTAACCCACCATCTTTGGTGGGTTAATTTGCATACTCACTCCTGATTGGCTGTGGGTGTTGTGAAGGTACGGTCAATTTTGCATCTTTCTCTTTTATTAGTGTAGATTTGCATTTGTTTACTTGAAAAAACAGCAGCACTGTGTGGAGAATGCAGGAGGGCGAGTGCGGAGGCCGAGACCGGACAGGAATGGCCTATGCCACTCTAGGTGGGAAACGGTGGTGGCTGGCTCGGGGCCAGCTGGGGAGTGATGGGCGCGGTCAGATTCCATGTATCCTCACAAGTAGAGATGCAAGATGTGCTCGTGGCTAGGGCGTGGCGGGTGAGGGAAAGAGTGAAGTCAGGGAAAGGCTAGGTTGGGTTGCCATCTTCAGACACATCCTGGGCCAGGCTGAGATGGCCCGTAAGTGTGCAAGCGAGTGTTAGCCACATGGACACGCTCTCCCCTGCCCTGCACTGTGGGAGCCGTCTTAAGGGGGCAGGTGCTGGGCAGGGGTGCGGAGCCTCACCCTGCGGAAAGGAGGCAGAGAAGGCGAAGCCCCCACAGAGGCTCCTACCTCTACAGGAGCTGGTGCTGGTGGTGGGATGGAGGGGATGGGGGCCGGGGCGGGGGGAAGAGGTAGGGGTGGGGGTGGGGATATTGGGGCAGCAGGAGCAGCTGTGCTGGTGACAGTTCCTGATTCCACTGTGCTCGCCCAGCAGCCCCAGGGGACAGACACAGGGAGAGGGAGAGAAAGCGCATCCCTGGGCGTTACCTGGGCGGTTGAAAGAAAGCCTTGTGGAATTTGGCCTTTCTCAGAGACAGGAGTGGGGGCAGAGCAGAGCATTCTCTTGCACTGGGCAAGTGGCTTCTCCTTGGACCTGTGCCTCCTCCCAGGGAGTGTGGACTGGAAGCAACTGGACAGGAGGAAAGAACTCCATCTACTTCCAGACTCAAGCCGGCGAGGCTCTGCAAGCTCTGAAAAGGAGCCGACCTGCAGTGGGTGGGTGACCTCCCAGACACTGAACCGAAGGGATGCTGGGGGCAGAACGGGAGGGGGGCGTGTTAGAAAGTTAATTTTACAACCTCTATGAACCCCCAGGCATGCTGTTGCTGTTTCTGGTCTCTCTCCAATTCCTCTGACATCAAGTAGTAGTATTTTATGAAGACACAACAAGGAGACTTAAAGGACACACACAATTTTAACTGTTCAGAGATGAGCCTGATCAAAACACAGCTGTTTCATCCATGTGGAGAGGAAACCCGGCCGCTGGTGACAACCTCCTCAACATGGCTGTTCCCTAAGGAGAGGCCTTCCCCAACCGGCACGTGTTGACCTGCACAGACCGGGCAATCTGCCCCGGGCTCCGGGTGCAGCACACAGCGCCGAGGGGGTTAAGCAGTCAGGGCAAGTGAAAACCCAAGAAATGAGGAAAGGAGTGGCTGCCGGCATGGTTTGTATCTCCCTTTTTCTCGAGAAAATGAAGGCAGAGACATGGTACCCACTTCAGCTCGGTGAGAGGGCACTCTTGCCC
Source organism: Cnephaeus nilssonii (assembly GCF_951640355.1). Classification (NCBI taxonomy): domain Eukaryota; kingdom Metazoa; phylum Chordata; class Mammalia; order Chiroptera; family Vespertilionidae; genus Cnephaeus; species Cnephaeus nilssonii. Next base: position 59,539,454 of record NC_137075.1, read on the forward strand.
CAGGGTCCAGATGATGAACTAGCTCAGAGAGGAAGCAGCTTTGCACGGGGGCTAACCAGGGCGGCTCAGGATCGGAACCCAGCACTCTGCGGGCACCACGGCTGCTTCAAACCTCACTGTCATCCGCAGAAGGCCAGGAGAGGGGCTCAAGGTGAGACCCCAGCTAAGGGTAACGTAAGTAATGATAAGTATGAGGATATTGACAATGGCAGTAATAACTAACATTGACAGAGTGTTGGGGATTCGTTTCTTTAACCAATATTGACTGAGCTCCTTCAGTGTGCCAGGCCCGGCTAGAGGCCCTAGGAACACGCCTCCCCAGGGAGCTGACATTCTCCTGGAGGAGCCCTCACGCCAGGCCCCAGTTCTTCCTTTTAATCCTCAAGCCGTGCAACGATGTCCCTGCTGTTATACCCTGCGCTCAGTGAGGCAATCAGGGAGGTTAGGTGACTCACCAAAAGTGTCCTGGCTGGAAAGGGGTGTGGAGCCAGGGCCAGATGAGCCTTATGACCGGTCCAGAGCACCAGGCGCCTCCACAGTGACCCCAAATGTGCATTGTTGGAGGAAATGGACTCAAGACTCAGAACATAAACATTTGGGGGTAGCTCCAAACCAAAGGAGGTTTTGACATCTGTTCAAAAAGAACTGCAGGAACACTTTAAAGAGCATTCCAGGACCTCTGCAAATCAGAGCGGGGAGAAGCCCACCCAAACTTTCCCACAGTTCAGCGTTCCGTCCAAGTTCATGGCATCATATGACTGCGAGTGGAAACTGCCAGCTGTCAGCCACTGGGCAGGCCTACTTCCTGTGTAACGACAGCTTTTTGACTCTCTCCTCAGGTCTTCAAAAGAGCAAACCGCAGCCATTCCCACTTCCCAGAACCCTCTGCTGAGCGCAGCGTGAGATCCAATCCCCCACGGACAGGAGGACTGGTGTTTCAAACATGAAGCACTGGAACGCAGATTAATAATTTACCAGCGACTCTAAACAAATATTGTTCATGGGGGAGGGGGGGAACCTCACTTTTAAATGGGAACTCAGTCAGGTTACCTCAGTCCTTTAAAAAAAAAAGCAAACTGCAAAATAACCTTCTTAAGAGTTCAATACTTGTTAATGCTGATGGTTCGTTTTTAAGAATTAATCATTCCCAGCTTCGACAGTCAGCTTCCGCATAAAGTTCACTTTATTCTGCATGCGGATTCCTACACTCTCTGCCCAGATAAATTAATACATATTCCAGAGTCTGGGGCCACGATCAATGAAAAACCACAGTAAATTCCTAAGCAGTAATAGATATTCCACATGGCTGGACATGGTTGAAGGAGAATTTTTTTAAGGTTAAGAATCAAAGTACTGTAATTGAAGACCTTACAAACAGCAGCAATGGCTTCTCAAGGTATCTGATGTTGACTTCAAGGACCATTTAAGGTAAACCTGCCTCTCCCAGTCCTCCTTTGCTCTCCCTCTTACAGCGTTCCCAGCTCTGAGAGTGGTGTATTTTACATTAGGTCAGCGGCATTAATTTAAAATGCCAGTGCGATGTGAAAAATGGCCGGCAAAGTGTAAAGTAAATACTTGAGAAAAGTAAATATTCCCAAAGCCTGTTGGCAGGCCTTAGCCTGAGTCAATCTATAGGTACCTAATGTAAAGGACTGAAAATTGTGATAACACAGTCTTTTGTAGGCATATTTCTAAGCAAACTTAAAAATATCTATCTTTGATTCAACTTTAAGGCGTTTACGAATTAACATCCGAAATTAACGGAACGCCTTCCATTTAATACTATAAATGCATCTGTCCTGTCTTTATGGGAATGATGCAACCTATAGCCGATGGGTCAAGTCTGGCCCTCTGCTTGTTTTTGTGAATAAAGTTTTATTTAGCTGCATGCACATTGTCTATGGCTAATTTCACACTACCGTGGCAGAGTTGAGGAGTTTCAAAGAAACCATATGGTCCACTAAAATATTTACTAGCTGGACCTTTACAGAAGTTTGACAACAAATTGAAGGAAATCCCCAAAGCTATGACAGGAGCCTCGCACAGCCCACTGTTGTGCTCATTATATTGTGGACTCACCATGGGGAGACCGAAATATCTGGAGAGGTGGCAAGCTCTTTTTTTTTTTTTTTTTTTTTTAGAAAGAGAAGAAAGGAGAGGGAGAGGGGATGGGGGGGGGAGGTGGGGAGAGAAAGAGGGAGTGAGAGAAAGGTGAGAAAAAAACACAATCAGTTGCCTCCTGCACTCAGAACCAGTGACCTTTCAGTGCATGGGATGATACTCAACCGGTGTTATGGAATAATGCTCAACCAACTAAACTGTACTGGCTAGGGCGAGGTAAGCCTTTTAAATCACACCTACCTTTCTTTTCAAACCATAATCTACAATTAAAAGGAGCATACCCTTGAACTAAGGGAAGAACCCTATATGGAATTAGAGGTCAGCAACATGTCAGAAAAGGAACATTTTAGAACCCAGTAATTCCATATTGAGAGGGAGGAGGTGAAACAATATATACAAATGACAAGAAAAAGATGGGAAAGACTTCGTCTTCTATGAATTGCAATCAATTTGGTTGTCAACATCAGCCTCAAATTTTTTCTTCATGGAAAATTATGTACACATCTCATTCCTCTACCCCCAAAAACACTGAGCTAAAGGAAATGAGTCCCAAATTGTCAAACCTCATCTCTTACACAAATTGAAATTTACTTAGATTAACAGTCAGTAGTACATCTCTAAAAAGTGAAAAAATAATCCTGCTAGAGCTATGCCTATTGGTCAAATAACCTTGATAAGAGTTATTTTAATCAGACTGCTTTCTCTTGATCTGTAGTTAGTTCTGGCTTCACAACTGTAGTTTCACAGTTTGACTTCACCACTTGCAGACTTATAGTATTATTGAAGAATAGGGGTGATGTTCAAAAGAGATGAAAGGAAATAGACTAATTTTAAAGTAAGGATAAAGTAGGGCTAATTCAAGTACAATGAAACCCAAGAGTTCTCTTAGCCTAGAATCTAGGCCCTAGATAAAAATTGACATATGAGTGCAAATTAATTTAAAAGAAAAAAGTACCCTACAATTTTGCAGTACTATACCACCTTCCCCATTTTGAGCCCTCAAACAGCTCTGTGGTTGGAATTAGACATCATTTCCATTTTGCAGATTAGGATCTGTGTTTTCAGAGAGGCTAAATCACCTGCTCAAAGTCCTGGGTAAAGAATTCAAAGGCATCGAATTGCTGCTATTTCTTTTGTGATACAAAATGTGTCATAGGATTACAATGTCTTAGAATGCAGCCAATTTCACGGAAATGCATTCTCACAGCTCTTAAACATTTACCTTCTCAAAATTAAAAGTAAAGCTAACATTTCCAAATTACAACTCACAGCTGGACAGGACTTAGTGGACACACTGGTCCAGGATACCCATTATTTGATAGTCACTGGGGAGGGGAGGTTCATTCTTATTAGAATATAAATTAGCCTGATAACAACAGCAGTCAAGTTACAGGTATTTCTAGATAGTAGTCTCTGTCCTATAAATCCACAGCAGGACTGTCATTGACCTGTCTAATGCTAAAGCCACATAAACTAAATTTCCGCCATCACTTAAGTCATACCTTTATGTCACCACTGAACAGAAGAGATTTAAGACATTGGCTTTGTTGGTTTTTACTGGTTGCAGCCAATCAGATTGCCAAGACTGGCTCTATACTGTTTTTGTAATTGTGTTTCCCACTATGGAGACAAACCTAACAGTATTCCCTCCTCTCCTGCCCAATACTGTCCTCCCTATAGAAGGAGCTGAGCTAGGCAGAGATATGAATCCCACATTTTTTCCTTTCCATCAAGACTTGGTGGTCTTATTTGATTTGGCCATACACAGTCATCTCGAGAGGTGGTTGTTGCTTAGTAAACACAATCTAAGTACAATCTACGGAGAAATGTCGCATTTCTTTTAATTCTGAAATCATACATTCCAATTCCACATCTTGCTCTTCAAGGTTCCGCTTTAATGCCCCAGTTTCGTCACTCTCCAACCTTCTCACACAGTGTGAGAGGTGCGGCTGCCCCCCACTCCCCCCCACACCCACTGCACCCATTTCCCATTGGTGGCCTTTCCTCTTCCTCTGAACAGATTCCTCACTTCCTTCTAGACCTGCTCTCTCTTCCTGCCTAGATTTCAGCCTCCGAGTCTTCTTCCTTTTTTTTTTTTCTTCCTTCGTATAATGTTTAGAGTTGAAAGCTGAACCACAAGAGTGAGTTCAATAAATACATTTTGCACTTCCACCATGTATCCAGCATATCCTCATAGGAAAGAGCTACTTGTTCATCCTCTGAAACCCCCTGGAAATATGCCCAGGTACTGGGGGAGGGTATAAAAGGTAGAGACTTCCTGACTGAATAGGTCAATTACATTCATCAGTTAACTGTGTGGTGGTGGGTAGAAGAGAAATATAAAGCATCTCTTGTCCTCAAATGTTTGTGAGCTTACAGGCAGTTAGCTTTTAGTTACTTGGAGTTATCCTCCACCTTATTTTCATAACTCCACTCATTTATGCTCTTGATGAATATGTAAACGGGCAAAACTTCTCCAGAAGCCAATGACGGAGTTCCTCTCAAAGTGTCTATGCATATGGCCCGTGAATCAGCAATCCTGCTTCACAGGAACACCAGCAGGAATGTTTAGCAAAAATGATAAGAATCTAAATGTCCTGCAATATTGAGTATCTCTAAGTAGCAGAGGACCAGCAGCAACAAGGGGACAAAGTGGGGGTTGATGGGGACACCCATCGACAGAAGGGCTGTGGTGCTAGGTTGGAAAAACCTAGCACCTTCATTCCATCCATCACATCATGAACAAACAACCTTTTCCAACCTAGCACCACAGCTCTCCTGTGGATGGGTGTCCCCCTCGTGAAGACTGCAGCCTGGTGGCATCTTCCCTATCTGCTTGGCCTTCCAAAACCCACCAGCCAACCAAACAACCTACACAAAACGCAACTGATCATGGGAATTGTTTACTTTTGCAGCTGTTCCCAGGATCTTTTCTACTTGATTTTTCATTCACTTAATTAATTCAACAAACTGAGCTTCTACTCTAGTACACTTCGCACAGCACTAAGTCCTAGAGAAAAAGTGGTGAATGAGGCAGACCCTCTGACTCCCTCGGGCCCATCAGTCTGGCGAGAATATAAGACCAAGTGAAGGCTGGGGCCAGGGAAACCTCCATGTAGGCCCACTGCTAGCTTCTGTTACTTCATGCTGCTCATGCTTATGACGGATCCTATGGTTTAAAATTAGAAGAAGCAATCAATGTCTCAGAGCCCATCAGCATCAACAAAATGCTTTGCTCCTCAAAATATGACCATTTTAGACAATTTCTCCGATGACTATAGGAAAATGCTACCAAATGTCATCTTTTTCCACTATGGTGATGGCAGTTTTAAAGTGGCAGAAACTGCTACAGGCCCAGTGCAGAGTTAGAAAACAGCAATAAAATTGCCACCGACTTCACCCAAATATTCTCAAAAGCTTGTCCAATGATTACACAGAAATCAGTTGGCAGAGTTCAGCAGCTCCTTCTTGTCACACTGCCAGGTCTTTTAGTTCCGTCTGGAGGATCAAAAATAGTGGGGAATCCTAGAGAAACTGGCCAGCTCTTTACCATGGACTTGTAAGTATTATTTATTTAAAATTTAGAGCAGCTTATTACTAATGCAAGAATATAAAGACATTGGAAAAATAGTCCCCAAATAGCTTCCCAAATAAGCACAAATGTAGTGAATTATAAAGGTAGCATTATATTATACTAGCAGCCCGTTTGCATGAAGATTCGTGCAATAGACCTTCATTCACCTGGCTGCCTGCACCAGTTTTCTGCCGGCACCAGGGATCCAGGCCTTGGCTGTGGCCACCGCCTTCTGCCTTCTTTTAGGGTCGGGGCTTGGCCCCGGGTGGTGGCCTTGGGCTCGGCCGCACCCAACATCCCTGCTAAGAATCGCAGGAGCCGACCCCCAGTGGTTTCCTGCGATCTGTGCAGGCTCCCCGCTGGTGCCCAAGGCCGGGAAAGCCTCCACCCGAGGCTTTCCCGGCCTTGGGCTCAGCTGAACCCCAGCGTCCCTGCAACGGTTTCCTGGTGGGCGTGGCTGGTGGGTGTAGCGAAGGTACGGTCAATTTGCATATTACTCTATTATTAGGTAGGATTAGAAAAAGAAAAGGTTAGCCAATAAACAGACCTAGGGTAACTGGTTAGTTGTTTACCCAATTTTACATAGTTATCTGCAGTCACCAAAACATCAATTATAGAGTTAAATGTTTAATAAATAACTAAAACTTTTTCTTTGATTTTTAAAAAATATAAAAATATTTTTTTCAATTACAGCTTATAGTTAATATTATTTTACGATTATTTTCTTATCAAATTGGCACAGATGTCTCCATCATTTTGCTCCATCCACGATAGGTGTCGTCTATGGGTGAAACCTAGAAGGACATTACTAAGCGGACAAAAGCTTATTTGCAAAAAATATATCCCATCAACCCCTCCTTGCTGTTCATATTGCTGAGGAAGTTTCAACAAATTAGTATAAAGATTTAAGTCTTTGATAGCTTTTGTAAGAAAACTGTAATACAGTAAAAAACTGTCAAAAAGAATATGAACATCAAACTATGCAAGAGAAAAACTAGGGCATTCATGTGGGACACGAGCCTACTCAGAATAATCTTTATTCATTCCTTGCATAGCTCATGGTTTTATACTTTCATTATTAGACAGAGTACAATTTTGATGTTAAAATAAAAAACAAACCACGCAAGATTTGGCACAACTTAGTGGGCATATGTACTAGTCTCGGTATGTACTGAAAGGTGGACTATCATCAAAGAGTTTGTTAAAATTACTTGAAACTACATTCAGACACTTCACTGGCAAGCGCGGGCCACTGTAGTCTGAAATGTGATCCACCAAATGCCTTCAGAATACAAGATTTGAGGGATATTGAAAGAAGCAAGTGACGATTCCGTGGCCACATCAGGAGAGCATGTTTTTTGCATCAACAGCTCTGTGCTGAATAGGAATAGTAAGAAAAGCCCACTTGGTTCTGTGTCAAGGGCTGCTTTTCAGTGTCCCATGCACATGCCACATGATGCTCAGGGTGGAAAGTGGAAGGGACCCGGCCGGGCTCACTCCCAGGTCTCTTTGAAGTGCAGCACCTGTTTTTCCTAGCTCCTTTTCCTAGGCTAGGATGGACTTGCACTTAAAATATATATACACTTCCTGCCTCAGAGAATAGCCGCTGCTAAGCAGCCTGTGTATTTATTTATCGATAAACTTTGGCAGACATGATGGGGGGAAAAACTAATAAATTCAAATGACTCCCACTAAGAACTATGAGAAAGAACCTTTATCATTTGAAACTGTGCGTGGCCCTCACTAACATGAGGAATGTTATGAGTGTCACTTGGAGTGCAGTGCTGTTTGCTCACAGGCCTCCGAGGCCTTTGCAGGTGATAACCTCCTGGTTGCGTGGTGTGGGGACCTCTCTGGTCACGCAGAAGGACCAGTCCTGCAGTGACTCCTATTGCTTCTCCTCTCCTCTGCTTCATTCAGCAAATACCAAAAGCAAAAGACAATCTTAAAGCTTTTTCCTGGATTAAAAAAAATTTTGTTCAGTGATTAATTTCTTTTAAATCTAGAACTCAGAATGCCATTGACAAGTATCTTTTATTTTTTAAAATATGTGTTTTTAACAGACTTGATTTTTGGACACCTGTTGGACCATCTGGAAAATTCTGTGGTACATCCAGTAATCCATGCGGCCCTAAGAACCCCCTAGGTTTGTTTGTTTTTTATAAATATATTTTTATTGATTTCAAAAAGGAAGGGAGAGGAAGAGAGATAGTAATATCAAGTATGAGAGAGAATCATTGATTAGCTGCCTCCTGCACACTCCACACTGGGGTTCGAACCGGCAACCCGGGCATGTGCCCTGACCAGGAATTGAACCATGAGCTTCTGGTTCATAGGTTGATATTCAACCACTGAGCCACACCAGTTGGGGAAAACCCCCTTGTTTTAAAGCAAATCTGTTTATATAATACTTCCTTATGGTTATTAAATTATTTACAGTGTACAATACACTTCCAGGAACTTTATTTGATTTGATCCTTACAATAATTCCAGGAGGTGATTTATTATTATGAATATTGCAAACATCTCCACTACATATGTGAAAACTGAGGAAATTGCTCTAAAATTGTAAGAGCCAGCATTCAGAACGGGCTCCATATTACAAATTTTCACTGAATAGTTTTAAAGTACAACCAAATTGAGTTTACTACAAATCCTAATAAAGAGGGAATATGCTAATTGACCCTCATGCTGTCGCAAAGATGGCGGCGCCCACAGCCAATAATGAGGGAATATGCTAATTAACTGCCCCACCCTCAAAGATGGTGGCGCCCACAGCCAATAAGGGGGGAATATGCTAATTGACTGCCCCGCCCTCAAAGATGGTGGCACCCACAGCCAATAAGGGGGGAATATGCTAATTGACTGCCCCGCCCTCAAAGATGGTGGCACCCACAGCCAATAAGGGGGGAATATGCTAATTGACTGCCCTGCCCTCAAAGATGGTGGTGCCCACAGCCACAAGATGGCGGCGCCCAGTCCTCTCAGCCCCGCCAGGGGTGGCAGGCCTTGCTGCGCGCCTGCCTTCAGAGTCCCCCAGTCCCCTCAGCCCCCCAGGGCTGGCCTGAGGTGCAGGCAAGCCTTGGATGGCAGCTGCCCAGCTGCCCAGGGCCGCCCAGGGCCGCCTGAGGCTCAGGTAACCAGGGCCGGCCGAGGCTTGCGCTGCCAGCAGTGATAGCAGCAGAGGTGTGATGGGGCGTTGCCTTCCCCTGATCGCTGGGTTGCCTCCCACCCCTGAGGGCTCCTGGATTGTGAGAGGGGGCAGGCCGGGCTGAGGGTCCCCCTCTCCAGTGCATGAATTTTCATGCACCGGGACTCTAGTATGAGAATAAAACCCATAAAGGCAAGCAACTATGAAGAAATGAACTTTGTAGAGTTGCGTTATCCATATCTACAAATGGTGAGCTTGATTCTGATCTTTCTAAACGTGAATGTCCATCAGATATAATTTTTATCATATAAAGCACATGGTTTAATTCTGCTCTACTATTTCACATTTGGCAGAAAATAGAGCTTTAGCCTGCAGCATCAGACTTAAAAGATCATTGAAACTACCACAGATTAAAATATTTTGCTCAGAAAATTCCTATAGGACCAGGTAAAACCCAAGGTTGGAAACATCCTCAGGTAAGTACAAGACCAATAAATCACTTACACACACTCCCTACATTTCCCCATCCATGATGTGGCTAATGTGGTTAAATTAAGCTAGTATTTCCCTCCTACGCAACTGGGAAATGTCACCCAAGAGTGTAAATTAATCAAACTAAATCCTCTGAAGGAAGTAAGCTTTGTGGTATTTGCAGATTCAGCTACTAGAGGTAACAAAAGTGGCCCCATAGCAACAATTGCATTGAGGCAAAGCCGATGGAATTATGTTTTGAAAACTTAGAAATTTGGTAGCCTCTTCCAATTACATCTGAATTTCTATTTTCTGTAATAGGAAATTTAATATATATTTATAGTACGGCCACGTAAGCTAGGTCAGTGTTAAAACCTTGCTTCTGCTTCAGAGAGAGGTTGAAGTATTTTACTCAGCACACAGTACATTCCCGCCGCCCAGATCTGTGCCAAGCCAATTTTCTTTTTCAACCTGTTGGTTAGGGAGAGAACTATATTATCAGTCCGTGAAGGCAAATTGTCTGCTGAATGATGAAGTGGGAAACAGACAATTGTTTCCTCTGTGGTTTCAGAACGCCTCCCCCTGAGCCTGCTCCATACAACACCGAGCCAGCCCTGCTCCCCAAGTGCCACCCAGGACGGTTGCTGTAGGATCTCAGGAGTGTGGGAGCTGGTAACCACCCAGCCTGCCGACCAGGGAAAGACAATAGGGGAGTTTCAAGCCTCTGCAACCTGTAACCACTTCCCCCTGGCAGGAGGAGCAGGTTTCCACAAACCGCTGTGGCTAGAAATTTAGGATGCTATGAGATAAACTGTGCAAGAGGACCAAAGCCAGGAGGGAAATTGCAAACATTTCATCAGCATTTTTAAATACACACTTAGCCTTGGACAGTGTTGCTAAGTGGTTAGAGTGTCCGCCCATGAACCAAAGGGTCTCGGGTTCAATTCCAAGTCAAAGGCACATACCTGGGTTGCGGTTCTTTCCCTGACCCCAGTAGGGGCAAGTTCAGGAGGCAACTAATCTTTCTCCCTCTCTCTCCCCTCCTCCCTCCGTCCCTTCCACATTAAAAATCAATGGAATTGACAGGACTGCTCCAGCCATGAAGGCAGAAGAGAAACAGTCCAGAGATGGAAGACACTGATGATGCCTTGCCATACTAGCAGTCAGCAGCTGTGCGTCGCTGCAGGTTGCCCAGGACCAAACCAGAGAGGGTCGGACCTGCGTTGCCACCATCTGTCCACCATCCAGAACTGAAATATCATTGCTGACATGTACACATAAGGAACTGTTCGACATTGAAATTGGGACTCAAAAGAACTATTGGCCCAGAATGAAACTCACTACAGACTGATTCATTTGCCTCCCAGCATAACCATTATTGCTTGTCTCATTTTTGGTTCTTATAAGTGTATTTCTTGTATCACATGATCTCACTCATCTAGGGGAAATAATGAACAACATAAACTGATGAACAAAAACAGACCCGGAGACAGGGAAGCATCGATAAGACTGTCAAACCTCAGAGGGAAGGTAGGGGAGGGTGGGGGAAAGGGGGAGAAATCAACCAAAGGACTTGTATGCATGCATATAAGCCTAACCAGTGGTCACGGACAACAGGGGGAGGGGAGAATATGTGGGGAGGCGTTTGGGATGGGAATGGGGGGATGAGGACAAATATGTGATACCTTAATCAATAAAGAAATTTAAAAAAATAAATAAATAAAATAAAACCTCACTGAACAACAACAACAAAAAATCAATGGAAAAAATATCCTTGGGTGAGGATTAACAAAAAAATAAATAAATAAAATACACATGTAGTTAATAAAGACAGCACCCTATAAAGATGTCAATAACACTTATGTTTATCAGTGAAATTAGTCTTTAGTTTTCTTGTGCCATCCTTGTCCAGCATTTTAAATTGAGGTTTACTAACCTCATAGAAAGAAACTCAAAATCTTCTTTTCTCTGCCCTGAAACTACTTATTAGAAAAAAACTTTATCTCTTGAAAGTGTTGCACAAGTCAGCAGTAAAGCCATTTTGACATCTCCATTCACTTGAGTATAAACCCAGTAAAGAAATACATGTGAGTAATGAACCCAAAGATCCTAAAGAAAATATCAGTTCCAGGAATTCCTAGTCGTTTCTATATTAAGAAGTCTCTGTTATTTTCTCCTCCCCTTATCCCTCCCAGTAATGACAAACAGGTATTCTAGTTCATGGACAGATTTTATTTTAATACCTTCATTGTTTTCCTAATGGTTTCTTTCCTAAACTTTTCTTTAAAAAGAAAGTCAACATTCAAAAAAATCTCACATCAACTTCTTTCATAGCAGCAGAATATAGTGCGAAAATATGATGAGAAAAGTAATGTAGTTTCTTGGGAATACAGAATACTTAATTCTTGTACATGAAACTCTTGACTCACTAGTTGTTAAAACCTGATTAAGCATTTTATCTTAATGACAGAAGACAGGATTGCCTAACTACTTTTTACATTTCTGGAGAAACAAAATGATTGAGGAAAGACAGGGAAATGCCAAGAGAGAAGTACCAGGAATGGGACATGATTAATTAATTATTGATAATAGAATATTATTCTCCCAAGCCCTCACCTGGAAATGGAGAGGTATTTAGCCTGTGGATGCTAACAATAGACAGCTGATTCACCCATTACCAGAATCCCCAAGGCTTTCTATGTGTTATTTATGATTTAGACAAGTATTTGAATGAATGAGCTATCTTACAATTTCTTTCGCTTTCACATAAAACTTCCTTTAAAGCCATGACAAGAATCCTGGGGTAGATGGACCAGGTTTTATCCAACGACATTGTTTATTGTCTACAAGTCTCTCCACTGTAGCTAACACACATGGAATTAATACTTCCTAATACATTTGAATATCCCTTTAAGTAGTCTGAAAAAACACTTTTGTATAATTAGTTCTCATCTGATTCCTGGGGTAATTCTTTTTCCCTACCGAGATTCTAAGCAAAAGCCTGACTCCCTCCCACTTCTGAATCTCTCATTCTGCTAAACAAAATTAAAACACTTCTCTCTTTTCACTTTAGCGGTGCTTTCTTTAGGAAGAGGAGGCACATCACTGAACATCTGGCCACTGTTCAGAAGCGCAGGGTGTGTCCTGCCACCAACACACTTAGTCCCGCTTCTGCCCCTTCTGCACCCGTGGGCCATACAGGCGCCACGAGTCTTCAGAATGATGACCCAATGGTTCAAGCCAATCTATTAATAAAGAAACTGAACTAAGAATTCACTAGGTTATTGGGCGGGAAATTGTTTTGTGTGTGCTTTTGTTGTTGTTTATTTTTTAATATATTTTTATTGATTTCAGAGAGGCAGAAATTTTGTTTCATTTTTTTATTCAAGAAAAAAAAAGTTCATTCATTACAAAATGGAGTGAACCAGAATGCCACAATCCCTTCATAGTCAGATCAATGAGATTCTTAATTTTAATTCTTAATTTTAATTCTGTGGGTTGCAACATGATAGTTATTAAATTATAAATACTTGTCTAAATCATAAATAACACAGTTATTAAATTATAAATTATAAAAATATTTTCAAAAAAATGTTACTAAAAATAGGCCATTAGAAGTTGAATCAGAAGTTATAAAATGCAAGTAATAATAAACTTAATAAGACATGTTAAAGAACTGTGTAAGGAAAAACATAATTAATTGTCTTGAAGGTCCTAGAAAGGAGAGCTGATGGGGATGTCGTATAAAAGACTCAGCTATAAAAATGTTCCCCTTCTCAAATGGCTCTACAGAGTCTACCCAACGGCAATCTACGTTCTAAAGAAATTCTGTGTTGGAACTTCGACATTGATTTTAAATTTTTTCTGAAAGAGTAAAGGAATATGAGTTGCCAAGAATTCATTTTAAAAGGAATATAACTAGGGAGGTCTTGCCCAAACAAATACAAAAACATTCTAAAACTAGAATATTACACAGTATAGTATTGATAACTGGTCCAGGAATAGAGAAAAGAATCAATGGATTTGGGAGAGACCAGAAACATATTAGAGATGTGAATTTAGTGTAGGATAAAAGCAGCACTTTAAAACAGAAGATTATTTAATAAAATATTTTTAGGACCATTTGGAAAAAGTCTTGTGGTATAGGTCCCTCGCACCAGAAAAATAAATTTCAGGTGGTATAAGAAGCTAAATTTTAAAAATACATAAAAGTTGTAGAGAAAATAGGTATATGATTACAGTCACGTACCACTTAACAACGGGGATACATTCTGAGAAATGCATCGTTAGGCAATTTTGTCGGTGTGCGAGCATCTCGGAGTACACTTACACAAACCTAGATGGTATGGCTTACTCCCCTAGCTACTCCCCTAGGCTGCATGGGATGGATGGCCTATTGTTCTTGGGCTACAAGCCTGTACAGCATGTAACTGCACAAAATATGAGATTAAATCAAGCTCAAGAGAAATGATGCAATCAAGAAATGCAATGAACAGGAGAGGTATGAGGTTGCTGCTGGCATAACACAGCAAACTGCTTACAGCAATTTTTTTTTTGTAAGGAGAAAGCGTACACTCTAAAACAGGAGTGGGGAATATCTGGCCTACAGGCTGGGCAATATAAGGCCTGAGAAATCATTTGGTCTGGTCCTGCCAGGACATTAGGATTGAGTTAATTAAATGTTTGACCAAATATAGCAGGCTAATTTTTATTTTTAGGTAATCCTCACCCGAGGATTATTTTTCCATTGATTTTTAGAGAGAGTGGAAGGGAGGAGGAGAGACAGAGAGAGAGAAACATCGATGTGAGAGAGACATATTGACTGGTTGCCTCCCCACAGACACCCCGACCAGGGCCAGGGATTGAGCCTGCAACGGAGGTACATGCCCTTGACTGGAATCGAACCTGGGACCCTTCAACCCAAAGACTGACACTCTATCCACTGAGAGAAACCGGCTAGGGCAGCAGGCTAATTTTTAAGTTGATAATTTTGTATGGCTAGCAAATGATGTATAAGTATCCAAATGGCCCTTGGCAGAAAAAAGGTTCTCCACCCCGGCTCTAAAATGACAATTAAAAAGTATAGTACAATAGATACATAAACCAATAACACATATCAATAATTATCATCAAGTATGATGAACTCTACGTAATTGTAGGTACTGTACGTACTTTTAAACAACTGGCAGCACAGTAGGTTTGTTTGCACCAGCTTCGCACAAACATGGGAGTACTGTGTTGGGTTAGGACATTAAGATGGATATGTCACTGAGTGATAGGAACTTTTCAGCTCCATTATAATTTTACTACAGGCCCAGTGCATGAAATTCATACACTCAGGAGGGTCCCTAAGCCCAGCCTGCGCCCTCTCGCAGTCTGGGAGACCTCGGGGGATGTCCAACTGATGGCTTAGGCCCGCTCCACACCAGTCGGACATCCTTAGTGCTGCTGTGGAGGCAGGAGAGGCTCCCACCACCGCTGCTGTGCTCTCCAGCTGTGAGCCGGCTTCTGGCTGAGCGGCGCTCTCCCTGTGGGAGTGCACTGATCACCAGGGGACAGCTCCTGTGTTGAGCGTCTGCCCCCTGGTGGTCAGTGCGCATCATAGCGACTGGTCGTTCTGCCGTTCCGTCGATTTGCATATTAGCCTTTTATTATATCGGATGGGATCACCCTCATATATTTGGTCTGTGTTGATGGAAATGTTATGTGGC
This sequence comes from Cnephaeus nilssonii, assembly GCF_951640355.1. Classification (NCBI taxonomy): domain Eukaryota; kingdom Metazoa; phylum Chordata; class Mammalia; order Chiroptera; family Vespertilionidae; genus Cnephaeus; species Cnephaeus nilssonii. The sequence continues at coordinate 59,554,482 of NC_137075.1, forward strand.
TCATGTCAGAACATGATTTGGGGATAAGAAAGACAACCTAGGAGAGATACACAAGAACCACTGCTTATGACACAAGACCTGTGTCATTTTCATTCCCACAGCTCTGTAGTGCAGTGGCTCTCAGCTATCCATTTCCCCCCTGGAATCACTTGGAACCCATACAAAAAAAGAGATTCCTGAGCCTCCTCCCAAACCTGCTGCCCAGGTGGACGGAGACCCGGCCATGCTGTGGAGGCCTCTGGTCCAGGGTACCCCACCAAAGGGGGGAGCGGGCAGGGGGGTTCAGGCTGCAAGCGTTAGCCAGCCTGCTCCAGCCTTGTCATGACTGAAGGCCCCCAGGAACAAGCGTTCCTCTTTTGTAAAGTCCTCTGGGAGCTAGTCTCCTTTTCACACAGAAGTCTGATGTATTAAACAAATACCCTCCGCTATCCGTCTCTCCACGCCTGCCAAAACCCTCAAACTCCGAAGTTCAGTGGTTTGCTGCAGCTCGGCAAAATACCCTGCTCAGCGCGTGTGGTGTTACAGATATTATGACATAGTCAGTGGTCCTTAAATATCCACTAACACAGGCTCTCGGGCCTGCTGCTTTTAGGAACCACCCAGGAACTCTGGTCTCAGCTGGTCTAGGATGGAGTCCAGGGATGGACTTTTTGAAAAAGCTCTCACAGGTGCTTCTAAATTAGATTGAGACCACTGGCTAATGTCCAGGAACAACCCCCGCTCTCTGGAGTCCCACATCTTAACGAGACACAATCCTGATGGTTCTACCACAAGGTAGACCACGATGTATGAGGTAAGAGCGTTTCAAACAAGGTGCCGAGGACATATGGAAGAGGAAGGCTTGTCTGACGGGATGGGGTTTGTTGAGCCTAGATTTAAAATGCTATCTAAGACTTGAGCATGGAGGGAGGGCACCCAGGCAGAGGAGGGGGAAAAAAGGTATCATTAGAAACCTTAGTTTGGTTAGTAATTGATTATTTCATTTTCCTCCTATAACTTCTCATGTGAGTAAACACATATATACATATATACTAGTATAGTATATATATATATATATATATCTGGGATCCCTCTCACAATCTGGGACTGCTGGCTCCCAACCGCTTGCCTGCCTGCCTGCCTGATTGCCCCTAACTGCTTCTGCCTGCCTGCCTGATCACCCCCTAACCACTCTCCTGTCAGCCTGATCGACACCTAACTGCTCCCCTGCCAGCCCGATTGCCCCCAACTGCCCTCCCCTGCTGGCCCAATTGCCCCCAACTGCCCTCCCCTGCCGGTCATCTTGTGGTGGCCAACTTGTGACCACATGGGGGCAGCCATCTTGTGCAAGGGTGTGATGGTCAATTTGCATATTACCTCTTTATTATAAAGGATACACACACACACATACTGTATATACATACATACATATATGCTTCCTTTTTATTTCTACTTGCCATTATAATTTGTTAAGTAATGGAATATTTTGTCTACTGCATGTGACATGGATATATAACCACATGTTCAGCATGCTTCTAGACAAGGCTGTACTTCTGCCAGCTCAGGGGAGGGTAGCAATGGTTGTCTTGCCACACCCCTGGAATGCACTTCAAACAATCCACCATATACAAAAGGGTAAATTGCACTCACTCTATTCAGAAAGTTCAAATGCCATAAGCCTACTTTAAATCACCCAGCCAATTAGAAGGAGGAGGAGAAATTTTGTCAAGAAGTTTTCAAATAGGCAAACTACCCTGCCCAAATTCTATGACTACATTGCTAATTCATTACATTCTGGGATTTCTCTTTGCCATTTGTTTCTCCCCGAACTAGTAGATGTGAAAGTTTGAAGCTGGGCAGGTCAAGCAGAGATGTGTCTGTTTTCTTGAAACATTTCTAACCTTATTCAATTGATTCCAATTTTCATGTATTTCTTTAACAGGCAACGTGCAACTCAAAGTCAATCTGTCAAAAGACTGGAGAGAAATAGTATGGTTTCCCTAAAGTTTAGTGAGCCAGGACTTGAACAAGTTTGTTAGAAAAATGCTAATGTAGCCCTGGATGGGTGGCTCAGATAGTTGGCGCATCATCCCCATACACCAAGGGGTTTCAGGTGGATTCCCGGGTAGGGGACATAAGTAGATTGTGGTTGGGGCATGTACAGGAGGCAACCGATCAATGTTTCACTCTCACATCAATGTTTCTCTCTCTCTCTCTCTCTCTCTCTCTCTCTCTCTCTCTCTCTTCCCCAAATCAATAAAAACATATCCTATTGTGAGGATTTTTTTTTAATGCTAATATAGCATCTGTATTGGGGATAGCTGCCTACAACTTTGGGGTGAGACAGGAGAGCCAGAAGGAGCAGCCTCTAATACAAGCAGTGACAGGGTACTTACGGATCTCAATGATGGATTCAAAGCATCTATAATGTTCTGATTAATACTCAAGGCAGCACCCTAGAATGCAGAATGGAAACTATTCTTCCTTCTTTTAAAGAATGAAATTGGCCCTAGCGTCGGCCCACGAAACTAAGGGCCTTAGATTAGATTCTAGTCAAGGGCATGTACCTGGGTTGCAGGTTCCCTGCTCTGGTTGGGGCGAGTGCGGGAGGCAATCAATTGATGTGGCTCTCTCACATCTATGTTTCTCTCTCTCTTAATCTTCCTCCCCCTCCCTTCCACTCTCTCTAAAAAAATAAATCAATGGAAAAAAATGTCCTCCAGTGAGGATTAACCAAACAACAACAACAAAAAGAATGAAACTGAAGTACAGAGAGCTCAGTAATTTGTTCTACTCAGTTCCAGGAAACATGAGAGAAGGAAGCCTGTCCTGATCACTAGGCCTGCTCCGGCTCCCCACAGGGTGGGAGGGATCCACCAGTGTCTGCGATGGCTCCTGACTCACCTTCACACCCTCGCTGCAGGACACACTAAGTCACAGGCACTAACTTCTATTCACTATGATAGTACTTATAGAAATCGACCAAGTGATTGACTAGAAGGAAAAGAAGGGAGATAAAATTCAAAAGGACAAAGTTTGTCGCATCCATCATTCAACAAACCATAGATGACCCAAAAAGAAACCAGAGGATACAGTCCCTGCTCCCAGGGACCCTATGCATACCTGGGGGAGGAGGAACCTGGTCCATAGCAACCACACAAGTGTTATGGAAGAGCAGCTGAATGAGCAGGAATGAGGAGGATGCACAGGAATGTGGAAAGGCCAAAGGGAAAGATGGCAAATTCTGCACAGAGCATAAAGAAATGTAAATCATTCCGGACCTCAAGGGGCTTACATTCTCTCTGGGCAGTATGACTCATACACAAGCAGATAACAACGCAAGGTCACATATAATTAAGTACCAAATAAATAACTCCAGGACAAGGGCTGCGGATTTAGAGAAGGACTGATCCCAGCGAGCTAAATCAAAAGTTTCCAGGAAATGAGCCTTTTTTTTTGGACCTCAGAGGATCCTGATAAATGGCAAAAAAAAGGAAGGGAAGTCCAGTCATGGAAAATGGCCTGACCAAGGAGTGTATTCGAGCCAGAATGTAAAACATCAACATGAGAATCAGTTCGTTCATTCATTCAATATTTACTGAGAACCTACTTGTGTGCGGGCACTATGCCAGGATCTGACCGTGAGGACAAGGCATTCAGGCTGCCCTCGTGGAGGTCACATATTCCAGAAGGACTACTGGACAGAGGCAGCTGGAACAGGGTTAATTGGGACAGTACCGCATTTTGGGTTTTAGTCTGTTCTTCGGAAAAGCTGAGTTTTTGAGTGACAGTGACAGGTACAAAGCTGTATTCTGGGGAAGATGATTCAGGCAACGCTGTTTCTGTGAATTACTGGGGACGAGTGTGAAGATCACTTAAGAAACTCTTGTGATGGTCCCAGTGAAAAACAATGCAGATTCAAACTGGGGTGACAGCTGTGAAAGGGAAGGGAGACACTGTGAGGACATACTCATGGGGCTTGGGAGCCAACAGGAGTCTGGAGGAAGGAGAATGACAGACAGGACCCTGAAGCCCACAGCCTCGATGGCCGGGGGAATTCTAGAAGGAAAACCAGTTAGGAGGAGAAGGCAATGCACTTTCTCCAGTCCCGGGACTGAAATGTTGTGGAGGTTGGACCCTTTTCAATGCCCTTCTGTATTTCCAGGCTATTGATATGCTCTTGTCTGGACCACTTTCTTCCTTCTCCACCCCGACAAAATCTGCTCTCAAAACCTGCTCTCGGCTACCTGAAGAAGACTCAACAGAGGAGTTCACAGTGAGGTGTTATTAACTGAGAAGCAAGCAGCCTTTTATGAAGAACAATGCAGTAGCTCAGAGGGATCAGTAACAGTAGAAGCTTGGCATCAAGGCAGCCATGGAGGAGACATTCTGGGTCAGAGCTTTCCAAGCACGCTGCAGACAGCCACCAATCCTGTGCCTCTGTTTAAGGACAGCTGACCCCAGAACTGCCTGGGGAAAAACTTTCTCTCAATCCCGCTCCTGGACTTCATTTTTGTTTGGGCAGTATAATTAGAGATGATTGATTGGCTGCATCCCTGAAAGCACAGAATGCTTAGTTGCATCCCTGTCCTTGGAAGATGACATCCAGGAGGAAAACCATCAGACTCTGGGGACATGTTTAGAGTCGTGTCACCTTGCTTGGACCACAGTGTTTCTGTGCACTCGTGCTTTGCAATCAATCACCTGGGGATCACGTTCAAATGCAGATTTAGAACCAATAGGTGTGGGTGGAGCCTGAGTTCTGCAGCTGTAATAACATCTCAGGTGATGCCCATGCTGCTAGCCCATGGACCCACACTTGAATATGGATGTGCCTGGGAACAGAGAGCTTCTCTCCAAAGCAGACCTTAGATTCAGGTGACACTGAACTTAAATCCCTCCGCTGCCACTTTTCAGATGGATGACTTTGAGTAGGTTACCTAACTCATGTATTGTTTCTTCATCTGCAAACCAAGAAAAATGATACCTACCACTAAGAAAGTACAAATGCTGGATAATGCAGAACGGGTGTTTGATCATGGGTTAATTCCAATAGCAGATTCTCTTCTCTTCAACAGGGCGGAAAACTGTTAAATTCACAGAAACATACCTCCCTCCATCACAGGCTAAGGTCTCCAGAGCAAATTACTGAGAATGCAAAGCACAAAACACCTGTAGAAAGTGGAGAGGCTGCCTGGCTGGTGTAGCTCAGTTGGTTGAGCATCATCCCATGCACCAAAGGTCACCAGATTCCCAGTCAAGGCACATACCCAGGTAGATGCACCAAAGGTCACCAGATTCCCAGTCAAGGCACATACCCAGGTAGTGGGTCAGGTCATGTACGGGAGGCAATGAATGGATGTTTCTCTTTCTCTCTCAAATCAATAAAAACATATTTTTAAAAGAAAAGAAAGTTGCCCTGGCCGGTTTGGCTCAGTGGATAGAGCGTCGGCCTATGAACTTAAGGGTCCCAGGTTCGATTCTAGCCAAGGGCACATGCCTGGGGTTGTGGGCTCGATCCCCAGGTAGGGGGCATGCAGGAGGCAGCCTATCAATGATTCTCTTTCATCATTGATGTTTTTATCTCTCTCTCCCTCTCCCTTCCTCTCTAAATCAATAAAAATATATTTTTAAAAAAGAAAAGCAAGTGGAGAAGCCATTGAAAACTCTTTACCATCACATAGCCCTGCTTAATTACAATCATGACCAAAAATAGCATCACCCTGTCTTTCTCTGAGCGATTTATAACATTAAGATCTACTACATGATTTCCCAGCTGTAAACTTCCCAAACTCCAGTTGGCAGGAAAAGGAGGGCAGTGTATCTAGATTTAACAAACATCAGTGTATTCAATCTTCTCCAGCCTCCACATTTCCCCTTCCCAAATGTCAGATCTGCCCCCCACCCCGCATTGAGAATTACTGTCCTAGTGCAAGCTATTTGATCCAAAATGTGTCACTGACTGAACTTACAAAAATGCATTTACTACACGAACCAGAATAGTCTTATACTTGGATTCTTTGTCATAGGTGAAGAAACAAACCTTGCCTACATTTCTACATTTTCTAAAGCAAACCACGGCTCTGTAAATGCATAGTTTTTGTCAGACTACCTATCAACATTCTCTTGCATGCATTAATCTTTTCACCCCGAAAGCTAAAGTATGTGAGCCCAGTGAATGTAACTGCAGAAATACCAGGCTCCAAAAATAATCGGCAGTTTATTGTATAGAGTGTATATAATCTTTTTTTAAAATCCTCTCCCTTTCACTTTCTCCATCCCGTGCCCAGAAAAACTGTTTAGAGAAAGCCACACTGCTCACTAAGGGCTAACCACCCTATTAAAAAAAAAAAAAAAAAAGCATTAAGAGCACACATTAAGAGCCATTCAAAACCAAAAAGAAATGTCCTGACTGTGGAAATAAGTTCTGCTCTCAATGCACATGAAGCGACTGAAACTGGTGAGGGGCAGAATCAACAAAACAATTAAGCTATTAGCAAGTCTCCTTGGAAATAATCTGGCCTGTGGAGAGCAAAACCAGACCTCACTTGGGCAGGTGAGGGGTGCGACTGCTGAAGGAAACACACAGGCGGTAATCCTCCTCTTCAGAACGGAGCAGATACAAACTTGGTCAGGAAATGTTACATTCTGAAGGGCCACAGAGCTGGAAAAGGAAAACCTTCTTATCGATCTTTCTCTTTTCTTATCTATGGGAGTCCACAGGGAAAAAAAAAAGCCCTCAAGTTCACACCTGATTTGGAAGGGTTCCATTCGGTGTGGGGAACTTTCAATGGAAAGGGTCCGGGAATTTTGTTTCCATTTGCCTGGAGAGCTGCACCACCCCTTGAGGGGACAAACTGGGACGCGTTGTGTGGTCTCGGCCAGTGCCTTGGCCTCCCCGGGTCTCCATGGCAGGAGGGTTGGGATAAAGGGAGCGAAAGGGAGCTAGCTACCCAGCGTCCCTCGGCAGTGTCTGCCTTTGCAGGAGCTGAGCTGAGCTTGCTATTATCCGGTTCTATTAAAAGAAAACTCAGAAGGAAGCTCTCCTGGTTTTGTGTGAGGGGGGCTATTTTTATCTTTGGAAAACATTTCCAGTTTACAATTAGTTAACTGTCTGCTTTAATCCGCCCGCTCTCATCAATCACTCATTCACTGGAGGCTGCATTGCTACAACCCAGTCGCATTGGGAGGTTTTCAGCCCTCCCAGGGGAAGTTTGGTTCAATTCAATGAAACCCCACATGGCAGACACTGCACTAGGTGACGGAAACACACACAAAAAACGAGAATAACAAAGTGTCCCCTTAAGGAGTTTACGACCTACTAGGACAGAATAATAAGCACATATTTAATGAATTAACATCACTCAAAAACCTCCCATTGGCAGGAAGACCCCAACTTACCTTGCCTGTCCCAACTTCTCCATTTCTGGTCTGCAAGCCACTCAAAATTCCTCACTGAAATGTTCGAACCGATGCCTATCTTTCTGAGCCCCACGGGTTACCGGGACTTCTCCCCTTCCCTCACATTGAAGGCCATTTGTTTTACACTTTGGAGAACTCAGAATCCCTCACCCATCTGTTACAGAATAGTAAGCAGCTAGGAAAATACCAGGACAAGCAGAATAGGGAAACTAAGACAGATAGTTAAACAGCAGCTGGCAGCCACCTAGTGAATCCATCTTCCCTAAACCAAGGAACTTAAAAAAGTAAATGGTTTGCACTTCTCCGCCCCAGCCAGAGGGTAAATAAATCACCCTACTCAGGGAGACAGATAGAAACCCAATTAAGTGCCATTTGCCAACCACACCCAAGGACAGACAAATTAAGAGAATAAATCTCATTATGGTACATCAGCATAAAGCCGATGAACATTTTATTGATTTGCCCCCAAGATCTCCCCCTAAATGCCCAGCCTTTAAAACTCCTGAAAATGAAGGTCCCAGCTCTCTCTCCCTCCAGGGAACATGCTCACGCTTTCCCCTTCCTCTGCCCCTTCCCGCACAGGCACGTAGCCCCTAACCTCTAAGGGACCCATGAGACTTACAACCAGGGGAGCAGTGGGCAGCAGCAGCTCATCCCTGGCCAACCCCCCGAACCTGTCTCCAAGGCCCCCTTTCTCTGACTTCCCAGTGAGCGAAGACAGTGCAGCCGAGGCTCTCCTGTTGCTTCTTCTATCTCTTTCCTTGTTTCACTCTCCTAAGTGTATTTTTGAGGCAGTCAATAAAATTTTGCTTGCTTTTCTACACGTTGTCTCTTGATTGAAATCTTTCTTTCAAGAAGACAAGAACCGACATCTCATCATCTTCCTGGAGCTGAGCTTGGAAAACTCTCCAAAAAGCTCCAAAAGTGCACATCTGCCCATTTGGTTAGTTGATGGGCTCCAGGACAAATATTTCCCGAGGACGGTTTGAGTTTACCAGCATTTGGATTTCCTGTGCATTTTAAACATCTGAATTCAACCTGTCCTCCCAAACCACCTACAATTAAAAAAAAACAAAAAACACAAACTGATGGTCTGCTTTAAAAAATCCCGTTTCTCTCAATTCCTTCTTCCATCCATTATCTCTGCTTATTTCTTAAATATCCATACTGGGGAGAGCTATCTTTCTCCACAGATTCTAGAAGAGTTGGGGTGCTGGTTTCAACCGTGTAGCCGGCTGCTGAGTGAAAGAGGCACGACGATGGGCAGCCGGATGGACTCTCCTGCCTCCCGGGAAAGAGCAGCCTGGCTCTCAGGTGCCCTTTTAAGTGCCTTTATCCCGCTGTCCTCACCGTTCCATCCCTCCGAAGGGCAGGCTGACTGAGGTGAGGAGTGACACCCACATCAGAGGACTACATCATTCCCACGAGAATCAAAGGCTCCGGTGACATTTGAAGCACAGGGCGCTTTGGCTGATCAACTCCTTGCCTGTTTCACTCCCTGAGCTGAGGAACCAAGCACAGCCGGTTCCTGGAGTGGATTTTCAGAGCGCTTCTTGGTCACAGGTGACAGAGTGCTTCTCTGTGACGGAAGGCAGTTCCGCACGCTACCGTTGTCCCTCAAGATAGAGACCTGGGGGCGAATTAAAGAAGGTACACACACAGCAGAAGGAAAGGCAAGCATTTCCCCCGCCAGGATGCTTCAAAAATAGTTCTATGTACCTAGTATGGCAAGTCACAGTACAGGCAGGTGGGATATAAAATGAACTCAAGAAAGGACTCTACCTGAAAAGTAACTGGTCCGAAGGGAAGATGAAGTGGGCATAAACAATCCTAAAATCTTCCCACATAAAGAGCCAGGGGATTTCAGAATAACTTCCAACTATGAGACTCAAGCAGGTGCAATTGGGTCTGGCCTAAAAGGGCAATTAGAGCGTTGGAATAAGGGACAGGAGGGAATTGAGGGCAGCCAGACATTAGCTGAAGGTGAGAACACCCAAGCCTGTAAGGGACACAACAGATGGTTGAACTTGGCCAGACGATCTAGGTGAGAGAAAAGCAAAAGGGTCGATTGAAGTCCCTGTCCCAAACACCAAGACAACAGATGTTACGATATCAGTGCCAGAGACTCCTGTGGATGAGAATGGACCAAGCTTTAAGAAGTCCACCCAGTGACTAAAGATATCTACATTATTCTGTAAAACAAAGCCTTTACTGTTAAAAGTCAAAGGGAAGCTACTTGCTTTGATTCACCAAGACACACCCCTTTTTCCTGCCCAAGGAGTAGTTACAGCCAAGAGCTGAGTTTTGCTTTATTTAAAAGCCAATGTAATACGGACATAGGATGAAATGATATGATATCTAGGATTTGCTTCTAAATAAACCAAGGGAAAGTGAGAAGAGAGAAAACAAGATTGGAATGATTATATGCCAACAAATTAGACAACCCAGAAGAAATAGATAAGTTTCTGGAAATATACAACCTACCAAGACTGAATCATAAAGAAATAGAAAATATGAACAGACTAATTACTAGTAAGGAGATTGAGTCACTAATCAAAAACCTCCCAATAAAGTCCAGAAACAGATGGCTCCAATGGTGAATTTTCTACCAAATATTTAAAGAAGTAATGCCAATCTTTCTCAGACCCTTCCAAAAAACAGAAGAGGAGGGAACACTTCCAAACTCATTTTACAAGGCCAGCATTACCCTGACACCAAAACCAGACAAGGACACTATAAGAAAATCACAGGCCAACATTCCTGATAAACATAGATGCAAAAATTCTCAACAAAACACTAGCAAACTGAATTCAATAAGACATTGAAAGGATCATAAACCATGATCAAGTGGGATTTATTCCAGGTATGCAAGGATGGCTCAACATCCACAAATCAATCAATGTGATGCACCACATAACAAAATGGAGAAAATAAGATTGGCCATGAGTTTTCAATTGTCAAAGTTGGGGGATGAGTTTTCTTCCCATTTGTCGAACGTTAGTCTTTTTTTTTTTTTTTTTTTTTTTCATTTAGAAAGTGAGGAGAAAGTCAAACTGAAATATCCACAGGTTAATGGATTTTTTGAGACCTGTACACAAATTAATCCTATTCAATTTACATCTTGTTGAGAAGCCCACAGATAGCACAGAATATGGAACTGACACAGTGTTATTTTAAGAACCAACCATCTTACAGTCCAAAAGAGATGACTTTCAATCAAGACAAAAAAAGTATTTTTGTGTGAGAAGAATGTCTTTCTCCACACAAACAGCTCAGTGCTGGCTGAAAAGGCGGAGTTAGGCAACGAGCAGTATTGTCCCCACCTGTTCCAACAGTATTATTCCACCCTTATGTCCAACAGGCCATCTAGCCCAGTCTTGTTTGGCATGATTCACGGCTCTCCCAGTTTGGACTTAATTATAAAATGTTTGTTATTTTCACAAAGCTCTCATTAACAGATAGAAATGAATTTTCTTCTTTTCGTTTGTTTCTGCTTTTACTTTTTTCCCCAACAAAAATAGCAATTTAAAAATCATATTGCGTCAACAATAAAAAATACACATAAAAAATAAAATAAAAGTCATACTGAGTCTCCATTTTGTAATTTTTAAAAAAACCTGCAGTTCCTTCCAATTTCTCATTCTTTGGGAAGACAGCAGTGGACATATCAGGATCCATGGGGGCTTCCGTTATACACAGGGGTTCAGAGGGTCAGCCCAGAAAAACTGGTGCTGCCACAGAATCCATTCCTGCCTCAATGTATTCACCCAATTAAGGCAAACTGAAAGAGAAAGTTGTGGGTGGAGCCCTGTATCTCAGCCCCCAGGTAGTCCTCTCCTGTGTGATTTGCTTTGGCCAATGGGACAACAGCAAGCAGAGGTTTAAAAGATGTGTGTGGCCGAAACCGGTTTGGCTCAGTGGATAGAGCGTCAGCCTGCGGACTCAAGGGTCCCAGGTTCGATTCCGGGCAAGGGCATGTACCTTGGTTGCGGGCACATCCCCAGTAGGGGGTGTGCAAGAGGCAGCTGATCGATGTTTCTCTCTCATCGATGTTTCTAACTCTCTATCCCTCTCTCTTCCTCTCTGTAAAAAATCAATAAAATATATATATTTTTAAAAAGATGTGTGTGCACTGGCATTTGCTTTCTCTTTTGCTATGCTTGGGAACCCTGTGACCACTGCTAAGTAAATAAACCAGGACTAGCCTATCGTGACAAGAGATACAAGGCCCAGTCATCTCTATTGCCCCAACTGAAACTGCGCCAACTATCAGACATGTGAGTGAAGTCATCCTAGATCCTCCATCCCCAGCCAAGCCACCAGTGACCATAGGGATCTGATGAGTCAGTCCAGCCCAGAACTGCCCAGCTATGCACACAATCATAAGAAATAATAAATGTGTATTAGTTAAGTCGCCAAGTTTGGGATGCATTTTTATACCAAAAGCTAACAGACACAACAGGGTAAGAAAAGATGACTAAAAGATGTAAAATGTACTGAACCTCCTGGCGAGTAATCACTAATGACACTTTATGTAACACTCAATGGAACTTAACGATTGGTTTGATTATTCTCAACTCCCAGTACAATAATGTGACATAGATCCAAAATTGAACATATTCCCTAATATTCATCTCAAGACAATGTTTGCTACTTTTGGAAGGATATTGCATGGGCTTTGGAAGTTTATGAACTTCCTAAAATTATATGAAGAATTGTATGTTTATTTTTTTCTTAATTGGAAAAGATATTAAAACTATGGAGACTATCATAAATGTCTATTTTCACACTGCCCAGAATTAATGATACTATTTTATCACAGGTGCTTTGAAATTTTTATATATAAAGCAATTAAAACATTACTGATAACATTAAAGTTAGTCCACCGACTGGTCCTCTTGCTTTCCTCCTTCCCCCTTCAGCAGCTTGAACTGGGCATCTTTCTAGTCCACTGATTTATATTTTGAAAAAAATATATACATAAATATATATGTATACACATATATATCCCCAAACAATATCTACAGTCTTCTTTTGTGTTTTTAAGTTGTTTTTAGTCTTTTATTTACATTTTTTTTCAATTACAGTTTACATTCAATATTATTTTGTATTAGATTCAGGTGTACAGCATAGTGGTTAGACAATCATGTAGTTCACAAAGTGATCCATCCCCCTTATATTTCCAGCACCAAACTGGCACCATACATAGTTATTACAATATTATTAACTATATTCACTATGCTGCACTTTACATCCCCGTGACGTTTTTTTTAACCAAAAAATTTGTACTTCTTAACCTCTTTACCTTTTTCACCCAGTTTCCCGACCACCCTCCCCTAAATTTTTTCTCAAATGATTTTATATTATATGTATCTTTCTATAACTTGCTTCTCACTAACCACTCCCTTTGTGAGATCTACCCATATCGATACTCTATTATCAATAAGTCTTGTCTTTATGCATTTCTCTACTGATGGACATTTAGATTGTTCCTTGTTGTTTGTTTTTGCTATTGCAAATGTTGTCAAGGAACAGGTCAGGTCAATAGCTCCCAGCACGTTTTCAGGACTCTCTGACAATCTGATTGTATCACTTTGCAGAGGTATTTCTGCATTAGCACATTCCCAAGTCTTGGAGGAAGCTGTCTTTACTTACACCCTAAGACAGCTCAATCAATGCTACTACATTCAAATCCAAAATTTCCCATTACAAAGGTCAGCATCTCCTTGGGGACACGAAAAACAACCTTATATTTTTGTTGTTGTTGAAAATTCCTTAGAATCAGACAATGATTCTGTCCAAAACATGGTGACCCATGTTAAATTTTGGTTCTACCCATCACTGTTACCAGGTAATACTATGCTAAGTTGCTGTCAACATCAAATGCTGGTCACACCAATTAAATTACTAAAAGACTAATGATATAATATCCTATTTGTTTTCTGTCATTATATATGGACTAAAGAACTGAATTTCTTGTGGTTATTTCATTTCCCTTATTTCCTATCTTTTAAGTCTAATTGAGATTTAAAAAAAAATCTTTCTAGCATGACTTTTACTTTCATGCTTGTTTCCAGTGTGATGTCATCTAGTCCCAAAACTGATATGCAAAGGTCCAAAACAAAGAAATTAAAAGCTGGCCATAATAGACTATGTTCTTAGGTTTAAATTATTCCACCCTGGTATTAGTAAGTAAAATGAGCTAAAATAGATGATTTTTAAAATCAAGCTTGCCTTCCCGTGGGAGTATAAGAAATGATGAAGTGTTATACAGATACTTGGCCTCAGAAATTTCAACTTTAGAAATAATTAATTGCTTTTGAAAGAGCATAAAGTTAGCAGGCTTGGTTTATTATATACAAGTGATGGCCCAGAGCAATTCTCTTTACCTGGTCGCACTTTGTTTTTTGTTTTTTAACCTATAAAGGCAACAAAAACCATCACTGGTGCAAGAATGAAATGAAATAACTTCTATGAAAACCTTCTGTTATCATTTCCCCACTAGACTATGAGCTGTCATAAGCAGAGGCAGTACTTAAGTCATCTTGGATTCCCAGTGGTGCCATCATATTTGGTAAGAATGCTTACATGTCAAGCATATATGCTAACCTCCTGTGCAACTGCTCTGTCTTCTCCACTTTAGGGATCAAAGCTCTCCAACTGCTGGGGGCTAATTCCAGCAGGTCATAAATGCAAGAAGTTCATCAAAAGGTTGGTGGACCTTGAGGCTTCAGCAGGGCTGAAGATACATAGTATTGCCTGCTGGAATAGCTGAAAGCATTTCCCCAAACCTGAAAATTTGCATATATTATTGCCTGCTACTAGAACAGCTGAAGGCAGTTCCCTCAACCTGACAATGCCTACTGTATACCAAACCTTACCTTTGATATGTATATCTGCTTTGCTTTAGGGCAATCTATGTTAATAAAAAGCTAGGGTCCAGCCCTAACCAGTTTGGCTCAGTGGATAGAGCTTCGGCCTGCAGACTGAAGGGTCCCAGGTTCGATTCTGGTCAAGGGCATGTACCTTGGTTGCGGGTACATCCCCAGTAGGGGGCGTGCAGGAGGCAGCTGATCGATGTTTCTCTCTCATGGATGTTTCTAACTCTCTATTCCTCTCCCTTCCTCTCTGTAAAAAATCAATAAAATATATATTAAAAAAAAAAAAAAAAAAGCTAGGGGTCCAGAGATTTGGAGAACTTGGTTACTGAAGCTAGGTCTCCTCTGGCTCCTCAAAATGCTTTCCAAATTTATATTTCATGTCTAGTCTCTTTATTAATTTACTCACAGCCCTTCTCCAGATTTCTGAACCCTTCTAGGTGGTGAGAAACACCCCGGCATCCACCTCTAACCACTTGCATTCTCTGACAAGACAGACCACTCATATTTGCCAAGCTGGAGCTAGAAGCTTGCGCACCCACGGGTGTCACATTTGCATGCCATAATGTAAGGGCAACATCAACAGTTTCCACCTTTGGGCCAGGACTTGGGAGTGTGTAGTGCACCCCAAGCCTGCCTGTCTTGCTCCAGACTCTACACCAAAGAAGGGCTCCATGTCTGAGGACTGACAGGAGCAGCACATTACAGACCAGAGCAGTTCTAGTGGGAGCAGGAGGAACTCTTCCCGATACACAGCATCACACAATGATGCTGTCCCAACAGGAGAGGTCTCTGTCCAGTTATGAATCAGGTTGGGTAATCGGGCAACATGGGATTATTATACCACCACCAAAATATGATAAAAATATGCTTACCAAGGAAAAGGATTTATAAAATAAGTGGGAAAATACAGAGCACAAATTGTTTATTTGTCCCCTAATTATAAGTACATAAAATGATGTGTTTTGGATAGACTAGAAGGAAACCCAAAGACATGAAGATAAAACCATTAGGGTAGTGTTATTATGGGTGAATTATTCTGATTTACTTCTTATAATCTTTTAAAGTTAATATAATAATGAATCAAAAATAGGTAGCAATCTTCCATCTCCAAGCAGGCATTTTTTTTAATGGTCCCAGAAAGAAAATTACCTAGTCATATTTAGACTCTAAGGAAATAGACTCTAGTCCACCATCTTGGTTTGGGGGCAAAGCCTTTTTTGATTGCCATCAGAAAAACTGGATTCTGGCACCACCTCAGCCAAAACCTAGCTCGGAGACTTCAGAAGTCATCTAAACTCTTCTAGATCTCTGTGAAGTCAAGCAAAAGATTTAGGACAGGATTCTTAAGCTTGCTTCTGGGCTTTCTACAATGGAGTGTGTGTTTTACTTTCTACAATGTAGCATCTGATTATAAAGTTCTGTGAATGAATTTTTAACAAGCACATCAGAACTCAGAACACGCAGGAGAGTGTGGTCCCCCTTCAGAGCAGTTCTTATACTTGATCCTGGAAAGAGCCACCTCCTCTCTGGCCTCCGTTGAGGCAGAATGTAACTTCTGGGAACAGCTCAGAGGAACCTGGTGCTAATTCTGGTGAGTACGATGGGCGATCAGGCTGGACACAAACATTTTAGGTCACAAAGGAAGTGAAAAAAAAAAAAAGAATTAAAAAATAAAAAAGACCATTTTAAAGTGCTTTGAACAATTTTAATGACATTGTTCCCAGGTTGGCAACTCAGAAGGAGGGCTGATGGATGTACAGTATAAGTTCCACAGTTAGCCAAAGCCAATGTCACTATTTAGGGGAGATTCTTAGAGTTCTACTTCTCTCCTCAAGTGTAGCTGTCCTAAAGATATGTAAAAAAAAAAAAAAAAAAAAAAAAAATACTTTGCTAGGATGCCCCAAAACCTTTTGTCTCTGCCAAAATAAATTCTGAAGTTGAAACTCAAAACATAATTTGTTTACCATTATTACAGAATGTGCTTATAAGGCCGAGATGTTTATTTTTAATACCGTTGGCATTTAACCTTTAACCCCTAATTTGCTCTGTAAATATCAAGTCTCAGCAAGATTTTAAAAAAAATTAAAAACTCACCAAGGAGAAGCTCATTTTAATCACATATTAATAAAGGCATAAGTTGCTGCGTCTTTGTAAAAACAAAATAGTAGATGGCTCAAACTTGGAAAATCGCAACTGCACGTAATTTCTACATATCCCATTATGATGTTCATAATACCTTGACTTGTATAGAGGTTTCAAAATACCTCTGCTTTTTGAAGCTGATGAAAAGAGCCTTCATAAGTTCCTACTAAGTAATAAGACTCAACCCCCTCAGGAAATGAAAAGCAAAAGCACTCCATGTTCTCTTTCATTTAGTCTCACATGAGTTCATGACATTAACACTAAGGAGCAAAAAGTCATATCCCAAGTCATATTTACCAAAATGCTCATTACTTATTCCCAAGAATAACTCTTGAAACAGACCTTGAATTCATGAGATTCAACTGGGAAAGGACTAATAGAAAAGGTGCATCATACAATATTGGGGTAGGGGGTAGACTGGTATTGTTACTGGAGGAGGGAATTGATGGGTCAAGAAAGAGAAGTTCAATTTATAGCCACCACTCACAGAGCTATCTCACTGGTGTTTAGATAGCTCTGAATAGTAGCAGCTGGATGCTGATTTCCCCTGTTTCATAGCTAAGAGATTCCATAGGCCCAGGCACTAACTTGTTCTCAATGGAAACTCAGTGGGAAGGTGTGACTTTATCAATAAAAATCTAACACTATTTCTGGGTATGTGGCTAAAGTTTAGACGTTCCCGCGGGTGAGTGACAGGAAGGAAGCGCTGTGGTTCACAGGCCGCCACTTTGAGATTTTCCGAATGGCTGCAAAGAGCTGACCTGCAGGTGCTTGTTTGGCCTCTCAGTGATGATCGGAACACTTACAAAGTGGCCCGTCTCGCATTAAAATCTGGATTTCCAGCTTCTCTAAAAAAAAGATGATTTGGTAATATGGTCGATGTAACTATGGCCTAGGATCAAGTAATGGTGTCTCTTTAGATGGGTATATGTTCCATAGGTACTCTCAGGAGGCCAACCTCACTCCATCAAAAACTATCCTGGCCTCTATTGACAGCTGAGTTTGCAACCACTGACAGAGCTGAAATCCTGGGTAAATGGTGGAGGAAGTGGCTTTCAGCTTCTATAAATGTCTGCTTCCTCTCCTTTTCCATCCCTCTCCCTCCTTGCCTCCATCAAAACTTTTCTGCACTTTATCCCATTTCTTTTGTGTTTTTGTTTTGTTATTGTTGTTGTTGTTAATCCTCACCAGAGGACATTTTTTTCAATTGATTTTTAGAGTGAAAGGGAGGAAAAGAAAGAGGAAGGAAGAGAGAGAGAGACATCAATCTGAGAGATACAGCATTAGTGGTCTCCCACACGTGCCCCAAATTGGGGAGTGGGGGAGAGATCGAACCTGGTATGGTGGGAATTGAACCCAGGACCCTTCGGTGCACAGGCTTGTGCTCTAACCACTTAGCAACACCAGCCAGGGCACTTTATCCCATTTCTGTCTGGTTTTGTTTTGTCGTATTGTGTTGTTTTGGCCAGGAAACTACTTAGCAATCTGATAAACTAATCAGTGGGAATGGACTAGGTTACATTCCCAAAAAACATATTTGAAATGGATTCCAGACTTTCTAAATACATGTCATGCCTTCAAGGCCCAAAGGAACTTACCTACCTTATAGTCAGCTATCCATCAGATTTCTACTTTCGTGAGTCTATTTCTGTGTGTAACATCTGCAGTTTACTCACAAGTAACATGCAAGTAAGGACAAAGAAACATATCTTGAACATATTCTGAGGAGATGGCCAATTCCGATTACTCAAATATTTCAGTCTACCTAAGTCACAGAAGACCTATGAATCATCATTTCTGGGTCGAAAGTATACGGCAGAGTTATAGACATGGGCTCCAGTTCTCAGCAGGCCACACTGGCCATGGCCACGAAAGCAGAGCTTCCTTTGTGGATGATGATAAAGCGAGATTCCAGGAAGGAAACCTTAAATTAAATTTAAAAATTTAATTTTTTTGTTTAGTTGATTTCAGAGAGAGGAAGGGAGAGGGAGAAAGGGATAGAAACATCAATGATGAGTGAGAATCACTGATTGGCTGCCTCCTGCATGCCCCACACTGGGGATGTAAATTGAACCGTGACCTCCTGGTTCATAGGTTGATGCTCAACCACTGAGCCACACCAGCTGGGCTAAATTTAAAATTTTAAACCTTGACTTTAAGTAAAGTCAAAAGAGACTGTCATACCCTTCTAACTAATGTACACAAAATTATAAAGACATCAGATTTTATTTTTCTCCGTTCTTCAAGTCTCCTAAAAATTTCTATTGCCTAAGAGTAGTATTCTTGGTTTTCCAAAGATGGAGAAAAGTGTCCCAAAGTGAGTTTTCAGAGGGAAGATATCAGGTAAATATAAACTATATATTGTGTTCATAAGTCAGAAAAATAGCAGTCTTCCTTATGAGTCACAACTGCGTTTGCGTCTTGGTGGACAGCCTTCCTAATGGAGACCTGCCAGACTTTCTAAAAGACCATGGACGGACGGACACACACACACACACACACACAGAGAGAGAGAGAGAGAGAGAGAGAGAGAGAGAGAGAGAGAGAGAGAAATCCACAGCACAGGTGCTCTCCTTACAGCCCAGCCAAGGGCCTGATGAAGTGTATTCTCCACGCTAACCCTCAGCCACACCCTCGGAAGGCAATGCCTGGCTCTTCCTGTTCAAGCAGCTGGGGGATGCAGCTGGGCAGACCCAGAAAGATGTGAAGCCCCATTTGGCTCGAAGGGTCTTATATAAACATTAAACGTCATAACGGAGGTTTCTTCCTATTTGAGAGGCTGATCTCTGTTCTCAGGCAACCTCACCCACCTAATGAACAAATGTAATGTTTCAAGCCAGCAAAGAAATGATTTGTTGAATGTGTGCCAGATTACTCTAGATCCAGTAGATGAAGCCACGGGCAAATCTCCTATTTCAGGACAGCCAGCTGTTTCAACGTTTCTGTCAGGGAATCGTGGCCTCGGCAACCGTATCTGATGCGCCGATAGTCTCCAGGCGGCCCACAACACGGCCATCTGCGCTGCTGGCAGGGAGGCCATCCATAGGTAAGTCCCACCTGTCCTCCCATAGACACGCTACGCCATTCTGGAAACCACTCTCTTGCTCAACATCCTCCTCTGTATCCACATGACCAATCACCTCCTTCACGCAATGGGGCCGAACTGAGCACCAAGCTCATGAAGTCACCAAAAAGAGGATGCTAGACTCGTTTTTAGCCTGCCCAGCATGAAAAATAAGCTCACTCAGGGGAAGTTAATTTTCTCAGGGTACCACTTACTCAAGCATTTGAATTCAGTAAGATTCTTTAAGCTCTTTACAAAAACACATTGATTTCTTTCTTTCTTCTTTTTTTTTTTTTTTTTTACAAATATTGAGCCATGGAAAAGAATTATAGCAATTCTAAAGTACGAGGACTATCCTATTGCTTAAGTTTAAGTGGCCAATTAGGCAGTGGCCCAGTTAGGTGGCTCCACCCATACACACACTCAGCTTGAGCAAATGGTTCTTTATAGGTGCTCCCAAAACAAGGTGGGGTAGATGGGCTTCTTAAACCCTAGGACTGAAGGAGGAAATTTATTTGCAGATCAAGTGTCTTCTTAGGTAGGGGCAAAGGTGATATCATTTTGGACTAGGTGGAAAAAAAAATCTGTGGTCAAGGCTGTCCTTTTAAAATATTTTGTTGGTTTTTAATTATACTTCTGAACAAACCCAGCCCTGGGTCAAGGGCTCCTTTTCAGTTGTGTACGTCGGTTCCGAGGGGCCTGAGCTGCACGCCCCCCAGGCTGGTCACGCGGGACAGGTAGTTAAATGAGGGCTGGGCTGGTTATCATTCTGACGTCGCTGCACTTTCACAGTCATTAAAAACCAACCCAACCAGCAGAGGACCCGTCCATCCACCTAAGCAGGATTATCTCAGTGTGGAAACTAAGGAAGCCTGGCAGTGGAACTTCATCGTCTTCCTTCGGACGGACCGCCAGTCCCTTCACAACAGAGCCCTGGCTTTTGTGCCTGGGAAAGGAAAGCACACCGCGGCCCCAGGGGTGCGGCTAAGGCTGTGGGGGCGGGGAGTTGGGGCCAAGGAGGAAAAGTCATAATAAGTTAGAGAAAAAGCCGGCCACTTCCAGGTATTCCCCAAGTGCCAACGGAAAGGGAACCAAAAAAACTCGACTTCCTCCCGTGCAAGCCGTTTCACGATACACCCGAAAAGGGCCGGTCACCTCGCCCTGGGGCAGGGGAAGGGGTAGGGGTAGGGGTAGGGGTAGGGGTGGGGGTGTGTATTTCGCTTCTGGAGAGCAAAGACCCTCCGGGCCGGCTCCTCGCACAGTCCAGGCCGGCGTAGCTCGGAGCTGCACCCGGTCACTTTCGCTCTCAGGCGCCTGCCCTCCGCCAGGTGCTCGCCCTACCTGGAGCCCCCGGCGGCCTTTGTGCAGCCCGCGCCCGCCCCGCCAGCGGCTGCGCGGGGGGGAGAGCGAGGCGGCCCGCGCCGGTGCCCGCGGGTGGGAGGGGCGCGCGGGGACCGAGGGGGCGCAGCCGGCCGGCTCCCGCGCCAACGCGCCGGCGATCGGCGGCCCGGCCAGTGGGACCAGAGGGGCACAGGCGACTGCCCCATCTTCCCAGCAGGAGGGAAGGGACCCCCCCCCCCTCCTCCCCTCCAAGCGCCGTGACCCTGAACACACATCTCCCCACACCCTGGCTTCCGACAGCTGGCAGCCATCGCTGCCCGGCCACAAAAAGTTTCGCGACGCCGAAAGCGACTTGAAAGAAAGTTTTCCTTGGCCTCTCGCTCCCTCTCCCCCGTCCCCGGGGGGGAAGGAAAGCCCGTAGGACATCAGAGATCGCGACGTGCCGGCTCCGGCGTCCACCTTCTCCACCCCCGGCCTGGGCAGCGCGCCCAAGGTGGGTGCCCAGCGCCGAGGCTTCCTGCCCCAGCCCGGGGTCAGGCGCCCCGGGACGCTGCGCGGCCAACTCACCATGGTGACTCGCACCGCGGTCGCGCCTCTGCGGGTCGGGCTGCTGGGGAGCCGGGGCTGTTGGGATGAAGTGTCCTGGGCAAACTTCAAAAGTTGGTTCCCTTCGCCAAAACCGGGCTCTCGGCACCCAAGCACTCGCAGGAGCCGATGGGAACCTCAGGGGGACTCCATCCAGGCGGGATCCGCGGCGCTAGGTGAGGGCGACAGGGAGGCTACTTAGCAGGAGGGACGCATGCTGCCCCGGGCAGGGGTCCACTCGGACCGGGCGCTCGCCGTCAGCCTCGCCGAGTCCGGCGCTCTCCGCGCGTCTGCCCGGCTGCCCTGCCTCGCTCCTCTTTCTTCGGCCACTTACTCCGTACTCCTCCGGCCGAGTCTCGGCTCGGGCAGGGCAATCTGTCCATAAATGGAGAATTCAGTTCAGGCCTGACCAATCAGGGCTTGTTTTCACGGCGTCACTCCTTAGGGAAACCGTGGTAGCCAACAAGCTTGGAGCTGCCGGAGCTTCCAAAGACCTCTGGATCCTGTAGTTCTCCGCGCCAGCCTCGCCGCCGCGCTGCACACCCGGCTCGCTCCGGCTGGCCAGACGGAACTGTCAGGAAGAAAACGGTGAAAGAGAAGCGAACCTCTCGGTTTTTTTCTTTCTTTCTTTCTTTCTCTTCTTAACGCGAAAGTTAGAGTAGCTGTAGCCTCCAAGCTGAAGTGGTATGATTTTCCCATAACTTTTTTTTTTTTATAAAGAAGGAAATATGTTATCAGCATAAAAGATCAGAGTTATGGCAGCAACCCAAAGGAAATCCTTTTTCTTTCCAACGTCTGGATTGTGAGGAAAGTAAAAAATACCATTTCCCCCACCCCTCCTTTTACCTGAATTTCCTTGGAAAACAAAGGAAGGCTCCCCCCCACCACCTTCCTGGGCCGCTCCCCCTCCCCGCTCTAGGATTTTGTGAAGTTGCACGTGCAGCGAACAGGACAGGGGAGAGGTAAGTGCGGAGAAAGCACCATTCCACCTTGGTCTACCCATATCTGCTGAGAGCAATTAGCAGGACCATCAGAACTGTGAAAGTACATTATTCCAGAGTGAGGGGTTTCCAGAACTCACGTGGGCAGTAAGGAGAAGATGGGGTGGGGGAAACAGAATCCTGAAATAAAGGTAAGGAATCGATTTTAGTGTTTTAAGGGTTCCTGAAGTAAACTTGATGGGTTACAACAGGATTGTGGGGTCTGTGGTAAGATTTGAAAACTTGAGGGCACAGAACAACTATGAAACATAATGATTTACTTTAAGAACCGAGATGGTGGCCATTCACTTGACGTTGGAATGGATGTTTAAAAATCATTTTGTCTAGAATGGGTAAAAAAAAAAAAAAAAGGCAATATGTCCACACCATGGAATATTAACGAGCCATTAAAAAGAAAGGAACTCTTGACACATGCTACAACATAGGTGAACCTTGAAAATATTATGTTAATTGACAGAAGCCAGGCACAAAAGACTGCATATTATATGATTCCCCTTATATGAAAATAGAGAATGGGGCAAATCTATAGAGACAAAGTGAAGAGTGATTGCCAGGGGCTGGGAGGAGGGAGGGATGGGAGTAACTGCTACAGCATATGCATCTTCTCGGGGCAATGAAAGTATTCTGGAATTAGACAGTGGTGATGGTTGCACAACTTTGTAAATATACTAAAAACCACTGAATTGTACATTTTAAAGGGGTGAATCTATGGTATATAATATCTGTACTTTAAAAGTGGAAAGAAAATCATGTTGACTAAATTCTTACAGTAATTATCCACTCAGTTCGGCAATAGATATAATTGAATGCCTACTGTGCATGTCAGCACAGCCACTGTGAGTATCATGGCCTGTGCCTCCACTGAGCGTATGATTTTAGAATGAGGGAGAGAGAAGACAAATTTTAAACCAATAAATAACTGCAAGAGAAGTACAAATATAATGAGACGTGACAGTACCTCTGTGTGAGGGACTGCCATATTTGTAGCTATAGTTTAGGTTAGAAAATTCACCTGGGAGGGCCTCAGTATAGACTGTAAAGGAAACAGAGAGACTTTGTTGAGCACTCACTATATGCTAGGCATTACTAGGTACAAACAGATACGACTCACCAAATTCTCAGGTAAATCTGGTTCCATGTCTCAGGGGCACATCAGCTTCAGAAAACCATCAGGCATTTTAGGAACTAATGCCCAGGGGTTACTGAGAGGGAAATGTGAGCTTACCAACACAAGAAACACCACTTAGGTTGAAAATAACATGTTGCCTATGCTACCATGACCAGTAGCTGGATTGACATGGGCTTCAAGTAATACAGGCCAAGACCTGGTTGTTTTCCCAAAGGTTAACCCAGGGATACAATGAGACACTTAAAATTACTTAATAATCTAGCAACAACCTACTCAATCTTGGATTTATCTAAAACTACCTTTAAAAAAAAAAGAATAGTTTTTAGAGAGGAAGGGAGAAGAGAGAAACAACTATGTGAGACTGTAACATCAATCAGCTGCCTCCTGCAAGCCCCTACCAGGGATGAAACCCCAAACCCAGGCATGTGCCTTGACCAGAAATGAAACCAGTAACCTCTTCATGCACAGGATGACACTCACCCAACTGATCCACAGTGGCCAGGGCTCTAAAACTACCTGGACACTATTTGTTGGTTGAGATTTTTTTTTTTAATGCTTACTTTTATTTGCCCTAATAATCTCTTTCCATTTTTAAGACGTATTACTAACTCCAGGTAGGACTTTGATGAAGATCTATGCTTGTATTAGTTTTTGATGATTTTATAATAAGATTCCTTTCCAGGTTGAAATATAAATGTATATTAATTTTTATGTCTAAGGAGTACTTAGATTGTGGGATTTAGCGACACATAATCCTGACTTTGAAGTTTGCCTTTCCATCTAACTAGCTGTGAGATCTCAATTTTCTGAACCTCAGTTCCCTTATCTATAAAATAGATGGCTGTGATTATGAAATGAAAGTTGTGTAAAGATGGTTAATAAATGTTGGTTCCTTTTTTCTTTCACCTGTACTATATCTAGGTTAGAGATTCAGACCTGGGTCCCTGGGTGAGATCAGACCAACTGTGGCCCTCTGAAATGCATGCCAAGAGGGGGAGGGGCTGTTTGTGTGTGCCCTTTTCTTCAGGGAGAGTTAATAGCGTTCATCAAGGTCTCAAAGATTCCATAAATGCCAAAACATTAGGACCCACAGCTCTGGATCATATTCGTTATGCCTCTCTGGACCTTGTATCCATCACTGTGTTTTTCTTCAGATATAAGGATTAGAATAAGTCTGATAGTATAAGGGCAGAAGTTCACCTTGGCTTCTCAAAGCAGAACCCACTAATTCAGTCTGGACATAGAATATAGTGTGCAATCATTTGGTAGAGCCTATAATTTCACGGAGAATCCCTTTAAGCCTACCTTATTCCATTCCCATCTTAGGGAGGTACATTGTCAGTTTTGGCGAGGTTGACGGTATGTTCTGGTTTATCTGGGAGAGTCCTGGTTTATGCCTTTATCTCAGTGAAATAATTAACTGTACCCTTCTTGCATCCCCAAAAAGGCCTAGTTTGAGTAATAAATTATGGTCATCCTAGATTTATTTTTTTACCAAATTCATCCCCCGCCCAAATCCTTACTTTAAATTTTTTTTCCAGTTTTCTTGATTTACACTTATTTTTCAGAGGACTCTAATATATGACAAGATATTTATTCTTATTCAAGATCATAGTAGCAATGAAGTGAAATCAGCTTTTAAAATTGTAAAACTCGTTCTAGACACATGATGGAGCTAGTCAGATGAGACTTTATACATCTGTTGGCATGATCAACTGCATTTATCTGGAGCTGAATGAAAAGGAAAATAGAAACAAATCAAGATGGATACAAAACACAATTTCCCATATGAATCTGTCTGGAAAAAAAAATCACTGTTTATACATTTTGGAAAACAAACAGTAAGAGGATTATGTAAAGCAATGAAACTAGTGTCCATGTCAGTGCCATAAAAGAACATCAGAATGCGTTCACAACACCCCAATTAAAGAAAAATTTGTTATTGAGAAAATGAGGCCAGAAATCTTTAACAAGACATTGAGGAAAGATAGATCTGTATCACATCAATGTGAAATGTCCCAGGTAAGCGGCGGGGGAAGGGATAAGAAATCAACCAAAGGACTTGTATGCATGCATATAAGCATAACCATTAGATTCAGACACTGGGGGTGGGGGTGGGGAGGGACATGTGCTGGAGGGTGGAGGTGGCCAGGGAGAGGTCTATGGGGGGAGAAGATACATAGGTAATACTGTTAACAATAAAGAATTTAAATTAAAAAAAAATACAGAAATATCCCAGGTAATCAGTTTCTACTAGAACAGGCATCGTGTATTAGGTTCAGTAGGTACCAGCTACTTAGCTAAGTGCTTACTGTACAATATCTTGCTTAATCTTCCATACAACCCTATTAACTTTATTTGTAGTTGAGAAACTAAGTAGAGAGCTTAAAGTAACTTACCCAAGCTTTCACTCAGCTACCAGGCATCAAATCTATTTGCCTGACTCTGAAGCTCAAACTCTTACCCTCTAAGCAGTGGCCCTCTAGTAGGAATGCATATCAGAAGAAATTTTCCTTCCTGCAGGCCCAGTATGAACAGGAACACACTTAGTTAAAACCAGGAAAGCCTCTCCAAACCAGGGCTCCTGGAAAAATTCTTCCTTTTTTGTGGGACATAAGAATTACATTTGTGTAGAGAGTGTAACTCAACTTGAAACATCTTTGTTTTTCACCTAATATGTTTTTTTTTTTTAATATATGTTTTTTACTGATTTTAGAGAGAGAGGAAGGGAGAGGGAGAGACAAACATTGATGAGAGAAACATTGATCAGCTGCCTCCTGCATGCCCCCTACTGGGGAACGAGCCCTTGTACCCTGACAGGAATCCAACCAGCGACCTCTTGGTGCATGGGATGACACTCAGCCAACTGAGCCACACTGGCCAGGGCCCTAATGTGTCAATGTTGATTTGAAGAAAAGGATATTACAGAGAATTTTTAAGGGTTAGGTAATGTCATATGATGCTCATTAATATAAAAATCTTTTGCTATACTGTAACAATTATTTTACTGAAATAAAGGAATTATTTTACCAAAAGAACAGAAAACATTCAGCTTGTTAAATGCTTGTTTATATACATTTACTAATATATTTTCTCTTATTTAAGCCAGTATTTTCTTCCAGTTTTAATTTGATTTTTTACATCCAGAAGATAAGCTCTGACTATTCTTCAGTTTTAAAAATCTCTCTATATAAAAGCCTAGGCGATTGTTATGAGGAACAACTGGAATGACTGGTTGACCAATCGCTATCACGTGCACTGACCACCGGGGTGCAGACGCTCAAAGCAGGAGCTGCCCCCGGTGGTCAGTGCACCCCCACAGCCAACCTCCTGTGGCCCCTCCCCCTGGCCGGCCCCCATCGGCCCCTGGTGCTAAACCATTCTTAGAGACCTGCTTCTGGGTCGGGGTTTCCTAGGTAGCAGAGCAGCTTCCTCACTGTGATCTATTGAAAGTCAGCCTTCGACACAAGGGTTTATCTTGCTCCCATCCTCTACCTTCCCCGGGGCCCGCCTGCCCACCACAGTGTCAGTGTGGTGGCGAGGGAAGGAGGAGGAGGGAGGCAGGGAACTGCGTGGTGGCATTGGCGTCCATTCCTTCTGCGCCTGGCCCAGCGACTGACCCTTGCCTCCTCTCCTGACCCCGCCTGGGCCTTTGGGCCCCGGGCTGAGACGAGGAACCAGGGGTGGGTGGTGGTGGATGCAGCCCCTTTCTCTGGGGCGCAGAGGGCCAGCTCCCTCCTTGGGTTGGTGGCCAACCTCCCGAGGTCCCTCCCCCATCACCCCACCCCCCGTGCATGAATTAGTGCACCGGGCCTCTAGTGATTAAATAATGCCCAGCTGGTGTGGCTAATGGTTGAGCATCAACCTATGAACCAGGAGGTCATGGTTCAATTCCAGGTCAGGGCACATGCCCAGGTTGTAGGCTTGTTTCCCAGTAGCAGATGTGTGGGAGGCAGCCAATCAATGATTCTCTCTCATCATTGATGTTTCTTCTCTCTTTCTCCCTTCCTCTCTGAAATCAATTAAAAAAATTTTTTGAAAAGTGATTAAATCAAGAGTAATGCTAGTTAGTGTTCTCTGATGTATCCAGGAGTGAAGTTTTCCACAGAAGTGAGCTTTGCGGACATCTGAATCTCCTGGCTCATTTCTGTGTCCACACCCTGGATTTCTTTCTCCTTCTTCTGTCAGTATGCTACCTGATTGGATTTTGTGTGTTCTTGTAAGTCATCCGTAATCTTTACTGGAACAAGGCAAGGCATGCATAAATAAATATTTGCATTAAAAAAAAAAACAACCTAGAAAATAGCAAATAACTGCATGAGCCTTATCTTATTAAAGAACCAAAACTTTTTTAACTTAAAGGAAAATTTTTAGGAAGTAAACTACATGCTTCATTGCCTTTTGAAAATATGCTGAACCTATGCAAGCTTGTGCCTCAAGACTCAAGGTCATCTGTATAAATATTGATTATCTCACTGGGTTGTCCTGAGCTGAGGTCCTGGGGACTATTGAATGGAACATCTGTTTGCCACTATACTTCATGGCCCTGAATAGTTCTGTCTTTTTTTGTGTTTTTGTTTGTTTTGTTTTAATTTATATCCTCCACTGTCAGAGGCTTTTTTCTCTCCTGCTATCTGCTGTTGCAATTTAGTCTCTTAATATCGAGAAACAACAACAACAACAACAAAAAGGCACCTGGGTTGCTTCATGAGAAAAATATTTTAAAAGGATATATGCCCAGAGGCCCAGGGAAAACAACACAAAGGAAGGTAGGATTGTGCAAGCTCTCGTCCTTTTCTGCTTCCTGGCTTCTCCGCATGGATGGATGTTGTCCGTCTCTTCCAGCTTCTCCCACGTACTCAGAGTGGCCCCTCTTCCCAGAATTTCAGTTTACAGAGTGTCTTTAGTTTGTCATGATCCTGACTTAGGCCCCTAAACTACCTTTCAGCAATGCTGCCCACAGCTCACTGGAAACTTGCCTCTGAGTTTCTTGATTCAAGTTTAAGAGAGAAAGGGAGGGAGAGAGAGAAAGAGAGAGAGAATCTGACTCATCCAGCTCAAGCTTTCAAACCACGCCAGGTCACAAGTTGCTAGCAAGCCTATAGAAGGCTCTGCTTGAACAAGGTGTATGTACAGTTGCATTCCAAGCGAATGTTGTCACAGGGTTGGTGTCTTAAAGCTACTGCCCCGTTGAAAAGAGATGGTGAATAGGACCCTGGTGTGTCATCCCAATACACCAAGGTTGTGAGTCAGGGCACACACAGGAATCAATCAATGAGTGCATAAATCAGTGGAACAACAAATTGATGTCTCCCTTTCTCTCCCTTTCTCTCTCTCTCTCTCAAATCAATCAATAATTTGTTTCTTTTTTCAAAGAAAGAGGATGAATAGGGACAGACTCTCTGAGGAAGGACCATGGTCGGCACTCCAAATTGGGGCACTCAGCAGTTTCCAGCTGCATCTGTGTAGTGACTTCCTTTATGCATAATTTCTTGGCGAGACCTTGAGGGCAGTTCCATTCACCGCTTCAACAGCAAAAACGTATGGGCTTTGCAACAATCATTGTCATTTCGACTTTATCATCATACATGTATACATGTATATATTTAAGATCTGACATATGTTTTGCCTTTATTACCATGCACTCATAAATGTGTGTTTATCTATGCCTATACATATTTGTATATACACATAGGTGTGTGTGTGTTTTTAAGATGACATCCTTTTTAAGATACTGTACCAAACACTTGGGGAGATTTAATTTTTTAGTAGACTTCATTTTTTAGAGCAATTTCAGATTCACAGCAAAACTGATGGAAAAGTACAGAGATTTCCCATGTATCTCCTGCCCCCACACGGGCGTAGCTTCCCCCATTATCAACAGAGGGACTTATTTGAATAGAGTGCTTCTTGGTGGTGGTGCCCTGCATGTTGGCAGCATGGTTTTCAGAACATTCCTGTTTCACTCACCACCACAAACATGCGCAGGGCACTGTTGTAGGTTCCCACACCTTCCCATGCATGTCAAAAGCATACACAACACAAGGGCTTCCTACTTTCATGCACATGTTCCAGAAAATACACACCAATGTCAGATATATTAAATTCAAAAACTGATTTGTGTGTTATTTTAAATACGTTTTTGTTGATTTTTAGAGAGAGAGGAAGGGAGAGGAGTAGAGAGATGGAAACATCGATGATAGAGAAATACCAGCAATTGGCTACCTCCTACAAGCCCCCTATGGGGATCGAGCCCACAATCTGGGCTTGTGCCCTAACCAGGAATCGAACCGGCGACCTCTTGGCTCCTGGGTCAATGCTCAACCACTGAGCCACACCAGCCAGGCTTTAAGGAGGAATTTTTATTTTCAGAGAGCTAAAATATACAATTCCTATAAAAATATAGTATAAAAAGTGCCTTTGTCTCTTAGATACAGTCTTAAGTTATAATTCCAGAATTTAGTAGATGTTCTTTAAGTTTGGGCTGCTCCATCCCAGCTGAGCAGAGGTGACCATCCAACATCTAAAAGGCAGCCTTCTGACTTGGCTCAGTCTATGAATTGCGAACCGTTTTCCTTATCTGTAAAGGAGGAGATAATGCTATACCTCCAGCGTTTGTTTCTCACATAGCATTGTGAGGGTTTGTTAAATTAAGTCCTATAATGTGATTAGAATAGTGACTGCTGCAGTTCTCAGAATGAGTTATCCTCCTGAGTTTCACCACCTTCTGCCCACCTAACGACCTCCTTCTTTGTCTCTATTGTTCTAAGTTTATGAGAACTACACTTCCGTTTCCTGGTGTTTGCATTTATATTTTTCCCATATTTCACTAATTTTGATAAAACAACAAGGCTAAATGCAACTTAGTTGGAACATAGTTGAGTAAATGCTGGTAGGTTGACAAAGATTGAATGGAGCTGTGAGCTGAGCTGGCAGGAAGCATGTCCATGAGGTCAATGAAATGTTTACCTGGCTTTTGGCCTGCTGCTGAATCAGAAAGATGGCTCAGGTGCATTAATGTGTCATGTGGTTTCTGCACAAAGTGAATGGACAAAGGTCAAGGGCACTAAGAGATGGCCCCTCCCTTTTACTATGTGAAGTTTCTGGAAATCCCCAAATTCAGCCAAATGGGACAAAGTTGTGATACTTTCCCACAGGAGGGTACTTTGATAAGGCATTGGTGACAAAGGAATTCTATATTTGACCAAGAATGTGATTCTAAAAGCGGCTATGCCATTTATAAGCTTCTTTAACTTAAGTACAATTTCTCTCCAAATGGAATGAAGTGGATATGAATGTGCATTTAAATAAGGGACATTGGTGGATTGAAAAGTGCATTATAGCACATAAAAATACCACCACACAGCTATCACAAGTCCTAGGTATATAAATTTGCCCTAAAATAGTATCCCAGCTCCAATAACTGTTTTTCCAATTACTATTACTTAAATATTTTAAGAGATTTTTTTTCTTAATTTCTATTAAGTTTAAAAACTGGGGATGGGTATGAGAGTGGTAGCTGGGGGGAAGCATGATGCTTAGGAATCTATATATATAAAAGCCTACGCAACTGAATGACCCTTCGACTGTTTGACCGTTCGACTGGTAGCTATCATGCACACTGACCACCAGGGGGCAGACGCTCAATGCACAGGCATGGAAACCTAGAACAGACTGATGAATCTCAGAAGGAAGTGGGGAGGAGGGAGGTTGGGAAGAGATTAACCAAAGATCTTATATGCATACTAGAGGCCCGGTGCATGGATTCCTGCACCGGTGGGGTCCCTCGGCCTGGCATGTGGGGATCAGGCCAAAACCGACAGTCTGACATTCCCCGAGGGTCCCAGATTGTGAGAGGATGCAGGCCAGGCTGAGGGACCCCACTGGTGCATGAATCTGTGCACTGGGCCTCTAGTAATTTATAAAGAAATATAATTGTATTCCTTGATAAATTTTCCTGTACATTTAAGTTATTTAAAACCATTTCCCTAGGCATCTGGCAGGAAAACACACACACACACAAAAAAAACTATCAGAATAAAAAGTGGTTGAATGGATAAATAAAAGCCCAAAGAAAAGTGATTAGATTTTTTTTTTTGAAGTGCATTACCATTGGTTTACAATCACTAAAGAAATATGCACTTATATTTGAAGCTAGCAGGGGTTCCCGGGCATCGCTGCGAGACTGGTTGAACCTCAGGGGAGATGTCAGGTTGACTGATATTGTCTGTGCCTTTGGCAGTTTTCATCTAGTTGTCCTGTTGTTGCTTTTGATGCCAAACGACTTCTTTCTAAATTTCCCTCCTTATCGCTCTGTTGGCAAGACTGTGGGGAAACAGGTTTCTTCCATATCTTTGGTGGGAATATAAATAGGTAAAAGCTCTATGGAAAGGAATTTGACACCTTCTAGCAACATTGCAGCATTGTGCTGTCTCTGGCCCAGCTATTCTGCCACTGGGAATTTGTCCAAAGATGTACACGCACAAGGCGAATTGGCATATGTTTACAAAGCGTCATTGGCGTAGCAAAAGATTGGCAACAACCCAAATGTTTATCATTAGTGAAACTGGTTAAATATATTAGGAGACAACATGAAATCGTTTAATATTAAATTTTAAAGAGCTTTTAAAACAGAATGAGGAATTTCTCTCTGAACTGATGTGGACAGATTTTTGTGATGTTTGATAAGTGAAAATTAAAAGTACAGCCCTGGCCAGTTTGACTCGGTAGGAGCGTCGTCACCTGTACACCAAAAGATTGTGGGTTCAATTCCTGGTTGGGGTGAGTACGGAAGCCAACCAATTGATGTTTGTCTCTCACATCACTGTTTCTCTCTCTCTCTCTCTCTCTCTCTCTCTCTCTCTCTCTCTCTCTCCCTTCCTCTCTCTAAAATCAATAATAATAATAATAAAGTACAGATGTTCTGGCAGCATATATACTAAAACTGGACAATACAAAATAGATTAGCATGACTCCTGTGCAAGGTTGACATGAAAACTTATGAAGGTTCCATATTAAAAAAATAAAAAAAGCAAAGTACATACTAGTATATATATCAAACAGTAGCATGTATGAGAGGCAATAGCATGTAGATCAAGCTATCTGTATAGGAAAATAGGGCCAGGGGAACAATAGATTCGTGTTTATGT
The DNA here is from genome assembly GCF_951640355.1 of Cnephaeus nilssonii. Classification (NCBI taxonomy): domain Eukaryota; kingdom Metazoa; phylum Chordata; class Mammalia; order Chiroptera; family Vespertilionidae; genus Cnephaeus; species Cnephaeus nilssonii. The sequence goes on from NC_137075.1 coordinate 59,587,175, forward strand.
TTACATGAAGACATTTTGGAAAAGACACAAAGAAACTCAAACACTAGTAGTGTTTGTGAGATGTGGGATCAGGGGCTGGATATGTTTTATCCAGCTAGATTTTTGAACCATTGTAAACACATTACTCAGAACATTAAGAAATATTGTTTCCGAGCAGAATACATTGTTACATATGGCAGAATAATAAAGGCCAAATAGGGATCATGTAAGCGAAGATTTTGAAAGCACAAGGAGGGCTTTTTGGAGTGGCGGTGTGAGAGCAGTTGGCCTTAAAGATCACGTTAGAGCGGCGCAGGATTAGCATGGACATTAGGGTCTGCAGAAGCAAAGGCCCAGGGGCGTGAGGGCTTATTGAGTTGACTGGAAATGCCTCTCCCCGGACCCTTTCTCAAACCCATTGAGGAAAGAATGAGCTCAGATTCCACTTTTGTGTCTTTGGGACTACAGCAAAGTGAATTTGGTTCCTCAGTCTTTGCTCAATGTAAAATATAATTTTCCATGCATCGGATATACTGTTGATATTCCATCCTTAGATATGTCAGATTTCATCCACGGCTCATCTTTGAGAAAAGTCACCAAGTAAATGTGAAGGTTCCTATTCCAGGAAAGTGGAATCCTAATCCATTTTAGGGAAGGACTTATCAGAAAATTCATACGACTAAACCTGATTTTTTTAATCTTTAAATATATATATATATATATATATATATATATATATATATATATATATTGATTTCAGAGAGGAGGGGAGAGGGAGAGAGAGAGAGAAACATCAATGATGAGTGAGAATCATTGATTGGCTGCCTCCAGCACAGCACACACCCCCCCACTGGGGATCAAGCCTGCAACCTGGGCATGTGCCTTAGACTGGAATTGAACCCAGAACCCTTCAGTCCGCAGGCCAACGCTCTATCTACTGAGCCAAACCAGCTAGGGCTGAGTTTTACCTCTTTAACCTTAGTCAGAAATAGGTCTATTGTGACTAAGGACTCAGGTTTGTGAAATAGTTTATTTAAGTATTGAAGTCATCATAGTATATGCCTTTGTTACATTTCTTATCTTTATGTCTCTAGATTTATATCTTGCAATCCTTTCCACTGAACAGGAGAAGAGCAGCTGAATATTGGGTGATTCCTGATGACAGGATAAAGAAAAGACAATTTGTTTTTTACCAAATCCCTTGAAGTTGCTCAATAATCCTAAAATGACTCATTTTAGCACTTTAAAAAAATCACATTAATCCTATTATCTTGAAAAGAGTACTTCAGGGAAGTGGATCCAATTATGTTAAAATCAACTTCTCTCTTTCTTTCTGACACACACACACACACACACACACACACACACACACTCACCCCTCCTCTATGCAAAGAACAAAAAAAGCCTTGAGGGAAATATAACAAATGTTTACTATGGTAGGGCAACAAATGATTTTTCTTTTCCTTTCATTTTTCCTTTATTTCCCAAGTTCTACTTAATGAGCACGAACTACTTTTATAGTAAAAACAGAAAAGCAAAACAACCAAAGCCGAGTTGGTGAGCCAAGGCCAAGCATGCAGCTCATCTCTCAGTTCATCGTCCAGGAAGCCTTGCGCGGGCTGCTGCCGCGCCCCTGTCTCCGTCTCAGACATGTGGTCATCTGTTTTGAAGCCTTCGCACAGTCAGCTCTGGGAAAGAGAAACCGATGCCCCATAGTCCTTTTACTTTAGTTAGCCCAGATGCACCTGGGCCCTTTGCAGCTCTTGCTGTCACTCCAAGGTCCTCTTCCGGCCAGACTCAGCATTGGTCCCATCCCTCAGTCACCCTCCTCCAAAACAAATGAACAGATCTAAATCTATAAGCAGTCTTAAATAATGTCAACTTTTCTTTGAGAAAGTTAGGCAAGTTCTGCCCTGCCTGTGTCTGTGTGGCTCGGTGGTTTGAGTGTCCACCTGTGAACTAGGAGGTCACAGTTTGATTCCCGTTCAAGGCACATGCCCGGGTTGTGGGTTCAATCCCCAGTGGGGGCATGCAATGATTCTCATCATTGCTGTTTCTATCTCTCTCTCTCTCCCTTCCTCTCTGAAATCAATTTATATATATTGTTCCTCATAAGACATAGTGAAACTTCTCCCACCATACCTGTATACTGGTATGCTTTGCTTTTTTCAAAATCCCTCTCCTAGCAGCTGCTTCATCCCCTTTTTTTGCCCAAATTGCCTCCTGGGAACTCTTGTGCCTGACACTGTTCCCTTCTTCCTCAGCTGGCTCACGCCACCCAGTGAAAAGAAGTCGTTTGTCAACCAAATGTGAACCACCCCATCTTTTTGAGCCATGTCGCCAAGGCCTCTTGTTCAGTTGAATTAAGTTTAATGGCTCCCAGAAGCGAGATAAAACTTACATTCTGTTTAATACCTGAAGCAATACGGGTATTAGTGTGGGGTTTGTGCAAAACATGGCCATAAGAATGAATTCTTTTTAAAAATATATATATTTTATTGATTTTTTACAGAGAGGAAGGGAGAGGGATAGAGAGCTAGAAACATCGATGAGAGAGAAACATTGATCAGCTGCCTCCTGCACACCTCCCATTGGGTATGTGCCCGCAACCCAGGTACATGCCCCTGACCAGAATTGAACCCGGGACCTTTCAGTCTGCAGGCCAACACTCTATCCACTGAGCCAAACCGGTTAGGGCAAGGATGAATTCTTTACTCGGTGCCCGGTAAGATAGAACCACCCTCAGCCAAAGTAGGGCGGTGTGGAGAGTTGCAGGAATGTGAGGCTGTTCAGCGTGTGGGCTCACCTGGACCCCTGAGCCAGGAAGCTTGAAGCCTTCTCTCCCAGGAGGTGGCAGGCTTGGGTGTGGAGTGTCCCTGGCCCCAAGACAAGAGCACAAATGGAGACCCTGTATGTCTCTATATTATAAAGTTATAAATCAGGCTAACAAATACTTAAATAAAATATGTTCTGTCCTCCTACCCTGACAAAAATCCCTTCAGGACAACCTGGAAGTCCAGGTTTAAATGGGGGATTCTTGGATTCCTTGGAGTTTCTTGCCAGAAGGTGGCAGCATGGGAAGAGCCAGCCCATGCTTGTGCCCTCCTGCTCCTCCCCTTTCTCTTCCCCCTTTCAGCAGGGATCCCCTGCAATCCATATGGAACCCTCAGCTCACACATCCAAGTCCTTCCCTGCCCCTCAACACCTACCCTTGGTTGACTCGTTAAGCCTGGGGTGCAACATACCAGCACCAGAGTCACCCTTGGAAGGCATGACCTGGACAAGGCCTGCTCTGGGCCTGGAGCAAGCGTGGGGATGTCTGGGCCGAGAATTCTGGGGTCCCATGCATTGTTCAAAAAAAAGGGATGCCATGTTGTTTGCTTCTAACTCATAATCTTTGAAGGTGCTCCCCCAGATGCTTTAGTCAAGGTCACTGTTTATTAACTGCCAGCACTGCTGGGCGGCAGGGGGAAGGGTGGAGTTCATGACTTCTAAAGGTTCTCATGCCACCTCCGTCTCCCCTCTGAACAGGGTGATGGGGGAGCACAGTGGTCCATGGTCCACCTCTCACCCCTCGGTGCCCTTAGGCCAGATTTGGACATGAAGCAGAGGGTCCCTCTGCTCCTCGCAGCTTCCTGCGCTATCGGCGTGAGGACCGAAGGGGAGATCTTTAAAGGCAGAGCATGTTAGCAGAAAACTTTAGTTTCCCTGATTAGATAACCTTTCCTGATACCTAGGCTGTGAGCAGAGGGGGAGCATGAGGAGGGTCGCTGAAGATGGCTAAGGACTGGAGAAGGGCCACTGTGCGTTCCATCTCTGCACCTGTAGTCAGGTGCAGTCAGGTTGGGAGGCAGGGAGACGACCTGTATCACCCCAAAACCTTCTGACCCTCGTCAGATGGTGTGAGCCCAACCCAAAAGCAGGCCGGGCAGTTCTGCAGCCATAGTTCAGAACTTCAGAACCTCAAGGAACGTGGGTGGGGCTCAGAAGCTGGGCAGATGCCCTGGGTCCATGTGCTCCTGCATCTCTTCTCTCCCCTGCCTCAGGCGGGGGGAAGCCGGTGCCAAGCCTCTCACCGCCCCCTCTCAGCTCCCAGGGTCAGAAAGTCTCTGCCTTGAAGGCTGCTAGTTCCACGTGATCTCAGCCAGGAATGGCGTAAGGACCGGACACGAACATTCCAGAACGGGGTACATGCACACATAGGGCCTTACCTCAGGCCTGCCTTGCAGGAGATGATGTTTTAGGGTAGGGCAGATGGTAAGAAGTCACGGAGAATCCATAACATCTGACCTTTCTGTGAAGCGTATTCCTTTTATCCCCATCAAAAAAATGCACTTAGAAGGAGGCTCACTTGGTTTTGAGCTAAATGTTATTAACTTGATACTTGCTCTGCTATTTGCATTTTCACTTCAAAAGTTAAAGTCACTGGGAAATGCCACTGGAGTTTGGGAAGAGAAATGGCTAACTCCTGAATAGTTTGGGTTGAACAAAATGGAGCCCAGGAGCTAGGCTTGCAATAGGTTGTCATAATATCAGCCTTAGGAAGCCAGGGTTCACTTACCCTGTGGAACCCCTGCTGGGTTTCCATTAGTGAGAGACAGGACACTGCAGGGCTAGGGAAGCGGGGAGGGAGGCACAGGCAGCATTCCATTGACAGTGACAGGAAGTGATGATGAAGAGAGGCCTTGAAGAAGTTATTCTAGGGCCTTTATGCCGGAGTCTAACCTTCAAGATCCGTTGCTTCTGTGTGTGTCCAACACGACTCATGGGAGGAGACCCCGGGGTCACCGGCTGCCCTGAGGGATCAAAGACAAGTGCTGAAGCATCTTTCTGAGACGGCCTCAGACTTGAGTTCTGTGACATCACAGAAAGTCACAAAACACAAGTCGGCCCCTGACTTGGCATGTACAAGAGGATAAGGTGACATCGTGAAGGATTGCCAGATAAATTACAGGACACTTTGGTTTTTATTTGCTCAATCTGGCAACCGTGAGTCCCCAAATTGTCAGTCTTCTCTGATTTCTTAAAAAGTAAAAGCTCCTTAGAATCTAGGACATCCGAGGTCTTAGAGAGATGTCGCATGGGGCTACACAGAAAATGAAAAAGAAAAACTCCCATGGAAAACTAGTGTCTCTTCCTATAGATGTTTCTCACTGGGCGGACTTTGGTGTCTTCCTCCAGGTCATGTATATCTATGTCAGAATCCTGCTGTGACTACGCATCAAAAAAGGAGAGCTCTTAAAACTAACAGGTAATAACACGCCCTCAATGAGCACCTACTATTTGCTAAGCATTGTCTTAGGTGTTTATATGTATCATCTTGTATCATCTTCACTATATCCTTGAAGACAACTATGTTTTATCTTAAATGTAAAGAGGCATCCGAAACTTAGAGATATTAAAAAACTTGTTCCAGGTCACATGCATGGTAAGTGGAAGAGCCAGGACGATGATGGTGGCGGTAATGATGAAGACAGCTAGCATTTATCAAGAATAGATAATGTGTTGCCTTGGCCAGTGTTGCTCAGTTGGTTGGGTGTTGTTCTGGACACCAAAAGGTTGCCAGTTCAATTCCTGGTCAGGGCACAGGCCTGGGTTTCAGGCTCAATTCCCAGTAGGGGGCGTGCAAGAGGCAGCCAATCAATGTTTTACTCTCACATCGATGTTTCTCTCTCCCTCTCCTTTCCTTTCTTTCTAAAAAATAAAAAAATAATAATTGTTTTAAGAATATGTTATGTGCCACTCTATGTGCAGTGTGCTATACTTATTAACTCATTTGGTTATTATCACAGCCGTATTTTCCGATTGGTGCTCTCAGTAACTCCATTTTAAAGAGAAGGAAACGCATTCATTCTTTTTTTAAAAATTTTTTATTTTATTGATTTTTTACAGAGAGGAAGGGAGAGGGAGAGAGAGTTAGAAATATCAATGAGAGAGAAACATCGAACAGCTGCCTCCTGCACACCCCCTACTGGGGATGTGCCTGCAACCAAGGAACATGCCCCTGGCTGGAATCGAACCTGAGACCCTTCAGTCCGCAGGCCAACGCTCTATCCACTGAGCCAAACCAGTCAAGGCAACTCATCCATTCTTGGTTTGCTGACTCAAAGCACTGACTCTCCTGTTAGCCAGTGCTGCTTTAGCTCTTGCCTCTCCTCCTACTGGGTCCTGACATCCCACTTCCACTCCTCCTATGGTGGGTTGCTGAACACAATTGTAGCCCTAGCCACTTCATAAAATTTAACCTTGGACCTGACTTATTGGTTCTTGGAAGGTGATGCAGGGCAAACTCTTAGCTGACAAATGCTGGTCAACCAGAGTCCCTGCTTTAAATCTGGCAAGTTTTATGTTTCCAGGCCTTGAAAAGTAACACTTCTTCTTACTCCCAGGAGCTGACACATAGCCAGAAAAACAGCCTCAGCAAAAACTTTCTCAATCTTACCTCCAGGAAGCACTTGGTTTTTGCTGACCTCAATCTTAGAGAAACTTCCAGCCAGTCAAATAGACACATCTGGCCTCACACCAATATGACAAGTCTGGCTTCTGTCCAATAGTAGCTGGTGCTGATGCCGCAGATACTATTTAGAGCTGGGGTGGGGGATGTCCAGCCCTCGGGCCTTCTAAAGCCCAAGAAATCATTTGGTCTGGCCCTGCCAAGGCATTAGGGGATGAGTTAATTACCGTATTTTTCGGCGTATAAGACGTCTGGGCGTATAAGAATGGAGTGCGGCCGTTTTTGAGCTCCCCACACCGTATGCGGCGACCGCAGATTCTCCAGTCCGGCTCGGAAGTGAATCTGCGGTCGCTGCATACGGTGTGGGGAGCTCAAAAACAGCCGCACTCCATTCTTATACGCCCAGTCGTCTTATACGCCGGAAAATACGGTAAATGTTTTTCCAAATATAACAGGCTAATTTTTAAGTTGATAATTTTGTATCGCCCACGAATGATGTTATAAATATCCAAATGGCCCTTGGTGGTAAAAAGGTTCCCCACTTCTGGTGCTTGCCCCATTGCCTCAGATGCAAGATCAAGGATGAAAAGAAAAATGGAGGAATGAGCACAAAACTTCCACCCTCCTATGCTCTCTTTAGACTATGCAATAGCATTTCCCCCAAAAAAGGGAATAAAATTTCAAACACCCCCTTTTGACTTCTTCTCCTAGAACAGTGGTCGGCAAACTCATTAGTCAACAGAGCCAAATATCAACAGCACAACGATTGAAATTTCTTTTGAGAGCCCAATTTTTTAAACTTAAACTTCTCCTAATGCCACTTCTTCAAAATAGACTCGCCCAGGCCTTTTGTGGTATTTTGTGGAAGAGCCACACTCAAGGGGCCAAAGAGCCGCATGTGGCTCGTGAGCCGCGGTTTGCTGACCACTGTCCTAGAAGGACATTTCTCTCACCTCATTCTTGTAGATGGTTCTGCTTTGCCTGAGCTACCCCACACCCTCTGCCCCACTGCTTCCAGAGCGGGCACATTGGAAGGTAGTGGAGAGGAGCCTGAGCATAATAGTTAATAGTGCGGGCTCCAGACTCAGGCTGCCTGGGATCCATCCCTGCTCTAATATGTCTTTGCATGAAAACTTTGGCACTTAGCCCTTTCTCTGCCTCAACTTCCTCATCTGTAAAATGGGATGATAGTCGCCTTCTGCCGTATAGGGCTGAAGGTTAAGCGAGATAATGCATATCACACGGACAGCAGCTGGTCAATAGGCATTAGCTGTTGTCATCTGGTGGGCTTTAACTTCCTGACAGCAGGGACCCCATTTCTAAATATCTCATTTATCCCTAGTACCCACCACGGAGTCTAGCACATAATAAGCACCCCCAAAATATCTGGTCAGTGTTAGCTGAATACGTGAGCAGGACCTTGAGTGCCAAGAGTCCTTGCTGGGGTCCCTCCACAGGCACCACCCTCCCCGGCCTGGAGGCTGTGTGAAAGGACAGTCCTGCCACAGTGGACACAATGTGACCCAGAGCCAGGTGGGTCGAAGGCTGCTAACCAGCGCGACGCGTGCACAAGCCGTGGCCAGGGGACTGGAGGCTTCACAGACCAGAAGGGAGAGGAGCCATTTTTACTTGGGCTCCTGCGGCAGAATAGTTTTGACATTCGTTTATTCTTCACGAATTCTCCGGAGACTGCGCATAAACAGACGTTGCCAAGTTGGATTTTCTGGCCCCCGTGGTGGAGACTAGACGTGCATAAACCCTCGTGGGCATCCTTTGAGGAGTGAAGCTCCTTTGTGGAGTCCTTTGGCAGGAGCCCTAGACAAGGGATTCTTTTCTTGTTCCAAGTTGTGGCACGTGACTGTGGTTTTGGAGCCGGAAAAGAAGACTCCAATGGAATATTACATAGTAAATTAACGAGTCATTTTAGTGAGTAAACATTCTGCATGGAGTAAGAGTTGTTGCTGTAGCTCCTGCTGGCTTAAGACAGCGAAGGTCTAGAAAGCCAGCGTAACTGGGACCTCCACCCTGGCAGAGGATCAGGTTTGTCCAGACATTTGGACATTATTCTGTTCCCATTGTGTCGTTCTTTTTATTTCAGACGGTGCAGACACTGCCCGGGCTTTGTGCTTCTATCTAGCTCTCGGCCATTGTGATTTCCGTTTACACTTTGAAATCTTTATCAATCGCAGGTGAACCAACTAAAGCAGAAGCCCTTGGTGTAAGCATATGAAGCACCATCACACTGTATTTGACCTCTGAAAGGCTCTGGGGCCAAAAAGGTGAGTTAAGCTCTAGCTGGTTTGGCTCAGTGGATAGAGCATCTGCCTGCGGACTGAAGGGTCCCAGGTTCGATTCCAGTCAAGGACACAAGCCTGGGTTGTGGGCTTGATCCCCAGTTGGGGGCATGCAGGAGGCAACCAATCAATGATTCTCTCTCATCATTGATGTTTTCTATCCCTCTTTCCCTCTCCCTTCCTCTCTGAAATGTGTGTGTGTGTGTGTGTGTGTGTGTGTGTATATATATGAGAGAGAGAGAGAAGTATGTGTCTACCATTTTTTAAAAAAAAGGTGAGTTAATCAGCATAGATTCACTGCCAGAATCTGCTAAAGAGTGTCTCCAAAACTCAGTGCCACTGCAGACGAGCGAATCTCCCCCGATACGCTCACTCTGGTCTTCCTGCAATCCATCCTGACAATCTGTCTCTGCAGTGAGTGGCGGAGGCACAAATGCCGGGCGTCCGGACTTTCCAGATTGCTTTCAACATTCCAAATGCCAGACCAACAGAGTTTTTAAAATTACTTTTGATTTGCCAAATACCACCACATCAGAACATGTAGACTGGAGGATGCCAGTTGAAGACATTTTTGTGTGTGCTTTTTTGCCTTGTTTTTTTCTGTAGGTCGATTGGTGGTTTTACTTGATTGTTCAGTCCAAGAGAGAAGTTGCACTAGAGGGGAAATGGACAGTCTTTTTCCTTTTCACTCTATTTTGGGCACTCTGGGGCATGCTCTAGGTGATGTGGATATGACAGTGAGCAAGATGGTCCTTTGACTGTGGAACATACATCTTAACCGCCCCCCCCCCGCCCCCGCCTCTGTACAATAAGAGTTTTTGTTGTAACTCCTGCTGGCTTAAGACAGCGAAGGTCTAGAAATAAATTTCATTTTTTTATTTTTATTTGTCAATTACCGATGACATTTGGTGTTATTTTGTATTAGTTTTAGGTGTACAGCATAGTGTTTAGACATTTATATAATTTACAAGGTAATCCCCACAATAAGTCTAGTACCCACCTGGCACCATTCATAGTTATTACAATACTAGAGGCCCGGTGCATGAAAATTCATGCACTGGAGGCGGGGTCCCTCAGCCCAGCCTGCTCCCTCTCACAGTCTGGGAGCCCCCAGGGGTGGGAGGTGACCTGGCGATCAGGGGAGGGCGATGCCCCCATCACACCTCTGCTGCTGCCACTGCCGGCAGCGCAAGCATCAGCCGGCCCTAGTAACCTGAGCCTTGGGAGGCCCTGGACAGCTGGGCAGCTGCCATCCAAGGCTTGCCTGCACTCAGGCCCACCCTGGGTGGCTAGGCAGCCACCATCCGAGGCTTGCCTGCGCCTTGGGCTGGCCCTGGGCGGCTGGGGGGCTGAGGGCGGGTGCAGCTGCACTGTGTACCTGCCACCCCCCTGGCTGGGCTGAAAGGACTGTGGACTCTGGCGGGGCTGAGGGGACTGGGTGTCACCATCTTGTGGCTATGGGTGCCGCCATCTTTGTAACGGTGTGATAGTCAATTTGCATATTCCCTCTTTATTAGATAGGATTACTGACTATATTGAAGTGGACAGAGTCATAACCATGGCATTGCCTAGAGCTTGAAACCCTGAGGCAGAAAAGCAGCATTTGAAGTGGCTCCACAGCATGGCCTTTGCATGATTGGGCCTGGCTTTGCAGTTACTTCCTGGACACCTGCAGATACATGATGGGTTCTGTTGGGTGGGGGCAACTTATGTCACCATTTGCATCTGAAAAAGAGTGTTTACTTGAGCAGGGCATATTTTGTTTCACTCACATGAGTAACTATGCAATGATAATCTAGAATGTAAATGTTTGTATGGGGAAAAAGACACATGGGTGGGAGGGGAATGGGATACGTTAGGATTAAGCTTGGCTTCATGTTACCAAAACTCCAAAATGACAGTGCTTTACACAGGATGCAAGTTTATGTCTCTCTTACATAAATAAAACTAGGAGGTAGGCAGTGCCAAATGTAGGTTTATGAAGTCATTAGGAAACGAACCAAGTCTCTCCAGTTCAAAGCTCTCCAATCCCTGGAATGTTGCATGTGCTTGATGGTCCAACTTGGTGGCTAGAGAATTAGCCATCATATTCAAGTTAAGGAAGGAGAGGAAAAGCATGTCCCCTCCATAAAAATCATCTCCTAGAAGTTGCAAACTTTTCATATTATTGGCCAGAACTTAGCCAAATGGCCACATCTAGCTACAAAAGATGCTATGAAATGTAGTCTTTATGCTCAGCTTAAAAATTAGGAGTTCTGGCCCAATTGGCATAGCCCAGTGGTTGAGTGTCGGCCTGTGAACCATGAGGTCACGGTTCGATTCCTGGTCAGGGCACACGCCCGGGTTGCGGACTCGATCCCCAGTGGGGGCGTGCAAGAAGCAGCCAATTAATGATTCTATCTCATCATTGATGTTTCTATCTCTCTCTCCCTCTCCCTTCCTCTCTTAAATCAATGGGAAAAAAAAAATCAGGGGTTCTGGTACAAGGGAAAAAAAGGAGAGAATGGGTATTGGGTGTCTGCTGTTAGCAGTCTCTGCTGTAAACACCGAACATCATTGGCGGTGGACGTCAGAAAAGGCCTTCTGAAGGAGATGCTGTCTGGGCACAGAATAAAGTACGACTAGGGACTGGTCCATATGAAAGGGACACAGGAGAAAAGGAAGGGGAGGGAGCAGCCTGTGTGAAGACATAAGGGAGAGAAGGCATGACATTGGAGGAACTGGAAGAGGCTCCTTGTGGCTGGATGATAGCGTGGTGGCAGGAGAATTCACTCCCCAGACCAGGCTTGGGCCAGTCCTCATTCTCCAGTGACATTCCCAGCACTGGCTCTCTCCCTTGTCCTCTGCTCCATCTGATTCTCCATGCCTAAGGTGAGTGGCCAGACCCTCCAGGGCAGGAAGGGGACGAGCAGATAGAACACCATAGCCATGTGAGGAAGGCCTCTACTTTTTTCTCAGAATAGGAGAATTGTGTTGCTTGTTCAACCAGAATGAAAAACAAAGCATCTTTAAGTGGACTCTTTGGGGAGGCTCCAGGGCGGGGGAGGTGGAGGGAGAGCATCACCAAGTGGTTCCTTGTGTCTAAATTCTTCCATTACTATGGCAACAGTTACAGGTGGGAATCTGTGACCTGGGATATCCAAGTCAACTTGCCTAAGACTCACGCATGCTTTCACCCTCCCCTCGGGCCCCGGATTTTTTCCTCCTCTAGTGTCCCCTGCCTCCATGGATGCACCTCCATACACCCCAGTGTCAAGTGAGAAAACGAAGTTAGCTGAGCATCTCCTCCTCCCTCCCCCATCACATCCAACTCCTCACATGCCTCAGAAGCTCTCACATCTGCCTCCTCCTCTCCATCTCCATCCCCATGATAGTCTAAGTTTCCACCTCCTCTCTGACTTGCAGCAGTGGTTGTCCATCTGCCCTGCACCCGCTCAGACCCCTCTGCTATCTACTCATGCCACAGCCAGTGTCATCATTTCACAGCATACGATGACTGTGGTCCCCCTCACTTGCCACGTACAACCCTGCAGGGCTTTCTCACTGTGGCCTGCACAGTGCTGAGCCATCAGGTCCACACCACCCCTGCTTCATCAGGTGTCATCCCTCCCGGCCTCCCTCCAGTCCAGCACTGCGGTCAGCTGTCAGCTCCACCAACACTGCACTCCCTTCCGCGGAGGGCTTTCCCCATCAGCCATCCTGCTCCTCCCTTCCCCCCCTCTTTCTGTTCTCAGCTCCCTTTGCTTTCGTGGGGAAGTCGTTCCTAAACTCCAGGCTGCTAAGAATCCTCCTCTCACACGCCCCCTGTTTCTTTTCTTTAGTACCCATGCTGCCTTGGGATTGCACATCCACTGGCTGTCTGGTTAGCTTCTCCCTTGCTGGGTCACCTCTGGGGTCCGGGGGCCCCGTGCTCTAGACCAGAAGCATGAGCATAAACTCAGGACAAGGAAAGGGGGACTCAGATCTGTGTCCATATTCCTGGTCAAATATAATGTGATAAAACACCCGATTCCTTTAGTATGGGACTCTAGAACTGGGAAAACTTCCTCTAAGTTTACCTTTTCATGAAATAATTTACTGTCTCCCAATTTGTAGTCACAATGAAAAATGAAAATACTTGGGGAGGCACCAGTGGGAATTTAATATTTTAAAGACAGAGATAAACCTCTAAAACCTAAAGAAGGCCAGCCAGAGTGGCTCAGTGGTTGAATGTTGACCTATAAACCAGGAGGTCATGGTTCGATTCCCAGTCAGGGCACATGCCTGGGTTGCTGGTTCGATCCCCAGTGTGGGGCGTTCAGGAGGAAGCTGATCAATGATTCTCTCTCATCATTGATGTTTTTCTCTCTCCCTCTCCTTTCCTCTCTGAAATCAATAAAAATATATTAAAAATAAAACAAAACCTAAATAAGTCTGCTGCTTTTAAGGAAGACACACAAGAAAGGACTTTGGGCCTGGTTTCCATCTTGGTCCTTCTTGCTAACCGGACATGCAGGCTTCTGTGCTGGGGTCTCTTGGGCCACCGAATGCTGCTATCAGGGTGGGCTCAGATACTGGCCCGCTTTTGGCCGGTCTTGAGCCTTCAGTTAGGGTTTAAGGTCCACAATGTCAAAACGTAGCAAAGGAATTTTTACTCGGTGATCCTTCCAGCCAAAGGCTACAAAGGTTTCAGGTTAATTCTGGAAACATTTCCTCTTTGCATATGTAGAGGGAAAGTGATCTTCTCAGCTGGGATCCAAAAGGGCCACTATTTTAACTTTGCTATTGGTTTATGTGATATAAAGTAATAACCCCACATTTCTCCCCGAGTGGAAAATAGGGTGGTGTTATCTTCATGTCCCTGCCTGTTTTGGGACTCATGGAGAGGCACCTGTGGGGAGAAGGGGCTGCTTGCTTGCTTCTGTGTCCCGTGCTCCCACACTTAGAAACAAACGTCACACCCACTACACTCGCCAGAGGTTACACAGTGTTGGCCTGGAGGCCAAATGAGTCCTTTAGCTAAACATCCGTGCTTAGCTAGATGGGTGTTTGGATTTGTTTTTTACCATATGAAACTGAAATGTATTTGACTGCCTTTTGGCAGACAATGTCTGCTTCTGTTGAAATGCATATTATCTGCCTGATTGAAGGAGAACATTAAGGTGAAGACCCCCACATGGCTGTGCCTTATGGAGGGGCACAGACTACCTGGAGGCTTCTCAAGTGTGGGGCACTGAGTTAATGGATCTTGGATTAAATGAATGCATGGGTGAAAATTAGAGGTCACAGACATAGGGCCCTCAGGTGAGACACCTGAGCTCTGTTCCTTAAAAAAATAATATATATATAATTGATTTCAGAGAGAAAGGGAGAGGGAGAGAGAGATTGAAACATCAATGATGAGAGAGAATCACTGATCGGCTGCCTCCCACATGCCCCACACCAAGGATCGAGCCCACAGTCCGGGCATGCGCCCTGACTGGGAATCAAACTGTGACCTCCTGAGCCATGGCTGGGCCAGAGCTCTGTTTCCATGCACACTGTTTCCACGGGAGACAGAGGAGAGAGGAAAGGCCCTGTGGGGACACAGCAGAGATCTAAGCGAAGGAGAGAGGCCTTTCCAGAAGCCAACCTTGCTGGCACCTTGGTCTTGGACTTCAGCCTCCAGAACTGTGAGAAATAAAGGTCTGTTGTTTAAGCCCCCCAGTCTGTGGCATTTTGTTATGGCAGCCCGAGCAGACTGATACTACCTTTCTCCACCCTGGTGTCTCTGGGTTATTTTATGAAAATGTTTCTCTGGCAAGGAATCCTCATTTGGGGTCGTCTTTCAGTCCAGGCCATGGAGACCTGGCTAGAGCTGCAGAGATGTGTCAGAAAAGAAAGAATGAGCATGGGAGGCACACAGGGAGGTAATTAACACTTTTCATGTATAAACATTTTATGTAGTAAATTTCCTCGAGATCTCAATAAATGTTTTCGTCAATGCCTTGAAGAATCAATGTCAGAGAATTAATGCGGATTGAATGATTTATAAAGGTAAACCTCCACAAATAAACAAGCAAACTCATTTACTCTTGGGCTGCAGAGGAAAGAGAGACCCAGAAGGCCCACTGGGAAGAGAAAACAGAGGAGAGACCCTCTCCTCATGCTGGTAGTGTGAGGTCCCCTGTCCTTAATTCTTCTCGCCTTACAGAGGACAGGGTTGCTCAGGTGGAAGGGGCTGTTAGCTTTGATAGGAAATTCTGTACTACTAGTTTGATGAGAAAGTTTCTATACCCAGAAGTCCATTCTCCAAACAGCCAAAATAATCGTTCTGATTCCTTGCCCCCAAATGCTCCAAACAGCTTCCCATCACACCTAGAATGAAATCCATGTTTCCCGTGGCCAGGGGGCCAACAGGTCTGGGCCCTGACCACCACCCTGGACCACTCTCCTTCAGCCATGCCTGCCTCCCACTCTGCTCCAGCGGCGTTGGTTTCTCTCTGCCCTTTGAAAAGACAGAACTCACACCTGGCCCGGAGCCTTCGCAAATTCTCGTCCCTCTGCCAGGAATGCCCTTCTTCCAGACCTTTGCTGCTTTTGATCCCTCAAATATCTGCGAAATTGACACTTTCTCAGAGAGGTCTCCCCTGACCACCCAGTCTAAACTGGCCACCTGTATAACCTGTCCTTGTTAGCATTTATGTTAGCATAGCTTCACTTGATTCCTTGCTCACTGTGTGTGTTTCTTGCTAGAATATAAGGTCTGTGAGGGCAAGGACCTTGTCTAGAACAGCCTCAGGCATATAGCAGAAGTTCAGTATATACTGTATATAATGAATGAATGAATGAGCAGGGAAGCCTGCCAAGGACAGACAGGGAATTTGGTATGTAAGGGTAAGGATGAGGGTGTATGCTTTTTTCCTCCAAGAATGATTGATACTTCATTCTGTCCATCCATGGTCCCTAAAAACATCAGCATAAAGTGTCCTCCACACACAAGGAGAGAACAAGCTGTCCCAACTGGTCTTGGGACCAGCCCCTCCCTCCCACACTGCCTCTTTCTAGAGGCAAGCGCCAGTGATCCCATTTGGTTCCTAACAGTCAGACTTCCGGGTGTCTCTCAGGAGACAGGGACCCATGTCCTCATCCAGTTGCCCAAATCCTATCTCCCTTAGAGCATCCCCCAGGGCAGCCAGCTGGGCCCGTCACCAAGAGGCCTGGAGCGCCTGCAGCCCTCTGCCCTCTCCACGTGCCTCATCACACATCTCACTTCCTTTATCCTCACAACCTCACCCAGGAGGAGGTGAACGTCAATATCCAGGGACCCCTGAAAGGGAGAGTGGAATTTCATACCTCTAGTCACAAGGGCATTGGTGGGCCTGAAAGGCTGGACACAGTGCCACCACGTGATCTTTCCAGAGCCTTCTCAGTGAGAAATCCAGAATGAACTTCCCTTCCCTTCCTGTTGTCAGGAAATGATCAACACCCAGCCCTCCCTGCTGGGCATCCATCCCAACATCGCTGGGTCCAGGATGAAGTGTAATATATCAGAAGCAGTGGCTCCATGCCCACTGCTGAGCTAAGTGCTTTCCGCAAGTTGTCTCATTTAATTGCCATTCTGCTTGGAGATGGGCATTATCACCTCCCACTTGACACACCAGGAGATTGAGGCCGAGGGCTGGGAACTCAATTTCTCCAACTCACATAGTTGGCAAGTGGTCAGGACTGTAATGTAGGTACTAACACTGTATTTGAAACCAATTTGGCCAATTGAAATCAGTTACCTGTACAACTTAAAAAACACACACAGCTTTATTGAGGCAAAATTGACAGATCATAAAATTCACCCACCATAAGTGTGCAACTCAGTGACTTCGGTAAACTTACGCAATTGTGCACCCATCACCACAGTCCCGTTTTAGAGCACGTCCACTATCCCGAAATGTTTCTTCGCGCCCACTCCTACGCTGCGTCTGAGGCGACTCTGATCTGTTCCTGTCTCTGAAGTGGTCATCCTGCATCACCTTGCATTTTATGAAAAGCTGCATTTGTTTTGTGAAGGCCGGTAGGTCAGTTCTTCACTCTCCGTTCTGCGGTGTGCTTTGGGTGAACACAGGAAGGAAGGCATTGCACCTCCACTTCTCAGGAGGCCTGCAGGGAAAGGTTTTGCGTGTTGGTTGGTTTGTTAACTGGTCCAGGCTTCTGAGGACACACGCCTGAGCGCTGCAGGCTGGAAGTGGAGAATAAGGTGGGGGTGGGGGTGGGGGGGAAGGAGGGGGACAGGAATCATACATGTTGATTGTTCTGTTCTTTTGCCTCTTAAAACATGTAAAATAATGGATCTTAATTTATGGGCTTCCAGTCCAATTAGTTTCAGGAATGGCTCCATCCTATATAATAAAGAGGTAATATGCAAATTGACCCTCACACCCTCGCACAAGATGGCCACCCCATGTGGTCAAAGATGGCTGCCACAAGATGGCTGGCAGGGGAGGGTAGTTGTGGGTGATCAGGCCAGCAGGGGAGGGCAGTTAGGGGTGACCAGGCCTGCAGGGGAGGGCAGTTGGGGGTGATCGGGCTGGCAGGAGAGTGGTTAGGGGGTGATCAGGCTGGCAGGCAGGCAAGTGGTTGGGAGCCAGCAGTCCCAGATTGTGAGAAGGATGTCCGACTGCCGGTTTAGGCCCTATACCATTGGGCCTAAACCGGCAGTCGGACATCCCCTGAGGGTTCCCAGATTGGAGAGGGTACAGGCTGGGCTGAGGGACCCCCCCCCCCCCAGTGCATGAATTTCATGCAGCAGGCCTCTAGTTTAAAATAAAACAGAAAGTAAAACAAAGCCACTTTCATTCCCGTCCCTAAATACCACCCATTAGGGCCTGACAATGTGATATTCCTTTCTGCTCCAGACCCAGGTCTCCCTAAGGACCTGTTCGCCTGTCTCTGGACACGCCCCTCTCCACTCCCTCCCCCCCTCCCCTGCCCCCATCACTTCTGTGATTCCTTTCTCTGGGGCAAGGTCCAAGTTAGCTCCTCATGGTGGAGGGAACCGAACCCCTTCCTTCCCCCTGCATCCCTGTTCCTCTGAATGAAATTCCTCATCCACCCAGAGTGAGAACAAAAGCCCTACTTCGCCACCAGCTGCCTATGCCCACCCTTCTCATCCCTTCTCATACCTGCTCCTCTTCTCACCAGGAGCAGCGACCTGCACAGGTGGAAGGAGGCTCCCAGGGCAGGCGATGGCTCCCTCCCCACAGTCACTCTCAGGGGCCATCTTTTCTTTACCCAGACAGACCTGAAAACAAGCAGTTTTAAGTTTTAAAAAAATATATATTTTAATTGATTTTAGAGAGGAAGGGAGAGGGAAAGAGAGAGAGAGAGAAACATCCATAATGAGAGAGAATCATGGATCTGCTGCCTCCTGCACGCCCCCTACTGGGGATAGAGCCTGCAACCCAGGCATGTGCCCTGACCGAGAATCGAACCCAGGACCCTTCAGTCTGCAGGCCGATGCTCTATCCACTGAGCCAAACTGGCTAGGGCAAGCAGCTTTAAGTTTTATTCACAAGTTTCCCTGGTGCAAGAACTGGGAGGGAGACTGACTTCTAGAAGCCCAACAACAATCCTATATAATAAAAGGCTAATATGCAAATAGACCGAACAGTGAAACAACCGGTTGCTATGATGTGCGCTGACCATCAGGGGGCACGTGCAGAATATGGCAGGCATTGGTAGCAGGCAGCAGAGCAAGGAGCATGGCGCGCACTGGCCGCGGTGGGATGGTGGAGCAGGTGTCCGGGGGCGCCAGACCAAGGTGGGGCACCAGTCGCTGTCACTGGGGTGAGCCTCTGGTGGTTACAGAAAATTCTTTGCTCCCAGGCACCATGGTCCCACTGGGCGCTGGCACCTGCTGTCAGCACCAGCCCCACTCACACCTGCTGCCAGCATTGGAGCTGCCGCTCGCACCTGCTGCCAGCACCCGGCACTGGTCCCGATCACTCGGCGCTGTCAGCGGGTGCAAGCAGTGGCTGCTGGTCCCGATCACCCCTGAGGGCTTCTCCACCTCCCGCTGCTCCTGAGGGGCAATTGGGGCAGCAGCCGCCACCTGCTCCCTGCTAATGGTGCTGGCCCCACCTCATACCCCCTGCTGCTGCTGGCCCCAATTGCTCCACACTGACAGCAGGTGAGAGTGGGGCCGGTGCCATCAGCGCGTGGGACCAGCTGCAGCGGGAGTGGGGCTGCTGGCAGACAGGGGACCAGGGGCCGTGGCGGGAGGGGCCAGGCGGGGGCGTGGAGGATGGGCCGAGGCCTGCCCCTGTGCCCACCACAGCCTTGCAGCCCACAGTTCCTTTCAAGGTGCACGAATTCATGCACTGGGCCCCTAGTAGTAATAATAATAGCTAATATTTATTAAGTAGCTGCTATGTGTCATGCTCTATGTGTTTTATCTATTTTTTCCTCATATAATGCTCAGAATAACTATAAAGTCAGTGATATTATTAGCCTCATTTTACAGAAAACTATTAGTATTATTAGTACAGATATTCTTAGCATGGGTATTATGTAGAATTATTGTCATTATTAAATTGTTACTACTACAAATATTTTATACCTATACTATTAGCACAGAAATTATTAAAGTGTAGAAATTATTAGTAAAGGAAATAGTATCAGTATTATTATTATAAGTGCAGAAATTATTAATACAGAAAATAGTATCAGTACCATTAATATAGTGTATGCATTATTATTGTTGATACAGAAATTATTAGTGTGAAATGATATCCATATTATTATTATGGTATAGAAATTATTAGTGCAGAAAATTGTATCACAATATTATTACTGGTCCCATTTTTCAGAAAACTGAGTCTTAGAGCGGTTAAGCAAAGTTACCCAAGGCTAGAGCTATTAGTGGAGCTAGCTGAGTTCACTGACATTAACCATTAAGCAATACTCATTCTCTGCCCCCACCCTCTGTATCCCTCTGGGCAGGGGAGGAATGTGGGGAGGAGGAGGAGGAGGAACTATGAGAAAATCACAGTGACGGAACGAGAAAGAACTCCAGGTACTTTCTGGTGACTTAGGTCCAACAGGAAAATGGGTAACCAATTAACCTGGGAAATATTCCCACATCCTGTTTTTGAGAGAAAGAAACCATTTTAAAAGTTAGAAATGAGTTGGAACAATGTTGTATTTAAGCTGAGCTCAAGCAACAGGTATTTGTTGAGTGTAGATTTTACTCTGAATTACGTTAGCTTTGCGGTTACTTTATCCTAGCGTTTTGCTGGGTGAATGAGCACAAATCTCGGCCCCACGGGTCAAGGGGCATGGACAGAGCACAGGCTAGGATTTGCTCTGGGAACAGTCCTGGGGCAGAGGACATTCTGGGGGGAGGGACTCCTTCCGTGACGCTGCGGGGAGCCCAGAGCTGGACCCAAAGGACTGGAAGAACCTGGATCTGCAGCGGAAGCAAAGGGCTAAGCGTGCGTCTCCCAGGAGAGACCGCCGGAGTCCCTCCTAAGAAAAGCTTACCAGCCGTTCAGCCAGAGTCTGACCAGGGGCGTGACGGTACTCAGAGCATTAATGGGAATTTCTCCAGCAGTTCTCAAACTCAGCATAAGGGCACCACTTCCGCAGAGCAGAGGAGAGACAGGGCATTGGAACCGGCTTCCCCCTCTCACCCTCCGAGGAATGGATTCACCTCCCTGCGCCCGAGGAGCAAGATGCGCTGCCTGTCTCTCTCCCAGGTCCACACCTCTGCGTGGAATCGCCTGCAGCCCTTGCTTGAGTGGGCACGAGGTGGAAGGGGAGAAGAGAGACAATCCCAGTGATGAGAAAAGGGAGACTGGGACCGAGGGTGAGGGGGCGGCTGGGCAAGGCGAGGAGAGGGCTCCCAGCGCAGGGGCTGGTCCAGATCTGCCCCGGGAGCCAGCTTGGCCGCTCCTCCCGGGTGTGGGTTATGCTGGAGAGGGCAGGGCTCCTGAGTGGAAAGGGGACTGGGATCCATAAGATGAGAGGTAAGGCTGGAGTTTGGGGCAGATGGGGAAGTGTTGTGTTGGTAAAGGAGATTTCAGAACTTTCTGGTGCACTGAGAAACAGTTTCCAGTCATTTGAGAAACAGTTTCCAGTTATTTGTGAGACTGTTTCTTACCTTCAGAATTCATGTTTCTACCCTGGGGGCTGGTTTCCTGACCTATCAAAGGCCTCAAAGAAGCAGTGGTAGAGTTGGTCCCCTCCCTGCACTTCTGTGCTCCCGTCTGCTCTGGGGGGCCCAGGGCGGCTCTGGGCATCAGGTGGGAAGGCAGAGGGGCCTCCTGGACTTCCTGCTGTTGGCATTCAAATTGGTCTCGAAGCGTTGAGAAAGGTCTTCCTTGAGCATTTTGCGGAGAAGAAAATCAATCAAAAATTTAAAAGTGAGAAAAATTCATTAAACACACTTATAACCATGTTACCTTAGGGGAGGCAGGGCGAGGCCAGATTCAGGTCAAGAGAGAGCAACTGGAAAGTGTGTCACAGGGTGTTGTTCACACTCACAGCTCCCTGGGGAGACACAGCAGCCGCCGGGGCCCCGAGGGGAAGCCCCAAGTCAGCCAGGAGGCAGAAAGGGGAACTGTGGGCAAGCACCTTATTGTGGTGTCTGCGGGAAGGAGCAGGGGAGCAGGGTGAGAGGCTTAGAGTTGACTAATTTGAATCATTTCAGAGGCCCCTGGGACACAGGGGCTGTCCCGGCTGTCTGGTACTGCCCTGCGGTGGGTACAGTGCGTCTCCAGGGGCCCGGATGTGAGAGCTGATGAGGCAGGTGGTGGGGTGTGCACTTCATTGGCTGCTCAAGCCAGGGGAACTGACTGGCCTCTGGGCAGGACCCCCACACGTAGTCAGGACGGCATGTAAACAAACTATGTTACACCTGTGAACATAGGGATGAATACCTCATTTTCATATTTTAAGGGACATAAACCTGGGGACATATAAACGTCTCCCCACTTAAGCCAAAATTTGCAGAGTTCGAGCCATTACCTCCTGTCTTATTTGCATGCGAGAGTTCTTAGTTAAGCCGTTGGTAGATGGCTGTCTCCATCTGCAGGAAAGGGCCTGGCAGCCTCTTAGCTTGGAAGCCGCAGCTTCCTTCCCCGGTGTTCCTAGCATCCTGAGAGAAGGTGCAGGTCAAGCTGCCGTGAGGCTCTGGCCGGTAGAATGATGGCTCTCCTGAAGATGCCGCATCCTGACCCCTGTCCTTGGGAATGTTCCCTTCCATGGCAAAAGGGAATTAAGGTGGCAGATGCAACCAAGGTTGCTAATCAGCTGATATTGAGATGGGGTGCCTGAAAAGGGGAAGAGGGAGGCCCGGCTGGCGTGGCTCAGTGGTTGAGCATTGATCTATGAACTAGGAGGTCATGATTGGATTCCCAGTCAGGGCACATGCCCAGGTTGCGGGCTCCTTCCCCAGTGTGGGGCGTGCAGGAGGCAGCCAATCAATGATTCTCTCTTGATGTTTCTATGTCTCTCTCCCTCTCCCTTCCTCTCTGAAATCAGTAAAAATATATATTTTTTTAAAAAAAGACTGACTGCTAACATCTTGCCATCACTTTCCGTTCTGTCTCCGTACCCGCCCACACAGCAAATATGTAGCAGTTACCATGTGCAGGGCACTGTGCACCTATGAAGTCCTTGAGTCTTAAAAGGACCCTTTTAGGTAGATTTCAAAAAGCTGTGGTACTTGGATATTGGAGTTATTCCAAAATGTGTTGGAACAATTCAATTTTAAAAAAATCATTGTGCCAGAAAATACATCTTTTACAATTATTTGAACTTCCGGGAAGGGGGGGGGGGGCGGGAGAGGGGAGGAGGAATTGTAGATGTCCACCTTAAAGTGTACATGGGAGTGCATAGTTTCGAAGAACTCTTTCTGCGGGTAAGTAGCTCGAGTTTGTAAAGGACCATTCTAGGCTCTCGCAGGTGTGTCTTCCCTAGGTGATGTGCCCGGGATCACTGAAGAGGTTGGTGGGGGTGGTGGGCTGGGGACAGATGTGATGAATCAGTTACAGGAGTGCCTGTCATTATCCTGAAAGAATCCTGGGACATAACTTAAAGGAAAATCAAAACGAGAGACTGAATAGAAAGGAGTTCAGCTCAGGGAAGGTCCAGATGGACGGGCACTGAGTAACCAGGCTGTGCTCTCCAGCATCCCAGGCGGTCCCTCCCTCAAACGCCATCCCAACCCGTCATCTCCCCTTTCGTATTTACTTGATGTTCTTAATGATGCCTCCTCCTTAACGTCAGACACTAAGTGTTAAATTTACTCTATGATCTATATAGCAATGTGGGGAGGCCGGGGGGGGGGGGAGAGACTCATTCTGTTTTACCAGGAATGCATTAAGCAAGCAGACACTTCTTTTCCTCTTTTGGGAACCAAATGAACGTCATAGCAGAAGTTTCATGGTGTATGGGATCCAAAATGAGCGGAGATGTAGTTCTAAGGTTGTCTAATAGACTAGTGCAGAGGTGAGGCCAAAAGCAGTGGCAATGGGAAATCTACCATATGTAGAAAAGAGATGCCCTGGATGTAATTTATTCAAACTGATTATTGCCACCAGTCAAATTCAGCTGTAACCCCACCTTTCACCTTTCAGAAAACAGCATTCTCTAACTCACAGGAATAAGTACGTTGGTTCTATGGTGTCTCTTGAATCTATCCTCTCCAAGAGTAAATACAGAAAGCGTAGAAATGTTAGAATTTGCTCTGATCAATAGCTCAACTGAAGTTGCAGAAGTGCTTCTTCAGGGTGGTGCAGTGCTCACTCAGTTCACTTATTTGGCTATTTTTCCTTCCAAATGTCCATGCTAATACTTGGCATGGTAGAAAAAATCCTTAGTGAATGATTTTTCTTGCTTTGGTTCCTTTTCAAACCTGGTGACACAGGGATTAGAGCTTGGGCTTTGAAGCCAGAGGGGCATGCGGTGAAGATGATCATTAGTAACTGGCTGTGAAGCTTGGCTGGTGCAGAGTGTGGTGATGTGCCCTCCTCACAGGACTGCTGGGAGGAATCAAAGGCCATGGTGGCAATACATGGTGGCCAATATTATCCTTTTGATCTGTAATTTGGTTTCTGAATAGACTGACTGCCGGCAAAGACCTTATGCAGAAAACTGATACAAATCTCTTGGCTGTTATTTTTTCATTTGTATAATCATAAACTGATGTTCTGGCTTTAAACCATTATTGGTAGTTTGGTTACTGAAACCATTTCACCCATTTGATTAACTATTTAGATAATAAAGCATTTACAAACACCATCTCATTTAATTCTCATGAGAACTTACGAGTCAACCAAAACAAAGAGTATTATCCTTCTTCCCATTTAGGGAAGTGAAAAGTGAGTTTAAAGGACACTAAATAACTCTCACCTTTGTTCTTCTTTTCCTCTCTCATCCGTCTTCTAAGCACTAAAATCACACATTCTTATCAGGGCCCATTGTAAACGTTCCTCTTCTCTTTTCAGAGGAAAAGAACTCATTCTTCTGAGACCTTCTGTAGCACTTGAAGTGTGAACCATATAATTTAGCACCTTATTATTGTGTCTTTCATTTCTTTCCAATGAAGTGTGTGTGTGTGTGTGTGTGTGTGCGCGCGCGCGCACGCAATATATAAAAAATATATAAATGTAATTTAACTCTGCCTAGCAAGACAAGAAACCTCTCAAGGTTAAGGCTTGTACAGCTTAAATAGATTTTGGGTCTTACTACCCAGCCCCTTCCCCCCTTCACAGTCCCCAGCCCAGAACTGTACTCAGAGCAAGTGCCTGGTGTAAACAGGATTGATTCCCAGAAGGTTTACCTGAAACGATGACCTAGAAAATCCATGGCGGGATAAAAATGGAGACTCGCTCCTTAGGGACTGTCATCTAAGAAGCAGAATAAAATGTTCTTGGGAAATTGAAATGCAAAAAACCAAACATGGACAGGAACACATCACTTCTATGCAGCTTGTAGCGCTGACTCTGGCAATGCGCACCGTGCCCCTGTGACTGTGACCAGGACATGCCTTCAGTCACAGTGTCTCCAGTCTTGCCACTGCGACCCTGTGCAGATGGGCACATCCTTCTGTGGCTTTATGACACTCTGTTCTCCCTCCTGAAGTGATGAGAATTGTCTAAAAAAATAAATAACTCTTAACTGAGGGAAGCTAAATATCAACTGATATTTTTGGAGGCTCTCTTAAATTAGGACAGCTGAGTTTAATGGAAAAATAAACATGTTTCGTTCTGAATATCAGTTGCATATTGCTGCATACTGAATATCAACCTACAGAGAATTTTCCCTTTTATCACTTTTCTCCCTGTTTTTATATGGTTTATTATATAATCAAATAGATACTCCTTGTAAATTCCAAATGGCAAGGCATTATTGGGGTTCTTTTATAACATAAAATTCCAGATTTTTTCCAGTGATTTTCGTGACCAGGATTCCTATCTCCTAGACCAGTGGTCGGCAAACTCATTAGTCAACAGAGCCAAATATCAACAGTGCAACAATTGAAATTTCTTTTGAGAGCCAAATTTTTTAAACTTAAATTTCTTCTAACTCCACTTCTTCAAAATAGACTCGCCCAGGCCGTGGTATTTTGTGGAAGAGCCACACTCAAGGGGCCAAAGAGCCACATGTGGCTCGCGAGCCGCAGTTTGCTGACCATGGTCCTAGACCACGGTTCCTCATACAGTGAAGATGACAAGGCCCTTGAGGATTGTCTAGTTCTGGGGGATCCTGTTCTCCAGGGGAATGCTCCTCAATCTTTGAGGTGCATAGGAATCAACTCGGAATTCTGTTTCATAGATCTGCATGTTAACAGAGAAGTGGTGCTTGTACGCCTGGTCCACACACCGCATTTTGGGTAGCAATGTTCGAGAATTGGGGCTCAGTGGGAAGACAGGTCCCTGAAAGTTTGGCCAAAGATTCTTATGTGGAAGCAAATGTGATCTCCATCACTGGAGGTCAGAGAAGTCTTTAAATTCTAGATGTCCCTGCTTTAAAGGGAAGGCAAGCTGGGGAAGACCTGAGTTTTTGGAGAAAAAAAAATGAGTAGCAGCTATTCCTTCTCCTCCCTCTTCCCCTACTCCTCCTCTTCCTTCTTTTTCATGCCTGATAGAGACCAGGGGATCAATGTGTTAACACTCGTCCCTTCTGCCATTAATATTATCTCTGTGACTAACTAGCTGTGGGGCCATAGGTAAACCACTGGAAATGCTGCAATAACCAATGAACATATACTCCACGCGATCTGTATGGCATCTGGTCTGGTGCACCTCACTGCCTTTAGCCCCAGCAGTCCTTACAAACCGTGTCATTGTGAGGCAGAGCTTCTTTGACCCCCCAGAATGCTTTAGTGTGGGACCACCTTCCTGTCCAAGAACTTGTCATTCATTTTATCATGTGGACACTGATAGATCATGCGATACAAGCTGCCATTGTAGACCTTGGCAATCATTTAGAATGGGAGCTTTAGGTTCCAAGAGGAGGACCCCCAGGACCTCAGAGCTGGAAGGGAGGTAGCTTCTTCTTGGGGTATATGTATTAAGAAATGACGAGTGCCTGGGAGCTCTCCCTGGTGCTGCTTAAGTCTTCTCCCAAGTCTGCTTTCCACAGAACCCTCTCTTGAATTTCTGCTCTTTTGTCTAAAGCATCCATCTAATTCCTTGCTTGTAAATGTGCCCTGCATGGACTTTTCTGCTTGATTATATTTCATATTTATTTCTGGCCAATATTTGGAGCCTTTTGTCTTGCCTTGGAAAAAGTAGTGAGGTCTTTAAGCTCTTTCTTTGGGGACTGATCTAAACCATTAAACTCTATCTATCTATCTATCTATCTATCTATCTATCTATCTATCTATCATCTATCATCTCTCTGTCATCTCTGCTTTAATTTGATGTTCTTGACAAGGAAAGGAAAAGAAAGTTCATTGTGGCCATATATTCATAAACAAAATAAGGCAGAGGCACATAGTAGGTGTTAATGCTCTTTAAAAATTTGTGTAAGACTTACATAAAACAAAATCAACTGTTTAAAAGTGTACAGTTCAGTGGCATCTAGTAAAGTCACACTGTTGTATAACCACCACCTCTACCCAGTTCCAAAAAATAAAACCCACCACATACCTTTTGAAAGCTGAATGAAAGCAAAGATTACTTGGGTGATGCAGAAGAAACTTCTGTCACTTATTGGATTCACTGGGCAATTTATTGACTCTAATAACTGTAAATCTCTGAACTATATGAATACTTTTTATCTTTGTTTTGTATTTGCCTAGGTCAGTGGTCAGCAAACTCATTAGTCAACAGAGCCAAATATCAACAGTACAACGATTGAAATTTCTTTTGAGAGCCGAAAACCGACTTCTGCGCATGGGCCACGAAGTTTCAATTGCACTGTATGCGTGCACCTGCACGTGGTATTTTGTGGAAGAGCCACATTCAAGGGGCCAAAGAACCTCATGTGGCTCGTGAGCCGCAGTTTGCCCACCACTGGCCTAGGTAGCAATGAAAATAATGATAATACCAGTTACTATTCATGGAATATTATTCTACTATATGCCAGACACTTTAAATATATTGTCCTATTTAAGCCTCAGAACAATCTAATGAAATAAGTACTATTATTAACTTTTGACAGAAAAGAACACTGAAGCGCTGAGAATTCAATTAACTTGCCCAAGGCCACACCGATATGGAGTGGCAGAGCTGAGGCTTAATCCAGGACCTGATCTCTTAATCACAGCAAAATATTGCTTCGTGTGGACACGTCCTTGTTATCTGTGACAAGCGTGAATTTTGTTAAACTCTCAGCACACAAAATATTGGCTACATGTACACTCAAGATTGGAAACATGGAAACAAGGAATGAGAAGCTAACAAAACACCAGAAATCTTCCCAGAACTTTTAAAATCATGATTTATAACTATTACCTCCTTTCTCTTGCATAACCGATTTCTCTTCCTTTAGTGGATCACTGCCGGCAAAAAAGAAACCTGCTCTAATGTCCATTTTAAAAACAAATATCAAAACCTCTCTTGCCCTAACCGGTTTGGCCCAGTGGATAGAGCATCGACCTGTGGACTGAAGGGACTGAAGGGTCCCAGGTTCGATTCCAGTCAAGGGCATGTACCTTGGTTGCAGGCACATCCCCAGTAGAGAGTGTGCAGGAGGTTGATCGATGTTTCTCTCTCATTGATGTTTCTGACTCTCTATCCCTCTCCCTTTCTCTCTGTAAAAAAAATCAATAAAATATATTTTTTAAAAAGCCCACAAAAAACCTCTCTTGATTCCACATCCCGCTTTTCTGGCTACCTTCCTATTTTTCTGCTCCCCTTCACTACACTATGCTCACTGCTTCTTCATTCATCTCCCTTCTTTCCCCCAATCTACTCCAATAGAGATTGTGTCCCCACCGCTCCCCTGATACAGCCCTCGTAAAGGTCACAAATGACCTCCATGTTATTAAACCCATCACTTACGTTTTAGGCCTTCACTTGTGAAACTTTCATCAGCCTTTGACTCAGTTGGCCATTGGGTCAGCACTTCTTGAAACTCTTCTTTTGCCTTCTGTCATCATCCTCGCCTGGTTCTCTTTCAACTACACAGTCGCCTCCTTCTCACTCTCCTTCCCTGGTTCTTGGTTCTGATTCTAGGCACCTGGTTCCCCCTCCTCCGCCCAGGGCTTAGTTCTGGGACCCAGGCCATTCCCCATCCGCATGTCTTCCCCCGGTGACCTCATCCAGTCCCATGGTTCCCAGTGCTCCTTCTATAGCGCACACTGTGACATGACATCTGCTCAGACTCCCCCAAAACTTTACACGCATAGTTTTAGCTGCCACCTTGATATTTCTTCTTAAGGTTTAATGGGCATTTCATACTTAACACGTCCAAGACTGAGTTCTTGATTTGAGCCCCTAAACTTGCTCTTTCCACAGAGTTCTCCATCTCATAAATGACATCATAGTTTACCCAGCTGCTCAGATTAAAACAACAATAACAACCACCTTGATTTCTCTTTCCTCCATTCCTAACTAATTCATGACAAATTGGCTTAACTAACTCTACCTTTACATTATATCAGAAATCAGTTGATCTCTATGTATTCCCATCTCCCCTGTAACCATGGTAATCCAAGCCATCATCATCCCTCACTACTACAATAGCCTTACATCTGGTTTGTTTGCTTGTTCGTATGTCCTCCTGTCATTCATTCTGAAAACTGCCACCAGAGCAAATCAGATCAGGTGATCCCCCTGCTTAAAACTGTCCTTAGGTTCTTATCTCAATTAAAACTGAAATGCTTTTCTGCAGCTTTCAAGCTCCTGCATACACTGCCCTCGAAGTTCACCTAGTTCCCTACTCTCCCTTTCCTTCTAAGCTCTACCACACCAGCTTTCTTTCTAGTTCCACATATGCCAAGCCCCTTCTTTCCTGGCTGTTCCTTCTGCCTGTGATTCATTTCTTCTAGATTTTAAAAAATTATATATTTTTATTGATTTCAGAGAGGAAGGGAGAGGGAGAGAGAGATAGAAACAGCTATGATAAGAGAGACTAATGAGTCAGCCTCCTGCATACCCCACACTGAGGATTGAGCCTGAAACCCAGGCATGTGCCCTGACTGGGAATCGAACTGTGACCTCCTGGTTCATAGATCGACACTCAACCACTGAGCCACGCTGGCTGGGCTCTCTTAGATTTTTACATAGCTGACTTTAGATCATTCATGTGTCAAATATCACCTTCCTGGAGAAGTCTATGCTAACTATCCTTTCTGAACTAGTCACCAAGCTCCATACCGGTCACTATCATATGGCTTCTTTTGTTTTCTCCATGATCCTCATCACTATCTAAAAATGCTTTGTTTTCTTGTTTATTATCTCTTAAGATATAAGCTCCGTGAGTGCATAGACCACACTAACAACTGTACCCCTCACGCCTAGAACAGCGCCTGACACAGTCTAAGTGCTCAGGAGATGAGGGAATTGAGGCTCAAAAAATAACTTGCCCCAAACCATCCAGTTAGTAAGGGATGAATCCAAAATTTGAACCCAAGTCTTTTTACTATAAGTCCTGGAGTTCTTTTTTTACATGATAATTCATGTAATATATATTTTATGTAAATGAATCACCTGGCTTTTTATTATTCATAATCCTACCTAATAAAATGGTAATATGTAAATTACCATCACTCCACTACGCCCACGATTGGGCCAGAGGGAGGCGCAGGGGGCGGGACTCGGGGTGGCCGGGTAGCCGATTGGGCCGGCAGGATGCTGAGCTCGCGTTGCCAGTGGTGCGAGCTCAGCGTCTGCGCCATGGCTGTGCTGCGGAACAGGAGGGACCTCTGGGGCAGCGAGCTCACGTCCCGCCGCGGACCATCAAAAGCGGGGGAGCTGGGTGCCTGGTGCACCAGCAGACAGGCACCCAGCTCCCCCGCGATCAAAAGCGAAAGCGTGTAGGGGACCCTACATGTGCATGATTCAATCATGCACTGGGCCTCTAGTTGTGAAATAATAGAAAATATATATTGGTCTCTGCCCTGGGTTCCTGACACAGAGCTCCTAAAACCCTTGTGATTTCTGAAGCGGTAGAACTGTTAGGGGCAGCTTTTGCTTTAATGTATTTGGGTTTTGATCCCTGTTCCTAACACAGGGCTCCTGAAACCCTTGTAATTTCCTGGGCGATAAAGGTGTCTTTTGTTCTAACGAGGTGACTCTGGGTGGGGTCTTGCATGCTGGTCGGTCTCAGGGAAGACCAAACCATGATTGGAAGCTTGGGATTTTCAACCCCAACCCCCATTCTCTTGAGAAGGGGGAGGTTTGAAAATGGAGTTAGTGGTCGCTCATGCTTATGTGATGAAGCCTCCAGAAAAAACCCAAAAGGACGGGGTTCAGAGAGCTTCAGGTTGGTGAACAAGTGGAGGTGCTGGAGGGCGGTGCCCGTGAAGAGGACATGGAGCTCCGTGCACCTTCCCACAGGCCAGGTCTTCCACCTGGGTGCTTATCTGTGTCTCTTAACATACCCTTTTTATAATAAACCAATAAACATAAGTAAACTGTTTTCTTGAGTTCCTTGAGCTGCTGTAGGAAGTTACTCGAACCCCAGGAGGGGGTCATGGAACCTCTGATTTATATGGTGGATTGGCCAGAAGCACAGGGACAACCTGGACTTGTGATTGGAATCTGAAGTGAGGTGGGACCAGTCTCGTGGGGCTGAGTCCTTAACCTGTGGGATCTGACACTATCTCCAGGTAGGTAGTGTCAGAATTGAGTTAAAATGTATAGCACCCAGCTGCTGTCACGGGGCAATTGCTTATTTGGGGAAAAACCTCCACACATTTGGTGACAGGAAGTGTCAGAAGTGAGTGTTCCCCGTGAGTAAAAAAGGAAAGACTCACAGGAAAGAAAAACACAGGTGGAGGGGAAACCAGGTAGTTTTTCCTGATTCAATAATGTTTATAAAAAAACTAACTAACATGAAAATTTCCCCCTTTTCTTGCTCTAAAATGTTATTACAGTTGCATACACACATCACACTTTAAATTAATTGCTATATATCTGGAAAATATTTTTGTAGTAATACACTTTTTGTTGTTGTTGTTGTCAATCTTCACCCGAAGATATTTTTCTGTTGATTTTTTTTTTTTAGAGAGAGCGAAAGAGAATGGGAGAGACAGAGAGAAACATCGATGTGAGATGTTTGCCTTCTGCACTCACCCCGACCTGGGGCCTGGGATTGAGCCTGCAACCGAGGTACATGCCCTTGACCGGAATCAAACTGGGACCCTTCAGTCTGTGGGCCCACGCTCTATCCACTGAGCCAAACTAGCTAGGGCACACTTTCTATTTAAATATATATATATACATATAATTGATTTTAGAGAGGGGGAGAGAGATAGAAGCATTAATGATGAGAGAGAGAGAATCATTGATCGGCTGCCTTCTGCATGCCCCCTTCCCCCCCTACTGGGGATAGAGTCCACAACCAGGCATGTGCCCTTGACTAGAATTGAACCTAGAGTCCTTCAGTCCACAGGCTGATGCTCTATCCACTGAGCCAAACTGATTAGGGCACACTTTCTATTTTTAATGAGCTAAAACTGACAGAAAAAGCCATTTACTGATTTTAAAAAACATATTGAGAGAGAGAGAGATTTGTTGTTAATGCATTCATTGGTTGAGTCTTGCGCCCTGACTGGGGATCGAACCTGCAACCTTGGTTTATCAGGAAGATGCTCTAACCAACTGCACTACTAAGCCAGGGCTATATACTGATTTATTTTTTATTTTTGGTCAGAAATTTATTAAAATATATTTGGAACAATTTATTTTGTAGTCAATCCTTTTACATTCTCTTGAACAAAATTGGTTTTTAAATGAGAGTCTTAAATTCTCTAAAAAAAGGTTTCATAATGCCATTCTCAAATGGAGGAATTGTGGTTTGCTAAGCACACATTTTGAATGTGCCCGAAATAGAAATACAGAAATATGTATGTTCTAGGAGGAAAAGCAATAATACGACTCTTAAATAAATAACCTGAGGATTTTCAAAATAATAGGTACATGTACTTAAAAACTACTCTATGATTTTCCCCCTCATAACTCTAGGTTTTTCTTTTAACTTTTTGCATCTAAGAAAGACATGTACTTAGTTTGTAAAGTCCAGTGTGCTGGTACTGATGTTCCTTGGCCTTTCGCTGTTAGATTTTATCTGTTGTCTTCACCTAGGAGCATGAGGATTCATTCAGCTTTCTAGATGCTTCGGTCTACCTTCTGCCACATACACCTCTTCTCCCCCAATCTTCTCAATATAGTGACATAACACTTTTTGATTAAACTAATAATGTTTACATAATGTCTGTTGTTCACAGCTGAGCCAAGTATGATTGTACAACTGGTTTTTTGTTGTTTTTTTTTTTACTCTTGGCATGAATAATTGCTTCTTTTGGCCATTGCTCCGTTCTTTTTGTGCTTTCCCCTAATTCATCTACAAACTTTCTGAATGAACTATAATTTCCCTCACTGTGGTCAGACACATGGGAAATCTGTTTCTCTCTCTCTCTTTCTCATGGTCTTGGGATAGCCTCCCTGTGGTGCTCCTCTTGTGTCCGTCTCCTCTGGTTGCTCTCCATGAGGCCCGTGGACATTAGTCCTGGCGTTCCTTAGATTAGATTCCTAAGAATGCCTTTTGCTATTACCTTGGAGTGGATCTTTCACTTTCTGGGCCCGTGTTTATTTCTTTTTGGTTTATATTATCCTACTAGAGGCCCGGTGCATGAAAATTCATGCACTGGAGGGGATGTCACCCGGCCTGCCCCCCTCACAGTCCGGGAGCCCTCAGGGGCAGGAGGCAACCAGCGATCAGGGGAAGGCGACGCCCCATCACACCTCTGCTGCTGCCACTGCCGGCAGCGCAAGCCTCGGCCGGCCCTGGTTACCTGAGCCTCAGGCAGCCATGGGTGGCTGAGAAGCCACCATCTGAGGCTTGCCTGTGCCTTGGGTTAGCCCTGGGTGGCTGGGCAGCTGCTATCTGAGGCTTGCCTGCACCTCGGGCCGGCCATGGGCTGCTGGGGGGCTGAAGGGGACTGGAGGACTTGGGCGCCGTGCACCTGCAGCCCCAGCAGGACTGAGGGGACTGGGCGCCGCCATCTTTGAGGGTGGGGCAGTCAATTAGCACATTCCCTCCTTATTGTCTGTGGGTGCCACCATCTTTGTGACAGTGTGAGGGTCAATTAGCATATTCCCTCTTTATTAGATAGGATGGTTTACATTTTGCAGTAAATTCCTCAAAAGGGTACATATAGGGAACATTTTTTTGAATTAGCACATATGAATATGTCCTTATTTTGCCCTCAGACTTAATGGGTAGTTTAACTGGGTGTGGAGTTCTGGGATCGAAATAAGTTTCTCTCAGAATTTTGAATGTACTGATCTTTCTTCCAGTGTTACTATTGAGAAATCTCACATCATTCTGACTCCTACCTCTTTGTATGTGATATATAGGGTATCCCAAAAGTGTATAGACACTTGAACAGCTGATAACTCACTTAATTTTTAAAATGAGCTGTATGTTAGTTAACAAACACTGACTTTATAATAATTCAAAGTGTGTGTACATTTTTTTGGGGGGAGATTTTAGGATCTTCTCTTTATCTTTAGTGTTCTGAAATTTTAAAATGACTTGCCTTGGTAAGGGTCTTTTTTCATTTACTATGCCAGGTACTTGGTGGTTCTGTTCAATCTAGATACGCATGTTTCCTCAGTTAAAATGAGTTCTACTCATTTTTTGGGGTATAATTTCTGCAACTTTAGGGGACTTATTATGGGCCATTTTATTAGTTGTCCTGCCCTTCAATATTGCTCGGAAGAAATGCCTATGTTGAAGATTTTTAAAAAGCTTTATTTATAATTTTCTCTCTTTAAACTTCATAAAAGCTGATAGATTTTGTGAAAATTTTTCTACTAATACCACTATTATTTTCTCCCCTTAGAAAAAAGGTAGACTCTTCTTTGGAAAAATATTACTATTATTATTTTATTGATTTCAGAGAGGAAGGGAGAAGGAGAGGGAGAGGGAGAGGGAGATAGAAACATCAATGATGAGAGAGAATCATTGATTGGCTGCCTCCTGCATGCCCCCTACTGGGGATTGAGCTGCAGCCCAGGCACGTGCCTTTGACCAGAATCAAACCTGGGATCCTTCAGTCCACAGGCAGATGCTCTATCTACAGAGCAAAATCAGCTAGGGCTCTTCCTTGGAAAAATAAATGTCTAATTGATTATGTTAAGGTTTTAAACTTAAAATGAATTAGCAATACTTTTGTATTTGTCACTGACACCTCTCCAAAAAAGATGTTCTGACTTTTAAAGTGTATCTCCATGTATAAAATAAAATAGTTGAATGAATATTAATTGTTTGCTCACTGTTCTGTCTAGATTTGGGGGAAAGTACTCCCTAACTTCTGATGTAAAAGACAGGCGGAGATACTCATCAGGAGTAGGGCCACATCCACTCTTTTTTTAAAATATATTTTATTGACTTTTTACAGAGAGGAAAGGAGAGGGATAGAGAGTTAGAAACATCAATGAGAGAGAAACATCGATTCAGCTGCCTTCTGCACACTCCCTACCGGAGATGTGCCCACAACCAAGGTAAATGCCCTTGACCGGAATTGAACCTGGGACCCTTGAGTCCACAGGCCGATGCTCTATCTACTGAGCCAAACCAGTTAAGGCCACATCCACTCTTGATGCTGAGATCAGGGTAGACGGGTGGAGGAAAGAATCTTAGGGAGAACCCAGGTCAGGGGTAGTGGGGCTAGGGAGGTAGAAGTCTTCCTTACGCTGGCGAGGCTTTGAAATCTTATTTTATGGTTCATGACAATGAACTAAACAACTAACAGCAAGGGCCAAATCATTGTCTGGTGACGGTGGAGATGGTGGTGGTCATTGATTCCTGGCATTGCTGGCTGCCAAAATAAGCTTGCTGTCTCAAAATAGGAGATGTTCATTGTGAGAAGAATGACTTCAACTGGCAGTGGGAGGAAGAAGGATGGGCCAGTGATGTCATTTCTACCTCTCCCAGAGCACCAAATACATAAGCCTTTCCCCTTTTAAGGTCCTGGTGGATACTTATTTGGTTGAATCATATAGGTGGGGCAGGAAGGATTCAGATAAATAAGGCAGCGGCCAACCTGTGACAATCTCACT
Organism: Cnephaeus nilssonii; assembly: GCF_951640355.1. Taxonomy (NCBI): domain Eukaryota; kingdom Metazoa; phylum Chordata; class Mammalia; order Chiroptera; family Vespertilionidae; genus Cnephaeus; species Cnephaeus nilssonii. The sequence goes on from NC_137075.1 coordinate 59,622,598, forward strand.
CATTGTTCTTGGAGAAGAGAGACCTTGTCATTTGTGTTAGGTGCAGCCAAAAATGATCCAGGATATTAGGAGCTGGATACATACATTGACTAGGACATTGATAACTACATGCAAAGGAAAGATGGTTATGGGGTGTGGCTGACACCAGAAGGATACTTAGAATTGTTCCAAGATAAGCAACATCAGTAATAGTGTGAGGAATGAGTCAACCAGATTAATTATGTAATTTTGTTCCATAAGTACTAGTAAGATAGTTGAGCGAATATTAATTTTGGGTTTCAGGAAAAAGTAATAAAATTTATATGATATTAGATAATAAATGACATTAAAATAGTAACTAAAATAGTATTCTAAGCTTTTTACATGAACTGGTGCTTTTGATCTTTATTAGAACCCAATGAGGTAGATGCTACATTAGCCTCATTTTTACAGATAAAACTGAGTCAAAGAGAGGTTAGGTGACTTGCCCAAGCACATACCAATGGTTTCCAGCAACTTTACAGCATGGATCCTTCTAAGGGAAAAAATGTGTTAAATTTATTATTTGTACAGGGGAGAGAAAGCTATTTCCTGAGTATGTAGTAATTATAACCTACGAAATGACAATGTGGGGCTCCAGGTCCTGAGAGAAAATCCTACAACTCATTCACATTGCCTTGGGAAGTCTGTTATATGTGCATGAAAATGGTGAATGTATCCAAATGCTGGAGGGGAAACAAGAGAAATTCTTGCTATCATGTAAGAGCAACTGCATAATATTAATTTATTTTAAGTGCAGGATATGTATTAACTATTAATTAGGACTTACATATATATATCACTCTATATACCTTTGGCTGGCAAGCATGCACTAATAAAGAACTTGCTTTAGTTTCATTATTTAAGGAGATGCTCCAATCCCAAAACAGTTTTAGCTCTGTATATTGCAAAATAAAGATTCTTTTATCAGATTCATTTGGAAGATTACAATAAATCCTCACTCTTTTGTTTGTGTAGACCTGAGATAAAGGTTTAGAAATCAGATAGCATGTTAAAATTAGCTTGCTGTCTCAAAATAATTTTTAAATATGTTTCTATTCTTATTCTTTGATATATGCTATCCTTGGGGAAGGGAAGGGGAAGGGGAAGGAAACAACATTTATTTAGGTCTCACTATGCCACACATTCTACATATTGAAGTTTGTGAATGAACTCAGCCTCTTGTGGTCGCTGGTTAACGCACAGGCTGTGGCATCAGAGGTGCCCAGATTCAAATTCAAGCTCTAGCACTGAACAGCTTTGGGATCTTGAACAAGCCTCAGTTTTACTCAGACATTGTTGCAATAAAGGAATAAAATACTGCAGGTAAAGCATTTAGCACAGGGCCTGACACATAAACATTGGCTATTATGACAACAAGTCAAGGTGAGGTGAGTGAGGCACTTGTCTCAAGTGCAAAATTTAAGGGGGTTCCCCAAAAGCTCAGTCATGAAGGTAATATTTTAATGCAGTATTTTCAAAATCAATGATAAACAAAGAACAGGACTGATAGTTCTGATTTTTCCTTCTCCCAGCTTCAGTGTGGCTTGGCATGGCATTGTACACTGTAGCATGTATGTTGCATGTATTATTGTGCAATGGGTATTGTCATTTATCTTGTTGTTGGACAGAAGTAAAAGATGTCTTTTAATATTCTTACCTGTGAGGGTCACTGTTCAATAATGTACGACTTGGCCGAGAAGCCGAAACAAGAGCATCCGTTGATGTGCGGCTTCATTGTCTAAACTGGTGTCATAACAAGGTAAATAAACACAAATGTTTGCGGAACTGTCTTGAACTGGGCCATTGTGGCATGAAATTTCAGAATAGCTTAAAGACATATATGTATATAGAGTTCATATGAAAAGTAATACAATAATTAATAAGTAATACAAGAATAAACTCTGTGTTTCACATACTCACAACTGTTAACTACATTTGCCCCACCCTTTATAGATCTTATTTTTCTGAAATTTGTTGGAAAGAAATGTTTTCCCAAATCAATGTGCAATGGAATTTTCCATAATGCTCCCCCTGCACTAAACTGGGTTTTGGATGAATCCATTTTATTATAAGGTTAGTCTAGAATTTCTGCCCATAAACTCTTTGGAAAAATCTTGCTTTATTCCAGATTTCACCCTCTGGAGAGTAGTGTTATGTTCTTGTATGCTATTTCAACACAACCCAGGCTGACTGCCTTCTTGTGTTCACCAGCAATTATGTAAGTTAAGACACAAGTAACACTTCCCAAATCAACACTACTAGGAAGAATCTTTTTATTTAAAAATATTTTTATTGATTTCAGAGAGGAAGGGAGAGAAACAGAGAAAGAGATAGAAACATCAATGATGAGAGAGAATCATTGATCGGCTGCCTCCTGCATGCCCCACACTGGGGATGGAGCCCACAACCTGGGCATGTGCCCTGACCTGGAATTCAACTGCGACCTCCTGGTTCATAGGTCAACGCTCAACCACTGAGCCACACTGACTGGGCAGGGAAGAATCTTTTAATGTTTTATGCTTTCCCTCCTGGTTGTGCCTTAATTATAGTTTCTTTTAAACATCTTTGTGAGATAGATAAGACACCAACAAGTTCATAAGCAAAACATAGTATTTGAGAGAATTAGCTAGCACATGAAGGGAAATTATTAGTAAAAACAAATAAGTCAAATACAGTTTACTCAAAACATATGAAAAATCCATTCTTTCTACATAAAAAAAAAGGAAAAAGTGGGCTTTCCTTAATTCTAAGATGTTACTACTATCAACAAAGAAAAGCCATAAAGAATACCATGTATTGTATTAACTGATTGTTAACCCAAGGTTTTAGTTGGTTATGAAGAGAATAATGTCCCAGGTCTGAACCCCACCTTTGCTCAATGTAAGATTTCTCTTATTTGATGAATTTTTTTTTAAGGAAATGGATATCGTGATGATGAAATTAATGGCAGGATTTAGAATGAGTTAATGCAAAATGATATGTTGTGCTCTCCATTTCTTTTTTAAAAATATGTTTTCATTGATTTTTAGAGAGAGAGGAAGTGGGAGAGATAGAAACATCGGCTGCCTCCTGCATGTCCCCTACTGGGAATTGAGCCCACAACCCGGGCATGTGCCCTGACTGGGAATCGAACCAGTAACCTCTTGGTTCCTGGGTCAATGCTCAAGCGCTTAGCCACACCAGCCGGGTAATGCTCTCCATTTCTTCATGACTGCAACAGTACCTGTAGACGTAGAGACCATTTGCCCCTATCTTGAAAATGTCCACTGGCATTAGAAACCTCTCTATGGGTCTTATTTTTCACCTTCCCTACACTGACAAACTTCTCTACAGCGTGACCTACACTTGCTCTTGCATTTATCCAGTTGCCAATCTTTTTTTTTTAAACCCACAGCAGTCTGACAGCTGGAGAATACTTTTCCTGACTGTTGTTAGGACCTGTCACCTTGAACCTTTCCCTCTGGAGCGTCCCTGACATTGTGCTTATTCTTACGCCTCTGGTTCTTCCTCAATGTTCCCTTTGTTGGATCCCTCTTCCTCTTTTTGGACCTTATATCTGACCATTCTTAGTAGGTCAATCCTCTGGCACCGTATCACTAGAGAGGGACACTGTGTGACACCAGGTGACAGGCCTCACAATGGATCTTGACACCCCACGGAGGTGTAAGCCTTGGTTGAGAATTGCTGACTCTAAGGTAAAGTGCTCACTCGTTTCTGGCCTGCAGGGCTCACCACCTTCCTGGCCTGCTTCCCAGCCCTTTTACAAAAACCACTTCTGACCTATGCAAGCCCTTGGCCTTTATCTAATGAGCCTGCTTGCTGGCCTCACAGATGCCCTGTACATCATGTCCCCATGACTAGCAGTGGTGCTGAGACACAGGGAAGACCGGAGCTCAGTTATGCAATCAATAAAGACCTTAAAAAAATCTCCACAGTATCCAGCACCCTATACTGCACAGGGTATTTGTATGTAATGACTGGTTAGTGAATTGTATGACAGCTAACACGTTTATAAAATTGCTCTCTTTGATGAACTATTTTTGGTAACCTTTGCCAGTATAAAATAATTTGTGAGGAATCATAGCTTTTACATTTAAAGTAACACAGAAAAATCTATTTCCTGTAATGAGTCATTATCAAACGATTCTGGAGAAACAGTTCTTTGACATTTATTCTACAGAAATCGGGTAAGAGTTGGAGAAACCAGGGTAGGTTTGAATCATTGTGCACTAAGTTTCATCCCCTCGGATCCAAAACAATCACCTGGAAAGGAAAAGAGAAAAGTCAGAAGTGGGGAGTCACGGGTCTGGTTTAAGGCTACCGACGGTGAAACTGCAGGATTCCTCCTGAGGAATTCCGTTTGAAAGAGCTACAATTTTGTCTTCTTGTTAATGAATTCTTTTTAATGTTAGATTTTACTTATGTTAATTGGTATGGTTTTTGAGAAATAAATTAGTCAACCTACCAGTACATAGAAGGGTGTATATAGGTGACAAGGCCCCCTCACCTCCCAGCCCCTCTCCTTCTCTACCCTTGAGAGTGATGGAGTCTTGTGGCAAGTAATGCAACCAAGTTATGCTCTGAAGGCCAGCGGAGTAGCAGGAAGGAGTTTCCTGTTTAACTGATGTTACTCTGAGAACTAGAAGGATCCACTATTACCCTCCTAGGAATCCAGGAATGGGTGCCCTGAGGTTCTGACTCCAGGAGGCGTGGCAGGGTGGAGCTGGGACCTGGGGAGAGAGTGGAATAGTAAGCAGAGAGAGGACGTGAGGCAGAGGGGTCTCGCAGGTGCCCATCTGAGTTGCACTCCCTTCACACTGGAAGGCATCCTGATTGGGGCCAGGCAAGAAACATATGAGCGTTTCTCCGGACTGGGTGGTGGGCTGTGTTTGAATGGGCACTTTCCAGTAACACCTGCACACTCTTCCAGACATAGTGACAAGTTGCATGTGTTTCAAATATATTGCCATTGGCAAAAAGTTACTGGGGATACTGTTATCACTATGCCATAGGATTCAATTCAATACATGTATATTTACTGAGTGCATACCACGTGACAGGCAGTGGGAAGCTAAGGGGGAAAAGGAAAGAATCATCACTGTGCTAAAGGGATGCATCACAAGTCTCAAGGTCATGAACTCTCCTCAGCACAATGGCAGTGGCACACGTGTCTGTGATTATTTGATTGCCGTGTCTCAGGCTGTAGCCTCTATGAGAGCAGAGAGCAGGTGTCTTTTCCTTCTCCACCACTGTGTCTTAGCTCAGAGTGAGGCAGTTTCTAGCATTTGGCAGGCATCCAATAAATGTTGCCGGCTGAAAGAATGTTAGGGATGCATGAACCTTTTGTAGGGGGGAGTATTATCCGGTTTTATAGGTGTCGAAACAGCCACAGAATACCCAAGACCACACAGAAATAACTGCTGGAACGAGGACTCCAAAAACAGCTCAGTTTAGCTTCACAACCCAGGGTCTTTCTACCACGTCACGCTCCTTCCCCGGGGTGGCGGGGCTCAGGCTGGTGCGGAAGGCAGACAGGAAAACCTCTCCTGCGTGAATACCAGCAACACGGAAGAGGTACGAACGGGAGGCGGCGAGGCAGGCAAAGGTGGGGGTCCCCAACTCTGCTTAAATTAAATCCCGCTCGCCGAGCGGAAGCAACATTACGAGTGGATTGGCTTGTGTATGCTGCTTAGAATGCAGATAGAAAGGAAGGTGCAAAGAGTTAGGACGCCCCGGGAGTTGGGGATGAGGCGGAAGGGAGAAGGAAAGGAGGTGAGAAAGAGGGGTGGTAGCAGGGTCTGTCTGTTGCGGGGAGGCACAATCCTTGCTCCCTGCGGCGGGTATCAAGGTGCTTCACCAAATGACACCTGGCAGGCGCGAGGGTACGTTCACCTGCACAGGCGGGGCGTCGGCGCCGAGCTGTTTCCCAGTCAGTGGCCTAAGAAAATAACTCGCCCCCATGTGCCAGGGTGGGTGGAAATAAATAATGCTTTTTTTTTTTTTTTTTTTTTTTTTTTTGTGGGAAAGAGGTTTCGTACATAAGGATATTAGAGCTCCGAAGAGAATCACAGTGCAACCGCCACGGCTATTATCCTCATCAGGCACCATTTCAACACCTCTCGGTTCAAGTCCGCCAGCCCTGCGCCAGGGTTTATTGTCCTACAAGCGAGATCCCCGCCCGCCCAGTCCGGGCGCGGGGAGGGGAGCGCGGCGGCCACCGGCGGCGAGAGGAGAGGCTATTTTGGGTGTGGGAACGCGGCGCGCGGAGGGCGGCGCCGGGCTGGGCGCGGGCGCGCGGGGAAAGCCTCCAGCTCGGGCTGCCACGGCAACCGCGTCCAGGCAACGCGCCCGGAAGCCGCTCGGGCGGCGCGCGGCGGCTCGCGTCCCCCGGGAGCCGCGAACCCGGCCGGGCCGCGCGCCGGGCCAGGCGGCAGGCGCGCGCTGATTGGACGGCGCTCCCCGCGGCGCGGGCCCGCAGCCGGGCTCCCCGCACAGCCCGCGCCGGCGGCCACCGCACCCAGCCGCGCCCGCGAGGACAAGGGGAGCCGCGGCGCGCCCGCCCCCCCGCGAGGGTGAGTGCCGCGTCCCGGGCCCCCCCCGACTGGGCATCCTGCGGTCCGGGGCGGCCGGTGACCTTGGGGCAGCCCCCGGGGAGATATACTTGGGGGACACGGAGAGACGCGCGTGGCCCAGGCGACCCGCTGCCGGCGAGAGGGTTAACTGCTTGCTGACGCGCAGGAATGAAGTTGGGCACAAAGCGCAACCGACATTGTTGCATTTTTTTTTTTGCGGGGGCTGGGGAGAGGCTGCATGCAAGCAAACCCACAGAAGCCCCGAGGGATTGTTTGGAGGAGCTAGGGTGGTGCACACATTGCCAGGGAGCCGAGTGACCTTGGACGGGTCAACTAACCCCCCACCCGCTTAGTTAAAAGAAGAGGCTTGGGTTCCTCGCAGTTCCACGGTGCTGTTGTGCCATTGCACTGTGAGGCGTCAAAGGGCCCCAAAGTACTGGCTCTGCAGGGACAGGATATACAGGGCTTAACTATGTATATTGTACACGGGTGTCCATTAATTGGTTCTCAAGTGGCCAGGAATGTTATAGTTTTATAGACGATTATGGAGAGAAAGCGGTAGGTGGTCCAGAGAGTGACTTCTCAAGATGCCCAGGTGAAAACCTCTTGGGTGCTCTAAAGTCAGGAAGGAAATCAGGGTTATACTCCTGAGTTCTTTCCTGTAGTTAATCTAATAGGAAACTTTGTATTTGAATAGATAGAATCAAGACCCAATAGTGGCAGGCAGCAGCAAATTAAATGAGTCATTTCTTCAATATGCATGAGGGAGGTTTTGTGTGTGTGTGTGTGTGTGTGTGGTGCACGGGAGTGCCTGGCTGGGATCACGCCTTCATCTTATTGTCTGTGTATGTCAGTTTTAGAAATTATTTCATAGGAGTCACCAGAAATAATGCTAGCATGACTTGAATCCACAGAAGTGCAGCTCTCTCTGAAGCCGAGGCAGCTTGCTCTTAAATAAGAGTTGGGTTTGTGAAAGTAAATATATTCTTTACTGAGAACCATCCCTAGGATTTGCACATGTCTCAGCCTTCAGGACCCTGGCATGGAGTGTGTGTGTGTGTGTGTGTGTGTGTGTGTGTGTGTGTTGCTCCTGAGACCCGGCTGTGACACCTCTTCTATTTTTAGCATTGGCTGGTGCTAACAAGACCCGCAGGCCCCCTTCTGCATTCTCAGCTCATACACTGCGAGGGAAGGGAGGGAATCCCTGGTCCTTCTCACAGCCTCTGGGGTTGACCCTTCTCGCTTTCTGCTCCGAGGCTGTCCTTGGTATTCATTCCAGTCTGGTTTCATCTGTATAAAAAGGTGGGTGGGGAAGACAGCATTCTCCGTGTTAATGAATAAGCTCCTGCAAGCTTGTTTACCTGAGGGTTTAATAATCTTTAATGGCTTACATGTTAGAAATCTGAGAGCATCCAGACAGAAACATTCTTACTCCCCAGGAAATCAGCCACTAAGCCTATAAACCCTTAACCAATCACACCTCACACACCAGGAACCCTCATCAACTTCAGCCACCTCTCTCTAGGCCACTAACCTGTGTGTCTCCAACCCACCTTTCCGTCTCCTTTCTTACATCCTACAGCCATACTCCCGGTTTTCACTTTTCTGAGGCGGATCCCATCTCCTGTCTCCGCCCCCCCATCACCCCTCCTCCCACCCCAGCCCTCTCCCATCTCACCGAAACATGGATTGGCCTTCCCCTGGCTTCTCAGAGCCACCTCCAAACCATGAACCCACCACTGACAAAGTCTTTAGAGAGCATGCTGCCTGCTTGTGCCTCACACCGTCCTTCTCACCTCTCATCAGTGCTTGCCAAACCTGCTGGCTCCTCAGGATCACCTGGAGCATTTTGGAAAAAATGTGGCTCTTTAGACTCTCCCAAACATTCCACATTAGAATCATCAAGGTAGCAAGACGTATGAATTCTTATTTTAAAAACAGCACCCCCCCCCCAAAAAAAAAAAAAAAGGAAGGGGGAGAGAAAACAGCTACCCCGGTGAATCTGATGTACACACAGGTTTGGAATCACTTCACTTGATGCTACAAAAAAAGTAGCAGCCCTGTCAGGGGTGGCTCAGTGGTTGAGCGTTGACCTGTGAACCAGGAGGTTATGGTTCGATTCCCGGTCAGGGCACATGCCTGGGTTGTGGGCTCGATCCCCAGTGGGGGGCGTGCAGGAGGCAGCCAATTGATGATTCTCTCTCATCATTGATGTTTCTATCTCTCTCTCCCTCTCCCTTCCTCTCTGAAATCAATAAAAATTTTTTTTTTTTTTTTAAGTAACCAACAGGCACAAGCAACTGGCTTGGTTCTCTTTTGTACCTTGTCTCTTGCCAGTGACTTGGGGGATTATGTTGAGGCTCTATTAATTCAATGACCTTGAAGTTCCTCAAGGTCCTCAACATCAACTCCCATGGCTTGTTTAGTCTTGGGATTTTTTTCCCACCTTTAAGATCTGGACTTCACCTTGGACTTCAGCCTGGTTATCTGACTTCCTCCGCCCCCCCCTCCCCCCAGCATCTCCCCCTACACACACACACACACACACTGCACCAAGTTTCAGCCATCACTGAGGACTCTGGTCCTTTCATTGCTAGCTGTTCACTCCCTTTATGGCTCCATTTCTCCACTTGGACCTTATATATTGCCAGCCATTTCAGTTCTGTCTGGAATTCCAGAACCTTTGTCTTAACAAGTTGGACTTCTCATATGGCAGTCCTCAATCCAAGATCACCCTCATTATCTGCTTTTTCTTCTCCAGCCTGCCAAGTTATCTAGGAGAAAGTCACAAAGACGGGAAGACTGATTCCATTCAACATTTATGCTGGCTCTACTCTAATTTCACCAAGGTCTAGCTTTTCTGTGGAAAACAAAAAATAAAAATCCTTGGTTAATTAGCTCTGGACTGCATTCTTTTAGAGATTATGCCAGACTTTTCCATTCCTTAAACTTCTAGTCAGTTTCCTTTCAGGAGATAGCCTTTCTTCATCGATAAGATCAAGGACTAGAGGCCCCGTGCATGAAAATTCATGCACTGGAGGGGGTTCCCTCAGCCCAGCCTGCCCCCTCTCACAGCCTGGGAGCCCTGGCGATCAGGGGAAGGTGACACCCCATCACACCTCTGCTGCTGCCACTGCCGCAGCACAAGACTCTGGCGGCCCTGGGCAGCTGGGCAGCTTCCATCTGAGGCTTGTCTATGCCTTGGGCCAGCCCTGGGCGGCTGGGGGGCTGAGGGAACTGGGCACCACCATCTTGTGGCTATGGGCACTGCCATCTTTGAGGGCGAGACAGTCAATTAGCATATTCCCTCCTTATTGGCTGCAGCACCGCCATCTTTGAGGGCGGGGTAGTCAATTAGCATATTTTCTCCTTATTGGCTGCAGACACTGCCATCTTTGAGGGCGGGGTAGTCAATTAGCATATTCCCTCCTTATTGGCTGTAGGTGCTGCCATCTTTGTGACAGTGTGAGGGTCAATTAGCATATTCCCTATTTATTAGATAGGATATCCATGTCCCAGTTGAGTGCCCTCTCCCTCAGTATAAGCTCCCAAAGTACCCTCCTCACTTAAGCCTTTGTCTTTACCCACTTTTGTCCTGCTTTGTTTTCTTTCTCCAGGGAAGAAAATATTTCTCATTCCCTTCCCCAAATTAACCTACATGCACTCCACACTCTCCTGTCTCTGGATTTCTTCCCTTCCTCCTCGCCTCTTTTGGAAACTTGCTCCATTTGTTATTCCCTTTCTTCAGTTTCTTCCGTCCCTCCTTACCCTTCCCAGCCTTCCCCTCACCATATAGTCAAGTAAGTCATCATTCTCATAATAGAAGGCACCGTGCTGGCGTCCCAGCTCTGTCCAGTAGGACTTTCTTCGATGATGCAAATATTTGATATCTGCGCTGTCCAACATGGGAATCCCTAGCCATGTGCAACTGCTGCGCATGTGAAATGTGGCCAGTGACACCGAGGAATTGAATCTCTAATTTTTGTCAATTTTAAATTAATTCAAATCCTATTTAAGTAGTCCTGTGGGCTCCGGTATGAGGCAGCAGTTCTGTGTTGTATGAAGCCCCTGTGTTGACTGCCCATCTCTCCTCTGGCCTCGCCCTCACTTTCTGTGGAAACTGCTTTCTTGCCCGGCTCCTGGGGAGGGGTCCTGGTTGCAGAGCTGAGACCCTTCCCCACCTTGGTTTCTGCCCTGTGTCTGCCCCCGGCAGCCACTGTCCTCCTGAGCCTCTCTCTATTCTTGTCTCTGGTTCTCCAGGTGCGACTCAGGCCTCATTTCTCTCCTTCACCCTCCTGACGTCTGAACGTAGGATTATGTGGGATCCTGGGCGCCTTTTCCTCTTCCAACATTAGTTGTTAACGGACAGTTAGTTATCTGGTGCCATACTGGGCACTGTGCTTCACTTGTATTATGTCCTGTAACCCTCGCTCCAACTCTGTGAAGCAGATAGTCTTATCGTTCCTGCTGTGTAGGTGAGGAAATTGAGGCAGGGAGAAATGAGAACAGCTTAAGGAAGGCACAGTTAGGGAACAGAGTGGCAATATGACCTCAGAGCCCTGCTGTTAACCAGGTTGTACTCAGGCCTCCCAGACGGCTTCAAAGCTACATGTGTGGCTCTGCCCTCCCCAAATTCCATTCAGAATCTGATACCCACAAGCCTATTTGTCTCAAAACAGCTCTTCATCCTAGCTTCCTTAATCCTTTTTCCCAGATACCTTTTGCTCCAGTTCTACAATATTAACTACTTACCTTACTTGCTTTATCCTTCCCGCTCTATCACATTCTCTCTCTCCACACACGTGTTTAGATGTATGCATACCTGCGTATGTTCTTGTAATTTTTCTTGAACCGTTTTCAGAGTTACTTGTAGACACGGTCCTCTTTACCTCCCCACTTATAACACTGAATAACATCCTAAAAAACACACACAAGGACATTTTCTTGCATAACAAGTATCCAAAATTAAGAAATTAACGTGGATTCTGTACTATTGTCTAGTCTACAGATTTATTCAGGTGTCACCAGTAGTCAGAAGAATGTCTTTTATAGCAAAAAGGGGGTAAATATTTTTTTAAAAGTCTCTTCCTGGCCCAGGATCCAATCCGGGATCTTGTCCTGTGTTAGTTGTCGTGCCTCTTTAGTTTCCCGCCATCTAGCACTTTCCTCAGTTGTCCTTTGTCTTTCACGACCTTGACACTTTAGGAGGGTACAGGCTGGTTATTTTGTGGAGTACCCCTCAACTTGGGTTCTTTGGGTGTTTTCTCATGATAGATCCGGGTTATCCATTATTAGGGAGGCGGCCTATAGGGGAGATACTGTGTCCTCAGTACCTCCTTAATGGTTTTTGTGCTATCATTTTTCTCTCTGTAACCTGCTCTCGATCACTTGGGTTATTCTGACTTTTCTCTTCTTCACACTCCCACATCCAGTTGGTCATTGAGTGTTGAGGGTGTTGTGGCCCTTGCACCGTCTCCCTCAAAATGTCCCTTCCTGCCTGGCCAGTGTGGCTCAGTGGTTGAGCATCGACCTGTAAACCAGGAGGTCAGGGTTGGATTCCCAGTCAGGGAACATGCCCGGGTTGTGGGCGTGGTCCCCAGTAGGGGTCATGCCGGAGGCAGCCGATCAATGATTCTCTCTCATCATTGATGTTTCTCTCTCTCTCTCCCTCTCTCTGAAATTAAAAAAAACACACACAACACATAAAAATAATTTTTTAAAATGTCCCTTCCTTTCTGGTTCTACTGTCTCTCTCCTGCTCCAGACTGTTGTGGAGTCCAGGCCTCTGAGTACAGTCCCAGTCCCAGTCCCAGTCTCAGCCTTGTCTTTCACTGCTTACCAACAGGAACCCGTGTACGTGGTAATTTGCACTCGTCAATACTTCCTCTACTTTGTCCTCCCTGCACCCTTTCTCATCTGCTTGCATTTACCTAACGCACCCCTTTAAATATCCAGCTCAAACACCTGCTGCTCAAATGCTTTTCTTGATGGCCAAGTTCAAACTGAGCCTGCCTTCCGTTCAGAGGCAAGGCCTGGTGTGTAGCGCTCACGTGGCCTGTCCCAGCCTCTCCAGCTTGCATTGAGCTGAAGCTCCTGAGTGCGGGGGCTGTGTCTTGTTCAGCACTGTAGAGCTCTGTGAGTATTTGTTGAGTGCACTGAATTACTTGATTAAAATCATTGAGCGCATGCACAGAATGACCATAGAGTGGTCTGCTAGCACCGGGTGCGTGACGGTGGGTGAGACCTATGCCTTCCTCCAAAGGAAGGAGGAGGAGAGGATGGTGATTCAGAAATAGGGCCTTTCAGCCAAACGATGGGTGATTCGAAAAGGTATTCCCACGTTGTAAGTGGAATAAAGGATTTTCCCCTGGTGACACCTTAATTTTGTGTAATTGTGTCAAAACAAAGAAACCACATATTTGATTTTAAAAAAAAGAGAGTAGAGAAATCTAACATAGTATATTTTAAATGGCCCATCTATTTCTTCACGTCTGAAACGAGCAGCTGAATGTGTGAGGAGCCGTGTCTCAGGCTCACGTCCTCCCTTCGGAGCCCCCAGACACCTGTCTCTCTCCTCTCATTGTCTGGCCCACTCTCTGCTCTGCCAGCAGCCACCTTCCTCCCCCATCCTCCTTCACGCTTTCTCCTCTTCTTTATTTCACTCTTTTTGCCTGTTCCTTTCTCTCGATGCCTCTTCTATTTTCCTCCTTCTCCTTATATTGATGACTTTATTATTGTTATTATTTTTACTCTTTAGCTGTGGTTATGTGCCATGGGTGTGTTTTTTCTTTTCTTTTCTTTTAATCCTCGCCCAAGGACATGCTTAGAGAGAGACGGAGGAAGGGAGGGAGGGAGGGAGGGAGGGAGGGAGGGAGAGAGAGAGAGAGAGAGAGAGAGAGAGAGAGAGAGAGAGAGAGAAAGAGAGAGAGGGAAACACAGATGTGAGAAACATTGATTGGTTGCTGACTGGGGATCAACCCCGCAACCCAGGCTTATGCCCTGATGGGAATGGAACTGGCAACCTCTCGGGTGCACGGACGTCACTCAACCAACTGAGCCACTACAGCCAGGGGTTTCTGACATAAAAGCAGGTGAAAGAAGAGAAAACAGTTGCTTTTCATTACTCCGTGGTCATTTGTTGATCCCCCCCTGTCCCCCCGCCCAGGGGTCAATGATTCTTGGTATGTTAAAAATGTAGTTATCGTTGACAATAAAACGGTGTATTTGATTAGCTTGCGGGCACACCAGGAGAGTTACTGGGAATGTGCTGGCTGACAAAATGTGCTGGCCTGAATTTTTCAGTCTGTGTTCAGGCACAATTGGCGTTTGGGATCGGAAATCAGGTTTGAGGGTGGCGAGTGGTGGAGGTTATTGGAACGACAGTTCTCCTCCTGAAGACGTGCCTGTCCTTGCTGGCTGGCCATCAGCTTTTCCCTCTTAAGAATGCTTTTGTGCCGATAACATCTCTGGATAGAGTAGCTCCAGAAGTGAAGGCAAGAGAATCTGCTGCTTAGCTGAGTGAGGCTTAAATAAAAAGCCTGTTTATGTGGGCGAGAATGTGTGGGGGCTGCTGTCGCATTATGGGATTCTTAAAATGGTTTAACCGGGAAGATGTTATTCAGAAACCCCTCGTGGCTTCAGCTTGTTTTTGTTTATTTCAGGTTTCTTTGCTCCCCATTTTTAATTACCTCTCAGAGGACTCAGGAGGCCTCCCCTGCTCTCTCTAAAATAGTTATAAAATTAATGCATTGGACTCAAGCTGTTATTACGAATAAGAGAGTCTCTCATGGACTCCCGGTTTTTCAGCGGAGAAGTCCGGCCCCTCCCACTGGGGATGAGAAAAAGGGCGGAGGCTGGAGGCTGGGACTTTGTTCCAAGCCCAAATCCTGAGCTTTTCAGGTAGAAAGTCATACAGGGAGAACCCCAGAGTCACAATTAGCAGTCTGCCTGCATGAGTATATGAAGTCATGCCTCCCTCCTGGATGATCCTTGGTGCATCTGGGGGTGTTGGTAGTTTAGGAGGTAGTTTGCACCAGCTTTTAATAATATTTCTTCTGTTCTAGCTGTTGCATTTGGCAGATTCCCTTTTCAACATTTGGTCATGTGTCTTCTCTAATGCTGGAAAGAAAAGTTGCCAAATATAGCCGTTGATCATAATAAAACACCCTAACAGTAGTATTAAGACACTTCTCTTTTGGTGCGCGTGCACGCATGTGTGAGCGCCCGTGCAGGGCAACCTGAAGCCGTCTGCCAAGCTCACAGCTGGAGGGGACCTTGAGTCAGCCATCGATATGTCATTTGGGCAGAGCGACTCGGTAATTAAAACAACGGGCCTTACCAAATTAGAAAAACAAGCCAATGAACAAACATTTAGGGGTGTCTGTGAAGAGATGCTGTGCTGGGTTACATAGGGGTTACAGATTCATATGGTATGCAGCCCCTGCTGTCCCCTGCAGCTCAGTTGGGAGGCATAATCCATGAAAACTTCAAGTAACAATAGAAGACTTAAATAGCATTTCAAAATAGCTGTTATTAATAGATGGGAAAAAAACCAATCTGTTTTATTTTGCAGGGGTTCTCTTAAAAACATTAACACTATTCTAAGCTGTAGAATAGATTAAAACAACATCAGTTGCCCTGGCCAGTGTTTCTCAGTGGTTAGAGCATTGGCCTGGGCACCGAAGGGTTGCAGGTTCAATTCCTGGTCAAGGGTACATACCTGGGTTTCAGGTTCAATCCCTGGCCCTGGTCCAGATGCATGTGGGAGGCAACCAATCAATGTATCTCTCTCACATGGATGTCTGTCTGTCTGTCTCTCTCTTTCTCTCTCCCCACCCCCCATCCCTTCCACTCTCTCTAAAAATCTACGGAAAAAATATCCTCTTGTGAGGATTAACAACAACAACAAAAACACACACACCACAAAACAACAACATCAGTGGCCAATGAGTTCTAGGAGTCTGGATGCTTCCAGCCCATTTGTGACCCCATGTGGACCTGACGTGTCTGTTGCAGGTTGACCAGATCCCATCCATCATGCAGCAATCTCTGCACTGGCTGGAAGCAGAGAGAGCGCGCGAGAGCGAGAGTGAGAGAGAGAAACATTGATGTGAGAGAGACACATCACTTCCCACATGCACCCCAACATCTGGGCCGGGGATGGAAACTGCAACTGAGGTACACGCCCTTGACTGGGAATCGAACCCGAGACCCTTTGGTCCGAGGGCCGACATTCTAACCACTGAGCAAAACTGGCCAGGGCTCTGACTTTCTTATCAGTCTAGATACTTTGATTTTGGAATTAGTCCCTGGCCTCAGTGACACAGCCCTCCTCCTCCTCCTCCTTGTACTGAAAACAAATGATTTACCCAAACACCAGCTATTCACACGTCAGAACAATCCCACCAATTTGGCACAGGGTGTGGTGGGGGAGCAGAGTTAAAGAGAGCCACAAACCCAAGGAAGCATCCATTCATGGAGAGAGGGGTCCGGTGGTGGGTCAGATAGGAGAGGAAGGGAAGCTGTGCATACAAAGGTGCAGGGTTGTCTTGACCTTGACCTTGACCTTGACCGCACCATCTATCTCTGCTGGCTCAGGTTCCGGTGCTCCTTACATTGGGGAGGAGGAGGAGGAAGAGGAGAGGACATGACAAGGATGGACTTAAAATTTTGCCAGGTTCTTTTAAATGCATTAAGTTAAAATGTTTGTGCTACCTACACTGTGCTGCCCTGGCACAAAGTTCTGGTTTCCAGGCTCTGATTGTGGTTCTATCTAGTACTGTAGATCTCTGTTCCCATCTTGTTCTTTTTAACAAACCTTAACGTTAAGCTAGCACGTAAATATTTCCTGTGCAGCTTCATAGCCTCTGTAACCATTATTTCAAATAGCCATCCTCCTGAGTGGATGTGCCATGTTTTATTAACTACTCTTTCATTGTTGGACATTTAACCAATAGCCATTTGTGAACATATCATGGTTTATTCACCCACTTGCCTGATGACGGGTGTTCGGTCCTCCCTGGCCCACTTTTTCGCTCTTGGAAACAATGCTGCCTTAAGTATTCTTGTGTTTCTTTGTGAACATGTTTGAGAAATTTGGGGGGAAATTATTGAGTCACGGGGTTTGGGTCCCCTTTAGTTTTTCTAGATATTGAAGATGGCTTTCCAACGTGGTGGTGACGATTCCCATTCCCACCTGGTGTACCCGTTGTTCCGTATATGTTCCTGTCAATTCGTGGTCTTGCCACTCCGCATTTTGGCCAGCCTGATGGGATGAAATGGTATCTTGTGACAAATTAGATTTATTTTATAATTTGCTTACCCTGGCTAGAACAGAGCCACTGTTATTAGGGAAAAAATAGTTCTTACTCTGTCTTCAGTATTCTTTAAAGGTAAATTAAAAAATTCTTTTGAGCCCTAGCCAGTTTGGCTCAGTGGATAGAGTGCCAGCCCATGGATTGAAGGGTTCCGGGTTCAATTCTGGCCAAGAGCACACACCTCGGTTGTAGGTTCCCCAGCCCTGGTCGGGGTGTGTGCAGGAGACAACCAATCGATGTGGATGTCTCTCTCTGTCTCTCCCTCTCCCTTCTACTCTCTCTAAAAATCAATGGGAAAATATCCTGGGGAGAGGATTAACCAAAAAAAAAAAAAAATTCTTTTGAGATGTTTTCTAAGCAAGACAATTATTTAGAAGTCTATTAAATGACTTAAAAGTTAGATTATAAAATAAATAATTAAAAATTTTTAAATAAATTAAAAATATTCCTAGTAAGCTGCACTATATATACACGCTATATAACTTGGTGTCGAATCCCAGCTGACAACAACTGGCACCTGGCTGGTGGCTACTGTGTTCTGTTGGTTAAGAATAAGTCACAGGTCACACCTAACTCAAGGGGAGAGGATCACACAAGGTGTGAAGTCCCAGAACATGGGGGTCATGGGGGCCACTTTATGTAAGAGTCTGTCCCCCACAATGGAAACCATGTTGTGATCATCACATTTCAGTGACATGGGTTTAGATATTCATCTCTGTTAGGACCCTTAGAGATGATCAGATTTCCCTGAGACTGACGTATGCCAGCTCGGTTCCCATTGAGGTGTAATTCCAGTTGTTAATTCACGATGAGAATAGTAGCTGCAGGTAGACTGGGTCTTGAGTTTGCTGATTGCCCCATGTTCCCTTTTTATGCACAGCCACATGGGAAGCTAAATGATGTGCTTGGTGAATGTGGGCTCAGGGCAAGAGTTGTGGGTCCGATTATCTTAGTGGGTAGTGTCTTTGGACTATGAGAGCTTACTCATCTCTTTCCATTAGAGTTGACTGGAGAAGGGGAATCAGCAAGAGTGGCCCAGGATGAGGCTGGAAGAGTGGGTTAGGTCAGAGTGCGTTGAGAGTAAAGCAAGTAGAGATAGTGTTGGAGTGTGGAGGAGAAAAGGCATGGAACTACCTTTCTATTCTCTACTTTGGAACATCTTACCCATTCTCATCAGTGCTTCCCTGACCTGGCTGCTACCCAAGAAAAAGGAGGCCCTCTCTTTTTTCCTCCCATTTAGCTTTTTATGTTTAAAAACACTCTAATTTGAGGTATAATTGACATATAACATTATATTAATTTCAGGTGTACAACATAATGAATTGATAGTTGTATGTATTGCAAAATCACAATAATAAATCTAGTTGACATCTGGCATTATTATGAAAATATTTTCTGGGTGATGAGAACTTTTAAGATTGACTTTCTTAGCAACTTTCAGGAAGCAATACAGTATTGTTAACTATAGTCATCATGCTGCACATTATATCCCCAGGACTTATTTTATAACTGGAAGTCGGTACCTTTTGACCACCTTCACCAATTTTTTGCACCCACCAAACCCCACCTCTGGCAACCACCAACCTGTTCTCTGTATCTATGAGCTTGGGGTTTTTTTGTTTGTTTGTTTTAATTTTTGTTTTCAGATCCCACATGTAAGTGAGATTGTATGGTGAGTGTCTTTCTCTGCCTGACTTATTTCACTTAGCGTAATGCTCTTGAGGTCCATCCATATTGTCACAAGTGGTAGGATTTTTTGTTTTGTTTTGTCAATACTCACCTGAGGATGTTTTTCCATTGCTTTTTCAGAGAGAGTGGAAGGGAAGAAGGGGGAGGGAAGGAAGGAGGGAGGGAAGGAGGAAGGGAGAGAGAGAGAGAGAGAGAGAGAGAGAGAGATCAATTGGTTGCCTCCTGCATGCACCTGAACTGGGCTGGGGATCTACACTCAACCTGCAACCCAGGTATGTGCCCTTGACAGGGAATCAAACCCATGACCCTTTGGTATGTGGACAATACTCTAACCACTGAGCAATGCCAGCCAGGGTGCAAGTGGCAAGATTTCATTCTTTTTTATGGCTGAGTAAAATTTTATTCTGTGTATATAGCACATTTTCTTTAACCATTCATCAGTCAGTGGCCACTTAAGTTGCTACCATATTTTGGATATTGTAAATAACGCTGCACTAAACATGGGTTGCACATATGTTTTCCAATTAGTGTTTTCTTCCCATGTGTTTTTGTTCACATGGTTCCTAAGCCACTACCCCATTGTTTCTTGGTTGGTTTAGACGTCTACCTTTCTCTGTAGGCTGTGAAGCCCTTGAGGCAGGGAATGTGTTGGATAGTGTTGGGTGTGGAGGAGAAAAGGTGTGGAACTACCTCTCTGTTCTCTACTTTGGAAAATCTTACCCATTCTCATCAGCGCCTCCCTGACCTAGCTGCTGCCCAAGAAAAATGATTAGATTATTGGCTACATAATAGATACCAAATAACTATTTCTTAGGTTAGTTATTCTGTGGATTAATACCTCAACTAAAGTATTTTACAGCTTTAAAATGATAAAGATTATATGAACAGCTTCTACACTGTCCTAATTTTAAGTAGTAAATGGCAGAAATTATTTATCTTTTTAAAAATATTTTTATTAATTTTAAAGAGAGAGGAAGGGAGAGAGAGAGAAACATTGATGAGAGAGAGAAGCATCGATCGGCTGCCTCCTGCATGCCCCTTACTGGGGATCGAGCCTGCAACTCCAGCATGTGCCCTGACTGGGAATTGAACCAGCACCTTCTTGGTGTATGGGATGATGCTCAACCAACTGAGACACATGGGCAGGGCAGAAATTATTTATCTTTACTGAAGAACTTCTTTGGCATCATAGCTTATTTAGTATGAATCACTTTTTTTCTTAAATGTAATTTGTTTAAATTTGAAGTTCTGTATCTAGGAAAGTGAAATGTTCACATTGCAAAACTAAAAATAACATACTGGAGAGATGATGCCAAAACAATGGTTTCAATCAGAAATGCTTTCTGAATCCAGCATCTAATGAGAACTCATTACTGAATCAGATCATGGTTAGTAGGCATTCATTGTTTTAAGCCAATTAATAACAGTTTTGAGAAACCTAAGTAATGGAATATTTTTAAAACCCTCCAGTTTTGCTCAGATTTCTAATGTGTTGTGATGATCAAATGTTCCTTATATGCAAGATGTAATATGAATGATTATATCTTACAACAAAGTTTTAATGAATATTATCCTCACTAGAGACCCAGAAATTCATGTGGGGGGTTGTGGGAGGGTCCCTCAGCCCCGCCTGCACCCTCTCCAATCCGGGACCCCTTGGGGGATATCCGACTGCCTCTTGCAATCTGGGACTGCTGGCTTCTAACCGCTCGCCTGCTTGCCTGCCTGCCTGATCGCCCCTAACCACCTCTGCCTGCCTGCCTGATTGCCCCAACCACCTCTGCCTACCTGCCAGATCGCCCCTAACTGCTCCCCTGCTGGCCTGATCGCCCCTAACCACCTCTGCCTCACCCCACACCTGGGACCCAGGATTCCCTCCTCTAGCTGGTCGCAGGCATCTGGGCTTCCCTCCCTCTGGCCAGCCGCAGGCACCCAGGACCCAGGCCGGCTTTGCCCAGGCTGGCCGCAACTGCAGGGGACAGTGGGTGGGCGGCTTGGGGACAGCGGGGCAGGTGACTTGTCCCTCTCCTGGGCCTCAGCCTGGCTGGTCCCCATTCCTCTCTCGTGAGCACATTTGTGCCTGGCTGGTCCCCATTCTTCTCTCCCCAGTGTTGAGTGTCTGAACAGTTACTGCGTGACGGCGTGAGGGTGTGATGATGGTTTGCATATTAGCTCTTTATTATATAGGATTCTCTTAGTGGATAGACAGGTTTCCTCAAATCAGATCCCACTGCTCATAAATTATTAGATTCATGTTAGAAACAAGTGCTTTTATTTTGCTGTATAATTTACTAAATTTGCTGAGATCAAATTTACTAAGGAAGCCTCCTGTAATTTCTAGGGAGAAGTACAAGCTTGAATAAGCCTGGTACAGAAACTGTCTTATTTCTATAAAAGTGATTTCTGAAGCTTGAAATACAGATATGGGATGAGGAAACTTCAGGAAACTACATTTAACAGTCCTTGTTAGTCTGTCTCACCAGGCTTAGTGATATTAATTTCAGGAACATTTGACTTTGCTTGATTCTTTTCTCCTTATTTGGAAACATCTTCTGTTTATTGCACACATAAGTCATAAGGTCTTTAATAATATAACTGATCAGTGTGTCAGCATAATTTATGGTCCACTTAGCAACTTAATAGTATGCTTTAGAGATCATTTAAGCTCTAGATATAAACTGTTAAATAATTTAATGCTTATTTTTTCAACAGATGTGAATTATTAAAAAAGAAAAATGGCCCAGCGGAGCACTGTATTTCCTTCTCTTGTCACCAAGGAAAGGTATAATATATGGAAAATATGCATCTAAGGTATACTTTTTCTTTTTACCAATCCCATAGAGGCTGCTAGTGGGAGTGATGGCCTTTGTAAATGAAACTGTGTGATAGCTGTTTCATTATCCAGGAAGGGTTTTGTTCAAGGGCAAGGGCAGTAGTGTTGTGTAGCCTCTCCAGCTTTCAATTTGTCGGATACTGTGGGCCACTCTGAGACCACGAGAGGTGAAGGCTTCACACTAGCCCTGCAGTACCGATGTACTTTTGGTCAACAGTAAAATATAATTCTGGACACATGGGGGACTGAGGTCTCTGTGAGCCCTTTTAAACCAGAAGTTGCAAATTGGGTGTCCATAGGCCAATATTGGCTTGTGGACATACATTGTTTGATCTACTACATCACCTTAAATACTTTTTAAATTAGTTGTTATCACTTAACAATCAGGTGATTTCTCATACGAGTCTGGATTTTCTGGCTCTTCTTGAATATCAGGTGATTTGGAAAAGTGGACCTGGCATTCCCAGATGGTCACTCAGAGGTGGAGCAGAATTGTGGCTCCTTTTAGTTGAGGACTGCCCTTTCCAATCCTCCAAAGTCTCCCCCCCCACCCCACTCCCTATTGCATCATCCAGTGTGCTTCACTCATTTATGTTACCTGCCTGACCTTTGTAGGCATTTGGGTTTGTAACCACTGCTTTATGAGGAGAAAGGAGATTTTATTAATAAGCATGTCAGGAGATTTTATTAATAAGCTTGATCTTTTTTTTTTAAGATTTTTAAAAATTGATTTTTAGAGAGAGGGGAAATGAAAGGGAAAGAGAGAGAGAAACATCGATCGACTGCCTCCTGCACATCCCCCTAGCAGGGATTGAGCCCACAATCGGGCATGTGTCCTGATCAGGAATTGAACCCGAACCTTTTGGTGCACAGGAATGATGCCCGACCAACTGAGCCACACTGGCCAGGGCAATAAGCTTGATCTTGATAACACAGCTTATACTGGGAAGACAAGTCAGTGTGCCCAGTTCCGACAGCCTCTTGCTTTTAGAGGTCATGGAACCTGCTACCAGCACACTTGACTCTCTGGGTACGATTGTTGAAAGATGCTGCCCAGCTCACGAAGGAAAGTCTTTGGGGCAGAAACCCTGCCCCTAACTTCACTGAGCTTGTAGGGACAGATAATTTGCATTTTCTGCTCTGGGAAGTCTTGAATCTGGCTTTAACCGTGACCTTTTCCCTGATTAACAACCCCAGTAACATGGCTCCTTCCCGCAGACGCGTCAGAACCATGCCCCGACACAGCCAGTCCCTGACCATGGCACCCTACACTGTAAACCTCATGGAGCAGCTGGAAGACAGGATCCTGTGCCACGAGAAAACAACCGCCGCCCTCGTAGAGCACGCCTTCCGAATTAAAGACGACATCGTCAACAGTTTGCAGAAAATGCAAAACAAAGGGGGAGGCGACCGCTTGGCCAGGCTCTTCTTGGAGGAGCACATCAGAAACATAACTGCCATAGTGAAGCAGCTGAACCGGGACATCGAGGTAAGGTGTGTGCCTCAGGCGGGCTGTGTTCCACTCCACAGACTCATTCCACCGCCGGGAGGTGGGCCAGTCCAGTGCCCCCAGCCAGGCAGGAATGCCTTCAGGCCAACGCCGTCTGTTCTGTCCTGTCTGTTCTTACTGATTGCCCAGGAAACAGCTTGAACAAAATCCTCGTTAAATTTATTCCAGTATTTGATAGCAGTTACTGCCAGTGTTATTTTGTTTAATCTAAATTTACTTTGCTGATTATTAAATCACTTTTTTTTTTTTGGCTCTCAATGGAGAGGAGAACTAGTCAAATAGTTTCCCTGTAAAAATTCTTTATATCCCTGAAGACAGCTATTAGGCCAATTACTAGGTCAGCCTTTGCTCTTCTGATTAAATATTTCTAGGTCATGATGATTTTATATAATATAGTTTATTACTCAAACAACCTAGAGATTTGAATTGCTTCTCAGACTCCTCTTTTATTGTTTTATTTTTCTCTGCAATGAGCCCAATAAATAGCCAGTGTTGTCTATTTTTAGAGTTTGTAAATTTACTGCTATTTATTCAACCATAGGATCACATAATTTAGTTCAGAAACCTTAAGATCATTTAGGGCCTGGGTTCCATCACTGAACAATATTAATATCCTTCACATGTAATTTTTAACTATATGAATAAAAAGTATATTGACTAGATTAAGGAAAACCTTTGTTGCAAGTCATAGAGCTGGTGTCTTAATTATACTTAGGAAATTAAACCTCATTTTTTTGGTGTCAGATATGTATGTATGTATGTATGTATGTATGTATGTATTTAACAGCCTTATTGAGGTATAATTTAAAAGCCACAAAGATTCACCCATTATAAATGTACAACTCAATGATTTTTAGTAAATTTATAAAAATCACACCCCAAAATTTATATAAGCCTATTTGCAATCAATTCCTACCTTTAACCTAGCCCCAGGTGAGCACCAATCTGTTTTCTGTCTCTATAAACTTTGTCTTTTCCAGACATTCCATGTAAATGGAATCTTATGAAGTCATCTGCATCTGGCTTCTTTCACTTAGCGTAATCTCTTTGAGATTCAGCCATGTTCTAGAAGAATGTTCTTTTTATGTCTGAGTAGTATCCTATTGTATGGATATACCACATTCTGTTTGTCCCTTCATTATTTGATGGACATTTAGATTGTTTCCAATTTTTTAGCTATTATGAATAAAGCTGCTGTGAACACTTGTGTACAAGTCTTTATATGGGCATATGTTTTCATTTCTCTTGGGTAAATTACTAGAAATGGAATTGCTAGGTCTTATAGTAAGCTTTTGCTTAGCTTTTTAAAACACAGCCAAACAATTTTGCAAAGTGGCTATATCATTTTACAACTCACCAGTAATATATGAGGTTTCCAGTTTTTCCACATCCTCACCAACATTTGGTATTATCTGTCTTTTTTATAGTCATTATAGGGCATGTGTAGTGGTACTTCATGGTAGTTTTAATTTGAGTTTTCCTGATGACTAATGATGTTGAGCACCTTTTCATATACTTACTGATCATTTGTGTGTTTTATTTGGTGAAATGTATACTCAAGTCTGCTGACTATTTTTAAAAAGTTGATTTTTTATTGTGGTAAGATAGTTACCATTGTATCCATTTTCAGTACACAATTCAGTGACATTAGTTACATTCACAGTGTTGTATGCAATCATCACCACTGTCCATTTCCAAAACATTTTGGTCATCCCAAATAGAAATGCTGTACCCATTAAACAATAAATTGCCATTTCACTCTTCCCTCAGCCCCTGGTAACCTCTGAGTTACTTTCCATCTCTGTGAATTTGCCTATTCTAGTACGTCATGTAAATGGAATCATATAGTATTGTCCTTTTGTATCTGGTTAATTTCACTTAGCATGTGTTCAAGTTTCATCCATGTTGTGGCATGTGTTAGAACCCATTTTTAAATTGGATTATTTGTCTTATTATTGAGTTGTAAAAGTTTCATATATAGTCTAGATACAAGTCCCTTATCAGATATGTGATTTGCAAATATTTTCTCCCATTCTGTGGCTTATATTTTCATTTTCTAATGGTGGTTTTTGAAGTGCAAAATTTTTTAATTTTAATAAATTTCAAATTACAGGTGTTTTTTTTATAGTTTACTAGGGGCACTGGAGCGGGGGTCCCTCAGTCTGGCCTGCCCCCTCTCACAGTCCGGGAGCCTCAGGGGCGGGAGGCGACCGGCAATCAGGGGAAGGTGATGCCTCCGTCACACCTCTGCTGCTGCCACTGCCGGCAGCGCAAGCCTTGGCTGGCCCTGGTTACCTAAGCCTTGGGCGGCCCTGGGCAGCTGGGCAGCCAATATCTGAGGCTTGCCTGCACCTCGGGCCGGCCCTGGGTGGCGGAGGTGCTAAGGGGACTGGGGGACTTCGGAGGCAGGCGAGTGGAGTGGCTGGACCCGCCTGGGGGCAGGTCTGGCCGTGCCGCGCGCCTGCCGCCCAGGCGGGCCTGAGGGGACGGGGTGCCGCCATCATGTGGCTGTGGGTGCCACCATCTTTGAGGGCGTGACAGTCATTTAGCATATTCCCTCCTTATTGGCTGTTTGCGCTGCCATCTTTGTGAGGGCATGACTGTCAATGAGCATATTCCCTCTTTATTAGATAGGACTAGAGGCCCAGTGCACAAAATTTTTGTGCATGGGGGGGGGTCCCCTCAGCCCAGCCTTTACCCTCTTTCAATCTGGGACCCCTCAGGGGATGTCTGACTAAACCGGCAGTCGGACATCTCTCTCACAATCCAGGTCCACTGGCTCCTAACTGCTCACCTGCCTGCCTGCCTGATCGCCCCTAACTGCCCCCCCTGCTGGCCTGGTCACCCCCAACTGCCCCTCCCCCCCTGCCGACCTGGTCGCCCCTTACTGCCCCCCCGCTGGCCTGGTTGCTCCCAACTTCCCCCTCCCGCCAGCCTGGTTGCCCCTCACTGCCCCCCTCTGCCGGCCTGGTTGCCCCTCACTGCCCCCCCACCGCCGGCCTGGTCGCCGCTAACTGCCCCCCCCACCCTGCGGCCCTGGTTACCCCATGCAGCCTGCTGCTCGGTTGTTTGGTCGCTCCTCATTAACCCCCCTGCCGGCCTGGTGACCCCACGCAGCCTGTTTGGTTGTCCGTTCGGTTGCGATGGTCGCTTAGGCTTTTATTATTATAGATACTTTTAGTTCTAAGTCTTAAGAACTGCTTAACCCAAGGTCACAAAGATATTCTCTTATTTTCTTCTACAATTTTAGTTTTAGTTCTTTACATTCAGTGACCCAGTTTGAGTTAATTTTTATGTATGAAGTAGGGTAAAGCTCTAAGTTAATTTTTTTGCATATCGGTAGCCCAGCAAAATCTATCACTTTCCCATTTGGCCTTTGTCGAAAGCCAATTGAGCATCTATATATATATAAAGAGCCAGGGGCCGTCACATCCGAAACAACCGAACGGAAGACTGAACAGGTTGAGTGGGGCGACAAGGCCGGCAATGAGGTTAGTGAGGAACAACCAGATGACTGAACAAGCAGGCTGTGTGGGCGACCAGGCCGGCAGGGGGGTTAGTGAGAGACGACCAAACGACTGAACACCAGGCTGCGTGGGGCGACCAGGCCGGCAGTGGGGGCTGTGAGGGGTGATCTAGTCGGCAGGCAGAGGTGGTTAGGGGTTATCAGGCTGGCAGGGGGGCCAGTTAGGGGCGATCAGGCAGGCAGGCAGGTGAGCAGTTAGGAGCCAGCGGTCCTGGATTGTGAGAGGGATATCTGACTGCCGGTTTAGGCCCGATCCCTAGGATCATGCCTAAACCGGCAGTTGGACATCCCCCGAAGGTCTTGGATTGGAGAGGGTGCAGGCTGGGCTGAGGGGACCTCCCCCGTGCATGAATTTCATGCACTGGGCCTCTAGTCCTATATAATAAAAATCTAATATGCTAAGTGTCCGACTGTTCATTCGACTGTTTGACCAGTTGCTATGATGCGCACTGACCACCAGGGGACAGATGCTCCGACTGGTAGGTTAGCTTGCTGCTGGGGTCCGGCCAGTTGGGACTGGGCGAGATGGGCTGGACATGCCCTGGAGCCCTCCTGCAGTCCCTCCCCGGCCCCGATGGTACACCAGTGGGGTCCCTCAGCCTGGCCTGCTCCCTCTTGCAATCTGGGACCCCTTGGGGGATGTTGGAGAGCCCGTTTTGGCCCAATCCCTGCAGGCCAGGCCGAGGGACCCCACAGGTGCACGAATCCATGCACTGGTCCTCTAGTAAAATATAAGGGCTTATTTCTCTATTCCATTTATCTGCATGTTTTCCTATGCCAATACCACATTGCCTTAATTTCTAGCTTTAGAGTACTTTTGAAATCAGGTAGTGTAAGTCCTTCAACTTTGTTCTTCTTGTCAATATTGTTTGGCCATGTTAAGTCCTTTGCATTTTCATATAAATTGTAGGATCAGCTTGTCAGTTTCTATAGAAAAACCTGCTGAGATTTTGAATGTATAGATTCAATTTGGCGAAAGTTGCCATCTAAATAATATTGAGTCTGATCATTTTAAAGACCAACTCTTGGTTTTATTAATTTTTTTCTATTGCTTTTCTGTTTTCTACTCTATTAATTTCAACTCTTATTTCCTTTATTCCTGCTTGCTTTGATTAAGCTTGCTTTTTTTTTCTAGTTTCTTAAGGTAGAAGCTTAGGTAATTGGTTCAAGATATTTTTATCTGATAATGATGTTAAAAGCTATAAAGTGTACTCTAAGCCTTGCTTTAGCTGCTCCCCATGAGTTTTGGTATGCTGTGTTTTGTTTTCATTAATTTAAAAATATTCTAAAACTTTCCTTTTGATTTTGTTCTTGGCTTATGTGTTATTTAGAAATCTGTTGTTTAATTTCCAAATATTTGTGGTTTATTTCTGTTGTGGATCTGTAATTTAATTCCATGTGAACAGAGAATATACTTTGTATATTTTTAATACCTTTAAATTTATTAAGATTCTTGTTCTATCAAATATCAAAATTTCTAACTCTCATTGTTGAATTGTCTATTTCTCCTTTCAATTCTCTCAATATTTTGGGCCTCTGTTGTTAGGTGCCCAAGAGTTGTTCATAGAAAATAATACAATAATTAATAAATAATAATACAAGAATAAACTCTGTGTTTTGCCTACTCACAACTGTAAACCTACTTTTGCCCCTCCCTTACATTTATAGTTGTATATATCTTCCTGATATATTGACTCTTTTATCATTATAAAATGTCTCTCTTTGTCTTAGTAATATTTCTTAAAGTCTATATTGTGAGATATTAATATAGCTATCCAGCTCTTTTATGGCTTCTGTTTGCATAGTTAATTTCCCTTTTTGAAAGTTTTCACTTAGCTTATGCCTAAGTGAGGTCCTAGTCTACCACATGGTTACCAATTTTCACTCTTCTTTGAGATTCTCACGTATCTTTAGTAAGGACCGAGATTCACTCAGAATTGTACCTTAATTGAAGTTCATTGGCTTTTAGGATTCTAAAATTTCTGGTCTCTACTTCTTATGATGTTTAAAGGGCTGTGTGTTATGAAGGGGATCTAGCCGATCTTTGTTGCTTCCGAGACTGGTGGCATCCATTCCAATTTCTTTTGGTCACAGCAGTTTGATTTCCTTGTGGGATGTGTTTTTCTTTCATTGATTACAAACTGGATGGCTATTAGTCAGGATGCCTTATCACCTTTTTAGGCAAAGAGGCTTGGAGTTCCTACCTTAGACTAGAACATTGAGACTCACTTCCTAGACCAGTGATGGCAAACCTATGACACGCGTGTCAGCACTGACACGCGTAGCCATTTCTGATGATACGCGGCCGCATGCTGAGGATGAAACATTTGCTGCTCCTGAGGATGAAACATTTGCGACTAGAGTCTTGGAGTTAGTTTTTTCCTCAAAGTGACACACTACCCGAGTTATGCTCAGTTTTTTGGCGAAGTTTGACACACCAAGCTCAAAAGGTTGCCCATCACTGTCCTAGACCTTGAAACCTGAGCAGAACCATCCAGGGACTGGAAAGGGCTGGAGCATCTTCCCTGCAGCAGCTGTGCCTGCGTGCGGGATACTGGCCAGTGGTTTTTGCTGCCTGGACCCTAGGAAGTGCCTTTGTGTCTTTTTCTCAGTCAGGATCCCCAGCTGCCCTGTTGATTGTGTGTACTTTCCCCCTATATCCTTCCCATAAATTCCATTTCCCCCTCCCCCAAAGTTAGGCAAAGTCAGGTCCAATTGCCTGAAACAAAGAACTCTAATGACATCCGAGGGGGCATAGAACATTTAAGAAACTGGCAGATATAATTTACTTGTTTTTGGAAGGTGTGTGTCTGTATTTACGATGATCTTTCCAGTTTTATATTGGGGTGCTAAAGCAGTTTTATCTCAGAGGCTGAATCACTTGTCAACCCTAATTTGGTCCCTTCACAAAATTGAAGAACCCCAAGTTAAACATTTCACTTTTGAAAGGGGTTAGAGATAGTTTAGGGAGCTGATAGCCCTCCACACCCAAATCTAAAGAGGGAAATATATAAAATCAAAGTGATTAGGGATAAATGATTCTCAGGTTCCCATCCTCAACCAATGCCAAAGAAGAGTGTCATTAAAAAATACAAACACCCTATGTTGCACCTTAGAGAATAGCATGACCTCCCCATTCTCTCCATGCCCAGCATTTCCTGTGAGTACTCAGCTGGGTTCCCTTTGCTGATGTGGATGAGAGATGGGAGCCAATCTATTCCTGCATTACTGCCCTCAGGTCAAAGCAGAGTGTGACTCTACCCTTCTACCCTCAGAAAAGCCTGGACTTGATTTTTTTCTGTCAACCTAAGAGTTGACAGTGTTTTAGCTGCAACTATGGGATCTGGGGAATAATTACTCTTTTGGAAACTATAAACAATAAGGAATTTAATGTAGTAATCCAACAGTCAGAACTATGTACTAATCCAACAGTCAGAACTATTTTATTTTTTTCTAAAATGTTTTTTATTATTGATTTTAGAGAGGAAGGGAGAGGGAGAGATAGAAACATCAATGATGAGAGAGAATCATTGATTGGCTGCCTTCTGCACGCCCCTACTGGAGATCGAGCCCGCAACCTGGGCATGTGCCCTTGACTGGAATCAAACCCGGGACCCTTCAGTCTGCAGGCCAACACTCTATCCACTGAGTCAAACCAGCCAGGGATTTTTTTTAATTTTATTTTTTAATTTCAGAGAGGAAGGGACAGGACGAGAGAGAAACATCAATGACAAGAGAGAATCATTGATTGAGAACTATTTTAAATATATAATTTCTAGCTTCAGCTAAGCCCTCAGTGCTGTTTAATAGTTTCTTCTTGCTAGGAAGCCCTCCCTGCCAGGTCCTCCCTGCTCACTTCCTTTCCCTTAGTGTACTTGCCCCTGTTACCATCGCCCTTACTGAAGAGGATTGACACTGGGTTTTTTTACGAGTCTGTTTCCCTCGATAGATCGTGAGCTCTTTAAAATGGAAGGGACCTTGTCTTACTCACCTTTGCATTGTCCAGCACAATGTAATGCCATGAATGCTTTTATTTTATTTTTTTTTAGCACTTTTTGACATATTTATTTATTTACTTTAATTTAAATTCCTTATTGTTTAAAGTATTACGTAAGTCTCCTTTTTCCCCCATTGGCCTCTCCCCGGCTGCCCCCACCCCCCAGCACATGCTCTACCCCCCAACCCCCCCACCCCCGCCGCGTCCCCTCCCTCTCATCCCCACCACCACCACCACCCCGCCTGTGCCATGAATGCTTATTAAGTGAATACAGGCCCAATTCAGAGTGAGGCCAGTTGCAGATTTGCTGGGAGTAAAAAGGACTAGAAGAGACAGACCCTGAGGTCATCTGTGCAAACCGTGTTCCTTTCAGATGAGGCATCAGAGGCCCAGGCAAATGAAGGGACTTGTCTGAGGTCTCAGGCCAGGAAGTGTCAGCGCTGAGACTAAACCCAGGTTATTAGACCCTAACAATATGCTCCCTCCACTTTTCTGCTTTCCCTTCTGGAGGCTCTTCTAGAACCCCGACCTTCGGTCACCAACTCCCACATGCGACGGGCAGTGCTAGTCAGCCATTCTTTGCTGTCTATATATTTCTACCCCTTCAGGAAGAATTTCTTCATGACACTGGGTAATTCTAGCTTTAGAGCTCACTGAGTTTTCCCTGCCTTATCATTATTTTAATGCGAGGTCATTGCACAGCTTAGATAATTTGAGTCATTAGCAAACATACCTAGAATTCTGAAGTCATCAATCATTTAGGCTTTCGCTAATTTTTTTTTCTTTAAGTTTTTAACACAATTTTTCTTTAATGTGTTTAAGATGATTTTTAAAAGCAATTTACAGTGCAACAAGTTTTAAAATAATTTTAAGTCTGCTTTTTCATCTGAAACACATATTATGTAATGATTACTCTTGCCTTAGCAGACAACACTCTTTCCCATTTGCATATAATTTTTGCAGTGTACAATTCTGCAATTGAAAAGATTATTTCCATTCTAGAGAGGGAAACTGAGCAAAATCTAACTCTGGTAAAATTTTGCACATGTGAACACTTACTTTTATGACTGGTAATAACTATGCATCATTATAAAGTAACAGAAGGAAGTTAGGAAGCTTAGTAGATATGAAAAACTTACTATATGGTTTTATATATATTATAAGCCTGAGTATGTTTACTCAAACATAATCAAAATTAGGATGCTGGATGAAACATCGAAATTGCCATATTGTAGCCAAACTTAAAAAAAAATGAAATTATGGTGTAGATTAAAATTTTAAAAGTACTAAAAGGAAGTCTTTATCAGTAATATAAAATTGGGAGGTGGGTATTATACAAATGTAGTATTTGCATCTTTAAAGTAAAGAGGTATGAAGATGTTCAGATTGTATTTGAATGATGTGAAAAGTGTATATATACATTTTTGTCTGTAGATTCTTTTTTAAAAATATATATTTTATTGACTTTTTACAGAGAGGAAGGGAGAGGGATAGAGAGTTAGAAACATCGATGAGAGAGAAACATCTGATCAGCTGCCTCCTGCACACCCCCTACTGGGGATGTGCCCACAACCAAGGTACATGCCCTTGACCGGAATCAAACCTGGGACCCTTCAGTCCGCAGGCCGACGCTCTATCCACTGAGCCAAACCGGTCAGGGCTGTCTGTAGATTCTTAATGAATTTCTTCTGTAAATTGCTTGTGGTTCTAAAATTATTTTTATTACTGGTTTACACATATTTTTCAGTTAACTCAGTAAAATTTTACGAATTATTTGTTTTATAAAAATGTGTCTATGCAGGTGATTTTGTATAACAAAACTAAAACTGAAACCAGTCTTAACATATAGAGCTTACTCCAAAGCTCCTGATAGAGCTAGTCAAATTAAGTTAATGTGAATACTACATCTTAGTAAATTTACTTAGAAAAGTCTTTCTAATTCTCTACCATATGGCTCTGAAAACAGTATACACAGGAAGAAAAGTAAAATGTTGTCAAACCACTAGTCTGTGTGATCCTCAGAAACTACAACTAAGTCTTCATTTTTCTATTTTTTAGCACCTACCAGTGTCTAGCACATAGTAGGAGCTGAATAAATGTTGCATAATCAGTGTCTCCAGGTTCCTTGGGCCTACCCGAACCCTGTAATTATTGCCCATGTTCTATCAGCAGATCCCGGTGTCAAAGCAGATCACTCTTGTGTACCAGTACACAGAAGGTGCTTGGTGAATGTTGAATGAAAAAATACGTTGTTTAAATACCTTCCCACCCATTGTCTTCACTGGCAGTTTGCCTTGCAATGTGGAGTATGTCATCAATTATTCATTCCTCAGAAACTTTACACAAATTATCATCATTATAAATTTAGAAGAGGTAACATAGTCAACTATGAATTTTGCATGTCTGGATTATCCATACTGTCTTTTACTTAAGCTCTTATCAATCCCTGGAAGCCACATCCTGGTGAGCAGTCCATAGCCCTTTGTTGGTGGTAAGCTTTCCTTTCCATGCCAATTGGATGGTTTGAGGAAGTGGTTGGGACTTCACGTCCCCTCAGAGCTTTGACTGTGTCTCTGGAGAGGTAGGCAGTGGGGTCTGCTACCTGCTGACTGGAATCTGCAGCTGCTCCTGGTTCCCATGCGTCATAAGGTCCCACTGGTTGGCTTTGACCTAGTTGGGTTATGGGAAACCATATCAAGCCTTTATCTAATTGATTAGATTATACACAGTTTGATAGTTTAATAACTTACAAATGGGCGTTCTGAACTCAAGTGATGAATGCTGAGTTGGGCTTTATGAACATGTCAAGGCAGAGGCGTGGACAAGGATGGATAGATGGGAACTTGAACATCTTGCACTGTCGGTGAGGAGAGAGTCTTGGCTCCTGGACTTCATGTATTTTTCCTAAAAAGGGAATTTTGGCCTGCAGCTCAGCGATCATGTCGCATTGGAACAGGTATACCAGCAGAGGGACTTCGGTGATTATCATCTGTGTTGGTAGGGTTTTTCCAGAGAAACAGAGCCAATAGGCTATATATAAACTTTATTTATTATAAGGCATTGGCTCACATGATTATGGAGACTGAGGAGTTCTGCCGTCTGCAAGCGAGAGACCTGGGAAGCTGGTGATGTAGTTTGAAGGCCTGAGAACTGGAAAGCTGATAGTGTAGATTCCAGTCCAGGTCTGAAGGCTTGGGAGCCAGAAGAGCTGAGGGCAGGAGAAAATCTATGTCCTAGCTCAGTCAGGCAGAAATAAAATTCCAGCTTCATCTCAAAGGATTGATTGGACGGTGCCCTTTCACTTTGAGGAAGGCCCTCTACTTTACTCAGCTCACCTATTCAAATGCTAATCTCTTCCAGAAACATCCTCACAGACACACTCAGAACTCCTGTTTACCCAGCTACCTGGGCATGCCATGGCTCAGCCACATTGACATACAATTAACCATCACATTATCCAAGTTCATTTTGTTTTAACTCTATCCATTCGACTTGGTTTGTCATGTGGCGTGGCTCCAGGGCATGAAGACAGCGAATTGAATGGAATTTGAGTATTTGTTCAGTTCTGTTGATAGTTGTTTCAGTGTACATTAACTAATTGGTGTTCTGGGGTCGGCCTTTGTCTCCGTACATTTTCACTAGTCTAAGTTCATTTTTGAGGACCTGATCACCTCCAGCACCAGCTAGCTTTAGTCTCTGAGCCTTTAAAGTAGAAAACCAAGTCCTGGAACATGGAGTTAAGTGAACTGATGAATTACTCAGCTACCCACTGGGAGCCAGGCATTGTTACAGGCCCTGCAGCTACAGTAGGGACCCACACATTCAAGGCTGCTGCTCTTAGGCCTGCTGTACATCCTAGCAGTGTTGACAGGAGTAACCAAGGTGATTTCAGCCTAGGTCAGGGCTCTGGTAATGTGATGGAGAGTGATTGTGCAACAATTTTAAGAAGGGTAGTGAGGATGTAAGGTGATTGAACTGTGACTAGAATGACAGAAGGGGCCAGCCATGGGGGAGGAGACACACGGGGACGAGGACATTCCAGAAAGAGGGGACTGCAGGTTCCAAGGCCATAAACAGGAAGAAGCTTGGCATGTTTGAGGAGCGGAAAGGGAACCAGTGGAACTGTTTGTCATGAGCCAGGAATATGACCAGATCGTTAGCCTCAAAGGCCGTGATGGGAAGTTAGGCAGTTGGAAATACTAGTAGGAAGCCATGATTTATTTTTAAGCAAAGGAATTGAATGCATTCACACTCTTGGTGCTGGGGATATAGTTGTGGGTAAAACAGGTAACATCTCTTGCCGTTGCGTTGCTTACAGACTGATTTATGTTTCAAAAAGATCATCTGGCTACAGCATGAGAGGGGATTGCAGGGGAGCAAGAATGGAGGCAAGGGGGTGGGTTGGGGGCCGTTCAGGGTGAGGGGACTGCAGCTTGGATGGAGGGAGCCACCTTCGAGAGGGAGAGAGGTGGATGGCCTGGATCTGTCTTGGAGAGAGAGCTGACTGGACTTGCCCATGTTGGAGGTAGGAAGACTTGTGTTGAGGACTGGGCAAGTTCTAGGGGCCCATTGAAGGTCCCAGTAAAAAATGCCAGGAAGGCAATTTGGTAGATGGGCTGGGACACCAGGGGGTTTTAAGTCCTAGTGGGATGATTAAGCACCCAAGGGAGACACTGTCGTATGAGGCCCTTCCCTGCGGGCGTTGGGCCGTTCTCCAGGTAACATTGGAGTTAGACTTTCATCTCTAAATCCTGGAGAAGGAGAAACACAGAGCTGTGTCTTTCCTGGTCATTCCCAGGCAACACTCGCCTGGGCCTGGGCCTTTGCATGAGCAGGATGTAGTGCTGAGGGGCTCACAGGAGGTGTTGTTCTGACTGCCGTTGGGAAGGGAGCTTCTTTAAAGACCGGCCGTGTCTCAGAGAAAAGAAATGAAGACTTGGGACTTGGCTTTTTCGAGGTGGCTGGTCTTTTCTCCCTGCCTGTGTGAAATGCTGTTGTATGGGTGTAGGCCACCCACTCACCATCCTGAGTCTTTCTTGCTGCAGCTGAGCTCCCTGAGGGCAGGCCTGGTGCACAGCACGGTAGGCATGCAGGAAACAGATTCTTGAATTGAATTGAAAATGATGGAGAGTTGAAGATACACTGAGGGCTGTAACCTTTTTTAAGTAAACATCATGATGATACATTGTTCCAAAATGACAAATAAGGGAACTTACTGGCTTTACAGAGGGTTGCTTTCTAAGACTTCATCGTAGAATTCCTTTAAATAGTAAACTCTTGAATGCCTTCTATTTACAGTTTTCAGTAATGTGAATATTGTGCTAAGGTCAGATATAATTCTTTTTTGAATTATTCAAGGAAAGCACTTCTAATACAATATGTTATTCATCAGAAAGTTAAATAGGCTTTTCTTATTTCTAAGCATTAAAACACATACAACACACTTTTTTATCTGGTTATAAAAGTAATGTAAGCTCTTTATAGAAAACACAAAAAGGAGGAATTAACCATAATCCCACTCTAGAGATAAGCAAAATGTTAATATGCTAGTATTATTGTCTATACATCTTATAACCGCTGGAACATGCTGTATATTTGTTTTGTATCCTTTCTTTTTGAATATATATATATACATAAAAAGGTAGAACTTTAAAATATGTGTTGTTTCGTGTTGTTTTTTGTGTTTTTTTTTTGCTTCTGTTTTGGAAAGTGCTGTTTCTTTTCTTTGCTTAGTGATTTCTTGATTGAGAAACAACTCAATGAAATGATTGGTTTGCGCCTTTGCCATCTCTACAGTGCCGAATGCAGTGTTTCTCCAGGAATGGTCCATGGACCCTAACTTCATGTCTGGGCCCATTTCCTACTTTGGGTCTCTGGGGGTGGGGCCTGGGATTTGTGTGTTTGACAAGCCACCTAGGGATCCTCCTGAGAACCACTAGCCTGAAGCCTTATGATAAACAAAGGTTGGAAGCATTCCAAACAAAAAAATAAGGATTCCTTTTTATCAGCTATAGTTAATGAGTGTTGCTTCCTAGTAAAAGAGAGTGCACAACAGCGCCTTTTCCTCAGTGGGAGAGCGTCAGAACCAGATTAGTCACATCTGAAGGTTTTTTTTGTAAGAATATGTTGGGATGACTAACGTTTAGTCATTCACAGGTGATTGTAACTGGCTTGCATTCTTCTTAATAGAGCAGGTTCATTCAGAAAAATCTGGAAACTACAGCAAATAGATAGGTCTAGCAGTTCCAAATTCTTTTCAGTGAAATATTTTCTTTATTGTCACTATCACTGTCACTCCATCTAAAGTGGCTCAGCCCAGGTTTCCAATAAGGAAAACACAGGATCCTCACAGTTCTGCTTGTTCCCAGGAAGTTTGAAAACTCTAAAAATGTAGGTACGGTATGTGCCTTTTCCTGCATATATGTTATACTTAAAAGGGAGCACAAACACAGTTTAAACAAGCATAATTATATTGTCTAACAGGGCCTTCCTGATCACTTGCAAATTGGACTGCCAGCGTATGAGAAATCATCACATTTCTAGAAATAAATAGTAACAAGTATATACACGTGAGTGTAGCCTTAAGAAACCCCTAGGCTGGTGTAGGAGGTAATGGGAAGGTGGTGACTTAGTGTGCCTTCCTCACTGTTCTCAGGGCCACCTTCCCCAACAGCTGGGCTAAACAGGTGGGACGGCCTGGGGAAGCCAGCAGAGACCTGGCCTGGGAAAGCCTGGAACTGAGGTCCTGGACTCTGTGGTCTAGGAGTCAGAGAGGTAGGCCAGTCTCTCT
The DNA here is from genome assembly GCF_951640355.1 of Cnephaeus nilssonii. Taxonomy (NCBI): domain Eukaryota; kingdom Metazoa; phylum Chordata; class Mammalia; order Chiroptera; family Vespertilionidae; genus Cnephaeus; species Cnephaeus nilssonii. The sequence continues at coordinate 59,659,852 of NC_137075.1, forward strand.
GCTTTTTGCACCAGGTGACTGAGCCAGTCTTCTGCACTTCACTGGAGGTGGAGGTGAAGGTGAGGAGGGATGCAGAGGTGGCTGTGTCCCCACTGCCTCCAGGCTGGGAGGGTGCGGAGGGCAGGACACTGAGAGCTTCCTCCTGGCGCCTCACCTGGAGCCGGCTCTGTGCCCTCACCGGCTGGCTACACCTCTCGTTCATAAGTTCCTTCCACCTCACGGAGGACCACCTACTTGATCTCACTCCAATGACTGCAGAACAAAAAGAAACATCACACCTAAGGGAGCCCAGCAGCCAGAGGGAGGAAGCGTAAGCACAGCCCTCAGAACAAGCCCGAATAAAATAGGAAACAGGTGGGCCTTGAATGAGAGCTAATTAGGGCACATTATGGACTGAATGTGTCCCTTCCCCAATTTATATGTTGAAACCCTAACCCCCAATGCGATGGGTTTGGAGGTGGGGCCTTTGGGTGGTAATTAGTTTTAGATGAGGTCATAAGGGTGGGGCTCCGTGATGAGATTAGTGCTCTTATAAGAAGAGGAAGAGAGACCAGAGTTTCAATCTCTACCAGGTGAGGACTCAGCAAACAAGCAGCTGTCTGCAAGTCAGGACGAGGGCCCTCCTTAGAAGGCGACGGTGCTGGCTTCCTGATCTCAGCCCCCCAGCCTTCAGAACTACAAGAAGTAAATGTGTGTTGTTTATAACCACCCATTCTGGTATTTTGCTCAGGCATCTCCAGATGACTAAGGCAAATACATCCGGGTACATAATTAAATTTCTTTGTGAACTCAAACTTTTAAAGTCAGTAGGTGAACTAGAAACAAGGATAGTTACTTCTAAGAATTGAATTAGTTGCCCACGAAACAAAGTAGGAAAAATGGTGAAACATCAGAGCCAAATACCAAGAGAGAGAAACCAGAAGGGAAAAGATACAAGACTTGGAGGACAGATCCAGGATACCCAGCATATGAATAAGGGGAGCTTCCGAAGGAGACAAAGAAACAGATGGAGAAGAAGCAATAGTTACATAGAAGAAAATTTACCAGAATTGAAAAAAATATCTGTGACTACAGATTGAAAAGTTCACTGAATTCCGGGTAGAATTGATTAAAAATAAAATAAAATAAATAAGAGCCACAATTAGGTACATTCTGATAAAACTCTCAAACTCCGAAGATGAAGAAAAAAATCTTACAAGCTTCTAGCTATAAGGAGGTTGAAGCACCAGATTTCCTGTAGCCTTAACATTCCCTGGGAGGAAAGGCCTTTAAGTCAAGAATTCTATACCCTTTCAACTTATCACTCATTCTTTAGGGTGAGAGAAGGATGATTCTTGACATGGCAGGGATTCAGAATCTTTTGTCCGAGTGTCTGATCTGAGGAAAATGCTGGAGAAAGGACTCTAACCCAAACACCGTGAGTCTGCACAGAGACCCTAAGATGGGAAAACGGAAAGGAGACGCACAAAGGTAACTAGCGACACCTACATCATGTCGTGTAAATGGATATTGAGAAATGCCTGGGACTGGGTAACAGAAGTGCTAAAACGTTTTCGAAATAGAAGAGATACTCTACTCTATAGGCAAAATCCTAATTATAGCCCAACTGGAAGTATCGGGTTATTCTAGCAAAGCCTGGTTGGGGTGGGGGAAGGGCAAGAGGGGAAACAAGCAAAAATCCTTCCAAATAAGCCAGCTGGATAGTAGGGTGAAAGAGGCTAAAGGATGGGGGACGTGCAGGTGTGCCGAGTGTCTCATGTTGGAATCGCAGTGTCCAGGGATATTTCCTAGTTAACAAGGGGAGGAAAGGCCATCAATGGTAACCTGATTAAACCAATAAAAGTAAGGAAAAGGAGAAGGCAACAAGAACTCAAAGCAACATAAATTATAAACAAAGTGAGATGAAGGGACGAATGAAAACACAAAGCAGCCTGGGTCATTGAGAGCATAGTCCATGGAGCCAGACTTCTTCTTTCAAATCCCAGATCTGTTACTTTTTTTTTAAAAAAAATGAATATTTATTGTTTTAGTAATAGGGAAGAAAACAAGTTCTTTTTAAAAAATCTCTTTAAAAAATCTTTATTCTTGAAAGTATTACATATATCTCTTTTTTTCTCCCATTGACCCGTTATAGCCTGCCCCCGTCCACCACCCCAGGCCTTCACCACCCTATTGTCTGTGTCCATGGGTTATGCATGTATGCATACAAGGTCTTTGGTTGATTTCTTCCCACCCACCCACCCACCCACTTCCACCTTCCCTCTGAGATTTGACAATCTGTTCTATGCTTCTATGTCTCTGGATCTATTTTACTCATCAGTTTATTTTGTTCAGTATATTCCACGTATGAGCGAGAACATGTGATACTTGTTTTTCTCTGACTGGCTTATTTTGCTTAGCATAATACTCTCCAGGTCCCTCCATGCTGTTTCAAAGGGTAAGAGATCCTTCTTTTTTATTCTGCATAGTATTTCCATAGTGTAAATGTACCACCGCTTTTTTATACTCCTCTACTGATGGGCACTTGGGCTGTTTCCAGATCTTAACTATTGTAAATTGTGCTACTGTTAACATAGGGGTGCATATATTCCTTCGGATTGGTGTTTCAGGTCTCTTAGATATATTCCTAGAAATGGTATCACTGGGTCAAATGGCAGTTCCATATTTACTTTTTAGAGGAAATTCCATACTGTTTTCCATAATGGCTGCACCAGTCTAGATTCCCATCAGCAGTGTACTTAGGGTTCCCTTTTCTCCACATCTTGCCACTTGATTTGTTGATGGTAGCCATTCTCACAGGTGTGAGGTGACACTTCATTGTTGTTTTAATTTGTATCTCTCTGATGATCAGTGACTTTAAGCATTTTTCATATGTCTCTTGGTCATCTGTATGTCCACTTTGGAGAAGTGTCTATTTAGGTCCTTTGCCCATTTTTTAAATTGGATTGTTTGTCTTCCTTTTGTTAAGTTGTATTAGTTTCTTATATTTTTTGGATATTAACCCTTTATCAGATGTATCATTGCCAAATATGTTCTCCCATACAGTGGGCTCCCTTTTCATTTTGTTGATGTTTTCGTTTGCTGTGCAGAAGTGTTTTATTTTCATGTAATCCCATTTATTTATTTTCTCCTTAGATTCCTTTGTCCTAGGAGAGGTATCTGTGATACCTAGAAGAGGTATCATGTGATTTTTGTCTTTCAGTTTGTTTATATTATGTATCACATTTATTGATTTGCAAACATTGTACCAGCCTTGCATCCCTGAAATAAATCCTATTTGGTCTTGGTGTATGATCTATAATAATAAAAGCCTAAGCAACCATCGCAACTGAATGGATGACCAAACAGGCTGCATAGGGTGATCAGGCCGGCAGGGGGGTTAGTGAGGGGCGACCAAACGACTGAGCAGCAGGCTGCGTGGGGTGACCAGGCCCGCAGGGGGGGGCATTTGGGGGTGACCAGGCCAGCAGGGTGGGGGCAGTGAGGGGCAACCAGGCTGGTAGGAGGGCAGTTGGAGGTGACCAGGCCGGCAGGGGGAGCAGTAAGGGGTGAACAGGCTGTCAGGGGGGGCAGTTGGGGGAGACCAGGCTGGCAGAGGGGGCAGTAAGGGGCAACCAAGCCAGCAAGGGGGGGGGGGAGGTAAGGGCGACCAGGCCAGCAGGGGGGGGCAGTTGGGGGTGACTAGGCCGGCAGGGGGGCAGTTAGGGGCAATCAGGCAGGCAGGCAGGTGAGCAGTTAGGAGCCAGTGGTCCTGGATTGTGAGAGGGTGCAGGCTGGGCTGAGGGGACCACCCCCCTCCGTGCATGAATTTCATGCACCGGGCCTCTAGTCTTTTTAATATATTGCTGTATGTGATTTGCTATTATTTTGTTGAGGATTTTTAGCATCTGTGTTCATCAGGGATATGGGTCTGTAATTCTCTTTGTTTGTAGTGTCTTTATCTGGTTTTGGAATTAGGATAATGCTGGCCTCATAAAAAGTGTTCCTTCCTCTTGGATTTTTGGGAATAGTTTGAGGAGGATAGGTGTTCGTTCTTCTTTGAATATTTACTGAAACTCTCCTGTGAAGCCGTCTGGACCAGGGTTTTTGTTTGCTGTGAGTTTTTTATTACTGCTTCAATTTCCTCAATTATTATTGGCCTATTCAGGGTTTTTGATTCTTTCTTATTCAGTTTTGGAAGATTGAATTTTTCTAGGAATATGTCCATTTTATCCACATTGTCCAGCTTGTTGGCATGTAGTTTCTCATTGCATTTTCTTACACTCCTTTGTATTTCTGTGATGTCAGTTGTTACTTCACCACTTTCATTTCTGATTTTAATTATTTGGGTCCTCTCTCTTTGTTTCTTGATGAGTCTGGCTAAAGGTTCATCAATCTTGTTTATTTTTTCAAAGAACTAGCTCTTGGTTTCATTGATCTTTTATATTGTTTTTTAAAAAATCTCTATGTAAGTTAATTTTGCTCTAATCTTCATTATTTCCTTCCTTCTACTTACTCTGGGCTTTTCTTGTTGTTCTCTTTCTAATTCTTTAAGTTGTAGGGTTAAATAGTTTAATATTAATTTTTCTTGTTTTTTGAGGTAGGCCTGTAATGCTATGAACTTCCCTCTCAGGACTGCTTTTGCTTGTCCCAGAGATTTTGGGCTGTTCTGCATTCATTTTCATTTGTTTCTAGGAAGTTTTTTACTTTTTTTTTTTTTTTTTACCTCATTGGTAACCCACTCATTGTTTAATAACATGCTATTTAGCCTCCATGTGTTTGAATGTTTTTGGGTGTTTTTACTGTAGTTGATTTCTAATTTCATTCTATTATGATCTGAGAAGATACTTGATATGATTTCAATCTTCTTAAATTTGTAGAGACTTGTTTTGTATCCTAACATGGTTTATCTTTGAAAATGACCCATGTGCACTTGAGAAGAATGTATATTCTGTAGCTTTGGGGTGAAATATTCTATAAATGTCAATTAAATCTATCTGATCGAGTGTGTCATTTAGAGTCACTGTTTCCTTGTTAATTTTTTTGTCTGGAAGATCTATCCCATGAAGTCAGTGGGGTGTTAAAGTCCCCTACTATGTCTGTATTGCTGTCAATCTCTTCCTTAAAATCCTGCAGAAGTTTTTTTTTTTAATATATATTTAGGTGCTCCTATATTGGGTGCATATCTGTTTACCAAGGTTATATCCTCTTGTTGGATCCATCTCTTTAGTATTATGTAATGACCTTTATTGTCTCTTGTGATGGCTTTCATTTTGAAGTCTATTTTATCAGATATGAGTATTGCCACCCCAGCTTTCTTTTCGCCCAACTCTGTCACTTTTTGACTGTGGCTTTGGGCAAGTTACTTAATAGCACCTGGGAAATGGGGATGATAAAAGTGCCTCCTTCATAGGGTCCGGTGAGGGTTAAGTGAGTTAACATACCCAAAGCACTTAGATCAGTGTCTGGTGAACAGTTAGATCAAGCAAGTGTTTGCCTTATTATTTATAAAGCATAGTAGCAATGTTAATACTTAGTAAGATGAAACTTATTAGTAAAAGCACTAAATAATATAAAAACTGTTATTATATGATGGTTATGGCCATTTTTTGTAAATCTATATGTGCCTGATGGCAGCTAAATATACTAGTATATTAAAAAGTATTAAAAGTGTGAGGACTTGATGAAAATACTTTACAGCAGGATAATTCATCATATCTCTTTTAAGCTGAGAGATCCAATAGACAAAAATAAATAAAATCTAGAAAAAATGAATAATAGAATCAGCAAACTCAATCTAATAGACAATTTTGAACCTTTTGTTCCTCAAATAGTTTTTTTGCATGGAACATTTGGTCCTAGCTGATTTGGCTCAGTGGATAGTGTTGGCCTGCGGACCGAAGGGTCCTGGGTTCAATTCCAGTCAAGGGCACATGCCTGGGTTGCGGGCTCGACCCCCAGTAGGGGGTGTGCAGGAGGCAGCTAATCAATGATTCTCTCTCTCTCCCTCTCCCTTCCTCTCTAAAATCAATAAAACATATTTTTAAAAAATCAATCATGTGCCACAAAACAAGCCATAATACCTTCAAAACATTAAACATATTACAGACCACATTTTAATCATCATCCAATATAATTAGAAATAAATAATAAAAATGGTGAAAACCACTTATCTTTAAAATGAAGAAATACAATTTTAAGTAATCCTTAGATCAAAGAGGAATTCAAAACTGAAATTAAAACAGTGAAAAAGAAAACACATCACACCCAACTTATGGACACAGAAAATATGGTACTGAAAAAAGTCTTCATTATTAAGAAAGAAATAATAAAAATAAAGGAACGGTATATTCATCTTTTTAAATTACCAAAAAAGGAATAAAACAAAAGAAAGAATTAACAGATATTTAAGCTGACATCAAGCAAATAGAAAATGCTTTTAAAAAGTGGTTGAAAGGGAAAGGATCCAAGAAACCAAAAGCTTTCTCTTTGAAAAGGAGCGAGAAGGTGGTGTGGTGAGGGGGAGTGTGAAGAACAGAATATAGTAGAGGAAGGCGGTGGGAGGAAAGATGTGCCAAAGAATGAGGAAATGCTCAAAAGAAACATCTGATGTAACCTTTTGCTCCCACTACTTAGCACGTAGGTTTTCTTGTCTGTCTGTCTGTCTGTCTGTCTGTCTGTCTGTCTGTCTCTGTCAGAGTGCTTCAGCCTTAGCTTCTTTCCTGCCTGTTTGTGGCAGGCAGCATGGCAGTCCTGGTGAGCCACTGGCTACCCGGGCAACTTTGGCGGTATCATTTCAGCTGTCTGTGCCTCACGTCCTGGAGGGGAACATGGGCATCCCGAGTGTCCCCCCTCACAGAGGACCTGTGTGGATTTGGTGCATGTCAGCACTTCTCGGTACATGCTCAGATGATGTTCTCATCGCCTCCATCATTCCTTTGAAGGATCCCCAGATGGATGCTCCACGAGGCCATGCTCTTAGGTCGGGACACTTACCCTTCAAGCAGTTCTGCTTTCATTTCATGTCTTTCCTATGGGACACCATTCGGCCGTTCCAGTAGAAGTATTGTCATCGAATACTCAAAAGAATATTTGCTGTATTTACTGTGTACCAGGCATTGTGCTAAGTGCTTTATGTGTATCTTATGTAATATTCATGGTGGCCTTAAAAGTCTAGTCACCAGCCTGGCCAGTGTGGCTCAATGGTTGAGCCTCGGCTTATGAATCAGGAAGTCATAGTTAGATTCCCAGTCAGGGCACATGCCCAGGTTGTAGGCTCGATCCCCAGTAGGGGGCATGCAAGAGACAGCCAATCAATGATTCTCATCATTGATATTTCTCTCTCTCCCTCTCTCTTCCTCTCTGAAATCAATAAAAATATATATTTTAAAAAAGTATAGTCACCACTCCTGTTAACAGACGAGGGAAAGGAAGCTCAGAGAATTTTACACACTTGCCCAGAATTTGGAGGAACCAGAATTTGGAGCCGTTGTCCGGTGCCCTGTTCCCCTCCTTGCTCCTGATTTATTACTTTTTAATAAATGTAAGGATTGTTCACCTAAAACAGTGACTATCAAAAAACATCATAGAGTGATAGAAATACACACCAAGAGGCCAGGTTCCCGGTCTGGATCTCTATCAAGTCACTTGACACCAGAGTCTCGGTGTTTTTATCGGTAAATTAAGGGACTTGGTGTGGGTGTGATCCCTAAGGTCGCTCTCTTTCTCTCTAAACCCCTGGCTCTCTGTACATACCAGGTGGCTGTTAAAAAGGAGCCTCTTATGAAAAGAGTTCAACATCCTTGCCTAAAATGGTTTTGTGGAATCATGCAAATTCTCCGATGACTCTCCTGTGGTCTTTATGTTGCCAGGTACTCCAGGAGCAGATCCGTGCCCGGGACAACATTAGCTACGGAACTAATTCTGCCTTAAAGACTCTGGAGATGCGTCAGCTATCCGGTTTGGGGGATCTTCGAGGGAGAGTGGCAAGGTAGGTGGTCAAATGTTTGGGACTCCACTCCTCAAAGCTATTTTTCATACACTTCATTTTAGTGGGGAATATATTCATGAAGTCCCAAAGCAAATAGTTTGCATTCTTCTCATACATCACCTCCTTTGCCCATAAAATTTAACAGTGGACATTAGACCTGGATATGAGCATGCCATGACTTCTTGTGTGCCTGCAACTGGAATTGTGTGCGTGGGAGGAAGTGGCGGGAGAGCTCAGCTGACCGGTGCCATCTGGCAGATGAAGATCATTATGTTTATTGAAGCCAATAATATACAAAGTTGGGACTTACATTTTTGCATATCTTATTTATTTGTTTGTTTATTTATAAACTATAATTCTATTTTCTTTAATTTTTATTAGAATTCTAAACAAATACTTCTCCGCCTTTTCTGAAAATGATCTGTGTTTAACATTGAAAAAATATTTGTAATTATTATAACACTAGAGGCCTGGTGCACGAAATTCGTGTGGGGGGGGTGGTGTCCCTCAGCCCAGCCTGCAACCTCTCCAATCTGGGACCCCTCAAGGGACTGCTGGCTCCCAACTGCTCACCTGCCTGCCCCTAACCGCTTCTGCCTGCCAGCCTGATCACCCCCTAACCACTCCCCTGCCAGCCTGATTGATGTCTAACTGCTCCCCTGCCAGCCTATTTGCCCCCAACTTCCCTCCTCTGCCAGCCTGGTCATCCCTAACTGCCCTCCCCTGCAGGCTTGATAGCCCCCAACTGCCCTCCCTTGCAGGCCTGGTCCCTCCCAACTGCCCTGCCCTGCTGGCCTGCTCGCCCACAACTTCCCTCCCTTACAGACCTGGTCCCTCCCAACTGCCCTCCCCTGCTGACCATCTTGTGGTGGCCATCTTGTGTCCACATGGGGGCAGGATCTTTGACCACATGGGGGCAGCCATCTTGTGTTGGAGTGATGGTCAATCTGCATATTACTCTTTTATTAGATAGGATAGAGGCCTGGTGCATGGGTGGGGGCCAGCTGGTTTACCCTGAAGGGTGTCCCGGATCAGGTTAGGGGTTCCCTTGGGGCATGGGGTGGCCTGGGCGAGGAGCCTGTGGTGGTTTGCAGGCCGGCCACGCCCCCCGGCAACCCAAGCGAAGGTCCTGGTATCTGGGATTTATTTATCTTCTACAATTGAAACTTTGTAGCCTGGAGCGGAGCCAAGCCTTCTGCTCACTCCATGGCGGCAGCCATTTCTGTTGGGGCTTATTTATCTTCTATAATTGAAACTTTGTAGCCTTAAGCGGAGGCCGAAGCAGGCCAGGGCTGCAGAAGCTTTGCTTCCTCCATTTGCCGGGGGCAACCCTAGCCTCCTGCTCTCTCCAGCTCCGTGGCTGCCTCCATTTTTGTTAGGATTTATTTAACTTCTATAATTGAAACTTTGTAGCCTTAAGTGGAGGCCTGGGCAGGCCAGGGTGTGCGGAAAGCTTGGCTTCCTCCATCGCTGGGGAAACCCAAGCCTCCCTCCTGCTCTCTCCGTGGCTGCAGCCATCTTGGTTGGGTTAATTTGCATACTCGCTCCTGATTGGCTGGTGGGCGTGGCTGTGGGTGTAGTGGAGTGATGGTTAATTTGAATATTACTCTTTTATTAGATAGGATAACATTTTGCCAACTCTTACACCATTTGGTCAATGTCTAGCATTAAAATTAACTTCTTCAGAATATTTTTTCAATCTTTATTGTTGAAAGTATTACAGATATCTCCTTTTTCTCCCCATTGTCCTCTTATAGCCAGTCCCCTTCCCTCCCCCCTCCCCCCTCCCCCACAGACCTTCACCACACTATGGTCTGTGTCCATGGGTTATGCATATATGCATACAAGTTCTTTGGTTAATCTCTTCCCACCCCCCCACCCCCATTCCCTCAAAGATTCGACAGTCTTCCATGTCTTTTTTTAAATTCATTTTTTTCTTATAATTCACTTATTAGTAAATTATTTTTCAATTACAGTCAACATACAATATTATATTAGTTTCATTTGTACAATATAGTGATTAGACATTTATATACCCCAATAAGTTTAGTACCTACCTGACACTATGCACAGTTATTACAATATTATTGACTGTATTTTTATTTTATTTTCTGAAAGTATTGGTCCATCGTAGGTTGAAAATTTTAAAAAGAGCTCTTTTATCTCAGATAGTTGGAAAGTGTTGTTCTAGCCCTTCACTACTTGCTGGACCGGCAGCCTCATATCACCTGGGACCCTGTTAGAAATGCCAACAGTCCCTAAAGTATTCACGGGCCTCTTCCGCCCTCTGCTGCTGTTAAGAGTCAAGCACAGGAGATGTGGAGCTCACAGGCAATTTGAGTCAGCCTGAGGTAAAGTTGAGAGTGGTCTGCAAAGGGCAGGAGTGGAAAAAGGGGACTCAGGAACCAAGGACTCTTTGGAGCAGAGAGCACTAGTGGTGGGAGGTGTTTTTGCAGACAACACCTGAAGGGCCTTACATGCTGGGCCTGTGGATTTGCATCTGTTGGGTGAACAGTAGTCTAAGAGCAGAGATTGAATGGAGGACTCGTTGACTGCTCTTGTGTGGTTTTCTATCCCCATCTGAGTGAACTCCAATTTCCTTAATATGACCCTGCTGACTACCTCACCTCTCTTTATCTTAGCACTGTACCTTTCAGCTGTGATCAATAATGGCTTGTTATTTCCTGAATGGGCCATGCTTCCTATTTCAGTGCCTTTGCATATGCTGTTCTTATACCCAGCATGCCTTTCCTCCTTTTCTAGCTTCTGGTCAGCCTTTAAAATACTGCTCAAATGTCACCTCCTCCAGGAAGTCTTCCCAGATAGCCCATGCTCCTGAGCTCCCCTAGCATTCTTTGTTCTATTGAGTATTTCTATTGTCTTCACTGTCTTGGAGTGGAGTACCATCTTTTATTTTTGTAGCTCAAGTGTCTGGGAATAGTCCCTGGAAAATAGTAGATCTAGAAAATCACTGTAATAGGATGGAAAACTTGAATTCTTTCTGTGGAGATTGGCTTAAAGGAAACCACAGCTCTGTTATAGCTCTCAGGACAGTGAGAAGTTAGAAGAACTTCAGAGCTGCAGGGCAGAGTAGAGACCTCAGGAGAACTTTGAGAATCTTCTTGGTCACTTTTTTTTGCAGATGAAGATTAAGCGAAGCAATATATGTAAGAGGCCTAGTGCAGTACATGGGATGGCATGTGAAATTATCCTGGTTCTAATTACAAAACAGAGAAGTTATTTTGAAATACTTTCAGAAATTTTACGTTTCCCCCCCCCCCCCTGCAATTTCTTATTAGCTGCTCTACCCAGCTTGTTCCTTCTCTGTAACAAATACTTTTATTCTGCAATAATTAAAAGTGTATTAGGAGCACCACATGTCTTTGCTTTGTTTTTATATTTGTTTCTCCTATAATGTTAATGAGCCTTTAATTGTTGAAATAAACTCATGTGAAGTAAAAATTCTTTGGCAAAATTTTGGCTTTCTTGAATTGGTTATGTTATTGTATTGAAGGAATCTGAATGAACTTTTTAAATGATATTCTTAAATTACTGGGCTGCTATATATAATTTTTAAATATATTTTTATTGATTTCAGAGAGGAAGGGAGAGAGAGAGAAAGTGAGAAAGAGAGAGAGAGACAGAGAGAGAGTGAGGGGATGATGAGAGAATGATTGATCGGCTGCCTCCTGCATGCCCCACTCTGGGAATCGAGCCCAAAACCCAGGCATGTGCCCTGAATGGGAATTGAACCGTGACCTCCTGATTCATAGGTCGACGCTCAACCACTGGGCCACACCAGTTGGGCTGGGCTGCTATATTATTTCAGATTTATTTCATAGTGTTTTGGATCCATTGGTGATGTAATTGATAGGAAACAGACCCTGATACTTCCAATGTAGATCCAGCTGGGAGGGACAAAGGCAAATTTGCCATGGAGGTGAGAGACACTTACCCCCACTAAGCATAGCACACCCTAAAAAAGACTTTCACAGAGGTTCACATTTCTCTCTAAAGCAGGGCTCAGGGTTTTCCTATTCTTACTGGAATATTTGGTCCATGTTTTCCCTGTCTTCTTCATTTTTCCAAGACTCAGTGGCCATATCCACTTTCCTCTATGAAGTCTGTTTGCATGGTGTCAGAGCCTTAGAGAATTATCGGTATACTAAGGCAGATTTGCAAATTTCCGCAAGGGACGCAAGCCCAGGTGCAAAGAAAAAAACAGATAAATTGGATATCATCAGATTAAAGACTTTTGGGGATGATGTGTATTGCTGCTCTGAACATTCACATAGTTTTGGTGTGGTCATATGTTTTCATTTCTCTTGCATATTTATACCTAGGAGTGTAATTGTTGAGTAATGTGGTAGCTCTCTATTTAACCTTTTGAAGAACAGAACAGTCAAGACTGTTTTCCAAAGTGGCCGCACCATTTTACTGCCAGCAGCAGTGTATGAGGGCTCCCATTTCTCTGCATTCAACACTTGTCTGTCTTTTTTATTACAGCCAACCTAGGGGGTGTGAAGTGGCATTATGTGGTTTTGATTTGCATTTCCCTTAATGACTAATGGTGTTGAACACAATTTAATGTGCTTATTGGTGATGTCTCTGCTTTGTAGAACTTGTGCCCATTTTTAAATTGGGTGATTTGTCTCTTTATTATTGTAGGAGTTCTTTGTATATTCCAGATGCAGTTCTCTGATTGGATATTTGAAAAAAGTTTCCCCATTCTGTTTTCATTTCCTTAATTGGGTCAATTTGGTTCTATTTTTAAAAAATTTTATCTCTTTATTGCTATTCTCTATTTAATAAGACATTGTCATTATACTTTACTTTTTAAAGTATGCTTCTTTGACTACATTTATAATGGCTGCCTTGAGCTTTGTCTTTTAAATTTGACATCCGCTCTTTCACAGGCAGCTTCTGTCTGCTCCTTCCCCGCGTATAGCTCACGTTTTCCTGTTTCTTCGCATGTCTCGGGCTTTTTGTTAACAACTGGGCATTTCAGGTGATAGAGTGCTACAATCTGGTATGCTGACACACACCCTTGGGTTTGTTGTTGTTGTTTGTTCAATGACTTGGCTGGACTATTTTAGTGATGTCTATTTCCCCTGCAGTAACTAGCCTCAGATGTCACTCCTCAGAAGGTACAAAGTCACCTTGCAATTACAGTGCTTTCAGCAAGGCTCTCTGTCTCTTTCCCTGATCGTTATTAAGCTGTCTGCCTCTGTAGGAACCACACCCACATCTTAGGCTCTGCTAATTGCTCTACTGTTTTTGAAGGGCCCTAGAACATACATTGCTCTGTGATCTGATTCAATTAAATTATTGCCAGCACTTATTGGTTTAAAGATGTATATGTACTCTAGTTACTAGTACATACGTGTGTGTATACGTACACACACATACATAAGTATATATTAATTATTACACATACATACATATATATTAATTATTATGATATGGAAGATGAGAAAATGTTGTTTTTTTAAAATATATTTTATTGCTTTTTTACAGAGAGGGAGGGAGAGGGATATGGAGTTAGAAACATCGATGAGAGAGAAACATCGATCAGCTGTCTCCTGCACACCCTCTACTGGGGATGTGCCTGCAACCAAGGTACATGATCTTGACCGGAATTGAACCTGGGACCCTTCAGTCCACAGGCCGATGCTCTATCCATTGAGCCAAACCGGTTAGGGCGAGAAAATGTTTTAAATGTCATTGCTTTTGGTTACTATGCCACCATGTCACAAGCAGTAAGAAAAGTTCTGCGTAAGCATGTTGCCTGTCTTACCTGTTGCTAGACTTTGGGACCCTGTTGGCCAAGTGGTAGAGTCATTCTGCCACCTGATGGCCAGAACTAGGAAGTGTAGCCGGGATATAGCTGCCAAAAGACGAAAAGGGAAAAAATTTGGAATCTGTAATATAAAACATCAAGGATGAAATAGGACAACTGATCAGATTCATTGCAAATTCTTGTTTAGCTAAAGTTATTGAGCATGCATGCAGCTATGTTAGAGTGCTGAGGCTGTCTTTTAGGAGTGTTTTTTTGAAAAGACAAGAATGATGTCTTTAATTCAATATCAGCTGAAATAGCAATAGTGCTTTCCCCCATATATATATATATATATATGTGTATATATATATATATATATATATATATATACATATATATACATATATATATGAATATATGTATATAATTTTTATATGTGTAAATACATATTTATGTATATAATTTCAAACTTATAAAAATATGCAAGGTTCACCATTTGTTAACATTTTGTCCCATTTACTCTATTATCCTTTCATATGTAAAATTTATTTCTGAAATATTTGAGAGTAAGGATAACATTGTTTTTGACATTAGAAACACAAGTCGGTTTCACTGTGTATGTTTTCTGATGAGAGGCTTTGGTATCACTCACTGTGTGTCTCTCTACTTCCCCTGCCCACCCTACCCCTTTATTTATAAAAGTACATAAGTAATATATGCTGGCAATAAACAGTCAGACACACTATGAAATATATAAAATGGAAAATGAAGGCTCACCAGCTCCATCTCTGTTTTACTCCTTAGAGATAACTAATGTTAACAATCTGGTGTCTGTCCTCTTAAGACTTTTCTTATACATTGTTGTAAAATAATTATCATTGTAGTAATATAATGATGTGCAGCAAAACAACTACCGAACAGTGTGATTTTAATTTTACAGAAGTACATTTTTAGAGACTCCTTCCATATGGGCTGTGGGCGATACATTTCTTAATCTTCGTATGCCTGAAACTGTCTTATCTTTAGTTTACACTTGTTCTTGGATGATAGGTTATTTTCCCTAAGTAAAATACATTTCTCCGTCATCTTGTGATATCTATTGTCTTCTCATATGTGTTGTGTGCTCTTACAGTCATTTTTTGGCAGATTACCAGTCTTTAGTCTCTGGTAGCTTTTAAGATGTTACCTTTACTATGGGCTATCTGGATCTCACCATGCTCCATTTATTTTTACTTATCCTACTTTGTATTCATTAAATACTTTTAAAATTCATGTCTGTCTTCAGTGTAATGAAATCGCCAGCACTCAGACCTCAAATATTGCATCTCTGTCATTCTCTACATCTCCTCCTCCTCTTTTGTTTTTGTTAAATGTGTTTTTTATCTTAGAGAGAGAGGAAGGGAGACGGAGAGAGAGAAACATCATCGGCAGCCTCCGGCACGCCCCCTACTGGGGACAGAGCCTGCAACCTGCCAGTGCCCTGACGGAATTGAACTGGTGACCTCTCCGTGCATGGAACAATGCTCACCCAGCTGAGCCACACTGACCAGGGCCATTTCCTTCTTTTGAAACTCCTCAACTCCTCCTTGACTTATGTTAGCATTTCTTTATCTGTCCTCCTTGTTTTATAACTATTTTTCATGTTTTGAATCTCTGTCTACCTTTACTGCATTCTGAGTGAGCTCCTTGATACTATCTTCTAATTCACTGACTTTATCTTCAGTCATGTTAAATCTAGAGTTTGACTGGTCTATTAAGATAACTATGTAGTTTATTCCCAGGATTTCTAATTTTTTCTCCTACATACTCATTCTTCTTTCATCTCTGCCTGTGTTTGTTTACTAATTTAGCATCCTCTTGAAGGATGTTAATCTATCTTTGTTATTTTGTAGTCTCTTAAATATATTTATTTTAAACTTATTTGATCCCAGTTGTGTTTTCCATAGCTGGTGGAACCCCACTCAAGTCTCTGGTTCAGTTACCCTGGTCATAAGTGGAGCCAGTTCATGCCCTTCTTGACCTGTGGGAACTAAAATTTCTTCTTACTACTGTTGGTTCTCAGATACAAAGCCCCAGCAAGCCTCTGACACCAGCAAAACATTTACTCTGCTCTATCTTCTGTGCCATCTCTCTGCTTTCCACTTTCTCCCGTTCCTTTTTACCCTTCGGCTTTATACCTTTTTTAATAAAACTCATTGGGTGTCATCTTGATAGATATCCAGGAGGGAGCCAGGATGAGGGCATGTGTGTCGTTCACCACGTTTAACTGAAATACCAGGTAGTAGTTCCTATTTGCAACATTTTTTAAAACTGTATTTCTTTATTCAAAGAAAGAAATAACCTTAAGAGAATAAAAAATAAAATTCTATCACATTCCCCAAAATACATTGATCCATATGGTGCTTAACACATTTTTATTGCTAATTTTTCCTAAGGCTCTTTTTATTTTTTACTTTTTTTATTATTATTTTTACATTTAAACCAGCCTTTATTAAGATGATTAGCTCATGGGTACAGCTGTGATGACAGTCTGCAGGGTAAGGGATCTTTGAAGCAGTGCTAGGTTTTGACATTGATGAGTTTAGCACTTAACATAATTTCTCTTTCATTCTTTGCCAGTAATTTTTTTTTTTTTTTGCGGGGAAAAAAGAAGGCATTCTTACCATTTGCAACAGCATGGATGGAACTGGAGAGCATTATGCTAAGCGAAATAAGACAGTCAGAGAAAGATAAATATCACATGATCTCACTCATTAATGGAATATAATGAACAACATATTTGCCACATTTTAATACAAAGTGGTTAGTAAATTGGTTAAATATTAATAGCTTATTAGGAAGCCTACCAAGCACTGGCATGCTCTCTAATTTTTATTTATGGCTTATAAAGCATAACCCTGTGATATTTTATTTTCTCCAGTTTCTGGAGGGATATAATTTAACTTTCGTTAGTTTATTGCAAATAGACAATGTGATTTAGAAAGTGAGACCCTTTTCGGTGTCTACATCTTTTAGGGAATAGCCCATAAACCTTGTTCAGGCCTCAGTGCAGATGTGCATCTTAAAGAACACATCCTCGGTGCTTTTAGGATGATTGTAGACTGCTGATTCACTGAAAGTGTGACTGGCCATAGGTTGTTCTTCGTGAGTATCTATGACTTGTTCAGCAAGTTCCCAAACAATCTTCTGAGCGTATTTGTCTGAATCAGGGGGATAGTGAACAGATGTCAAATGTCATCCCCATCAATAATAGGAAAATGTAGGTATAGAATGAATCACATTTGGTAGTAGTGGCATAATAGTTTAAAAATCTAGACTGCTATAGTGTATGTACTGGAGAGGTAAAGTTCTCACCACCCTGTATTTGGTATATTTGGTATAGTAGACATTCTACAAATACTTCCTGAGTGAATGAATGGATTGCGGCTGGGGGTTCCAACCACAGCCTCTTCACTTTACTGTATGTTGCCTTGAACCTGACCTGCCTTTCATGACAGTGACCTAAGCCCACTTGTCTCTAGCTCTGGCTTCCTTATACCCCAGCCCTATTTCTGCTTCATGGGGGCCCAGGCAAAGATGGTGGGATAGTGCTAATTCCATAACATTATAACATATTCTTTGTACATGGCTATTGATCAAAACATTTGCGTTGTGGAATTGTTTTATCTGATTATAAAAATTACATGTATGTATTGCAGGAAAGTTGTGCACGTCAGAAAAGAATGAAAAGTAAAATAACCACACACGATCCAGAGATAGTTGGTTAATATTTTGTAAGCTTTCATGTGATATTTTAATGATTATATGCATATAGGTTCACTCAAGCAAACAGAAAACACTCTATTTTAGCAGGAAGGGATTTCATATAGAAAATCACAGCTTGCAAAAGCATTGGAAGCTTTGGGGAAGCAAAGTGCAGGAAACTTACTGGCTTTCAGGAAAATAGGCAGTGTGAGAATCACAGAAAGGGACTCAGCTGGCTACGGCACGGAAGTAAGGGGTTTTCAGGAGTGTGCCTGGAAGTGGCTGCACTCCTCGGCCCCCCCCCCGCCCCCCGCCCTGGCAGTCCCCCAGGCGCCTGCCTGCCCCCTGCTGCAGAGCGGAATAGGGCTTCCCCTTCTCTTCCACCTTCCACATCCTGCATGTGCCTCCACTGGTGGGATCTAAATCAGACCACGCCAGTGAGGGAATCCGGGAAGTGCAGCTGGGGGCTCCTGCCCTGAGGAGGTACAGAGAGCATTCCCAAGGAGCAAAAAGGCCGTGTCGGCTCTGAGTGGCCCACTCGTGTGAGTGCTTCCTCTTGTCACTAGTCTTCCAATATCTTTTTTCTAAGTCTCTCACCATGAGTTATTTCCATAAATGTCTGGCCACCTCTTATTCTAGGCAAAGTGAACCCCCAGATATACTGTTTGAAGTTCTGCCCACTGTGAGGGTTTCCCTTCTGTAACACCCTTAGGACCACTCCTGAGCAGCCTTCTAAGTGTCAGCAGCCTTCTAGAAGGTGCCAGCCTATTGGGCGTGACCATCTGTAAATCAGGCCGGACTTTTCTCCCCTCAGTCCACTTGGGCATCAGAAAACTCCTCAAGAGGCCGCAGGTGTGAGTTGAAGGGAGTTGGTACAGTAGCAGGGCTGGATGCCATGGGCGTGGGGCCTCATGCAGTTTGCGTAGCCTTTGCGATCTGTGCGTGCTTGGTGTCTGTCCGTACCCCTCCCCTCGAGGATGGAGTGCCGCTCAGTGCCCACCTGTATGCGGTCTCCACCAGCGCCCAGTAGCAAGCCAGCAGCTTCTACTCCAGGCAGGACCGAGAGTGTTGGAACAGGGATGGCTTTGCTCTAAAACCCTCGGGATCTATCCTGTGATCCTCCTGTTAGGTCTGTCACCCATGGACAGAGGCTGGTACCCAGCGTATCTGCCACCGATACTTGGAGCACCACTGGAACTGCCAATGGGTTTAAGGCCCCAGGGGCAGAGCCACTTCCCTGGCAGCGTGGACCAGCTGCAGAGCCGTCCCCGGCCCTGGACCCCCTCAAAGCAGACAGCCTTCTAGGTGGTTTGCTAAGAGGTTAAGAGGAGCATTTCAAATGTGGTAGAAATTGCCTCCAAATGCAAGGGCCCTCCCCCCCCCCACACACACACACGAAAAGGCGGAGGTGGTTCTGAAGATGACAGACCACATCCGCACCCTCCGTAGTGTTTTGTAATTGGGCCCTCACTGCAGATACGGTTTTGTAGTCATGATCATGGTAAGCCTTAGGCCCTTTGATGGTTACATCTCGCGTCTTTTTAAGCACACCCCTGTGGTTTAACGTAAAAACCATAGTGAGGGCAGCTCTCTGAATTCATTTGAGCCTCTGTTAAAAAGAGGGGCTCATCGCGCAGTTCCTTTGAGGGGGGTCATGCATGGTAGAGCGTGCAAGGGAGCCCGAGCCCTTGTTTTGAAACTTGAATGAGAATGAGCTTTGTTGTTTGCCTGGATAGATGTGACGCCAGCATCGCCAGACTCTCCGCGGAGCACAAATCAACCTATGAGGGCCTTCAGCACCTGAACAAAGAACAGCAAGCTGCCAAACTTATCTTGGAAACAAAGATCAAGGACGCAGAGGGACAGGTATGACCTGTTTCAGGTAGCCGTTTAAAAGGGGTCGTTGTTCTTAGCTAAGAGTACCATGGTGCGGCCTATCTTTTACAGGGGAAACTAGCTCGGGCACCCGGCATAAGCATTATCTCTTTTCTCTGCTCCTTCCTTCCTTCTGCGTCACTGGAGTGGCGCTTCATGAGTAGGGCAACCAAATCACCGGGATTTTTCGGTACAGTCCTAATTCCAAAGATTCTCTCCCTTTATTCTGAAAACAATTACTACATTCCAAATTATAACTCCAAAACTACCTCTCGCACAGGTAAGTGATCAGCATTTTTTTACATGCCGGTCGTCCCAATTTGGGGTCTGAGAAAAGGTTGCTATATTCACCGGGACTCATCGCATGTGCTGGTGCATCCATAGTCTGTATGTGGGAAGAAATTAGGGCAAAGCTGGAGGATAGGCCGGCTAGTGGAATTTCAGTATTCCACCTTGAAATTTACAAGTTAATTTCAAAGAGCAAAATTCTTGGCATTTAACAGTTTGCTTTTTGGCCATTTACAACTTTCCCTTTGCCATAATGGGGCCTGTCTTTCTGGGACTTCCCCACAGTGTGTGCTCTGCTTGCTTTTCTTAATTTAAAGGGGGACTATGCCAGGGAAGTGGGGCATCTGGTCAACTTATTGGATTAACAAGACTTGTGTCCTAACTACATCCAATAAGTAGGTATATCTGCGTATGTGAAAAGCACAGACATTATAAAACCACGAAAAGAAGAATAAAATGACAAGTCCAATCCTTTTATCACAGAATGAGTGAGGATAAAATGATTATATCAGAAAATAAATGCTAAGGAAATATGCAGCTTTCTGATAGCCAAGCCAAGTGTAATACATATAGAAATCCATAAAAGGAGATATATTTTTTCTTTGTTCTGGATCTGAAACATACTTGTTTCATGAATCTTTAAGGACCATTGCAGAAAATTAAGACATTTCCTATAGCACTCGTTTTATGTTAAATGGTAGTAAAAAGACAAGGGGAATGGGTAGGCATTAGGAGAAAGGAGTGGGAGGGATGCATAGTTATAAATTATGTTTTCTGGTAACTAAACAATACAGAGGTAAATCTGGGACCTTAATGGATTTTGTAAGTGATAAGAATTCCATACTCTGTGACTAGCAGCTACGTTCCTGGTAGAAATTTCAGAATAAAAGTCACTATATTTTGTGCCAGCAGGTGGCAGTAGTGTTCCTGGGCAGAAACTGGGCTTGCTCATCAGAGCTCTGTAGCTCAGTGCTCAGCGCACAGGGAACATTTTGGCAGTGCTGCTGGCCTTGCTTTTTGATGGGGCACGTGAAAGAAAACGGAAGAGGAGAGATGAGGTGAAGTCCTTAATGACTGTATTAAATTAGACTGAATCTTCGTGCCATTTGTCTGGAATATAGCTTACAAAATGGTTTCTGGAATGACCTCTGAAAAGGCTCGATGTGATATTCCACACAAAGTCTCTTTTCCAGATTTCTCAGCTTTTGAACAGAGTGGACTTGTCAATATCCGAGCAAAGCACCAAACTGAAGATGTCCCACAGAGATAGTAACCACCAGCTTCAGCTCTTGGATACTAAGTAAGTAATCAACTTATCAACATTTTATTTCTAATGGTAGGAGTTCTTTATGAACTTATTCAATACTACAGTTTCCCCCTCTTACTTATTTATTGCATAAACAAAGTGACAACCGTACTGGAAGTTGAAAGGAAAAGTATCTGTGCAGCATGCTGTTGCTTCACCTGCCTCATTTTTGTTTTCTTGGTTGGATAATCATCCATCCATTCATAGTTGAGCACTGGCCAAGGTGCTGAGGATCAGTAATGAAGAGAAACAGATGATTCTTGTCCTTGTGTAGCTGATAGTCTAGGGCCGTGGTCAGCAAACTGCGGCTTGCGAGCCACATGCGGCTCTTTGGCCCCTTGAGTGTGGCTCTTCCACAAAATACCACAGCCTGGGCGAGTCTATTTTGAAGAAGTGGCGTTAGAAGAAGTTTAAATTTAAAAATTTGGCTCTCAAAAGAAATTTCAATCGTTGTACTGTTGATATTTGGCTCTGTTGATTAGTGAGTTTGCCGACCACTGGTCTAGGGTGTTGATGAGCATGGATTAAATAATGACCGCAACAAGCACTTGCTATATCATTGCTAATGGTGATAAGTGCTTTGGAAGAAAGGGACACGGTGTGGTAGGATGAATAATGGTCCCCCAAAGGTCACCATGTAACCCTTGTGAATAGGGCACCTTGCATGGCAAAAAGAGACTTTGATATGTGATTAAGATTTTAAAATGGGAAAATTATTTGGGTGAACCCGATGTCACCCTTAGAGTCCCTATGAGAGGGGGCAGGAAGGTCAGAGTCAGAGAGAAGACCATGTGACATGGAAGCCAAGATTGGAGTCATGGGCCTTGACGGTGGAGGAAGGGGCCACACGCAATGGAAGCTGAAAAAGGCAAGAAAATGATTCTCCCCTCAGAGCCCCCAGAAGGAACCACCTCTGCTCACACCTCGACTTTAGTCCAGTGAAACTGATTTCAGACCTCTGGCCCTCAGAACTATCAGAAAATGAACGTGTTGTTTTTAGCCACCAAGTTTGTGGGCACTTGTCACAGCAGCCGCCGGAAGCTAATACAGTGGTGCTATGAGAGTGAGTGACAGAGGCCTGGGTGTGGGGCCTTCCTGAGGAGGCGATGTTTGGAGTAAGAGATGAAGAATGAGCGGAATTCACTGGGTAAAGAGAGAGGTGAGAACATGCAGGATGGAAGAGCCTATCTTGGGAGACATGTGGCGTATAGAAACTGCCAGATGGCCAAGGTGGCTGGAACAGAGAGGCAAGGCTGGAGAGGAGGCGGGCCAGCTGGCCGGGCCTTGTAGACCACGGCCGGGACTTTCCATCACTGAGCAATAAGGAGCCACTGGAAGATTTTAAGCGGATAAAGTGATATGTACATAATTTTTTTCAATGGCCTTGATTGCAGTTGGAAATGGGTCACAAGGGGCCAAAGCAGAGATGGAGACATCAGTTAGGGGCACCGTTTCAGCAGTGTAGGAGGGAGAGGCCTGCCCCAGGGTGATCCTGTGCTATCTAGTCGGTGCCCTATAATTTGTTACACTTCCACATTTTGTTATAGTGACCCTTAGACTGTACTTGCCTGCAGTGAAGCTCATCTTCTGCTCAGTCACAAAACCATACACCTTTTCCCATCGTGAAGCTTCCTGACCTCACATTTTCCTGCCAAAGCAGAGCCAGCATTGACTATATACACGGAGTGGCCAGATTATTATGATCTCTGAACACATAATAATCTGGCCACTCAGTGTGTGTGTGTGTGTGTGTGTGTGTATTAGAGGCCCGGTGCATGAATTCGTGCATGGGTGGGGTCCGGCCAGCCTGGCCAGGGGGAGGGGACATGGGTGGTTGGCCGGCCTGCCTGCTGGTCGAACTCCTGGTCAAGGGGACAATTTGCATATTGGCCTTTTATTATATAGGATATATACTGAGTGGCCAGATTATTATGCGTTTAGAGATCATAATAATCTGGCCATTCAGTGTGTGTATGTGTGTGCGTCCTTGTGTGTGTGTATGTATGTGTGTGTATACATATGTGTATATTTGACAATACATTTTTAAAAGATGGAACTTTGTTAGAGGCTTGTGGAAATTTAAATTAAATGTTCTCTGGATCTTTACATCTCTTTGTCTCCATGTTTAATGCTATTTCAGGATTGTTTCCAAATTAACAGGAATTTACCTGTGAAAACCACATTTTCTTTCCTCTCATTGCCTGTATTTAAATAATTGTTGAGTTATGTCACCATTTCTCATAGATTCTATAAGCTGGCCAAGCACAGAAAGATCTCCCCAGTCCTCTTTCTTTGATCACACAGGAACAAAAGAAATCTGTTAGTATTTTACTAGTCAGCAGACATGAGCATCTTTATTTTCCTTCCTACAACTTGCAGTCTAGAAGTGTACACACAAGGCTGTTCACGGAGGCAAGCAGGCACAGCCTGGGGCCTCTGTGGGGTAGGGGACGTATTGGAGACCCAAAAGGTGAACCCCTGCTGGATGAACTGGGAAAAGTCCACAGAGATCACAAGGAAACTTCCTGTCTATACTTGCCTCTGGGTAGAGGAGTAAAAGCTAGTCGTGAGTATCAGGATCATAACACAAGCTTTATATAGATTTAGAATGGTAGTTCCCATTACCCAGAGGGCTAGAAAACCACAGGAACTATGGTATCATCACATATGTCTCTGTAACCGTCTTAGAATGACCCTGAGATTCCTGGCAGAAGCAAATGCAAATCTTCAGTCTTCAAATCTTCCCACAGACAAAGGAAGTCCCAAGAAACATGAATTTACAGTCAAATATTGTGCAACAACACAAGGGAAAAGCCACACAACTGATTGAGTCAGAAGAAACAACAACGACAACAACAAAAAACAGAATCAGGCTTCTGAATACTGCATGTATAGGAATTATTGGGTAGAATAAGAATTCATGTGTGTATGTATGTATGAGTATTCACACGCATATTTTGAAAGTATGATTAAGGGATACGAGATGATCAAAACTAACCAATCAGAATTTAAACAACCAATTAGAACTTCTACGAAATATAATAATTGCTATAACCTCTGACCACACCTAACCAGGGAGCCTGAACAGTGACCCTAGGCAGCTTTGGAGCCCAGCTTATGGCCCCACATGATGGTTGAGCACAGCCTTGCCCAGGCCCGGAACCCAGCCAACAACCCTGCCCAAAAGCAGAACATGGCCTGCAGCTCTACCTGACCGGGGAGCCCAGACAACAACTCCTCCTGACCCCAGAGCACAGTTTCCAGCTCCACACAACTGCTAGGTACAGCTGGTGGCCACGCCTGACCAGGGAGCCTGGCTAGTGACCTCAGTCAGCTATGAGGCACAGTCGGCAGCCTGCTAAATCGTGGAGCAGAGCCTGAGGCCCTGTCTGATCATGTATCCCAGCCTGTAGCCCTGCCTGAATGTGGAGCTGGGGAACACAGCTTGGGGCCCCACCTGATCAGGTACAGTTGTGGAGCCCAGCCTGCACCTCTGCCCGATCATAGAGTCCAGCCAGCAGCACCACCCTGCCAGGGAACACAGCCTGCAACCCCACCCAACCAGAGGTAATTGCAGAGCTCAGTTAGGACTATGCAGCCCATCAAGTAGCCCTACATGGACAGGGAGCCCAGCTGGTGGTCTCCACTCCTTCAGAGCGTGGACAGCAGTTCTGCCCAACTAGAGACCTAACAGACATACAGAACATTCTATCCAACAGCTGCAGAATACACGTTCTTCTTCTTTTTTCTTTTAAAATATATATTTTATGGATTTTTTACAGAGAGAAAGGGAGAGGGATGGAGAGCCAGAAACATCGATGAGAGAGAAACATCGACCAGCTGCCTCCTGCACACCCCGTACTGGGGATGTGCCTGAAACCAGGGTACATGCCCTTGACTGGAATCGAACCCAGGACCCTTCAGTCTGCAGGCCAAAGCTCTATCCACTGAGCCAAACCGGTCAGGGCATACACGTTCTTCTTAAGTGCACACAACATTCTCTAGGATAGAGCATATATTATTAGGCCACAAAATAAGTCTTAACAAATTAAAGATTGAAATAAAACCAAGTATCTTTTTTTGTTTACCATAATAGTGTAAAATTAGACATCAATAACAGGAGGAACATTGGAAGTTAAACAACCCATTCCTGAAAAACCAATATGTCAAAGAAGATCAAAAGGGAAATTTTAAAATCTTGAAAAAAAAAAATGGAAACACAACACACTAAAATGTATGGGGTGCAGCAAAAGCAGTTCTGTGAGGAAAATTTACAGAGGTAAATGTCTGCATTATGAGAAAGGAAAGATCTCAAATAAACAACCAAACTTTATACTTCAAGGAATTAGAAAAAGAATAACAAACTAATCTCAAAGATAGTAGAAGGGAAGAAACAATAAAGCTTAAACTAGAAATAAATGAAATACAGAATAGAAAAACAATGGGAAAAATAAGCAAAATTAATTGTTGGTTTGTTTGAAAGATAAACCAAATAGATAAAACTTTAGCTAGGCTAACTAAGAAAAAAAGAAAGAGGACTCAAATAAATAAAATTATAAATGAAAGAGGAGGCATTACAGCTGATACCACAGAAATGCAAAGGATCATAAGAAACTACTATGAAATATCATATGCCAACAAACTGGATATCCTAGGGGGGGAAAAATCTATGAATTTCTAGAAGCATACAACCTACCAAGACTGTTATGAAGAAATAGAAAATCTGAACAGACCAGTAATAAGGAAGAAAATTGAATCAGTAATCAAAAACCTCCTTACAAATAAAAGCCTAGAACCAAATGGCTTCATGGGTGAAGTCTGCCAAATATTTAAAGAATGATTAATGGCAATCATTTTCAAGCTCATTCAAAAAATTGAAGAGGAGGGAACACTTCCGAACTCATTTTATGAGGCCAGCATTACCCTGATGCCAAAGCCACATATAAAATATCCCTGATAAACATAAATGCAAAAATTCTCAACAAAATACTAGCAAACCAAATTAAAGAGTACATAAAAAGAATCATATACTATGATTAAATAGGATGTATATCTGGTATGCAAGGATGGTTCAATATACACTAATCAGTCAACATGATATACCACATTATGTTGGATAAAAATCATGATCATCTCAATAGATGCAGAAGAAGCATTTCAACATCTTTTCATAATAAAGACTCTTAACAGATGGTGTATAGAAGGAATGTACTTCAACATAATAAAGGCCATATACCCCAAGCCCACAGCTAACATCATACTCAATGATGAAAACCTAAAAGTGTTTTCTCTAAGATAAAAAACAAGACAAGGGTGCCCACTCTCACCACTTCTATTTATCATGGTACTGGAAGTCCTAGCCAGAGAAATTAGGCAAGAAAAAGAAACAAAAGACATTCAAATCAGAGAAAAAGAGGTAAAATTATCCCTATTTGCAAATGACATGATCTTATATATAGAAAACTCTAAAGACTGCACCAAAAAACTGTTAGAATAAATAAATTCTGTAAAGCTGCTGTGTTCTGTGGTCAGTCTTCCTGGTCAGATAGGTGGAGCTGCTGGCTTGGCTTCCTGCCCAGATAAGGCCAAAGAGCTTTGTTTTTAATGACCAGGAAGTTGTACTTACCACTTCTACATGTGTCCAATTATCCACCTTAGTCATATGACCACACCTAACTGCAAAGAAGGCTGGGAAATGTAGTCTCTGGCTAGGCAGCCATGTAACCAGTTTACATTTGAGGGTTTCTTAATAGGGAAGAAGAGGCAAACAGACTGCATATAATTAGGGGTTTTTATCACAGTGGGTATTTATTTTGTTATCATTTAGATTCTTTTGTCACATGTATTTCTTTGTATTTTCATTACATTTCATAATAAAATAATAATAAAGTAATTAAGGAAAACAGCAAGTATGAAGTGTTATTTTAAGGCAGTGGTCAGCAAACTTACTAGTCAACAGAGCCAAATATCAACAGTACAACGATTGAAATTTCTTTTGAGAGCCAAATTTTTAAAATTTAAACTTCTTCTAACACCACTTATTCAAAATAGATTCGCCCAGGCCATGGTATTTTGTGGAAGAGCCACACTCAAGGGGCCAAAGAGCCGCATGTGGCTTGCGAGCCGTGGTTTGCTGACCACTGTTTTAAGGTATTTGGAAAGGGAGAGGACTAGAGGACTAGAGGATTGGGTTATGTTTTTTATTTCACGTTTCTTTTTTATTTAAATTATCTGTGTGAAGGCAAGAGAAATTTGGAGACTATTAAAGAAAAAGGGAGCCAAGCTCCAGTTCTGGGAGATAAAAGGGAGAATGAGGAGAGCCCAGAGAAATAGGGGTGTTAGGAGGGGTTCCAGGACAGTGTCCTTTGAGCCAGGAGCCCTGGGGACCCTCTGAACTGCAAAGATTAGCACCCGGTGTGGCTTTGTGTGACTCTGACACCTCCGTGCCCACACTGTCAGCTCCTCATGAGTAGGAAGTATTGTCAGGTGCTTTTCTGTTATATCATCTTCCTCAAACCCCTTCCCAAAACAGTGCTAAATGCAAGTCTAAGAAAAGGTAAGCATGTAATTCTGAGTGGGCTCAGTTTAATGCTGACATATTTATGAGAAATTTGATAATCGGAGACTGAGATTGTTTGAATTGTTTTACATCTAACTTGCTGATTCTTTTATTTTAGATTTAAAGGTACAATCGAGGAACTCAGTAACCAGATTTTATCTGCTCGGAATTGGTTGCATCAGGAACAGGAACGGATAGAAAAAGAACTTTTACAGAAAATCGATCAGCTCTCCTTGGTTGTTAAGGAAAACAGTGTAGGTATTGATGTTTAGCAATAACATGGTCATTTGCTCTGGGTCTGCAATGTTTGAGTAATAC
The DNA here is from genome assembly GCF_951640355.1 of Cnephaeus nilssonii. NCBI lineage: Eukaryota > Metazoa > Chordata > Mammalia > Chiroptera > Vespertilionidae > Cnephaeus > Cnephaeus nilssonii. Next base: position 59,687,690 of record NC_137075.1, read on the forward strand.
CTAGTAATTTATCATCGCTTCATTTAGCACCACATTAGGCTGTTCCAATGCTTGCCTTAGAATCCATTTCATGGTTCATATTGGTTCTTTGTCATAAAGAGATGGAGCACTCTGATACGTTTTGGTTAACAAAGGCTACGTAGAAAACTTGAATAGCTTCAGCTAAGATGAATTTAAGTGAAGACCTTAATGAACCAAATTGTCCATCTGCTTTTCTAAATCAAACAATTACAGACTTCAACCTAGCTTGTTTTAATTTCATGCCCGGGTATAACCAGTCTTGACTAGATTTCTCCCTCCAGGCCTCTCTGTCACACTGTAACCGCAATATGAGATGTCATGGTGCAACATGTAAAGAGAATCCACTGTTTTCTTTTCCAGCTTCCTTGTCCTTTTGCCCCACTCTTCCAGAGGACTCAGGTGTGCAGAACTGCTCAAACACCATATTGAGAAAGCCTTGCATAGATAGGATTCAAAATCAGTAAACTCTGAAACCGGTGCTTGGCAGGCAGCTTTTGGGTTTGGTCATTTAGCCTAAGCATCTCCCTCTCCCTTCTCCTTTCTTGAACTGCTTCCTCCTGTCGAACGTTGATGGAGCAGAAGTGACTGGTGCAGTTTGCATCTCTAGCTCTGCTCTCTGAAAGCCCAGCTGTTGAATTGCAGACTCTGCATTGAACAGCATTGTGAGAACTTTGTCATGCCATAGCCCACCCACTTTCAGCTTGGAGTTTGTGGTCCTGGCCTCCAGAGCTCGCTTGCAGACAGATTCCCATAAAAATGAAGCATGGAGGGAAGGGAAGGGAAAGGAAGGGAAGGGAAGGGAAGGGAAGGGAAGGGAAGGGAAGGGAAGGGAAGGGAAGGGAAGAAGGAAAGGGAATATTTACCATATCACATATTTCTTTAGGTGTCCTCCATATTTTTATCAGATCTACTGATTGATTTACTTAGATTTGTGCTAATACATTTGTAGGCTCTGGGTCTTTGGATCACTTATTTTTACATGAGGATTGGTCTAATAACTAACAGTAAACCCCAGGATAATGGGGTTTAATAAGATAGATGTTTATTTCTCTTTCACATAGAAGATGTCTGGGCTAGTGTGGTAGCTTGTCAGTCCTCAGAGTCTCAGGATCCTCCTGGCATAATTGCCAATCCTAGAGAGTGACCCCTGTCCTCATAGTTCAGGAAGGTTGCTGGAGCTCCAGTCATTGTCTGAATTCCAGGAAGAGGGGAAAGAAGGACATGTCTCAGCTGTCTTTTAACTTTTCCTGGAAACTGCCATATACACTTGAACTTGCATCTCATCGGCCACAACTTAATCATATGGCTACCCCAAACTCAGGAGACAGTAGAAAATGTCATCTGTATTCTGGGTGACCTTATACCCAGCTGTAAATTGGCATTCTGTTAAAAAGGAAATCATGGATCTTAGGGTGACCAACGAGCAACCTTTGCGATTCCGTTCCCTGCAGATTGTTGTTAAAAGACATTATAGCTGATGCCAATGCCATACAGACTTTCTTTTTGGAGTAATCTTGTGCAATTCTTATCATGGATCTCAGGGAGCCAGTGAAAGGGACATGGAGAAGAAGCTCAGCCAGATGTCAGCCAGACTTGACAAAATAGAAGAGAGTCAGAAGAAGCATATGGAAGGGCAGAGAACAAAACAAGAAGAAGAGAAGGTGCATGGGCGAATCAGCAAGCTGGAGTTGCAGATGACGGAGGACATGAAGGAAATGAAAGCAGAAGTTGATGCTGGTAGGCTGAAAACAGCTCCTATGGTTTATTTTCTATTTGATCTAGGAACCAATTAATTAGTATTCCCTACAACTGCCCATGACCCTGGCTAATGGCAAGAACAGTGAAATGGCCTTAGGTGATTTTCTAAGAAGCTATGCTGTATTCAACTAAAACATCATTTTAATACCAAGTACACAGAGAGCCACCATGAGGGACTAGCAAACAAAATGAAGATTGCTTAGCTTACAATTGATGAGTACTTCTTTTTAGTGCTGTGTACAGATTCCTTTCTGTTCATAGCCAAGGTCACTAGGTCTCATAAATAAGCACATATCTTTGAGGGGCTTTTGAAGGCTTTATTGTATACTGCTAGTAGGACCATCATGGTAATGAGTTGTTTTCCTCTACTCGGAAGTCAACAGGGCCCATTAATTCACACTTGTTTAGGAGAAAATGTTAGAGCTGATTTCAAGTTCTAAGGGCTGACATAAAAGGAGGAATTAGATTTACACGCTGAGTCAGGAATACAGAACTGGAACCAGTAAGTGGAAGTGACCCGAAGACAGATTTTATTTATTTATTTTATTTAAAAAAATCTCTATTGTTGAGAGCATTACAGATGTCCCTCTTTCCCAGCCCCCCTATTGCCTCCCTCCACTCAGTTCCCGCCCTGTCCCAGGCCTTCACCACTCTATTGTCTGTGTCCTTAGGTAATGCATACATGCATATAAGATCTTTGGTTAATCTCTTCTCATACCCCCACTGCCCTTCCCTTTGAGAATCATCAGTCTGCTCCATTTCCATGCCTCTGATTTTATTTTATTCACCAGTTTATTGTGTTCATTAGATTTCTTATTCGTTTATTTTGATTTTTAGGTTCAATTGTTGATAGATATGTATTTATTGCCTTTTTATTTTTTATTTTTTTAATCTTTTTCTTCTTCTTCTTCCTCTTCTTAAAGAATACCCTTCAGCATTTCATGTAATACTGGTTTGGTGGTGATGAACTCCTTTAGCTTTTTTTTTTTTTTTTTTTTTGGTCTGTGAAGCTCTTTATATGACATTCAATTCTAAATGATGGCTTTGCTGGGTAGAGTAATCTTGGTTGTAGGTCCTTGCTATTTATCATGTTGAATATTTCTTGCCACCCCCTTCTGGCCTGCATAATTTCTGATGAGAAATCACCTGACAGTCGTATTGGCACTCCCTTGTAGGTAACTAACTGCTTTTCTCTTGCTGCTTTTAAGATTCTCTCTTTGTCTTTAGCCCTTGGAATTTTAATTATGATGTTTCTTGGTGTGGTCCTCTTTGGGTTCCTCTTGTTTGGGACTTTGTGCTTGCCTATTTCTTTCATCAGGTAGGGGAAGTTTTCTGTCATTTTTTCAAATAGGTTTTTAGTATCTTTCTCTCTTCTTCTGGCAACTCCATAATGAGAATGTTGGTATGCTTGAAGTTGTCCCAGAGACTCCTTACACTATCTTCATATTTTTTTATTCTTTTTGCTCTTCTGATTGGGTGTTTTTTGCTTCCTCATATTTCAAATACTTGATTTGATTCTCAGGATCTTCTACTCTACTCTTGAATCCCTGTATATTATTCTTTATTTCATCAGTGTATGCTTAATTTCTGACTGGTCCTTTTCCATTATTTTGGCATTCTCACTAAGATCCTTGAAGGTCTCACTAAGTCCCTTGGAGGCCACAAGAAGATTCTTGAGTAACCTATAACCATGGTCTTGAACTCTATATCCAGGAGCTTGCTTTCTTCCATTTCTTTCATTTGTGGCATGTTTCTTTGTCTCTGCATTTTGACTACTTCCCTGTGTTTGTTTCTATGTATTGGGTAGAGCTTCTATGTCTCCTTGAGTTGGTAGAGTGGATTTGTGTTGTAGGTGTCCTATAGGGCCCAGTGGGTTAGCCTCCCCAGTCACCTGAGCTGGGCACTCTAGGTGTGCCCTTTTGTGGCCTGTGTGCACAGTTGTGTTGTAGTTGAGGCTTGATTGCTGTTGGTATCATTGGGAGGAATTGATCTCCAGGCCAAATTGGCTGTGGGGACCAGCTGCAACTACAGGGGGAGAGCTGCTATGCAAGAGACACCCCTATGGAGCAGGGCTTGCTTCACTGGGGCTTTGGTGCTCACTGAGTCTGCCCCTTGAGTGTGTCACTCATGGATGGGTAGAGTTATAATCTAGTATGATCTGACACTGACCAATGGGTATACTGGCTCTTGGGTCTCCAGGAAGGTGCAAGGTCAGCCATTGCCTGGGGCCACCCAGCAGGAACTACAGAGAGATCTGCAGATTCCTCCTATTTGTATCAGGTTTAGAAGTGTTAAGCAAGGCAGGCTGGTGCTAATGCTGGGTCTTGGGCCTCTTATTGATAGGTTTGGGGTTCCCTGACCCAGCTGCAGCTTGTTTGAGAGATTTTAGCAAAGTCTGTAGCCTGAGCAAGGACAGGCCATTCATACCAAAAGCCACTGTCCACAAGTTGAGTGAGGCTGTAAATTGGATGGAGCAGGGTCTCAAGGAATCACTTGAGCGGAGCAAACAGAAATGGCTGCCAGTCAGCCCTGCCACTGGGGAGGCCCCATTATAGGAACACTGACCCTTGCAAGCACCTCCGTCTGGGAGAAAGCCGCCCTGAGTTCCAGCTCTGATGCCAGACAATCCAGTTTCTCCTTGTATGTGTCTGTGTCCCCCAGAGCCTCACCCTGGAGCTCAGAGTAAGCAGTACTTTGTAAGTTCCTTCATGTGGCCAGCCTTTAAGAGGAACAGCTGGGTCTCCAGCAGTCTCCATGCCACAGAGTCCCAATTACCACTGGTTTTTAGAGCCCATAGTTATGGGGACCTCATTTCCCAGCTCTGGGAGCCTGGGCTGTGGGTCTGGTGTGGGGATGGGACCCCTTACTCCTCATGGGTGGTCTCTGCAGAGATGATCTCCCTCCCAATTAAAAACACGTGGGTACTGGTCCAGCCAGTTCCGCGCCTCTGCCCCCCTCCTGACAGTCTCAATGTGCTTTCTTCTTTACTTCTCTAGTGCAGGACTTCCATTCAGCCAGCTTTTAGGTGGTTCTGGATGATGGTTGTTCTGTATTTTAGTTGTGATTTTGATGCGGTTGTGGGAGGTGGCGAATATAGGCAGTTACCTATGCTGCCATCTTGGTTCTCCCTGAAGACAGATTTTAACTCAACCTGAGGCAGAAGTACAGCAGGTCTTGGAATAAGGTCATTTTGTTAAAACGTTCATAAGATACCCTAGGAACTTAACTCCTGTTTATGTCAATTAACCTATGGAAAAGTCAGTTTCATTATTGTCATTTTGTTTAAAGTCACAGAACCTATTGTTAGTGAGGACCAACTATACCCTCAGTTAACGGGTCCTAAAACGACACAGGTAGCTTGGTGAGCTTGAAGGCTCTTTGTCACTGATCTGGTCAGAAAAGAGAAAACAGCCTTGTAATGTGAGAAGGTGGACTAAGTTTTCTCCTAGCTCCTTCCAATTCCATGATTCTATAATTTCCTTCTATGGAATTGTTGTATTTTGGCCACATGGAGATAAAAGTACTTAGATACCCCAAGAAAAAGTTTGTTGTTGCCACCAAAGTATATTGTTTTATTTAAGTAGAAGCCACAATTAAATTTATGAACCGAGGAACTTATAAATATAAAAAAAATAAAGATTCTTTCTTGGTCTTTTGGGCTATTAGAATATGGTATTTGAATGTTTCATCTATGTTTAACTTTGTATCATTTCCTGAGTAAATTTATTATGATTTAATCAACATACCATTGAGGTTTTTAACATTTAGTACCTAGTAAGAAATGCATATGAACCTTTTTAAGATTAAAAATATTTAAATTTTTTCTTACAAAATCAATACATTTCTTAATGGAAAATCATAAAGCACAAAACATTTTAAAAATACTTGTACCTTCTTTTACACAGAGGTCATTTTATAAATATCTTTCTATACATATAGGATATACATTAATGTACTGTCTCATATGAAAGCTCATGCTATGCATGCTGATTTATAACCTACTCTTTTAATTTATAATATATTCATTCCATTCAATAGAACAGAATTTTTAATAAGTAATATTTTTACCTGTCTTTCATGAATTGCTATATAAAGAAAATTTTCTGAGAGAAAATTCTAAATTTAGTAATGAAGACAAGACCTTTAAAACATTTATTTTAAAAACCAATAGGAATACAGAATAATATGAAATGCTCTTTCAATGGGGAAATTTTTCATTTTCTATCTTTTTGTTTTGGACTAATTTAAAATTTAGAAAAACTGTAAGAACAGTTAAAAAAAACCTCTATATACCTTTAATCTGGATTAACCAATCTATATATATATATATATAAAAGGCTAATATGCAAAGTGTCCCCTCGGGTGTTTGATTGCTCACTATGACGTGTGATGACCACCAGGGGGTGGCACGGAATGAAGGAAGGCCCCGGCTGGCAGCCGGATGGCCCCAATTGGCCCTGATCACCAGCCAGGCCTAAGGACCCTACCTGTGCACGAATTTCGTGCACCGGGCCTCTAGTTGTTAATATTTTGGAAATTTGCTTAATCTCTTTCTGGGTGTGTGTGGGGTGTGTGTGTGTGTGTGTGTGTGTGTGTGAATATAATTTTTTTCTAAATTATTTGGGAGTACATTGCAGAAGTTATGATGCTTTGTTATTCCTTTATTATGTTAAGCTATATACCATAAGAACAAAGACATTCTCTTAAATAACTATAGGACAACATAATATTGATGAAATATGTTTTAATATTCAATTTTCAACTTTAACCATTGTTGGCTTTATAGCAAACATTCCCTGGTCTTGGTTCTAATTCAGAATCACAGTTATCATGCTTCTTTATTTACTCTCATTTGATATGGATCAGTTCTTCAGTGATATTGACATCATTAAAGAGCACAGGCCAATATTTTGTGGAATGTCCCACAGTTTGGGTCTGTTTTCTTCCTCTCAATTATATTCAGGTTGTAGGTTTTGGACAGAAATGTCACAGAGGAATGTGTCCTTCCCAGGGTACCTTATCAGGGGGTACGTGATGTGGGTTTCTCCCAGTATCAATGCAGTTAGCTTTGATCACTTGATTAAAGTCTAGCTGCCAGATTTCTCCATTGTAATAATTCCTTTCCCCTTGATAATTAAAAAGTAATTTGGCTTGGCTGGTGTGGCTCAGTAGTTGAGTGTTGACCTATGAACCAGGAGGATATGGTTTGATTCTAGTCAGGTTACATGGTCTTATTGCAGGCTCGATCTCTGGTGTGGGGTGTGCAAGAGGCAGCCAATTAGTGATTCTCTCTCATCATTGATGTTTCTATCTCTCCCGCTCTAAAATCAATAAAAAAAAATATTTTTAAAAAGTAATCTGTAGGGAGATACTGTGAAACTATGTAACTATCCTGTTTCCCATCAAAGTTTTACTCCAGCAGTTTTAGCATCTACTGATAATGTTTGCCCAAATCAACTATGACTATACTAGTATGCTGTAGAATTTGATACAGCATTGTTTTTTAATATTAACTCTTGTGAATTTACCTCTTAAAGGGTTTACAGCCATCTATGAAAGCATAGGATCCCTCAGGCAAGTTCTTGAAGCCAAGATGAAACTGGACAAGGACCAGCTACAGAAACAAATCCAACAGATGCAGAAGCTGGAAGCTCCCATGTGAAGGGAGTTGGGACAAGGACCTCAAAGGTGGTTTTGCCAGTGGGTCTGGGAGCTCAAGACCTCCATAGCCAGGGTGTTGTGGCATTTGGGATTGTTCTATTCATGGCGTGCATGTGCCAAGAAATGTGTTTTCATGGGTCTAAATGTTTACTTTGAATCTTGAAAACACTCTATCTTTAAAAATCTATACTAATAATAGAGGAATATGCAAACTGTCCGGGACTCTGTTACAGTAACGACAGAACAGCAGGCTGCGTGGGGCAACCAGACTGGCAGGGGGGTTAGTGAGGGACAACCAAACGACTGAACAGCAGCCTGCATGGGATGACCAGGCTGGCAGGGGGTAGAGTTGGGGGCGACCAGGTCAGCAGAGGGGGGCAGTAGGAGGTGACCAGGCTGGCAGGAGGGGGGGCAGTAAGGGGCGACCAGGCTGATGGGGGGGCAGTTAGGGGTGACCAGGCTGGCAGGGGGGGCAGTTAGGGGCAATCGGGCCAGAAGGCAGAGGTGGTTAGGGGTGATCAGGCTGGCAGGGGAGGAAGTTAGGGGTGATCAGGCAGGCAGGTGAGCAGTTAGGAGCCAGCAGTCCCAGATTGTGAGAGGGATGTCCCAGATTGGAGAGGGTGCACACTGGGCTGAGGGGACCCCCCCCGACCCCGTGCACAAATTTCATGCACTGGGCCTCTAGTATTAAATATAATTTTTACCACTTCATTCCACTTCTCTAAATTCAATGGGATATCCTTCCCTCCCTCCCTGATTTGGAAAGGCTTTATCCCCTTCATTTTATGAATGAAAAGAATTTTCCTTCAATGCTTGATGCTCTGGCCAAGACCTTGCTATTTTGAAAATGTCATGGTGATTTTTTTAAATTAAAAAACTAATGAATTGTCACAGAAATGTGTTGCTCCTCACCCTAAATTAAGAGAATGTCCTGATAGATTAGAATTTAACCTTGGAGTCTATATTTGGATTTTATTATTGTTGTCTATGCATTTCTTTCTTAAAAATTTATCCTTAATGTTGAAAGTATTACAGATATCCCCTTCCCCAACCCCATTGTAGATCCCCTCCACCCCACACCCTTCCCTGCCTCAAGCCTTCACCACACCTCTTGTAAATCTTTTGTCTTTTGTAGGGGACAGGAACTTAACATTTGGGGGAAAAAAACACCACTTATATAATGAGAACAGTTTAAAAATTGATAACTGCCATATAGATTGCAAATTAAAATGGAAACTAGAGACAATTATGTAGATAATGCAAGACACAATATCTACATTGACCACACAGTTATACCAGGTTTTAATACTGAAAAATGTTTTTCAATTATCCACAGTCTGTATAGTGATAGCCATATATTTAATAATGAAATGGTGGTTAATAGTCTGTTTATTGCACAATTAATTGTTCATTAATTATAATAGGATGTGAGTACTTTTCAGGCTTTATGATCTCCTCTCTAAATGTTTCTAAAATTGGCACAAAGTGCTTCTGTTTATAAACACTTACTGTATTCTGTGCCTTGGTTTCATCATGTCAATGAACTGTACCCCACAAAAGTTTTGCAGACAAAGTAGAAGGCATGATAATATATCAGAATTATGATGTAAAAATGGGATCCTATGTATTTTTTAAATTCTAAATTTTATCACTGTCATGACATTAACCAATCAATATTATTAATGATATAGAAATTCATACTTTTGTATGAACAGAGAATCAAATTGATATTGCATTTATAACACTGTCAAGAAACTTTAAGTTTGAGCAACTTTATAGACGATGGGTATTTCTTTTCAGTCGCCATATTGGCTCAGTTGTTGAATATTGGCTCAGTGCTGTCTGTTCACCTGTGGATGTAAAAATTGGTCATAAGACACACACCGTTCTAAACTGTGAGGGTGCCCAGGAGAAAGGAAACAGGAATACTTTTAAAAATTGTAAAAACCTTTTTTTTTTTTTTTTTTTTTTGCCAAGGACTCAGGAAAATCAAAGTGTTTTCAATTTTTAGGGTAAATTATAAATGAAACATCTATTACTGTTTATTCATATAAAATATGCTGCTAAAGTATATAATATTCTACCCTCAATGGCTTGACAAAAAAATTTTTTTTTAATTCGGACCAGAGAAGTCATATAAGGAATATGTCATCCAACACATATTTCCTTATTTTGTCACGAATTTCTGCCTCTCGGTATAGGCAGACCATTTCCAGGTAACAATGAAAATGTTTAATGCTCTTTTGCAATCAGAAAGGAGATTTCTTTCTGTGGCAGAGTAACCCTGTTTAGTTCAGTTCTCCGAGTCTTAAGCATAAGCCACAGCACAGAGAGTCACGGCCCCTCCTCATCTGTCTCCTCTGGGGTCCTGAAAAGGAAGATCAGCCCAGTGACCCCGGGGGAGAGGGGCACAGGATTCCAGCTGGAGGCAGGGAGAAGGGTGCGGTGAGCGGGTGATGCTTGGCCGTCCGCTGAGTTGCTCAGGTGCTTCTGATGCTGCCGTTACGTGCCCTGAGCTCTGGCAGTGGTTCTTGTCGGTGGCTGGATGTTGCGATCACCTGGGGAGTCCGCAAAACTACTGATGCCTGGGCTGCCCCGGACCCATGACGTCAGAGCCTCTGGGAGGTGGGCGTGGGCATCAGTCTGTATCAAAGGCCCCCAGTGACTTGTGCGCTGGGGAGGTTGTGAGCCTACTCTTATCACCAAAGTTTAAATGAGAATCAGCTTCTGTGTTCTTTCCTTTACCTGAAATTTGCAATAAAAAAAATCCAAATAAATGTGGTGTATGATATTTAAAAGTCTTTCAGTGGGAGGTAAACATTTAATTCCGTCAAAATGCCATAGAAGTGCTCCTTCTAGCCTGGCTGGTGTGGCTCAGTGATTGAGCATTGACCCAGAAACCAAGAGGTCGCGGGTTCTGTTGCTGGTCAGAGCACATTCCCGGGTTGCGGGCTTGATTCCCAGTAAGGGGCGTGCAGGAGGCAGCAGATCTATGATGTTCCTCTCTCATCGATGTTTCTATCTCTCTATCCCTCTCCCGTCCTCTCTCTCTTTTAAAGGAAGTGCTCCCCCTACCTTCCTGTGAATACCATGTTGTGGGTATAAAGCGCTGTAAGTCCTGGCAGACCTGCTGGGAGCTGGAAAGTCACAGGAGCTGCTCCATCTGTGGGTCTTGCAGGCGCGGTGCCTCTGGAATAATGGCAGCCGGCAGGTCCCTGTGCGAGCTGTGTGCTCATGCTGCACCTTGGTGTGCGTGAACTCACTTTGTGATAATAACAGTGAGCTGGGTCCTATTCATTCCCCATTTTACAGATGAGAAAACTGGGTCACCTAAAGGATAAGTAACTCGCCCTGAATCCTGTAGCTAGTAAGTGGGAGCTAGGAGCCAACCAGGCAGCCTGCTTCCCAAGCCTGGGCTCTTACCCAGGACATACTCTACCTCTAAGATGCATCCTTGCTTCCCACATAACTGACATGCCGGGCCACTGACTCTAGCCCCATCTGTATGACCTTACTGTTCCACCATCTGAGTCCCTTTGCTTTTTTTTTTTCTTTAAATCTTTATTGTTGAGAGTATCACAGATGCCCCCTTTTCTCCCCCCATTACCCCCCTCTACCCAGTTCCTGCCCTGCCCCAGGCCTTCACCACCCTATTGTCTGTGTCCATAGGTAATACATATCTATATATAAAAGCCCAGCAACTAGAATGGTGGAACGACCAGAATGACCAGTGGCTGTGATGCGTACTACGGCAGCCAACCAGCCTGATCTGGGCCCTGATCAGGCCCCCCTCTCCCCTGCCAGCCCAGCCCGATGGGCCCCCATCAGGGCAGGCTGGCTGGACCCCACCCATGCATGAATTCATGCACTGGGCCTCTAGTATGCATATAAGTTCTTTGGTTAATCTCTTCCCGCCCCCACCCCCCATCCCCACCCCATTCCCTCCTGATATTCATCAGTCTGTTCCATGTTTCTGTGCCTCTGGTTCTATTTTATTCACCAGTGTAATTTGATCATTAGACTCCTTGTTCATTTACTTTGATTTTTAGATTTAGTTGATAGATATGCACTTACCTGGTTATGATAGGCAGTCTTAACAGTGTTTCCCAACCCTCCCCATCTCCTGGTATTCACCCCACTGTGCACTCCCCTCCCTGGAGTGTGGGCTGAGTTTAATAATAAGCTTTTCATTAACAGAATGACAGGAGTAATGGCTTGTCACTTCTGAGATTATGTATTAAAGGGCTGTGGCTTCCTTCTAGGTCTCTCTCTCTCTCTCTCTCTCTCTCTCTCTCTCTCTCTCTCGTGCTGGGGAGGCAAGCTGCCATGGAAGCAGTGTTATGGAGGGACCATGTGGTGTGGAAAGGAATTGAGACCCTCAGTCTAGTAGCCTGACACGAACTGACACACACAGTCGTATACTCATGTTCATTACAACAGCCAAAGGTGGAAGCCTCTCAATGCCCATTGGTGGAAGCACAGATGAGTAATGTGGCACATGCCTACAGTGGAATACTCTTCGGCCATAAAAACGAAGGAAGCTCTGACACATGCTATAGCATGAACATTATGCTAAGTGAAATAAGCCAATCACCAAAGGACAAATACTGTATGATTCCACTTGCATGAGGTACTGGGAATAATCAAATCCACAGAGACAGAGAGGAGCGTGATAGCTGCCTGGGGCTGGGATAGGGGGCGGATGGGGTAGGGGGAAGATAGGGGGTAGGGCGAGGACAGGAGTTAGTGTTTAACGGGTATGGTTGCAGCTGGGAAGATGAAAGCTTTCTGGTGATGGTTGCACAACAAGGGGAATGTACGTAATGCCACTGAAGTGTACACTTAGAAATGGTTACGATGGTAGATTTTATGTATATCTTACCACACACACAAAAAAAAAAGGAACAAAAGAAAGGGATTCCCGACCACGAAGTCAAGCTTTTGTAGGAGACTGCAGCCTGGCGCTTCACTGTAACTTCACGAGAGAGTCAGAGACACCAACCAGCTCAGGCACGCCCACACCTGATCCACAGAAACTGAGATCATGGATATGCGTGGTTTCAAATCACTGCATTTTGGGTTGGCTTGTTATGTGGAGCAGTAGATAACCAATACACTGGCCCTGGGGAATCTTGACAGAATTCTTTTGTGGAAATGCTTATTTTTTGTTGTGCTACAAATTACATGTTCACACATCTCTCTATATAAAAGCCTAAGCGACCATTATGACCGGACTGGAACAACCAGTCAACCTGTCGCTATGATGCGCACTGACCACCAGGGGGAAGACACACAATGCAGGAGCTTCCCCCTGGTGGTCAGTGGACTCCCACAGCCAATCTCTCGTGGCCCCTCCCCTCAGCCGGCCCCTCCCCCCACCAGGTCGGCCAACCTCCCATGGCCCCTCTTGCTCCCCCAACCAGCCAACCTCCTGCAGCCCCTCTCCCCAGCAGGCCAGCCAACCTCCCAGGGTCCCTCCCCCTGGCTGGCCAGCCCCCTCATAGGCCTTGATCACTGGCCAGGCTGAGGGACCCCACGCATGCACAAATTTGTGCACCGGGCCTCTAGTCCTACATAATAAAAGGGTAATATGGAAATTACCATCACTCTGCTACGCCCACGATTGGGCCAGCGGGAGGCACAGGGGGTGGGACTCGGGGTGGCCGGGGTGGTGATTGCGCCGGCAGGACACTGAGCTCGCGTCACCAGTGGCGGCGTGAGCTCAGCGGCTGCGCCATGGCTGTGCTGCGGCACAGAAGGGGCCTCTGGGGCAGCAAGCTGGGCGTCTGGAGGCCCCGGCTGATGAGGCGGCGTGGGCGGGTGGTGCGACTCCCGGGGGAGGAGTCTGGCAGCTGTTGGGCTGCAGAAGCGCGCGGCGGTGTCCGCAGAGGACAGCGGGTTTCCGCGCAGTCCGGGCCGGCTGAGGGAGGGCTCGTGAGGGAGCCGGAAGGCAGAGGAGGCGGTGGCGGCCCCAGCCTTCCTGGGCGGGAGGCGAAAGCAAGACCCTGGCCTGGGCTCCGGCCGCCGGAGGACCACGGCCCCACCCCGCCTCGCCCTAGGGGCCCAGGGACTTCAGAGCTGCCGGCCACACTGGGTCCCAACCAGCAGACAGACAGCCTACACGTGCATGATTTAATCATGCACTGGGCCTCTAGTCTATATATATAAAAGCCTAAGTGACCATTACTACTGGACAACCGGCTGGTAGCTATGACGTGCACTGATCACCAGAAGGCAGACACTCAATGCAGGAGCTGCCCCCTGATGGTCAGTGCACTCCCACAGCCAACCTCCCATATCTGGCCAACCTCCCGCGGTCCCTCCCCTAGGCTGGCCAGCCCCGATCAGCCCCAGTCGGAACTGGGCAAGATGGCCCTGGTTGGCCCCAATTGCCGGCCAGGCTGAGGGACCGCACCCATGCATGAATTCATGCACCGGGCCTCTAGTCTACATATAGAAAAGGCTAATATGCTAAGTGCCCATCTGACTGGTAGCTATGATGTGCAATGACCACCAGGGGGCAGACGCTCAAAGCAGGAGCTGCCGAGCTGTAGTGACTTGTCGGTTCTTGACACACCCCGAAACTAGAGAGGAGGGAGCCTGATTCCTCGCGGGGTCACATGATTCCACCTTTGGCCATGAGTTATATTATTGCTGGGGCACTGTCAGCCCCAAATCTGGTTTATTGCACACTTGTGTTTGCATTCCACACCCTGTACAACAGCAACATTGCAGAGGGCCCTCTCGCACTCCAGGACCCCTCGGGGGATGTTGGAGAGCCATTTTGGCTGGATCACCACAGGCCAGGCCAAGGGACCCCACCTGCTGGAGGGACCCTGCTCACTCTGAAGATGCCCTTTGAACCACAGCGGCACCCCAGGTGCGGCTGACCGGGGAGGGACTGCGCGAGGTTGGCTCCAAGGTGTGTCCAGCCTCCCTGGCCCAGTCCTGCCCCGCCGGCCACCTTCTAATTAATTTCCTTTCAATGTGCATGAATCCGTGCATCGGGTCAGTAGTATGTGTGTGTGTGTGTGTGTGTGTGTGTGTGTGTGTGTGTGTGTGTTTACATATATAGTCTCATTTAATATACATATTTTTTGAGGAGCAGGAAATTATCTTAAAATGTATACTGAGGGGGTGCTGGATGGTGTGAGGTGTCAGGGGTGCAGGTGAAGGCAAGGTGAGAAGGCAGCAGTGGGGTGAAGAGCTTGAGTAGGGGCAACTGAAAATCTCCCTGGCTTGGCAAGATCCGATGGGTGTGTGCAGATTTCTCTCTCAAGGTTTTCATAAGAGGAGGAGGAAGAATTCTACCTCAAGGAAACCGGGGCTCCTGAGAGTCATAAACGGTGGTGAAGGGGAGGCAGAGAGAAGTCCGGAAGTCAGATTTCACCTACCTGGTTCACCTGCCGTGACTGTCCTGGTGCAGCGCCTGCACAGGGAAGGCTGAGGAAATCTTATGACTGGATCACTAAAGCCAAGCCAAACAAACCCCTTAAGGACCCACTCCAGAGGGATTAAAAAGGAAATAAGAAAGATCCAGGGGCCAAGGACAAGAAAATGACACCAGCATCCAGAGGGGACAGTTACTGTAACACAGGGTCTTGCTACCTTGGCACTGCTGACATTGGGGTCGGGTCATTCTCTGTGGGGACCATCCTGGACACTGTGGGTGCTGAGTAGCATCCCTGGCTCCACCCACTCAATGCCAGGACCACCCCTGAGCCGTAGCAACATACAGTGGCCAGTACTCACAGGTGGCCATTTAAATTTAAATATACATGAACCTGAATTAAGTAAATTTAAAAATTCAGTTCCTCGGGCACATTTCAAGTGCCCAATAGCCCCATGTGTTTGGTGGCTACATATGGGCAAACGTAGAGCTTTTCTGTGATCGCAGGAAGTCCTGTTGGCCAGGAGCAGCAGTGTCCTCACCTTTCCAGCTCTGTCCGCAGCTCTGTGCTTCCATCTGCCGGCCTAGACTGAGCTTTGGGCCTGTAACTTTCCTCAGCCTCATCTCTACAACGTTATGCCAGTTGTTCCCATTCGAGATGATTTCCCAGGTCTTTGTTTATAAGATTTTGTCTCATCTGCCAGCTCTGATCAGAAGAGACTGCTGCGGGGAGCACTAGGTTGAGAAGGCTGGGGAGGCGGGTGCCCGGCGAGGGAGAATGTCAGCCAAGGTTGGGGAGGGGCTGCCTGTGTGGGGTGTGTCTGTCAGGTTCGCACGAGGACATTCAGGGCTGTAGGCTGCCTGGCAAGGGGTGGTTGGCCAGGGGACTCTTGAGTGAATCTGATGTTCCCTGCTGAGAGGAACCTGGCAGGCCTGAGACTAGGGTGGGGTGAAGGGAGACACTCACCTTGGAAAACTGAAATCTCTGTAATTAAGATAAATAATATTTGAATGCAATAATGCAATTTTTAAAAAGCAATAAAATATGATGAACAAAATACCAAACTCTAAATAAGACCAGACCCAAATGCGCTGTGCATAGCCATATTGATACTGAAACAAACAAAAAAACGTGTGCCCATATATACAATTTTTTATGTAATTTCATTAAAATTTTTGACATTTCATTCATCTTATAAATATATATATATACATTTTGTTGTTGTTGTTAATTTGGATTTTGGGAAATATTGCAGTAAAATATTATTTTACTTTGATGACAGGATCTGGGCTGTTCCCCATTTTACATTCATATTTGAGCAATGCCTCACTCACCTCACCCTGATGCTGGCCCTGCTCAATGTCCAGGAATTTGGAGCTAAATTCAGTGCTCAGCTATTGTAGTAACTAGCCTATCCCAGGCGTGTCTGAGTGCTTTGGTCTCTGGTCTGTTTTTAGCCCCAGTTGCCATGCCTTGTTTAATTTTCAAACTTGTGACTTAATGCTTGGAACTGGGCTGGCACACACAGAAAGCAGAGCTCAGACTCCTCTCTGAGACTGGAGGGAGGGCTGCGGGGAGCGGGATGGAGGCAGTGAAGACCTTGGCAAGGTCCCCTCACTTGTCAACACGGACATGTGAGCTGCGTGCTACCTGCCAGCCCTCTGCCATTCACTGTCCCTTGCTGCCCCCACGTGGAAGGAATGGAAACTCCTGGGGAATCTGTTTCCCAGAACTGAGGAATGGAAGGTCCCTTGGAAATCACTGAACCCAACTTTATCATTTTTTTTAGAACAGAAAACGGAGTCCCAGAGAAGTTCAAGGGGCGGGGGTGGGGGGTGGGGTGAGGGGTGCTTTGCAGGAGAGTACCATAGACAAGTTGTAACCATAATAGTGACTTAGCCCCGCCCTAACTGGTTTGGCTCAGTGGATAGAGCCTCGGCCTGAGGACTGAAAGGTCCCAGGTTCAATTCCGGTCAAGGGCATGTACCTTGGTTGCAGGCACATCCCCAGTGGGAGGTGTGCAGAAGGCAGCTGATCAATGTTTCTCTCTCATTGATGTTTCTAACTCTCTATCCCTCTCCCTTCCTCTCTGTAAAAAATCAATATATATATATAGTGACTTAGCCCCAACCCTTGCACTGCCTGGGACGTGGCAGTGAACAAAACAGACCAAAATGTCTGCCTTGTTCTAGCCAGTTTGGCTGAGTGGATAGAGCGTTGGCCTGCGGACGGAAGGGTCCCAGGTTTGATTTTGGTCAAGAGCACATGCCCGGGTTGCAGGCTCGATTTCTAGTAGAGAGTGTGCAAGAGGCAGCCGATCAATGGTTCTCTCTCATCATTGATGTTTTTATCTCTCTCTCCCTCTCCCTTCCTCTCTGAAGTCTCTCTCTCTCTCTCTCTCTCTCTCTCTCTATATATATATATATATATATATATATATATATATATATATATATATATTTAAAAGTCTGCCTTTATGGAGTTTAAATTCTAGCATGACAGAAAAGAAACAAGCAAGTAAATACCATGATGTTAGTTGATGCTCAGGGCTTTCAAGGAAAATAAAGCAGGGACAGAGGGTGGGCATCTCTGTATCAGCCCAGAAGTCCAGGACAGAGCAGTCCCCTGCCCCCACCCCGGCCCCCTGCGGGTGCACCGGCCCCAGGCCCTCCAACCTGGTCAGGAACTCACATGTCTGACAGAGGCCGTGCCGCTGCCCAGAGCCTGCTGGGCAGGACCACATGCTGAGTTTCATAAGGAAGACAGCAGCCCTCTCCCTCTGCCCACTATGTTCTCAGCTTCCTCAAACCGTCCTGTGCATTTTCACCAGTTTTCATCCCCAGAGGAAGGAAAGGGAGGACCTGCCGGTCAGCTTTCCCTCTCCTCCTCACACGCCCCTGGGGTGAGAGACCTGGGCTCCTCTCTGGAGTGGCCTTCCCCTCAGTCACACCCTCCTCATTCCTGGGGTGGCGGAGCCTTGGCCCCTGATGGTAGAAGGGGTGTTCTCAGCACCGGGGAGGCAGGTTTGCTTTGGGACTTGGCCTGGAGTCCATGGCCCTTGCCAGTACTAGGAGTTGAAGGAATTTAGAAAATTTGGTCTCTCAGGACAAAACCTGGCTTTTAAAATGTGTCTTCCTGTGCTTTTAAGTGATCTCTTCTGAGTCTCAAAACTGAATGCGAACTCTTTGCATTCCTGCAGTCACCCTCCGCGTTCCCTCTGGGACAAGTGGGTGCTTCCGCAGAAGGGGCAGGTGGGGGAGGGCAAGGAAATGCAAACAGCACGAGAAATGAGCATATTTCAGTAACACTGTCCCGTTACACATACGCGCATGTACTCCCCTGCAGGGACAGTCACAGTTCCCCAAATATTCCAAATCTAACAGAAGTGAGATGTTCTTCACGAAGGGACTTGCAGATGAACTCAAGTTTCTGGTTTCCTTACGTGGACCCGCGGAGAACAGCTCCTGGTAGGGCAGCTTCCTGCCACATACTAATGAGAAGCTCCAATCCGTCATTCCAGATGGGTGACGGCCTGGGTTAATGAACAGTAAAATGAATTAGTTGTTGTTTAGTTAATGCATTTTAAAAAACGAATCTTTCTAAAGGGCCTGTGCTTGGGGAAAATTCCAAAAGGAAGGGGACTAAAAATATTGGGACCTTCCATGCAAGGTGCTTTTATGCACATTGTCTCATTTACATGTTATTTCTGGACAGTGTGAGAAATAAATTTTATTGAAGACCTCTCTTAAACAAGTGTTCTGAGAGCTAGGCAATGCAGATTTCTCTGGCTTCGTAAGATTCAGCAAGAAGAAATCATTTCAGCTTAACCTCATTTTGGCTTTTTCTAAACTATAGAAACTATGGGACTATCAAGTCCATCCCTAGATGGAGCAATAAGCTAGATTTGTTCGGAAATAATGAAGAAAATCCTACACCCCGTCTCACCCCAACTTTCAACTTTCTTAGATAATGATGACCTGATACCTGTATAGCACTTTGCCATTCACAAATCACTTTTACCTGAAACATTAATACCTCTAGATGTCTGTTTCTCATACTTGAGTGCATGTAAGAATCCTTAGGAGCTTGTTCCAAACGTAGGCTTTTCAGGATCCACCCTCCGGATATTCTGCTTTCGTAGTTCTGGGGTTTTAACCACCACCTCCCCTGCCCCCCAGGTGAATCTGGCTCAGGCAGTCCGTGGACCACATCCTGAAAATCCCTGTTCTGGATGAAGAAACTAAAAACAGGAGAGAAATCCATCCCGGTTGATAGGCCTCCTTCTGGATGCTCAGTCAGACCATGGCCACACTACAGGGTGCTGGAGACTATATATTTGGGAGCCCAGGCTACTTAAGGAGCAAACACCAGGCTGGAGTCAGGATGGGTCTTCTCACTTTCCTGAGCATTGTACCTCAGTGGGAAGAATGAACCTAGGAAGGAATAAGCCAACCAAACAGAAGGGAGGTGTTGGGTATTTCTGGAGAAACCAGACATGGTTTCTGCTCCATGGATGTGTGTGGGGCGCGGCTACAGTGTTTTGGACAGGTTCAAGCCTTGGACTGATGAGAGGGCACAGTCCTCTCGTGGCCACGTGCAAGTCCCAGCTTGGAGGGCAGAGCCCTCCCAGCACAATTATAGCCAACAGCTATAGTTGTAAGCTTGAACCTATGGTCCGAACACGTGGCCCCACATGCCTAAGTGATATAGGCTGCAAGTAAACAAAGCTTGATCAGGTGCATGTAATTGAGTAGGACTGAAACCCATGAGAATGTTGTAAACATCTTGACCACACCCTTACTTTGCCTCGTGGCATCTGGTTATAAAATAAAAACATGGCTTGTAGTTCGTGGCACTGCTGGCTCCTCATCAGGAAAGCAGCGTCCTACCGAGTCCCAGCTTTCCTTCTCTTGTCTGTCTTTTCTAATCCTTCATCGCCCCCACTCGGGTTCACTGAACCTGGCTGAGCTGGCGCGGCACATAAGGCGCCCTGGGGCTGAGTATGCCATGGCCGTGCCGGCTTCCCACAGATGTGGTCTGATATTTGCAGTTGACCATGAACTGAAAGAATTGTAAAGATAAGAGCAGGGTCCAAATGTGTGAGTACTACATTCTTTGTCTCTTTGTCTTGTCAATCATTAGTACCTGAATTCTATTAAGAAAGTGCTATAACAGCACTAGCCAGTTTGGCTCAGTGGATAGAGCATTCGCCTTTCGACTGAAGGGTCCCAGGTTTGATTCCCAGGTTTGATTCCCGTTGAGGACACATGCCTGAGTTGTGGGCTTGATCCCCAGTAGGGGGCATGCAGGAGGCAGCTAATCAATGATTCTCATCATTGATGTTTCTCTCTCTCTCCCTTCCCCTTTCTCTCTGAAATCAATAAAAATATATAATTTTTTAAATGTCCTAGAATTAGATGATAGTGATACTCTGTAAATATGTTAAAACCCACTGAATTATTTTAAAAAGGTGAATTTTATTGGTATGTGCATTATATCTCAAAGCTGTCATTAAAAAAAACAAAACACTTGAGCCTGGCCAGTGTGGCTCAGTGGTTGAGCGTTGACTCATGAACCAAGAGGTTGCAAGTTTGATTCCCAGTTAGGGCACGTGTCAGGGTTGTTGGCTCAATCCCCACTAGGGTGTGCAGGAGGCAGTGATTGATGTTTCTAGCTCTCTATTCCTTTCCCTTCCTCTCTCTCTAAAAATCAATAAAAACATTTTTAAAAATAACACTCGAAAAAATAACAACTTCAATTAAAAAATTAGTAAGAATAAATGCATGCTCCTGCCTTTTCTGTGTGTGTGTGTGTGTGTGTGCGCGCGCGCGTGCGCGCACGCCTTTGAGTTCAAGTACAATTGGGTGGAGGTGGACATCTCCTTTTGCCTGGCCAGCCTCCACCTTTTTCTAGGTGACAGCCTCTGGTTTCTCTGGAGAACTAGCTTCCTTCCAGTGGTCCTTTTGGGAGCATTACTCATGAGACCCCTTCACACAAAGGGTGTGAATGACACTAACTGAGCAATGTCAGACTCTGCTTGGAAATTTGAATGCTAAGCTGAGTGGAAGCTATTAGGAGCGAATCATTCCCAGGATAGCACTCGAAAGTTTCCAGCTGACTGAGATCGCTGGAGCTGGCCCCATTCCTGCGCTAAGTTTTGGGCACAGTCTTCTAATACACTTCTTTTCTGCATAGGTTAGCAAGAATTGGTTAAACAGGAGATGCTTGCAAAGGGAAACCTCAACTGACACAATGACTTAATTGTAGGAGCACTTGCAAAACATCCAGGAATTTTAGCATCAATGTTCCTAACGGCAACTAGCCAATATTAAGCATTTCGGTGGGGCTGGTGAGGAGAACTGTCTCTGCTTTTCTCCTTCAATTCAACCCTCAACGTGACTGTAAGAGGTAGGCACTATGTTGGTTGTATTTTACACACGAGGGAATGAACACAGGGAAATTAGGTAAATTTTCTGAGGTCATGCAGCCAATAAATGCTGGAATCAGGATGCAAATCCAGGTCTACCTGACTTTGGGAGAGAGCTCCTAACCACAGCTCTGTACTGCCTCAAAGGTCCGCATTGTGGATGGCTGCTGGGAGCTAATGGGACCTCAAGCTGTGACCTGAGAAGTTCAAGGTAACTCAGCATGTCTTGTCCTTCCTGGGCTGTGGTCTCAGAGGTAGGGCTTGCACGTTAAGATGCTTGTGGCCGAGTTCCCAACCCTGCACATTGGAATCACTGGGGAGCTTTAAAACCACTGATGCCTGGATCCCACCCTCTGATGTAATGGGTCTGGGCCATGGGATTGTTTTCCACTTTCCCAGGTGATTCTAATAAACAGCCATGGTTGTCAACCTCTGTTTTCTCACATTTTAAAGGGCATGCTATGTATGCACCTGTGGAGCTTCTTAAACTACAGATTCTGATTCAGGAGATTTGGATGGGGCCGCAGAGTCACTTTCTATATATGGCTTTTATTATGTTGAGGTATGATCCTTCTATTCCCACCTTGCTGAGATTTTTTATCAAGAAAGGGTGTTGGATTTTGTCAAATGCTTTTCTGCATCAATTGATATGACTGTGATTTTTATCTCTCAATTTGTTTATGTGATGTATCACGTTTATTGATTTGCGAATATTGTACCATCCTTGCATCCCCAGGATAAATCCTACTTGGTCATGGTGTATGATCTTTCTGATGTACTGCTGGAGCCAAATTGCTAGAATTTTGTTGAGGATTTTGGCATCTATGTTCATGAGGGATATTGGCCTGTAATTCTCTTTCATTGTGTTATCTTTATCTGGTTTTGGTATTAGGGTGATGCTGGCTTCATAGAAGGAGCTTGGAAGTGTTCCTTCCTCTTGAATTTTCTGGAATAGTCTGAGGAGGATAGGTTTTAGTTCTTCCTTGAATGTTTGGTAAAACTCCCCTGTGAAGCCATCTGGCCCAGGGCTTTTGTTTGCTGGAAGCTTTTTGATGACTGCTTCAATTTCTTCCATAGTTATCACCCTATTGAGATTTTTAGTATCTTCCTGAGTTTTGGAAGGTTGTATTTTTCTAGGAATGTGTCCATTTCCTCCAGGTTGTCTAGTTTGTTAGAATAGAGTTGTTCATAGTATTTTTAAATAATCCTTTGTATTTCTGTGGGGTCTGTTGTTATCAGAGTCACTTTCTAACAAAATCCAGGTGAGTCCAAATAGAAAGGACACCCTGAGTGGAAGTCCTAGTACTCAAAGTGGTGACCAGTGGCATCGGCATTGCCTGAAGCTTGTGGGAAACTCTGAGTCCCTGTCCCTACCTAGACCTGGAACCCATAGGGAATGGCGATGGAAGAGCCCAGGTAATTTTTACTCACATTAAAGTGGGAGAAGCCCTTATGGTGAGCCCAGAGCATATTTAAAGAAGAGCAGTTGGGCTGGTGAGGAAATGCAGAACAGAAGCGTCTGGGCAGGCACAGAAGGAATAGAAGATGTTTAGCCAGAAGAAAAGAAAAAACAAAAGAAGGTAAGTCAGTGTGTTGGCCTGCAAGGAGGAAGGGGATTTTGTGTGCACTAGGAGGTCAGGAGGGCTATCTGTCCAGCAGGGGGCTGGTTCCCTGGGGCTGTGAGGAGGACAGTTCTTGTCTCATCAAGGAGGACACGCCCCACTAATCGGGGCAGAAGGGATTTAAGCACTGTAAGGATGCGATGACTTTTAAGCTCCCTGGCCACTCTGAAATTCTGAGTCTATACGGTTGAAGTGGCAAGATCGTCCCATCACCTGGGAACAGTCGTGCCTATGGAGCTGAGGTGAGGCGTGTGGAAACTTGGGCTGGAAGTCAGGATGAGTGGAGGGTCTTGGATTGAGGCTGATAAAAACCAACCTCCCGTGGAAAGGTGCCCACAGAGGGAGACAGGTATCTTACACGAGGATGTGCGGGAGGAGATCTGGAAGTCCCCAGATCTGGCCAGAGAAGAGGGGCTGGGATTCGGGTGGCCTAGTGCCTTTAGACGGAAGCAACTCCAGGAAGGGCAGGGAGCAGTAGCACCGTGGCTTCCTTGGGTGGAAGGACTGGAGGTAAGTTAGTTCGAGCGCCGTGAGTCATCGTGAGGACACGTGCCTGTGGACGAGGAGAAGCTGAGCATCCTCTCCCAGGGAAGGGCTGTGATGGAGAGGTCTGGGCCTCTAGGGGCTCCAGATGTTGGCAGCGTGACTTTCGACATCTACCTTCTCGGGCTTCACCTTCTGCACGTCTCAGTCCCCCACTTTGCCTCTGTGTATCTCTTGTGTCTGCCACTTGGCTCCCAGCCTCTTTGCAGCTTCCACAGTCCCGGGAGGTGGCTGGGACAGAGGCTGGGGAGCCGGCAAGGACACTTGGCCACAGAGAGTTGGGATCCTCTGTGGCCTAATCCCTGGTTCTCCTAGACTAGACAGAGACCCTAGGCAGGCCATGTTCTTTCTACCTGAACAGAGTTTGCTTACACATTAAAACCCAGAAAAAGCCCTAACTGGTTTGGCTCAGTGGATAGAGCGTCGGCCTGCGGACTCAAGGGTCCCAGGTTTGATTCCGGTCAAGGGCATGTACCTTGGTTGTGGGCACATCCCCAGTGGGGAGTGTGCAGGAGGCAGCTGATCGATGTTTCTAACTCTCTATCCCTCTCTCTTCCTCTCTGTAAAAAAAAAATCAATAAAATATATAAAAAGAAAATAAAACCCAGAAAAATTCTTCTCTTCCACAAAGGAGCGTTCTCTTTTCTGTCTGCCTTGAAACATGAAGCCCTGTTTAGCAACCTTGCATTGTCTTTATTTGGTAGAAAGAGAAATTCAGGGAAATACGCACCAAGTTTGCAGGAGCCTGAGTCCTCACGGGAGCTCACGGGGCCTCTCTGGAACTTTTCCTGCTTCCCTCATGGAGTCTTCCCCACGGCGGGTGTGCACGGGCAAGGGCAGTGCATGGAGGGTGTGGGGTCCGAGAGAGCGGGAGGAATGTGCCAGGGACTTGCTGGCCTTCCTTAGGAACAAACTGCTCAAGTCTCAGGCTAGGTTTCACGGGCCTTCCTCGCGGACAGGGAGCTTCAGACTTCCTTCGCCTGCACCCGGGAAAGGCCAGTGGGATGGAAAAGCAGTCAGATGTGCTGGAGCAATGGAGGGGGACTTGCTTGAGGCCTGGCCTTGGTCAGCCTGTATGGGGCAGGGGGAAGGCAGAGGGAAGCAATATGAATAGAATGAGTCCCTATTATGAACTGTGCTGTGTTCTTATGTTTATAATCCCATTTAGTCCTCACAAAACTCTCATCTCCAGATGAGAAACTGGCTCTCAGAGGAGGCATGACTTGCTCTAGGTTACCACGCAGTGAGCTGCAGAGGTGGGGTGCCCAGGGCCCTCTCCCACTCCAGTGGCTGCTGTCGCGGAGGCTCGGGCCACCTGTGGAGGGCACTTCCTGCTCAGGTGCCTTAACTGCTAGGACACATGGAAACACTGACCTTCAGACCAGAAGAAAGGGCTGTTGTTCTCTATAACAAGGCCATCAGCCAGGATCAGGGTCCCCTGGCTTTTAATTACTTTTCAGCTGACTATTATAATCCCAGGAAGCCAGTCTTTGATTTCAGGTACCTTTCTGTTTGTTTTGCCATTGGTTTGACTTAGAGGCCTCACAAAGGACTTTCTCAAAACAAAGCGTTCCGTGGGCTCCCTTTCCTTTAGTGGCTGAGATGAAAGTCCCGTTGTTCCTGCGGCTTGATCGTTTTCCAGGCCGCAGGTGTAGCCCTGCTCCGGGGGTGTGAGCCGCCTGTGTCTTAGAGTGGAAGAAGATGGACGTCTGAGGACTCTCTCAGCCACCTCTGCAAAGGGGAGGAGGGGCTGGTCTTAGTCTCGCTCTTTGGTTCATGCTCTCAACTCTGCTGACAGTTAAAACCTATAGCTCTCCCTCGAGTGGGCTGCATGCAAGAAACCATACCTATGGGGAACTTGAAGAATGCACAATCACTCCATTTTTCTAAATCGGGATGATTGGAATCATCTGTCAGCGGATCTCCTACTGCATCCCGCAATCAGAGCAGTCCTTCTAATCCTAAATCAGATGATGTCAATTCCCCACTCAAAACCCTCCAATGGCTTCCCTGAGTACCTACAATGATCTTCTGGGTCTTTTGCTCCCTTCCCTGCCCTTCTAGCATGTCTTCTTTCCCTTAGTGGTTTCTTGGCTTACCCTTGCTGTTTGATCTGATCGCAGTAGCTTGTGGGCTGTTCCTCCAACAGTGCAAGCCCCTTCCTACCTCAGGGCCTTTGCACTTGCTGCTCCTCCTGATAGCCACATAGGTGCCTCACTTCTTTAAGGTCATTACTCAAAAGCAACCTTGGCGTGAGGTTTCTCTATAGAATGTTTCTCCCTCTAGCACTCCCTCTCCCTTTCTTGCTTCATTATTTTCTATAAAACTTAGCTAACTGATATACCACATATTTTTACTTAATTGTCTATTGCCTGTTGTTTTCCACTAGGATTTAAGCTTCCTGAGGAAGAATGTGTTTTGTTTGCTTGCTTGCAGAGAACAGTGCTAGGCAATAAAAAGTGCTCAGAAACACCTGCTTAATGAGTAGATAAATCAATGGGGTCTCCAAAGCAACACGAATGTATGAAGTGACTGGATTAAAACACTAGAAGGTGGAGAAGTGGAACATGCATGCTCCTCCTAGAGACATTAACTTTAAAACGACAGCAGTGACAGTCACCAGACAGTCGCACCTACGCAAGCCCACCTGTGGGCTGCAGTTCGGGACGGGGTGTGTCAGACCAGCAGATGTCTGTGGCCTGGACTTCCCTAGAATTGCTTTCACTAAATGGTGCTATGCAGAGATGCCCAAGATTTTCCTTGAGGGGTTGTCTAAGAACTACATCTATGACACTGTCACTTTGCCCATTCTAAAGACATTGTTGAGTCATCATTCATTACATTGCCGCAATAGGAGAAACTTCTTTGTCCTGTTGGTATTGGGTCAGGTGTGTGTTTCTCAAACCATTTTATTTATTTTTGAATCAGATAGACCCTAGGATTCATGTTACTGATGTACTTTTCCCAGCTAGAAAATTTAGAATTGAATTTGTAGCCCTTCTAATTAAAGGCATAAGACTTGCTGGCATGCATTTTATATTAGCCGTGTTCCGTTCCTAATTCCATTTTATGTCTTGTCCCTTTGCCTTATCTTTCTGATTCCTAAATATTTATTTCATCATATTTTTAAATTAAATCCCTTTTTAAGGATAAGCATGGATGTAAGGAAATAAGTGAACCAAATACTATCTTGTCCAGACTTCCAGGAATGAAAAACATCCAGAAGAAATAGTGTGTTTCGTGCCCCTCTCCCCCACAATAACACCCTCTAACTCAAAGGTGTCATGCACTGTGATAGTCGCTGGAAATGGTGAGAGAAATAGAAGTGGGATCTAAGAGGGACAGACAGAAGGAAAGGAGAGGGACGAGGCTGAAGAGGAAGGTGGAAATAGATGGTGAGAGAGGAGCAGAGCTTTCCCCAAAGCAGAATGACATTGCTCTTCTTCAAGAATTAGATACCCCCTCTTATTGTGGAAGATCAGACCTCAGGCAATTCAAAGAACATGTTCCAGTGGCCTGGCTAGCCATCGGAGCTATGGTTAGGTGTGTTGAAGGAAATAGAATACCTCTCATTGGGTGGACTGGGAGTGTCTACATAGGCCTTTCTCACGTATAGGTTCTGGTCCCCTCTGGTTTCCTCATGACGCACAGACAAGAATGGGAATCCACCCAGCAGACTGCTGAGTAGGACAGTCACTCATTGTTTGTTCTTATAAGCCCTCCCGTGATTCATTCTCAAGGACTTCAGATTTGTGATAAAGAGAGTCAGCCACATGACTGAGACATAGGGGTTGGGGAAGCACAGCTGGAAAACTGACAGCAGCCCCACCACCAGGGTTCCAGCCCCAGCGGGGTCACGGGATTATGGGAGGAGGAAATCGTTCCTCTGATCTGACTCCATCTGCCCAGGAAATGCCCCATGCTCCCCAGGCTCCAGGATCGGCTAATTCGTTTATCCCAAGCACGGAGTAAATATTTAATCTGCCTGCTTTATCACCATTAATATCTGTATTTATTCTAATAGCTGTATTGATTCTGTGTTCCCTTGTTGCAAGAATGTTCCCCCTGTGCTCCGGAAGGCTTTAGCATGAACATTGCCTGGCAGCTGGAAGCCCTTTGTGACAATCGGCAGCTGCATGACTCATGTCTACGCGTAACTCTTGTCAGTTTAAGAAAAATGGTCTCTTTGCTCTGGTTCTTTCCTGCTTTCATCATACACACACACATCCCTCCCATCTTAACACCGCACCCCCAAAAGGTGGGTGGCCCACCTATCTATTCAAGTTTTTCTTGTCTTTTCTTTGGCCGGGTAGCTAAGTAAACTAATTCAACTTGTTATTCCATCTCCCTATGGAATTCAGTCAAAACCATATGGGTCAAGCGCCTGCTATCATGCTCCATCCTAGGGACTGGGGATGCAGCAATCAACAAAACCAACTCTACCCACTCTCATGAGCTAACTTGACAGTGGGGAAGATGGGCAACAAACAGAATCAATAAGAAAAACATGTGGTTATAAGTGCTATGGAGGTAAATAAACCAGGAAAAGGGCACGGGGTGAGCATATGTGTCGAGGGCTGTAATTTGAAAGTAGGTGCTCAGCCCTGGCTGGATGACTCAATGGTTTGGAGCATTGTCCCGTACACACCAAAAGGTTGTGGGTTCGATTCCAGGTCAGGGTACATACCTAGGTTGAGGGTTCCGTCTCTGGTTGGGACACGTATGGGAGGCAACCGATTGATGTTTCTCTCATATTGATGTTTTTCTCTCTCTCTTTCTCTCTCAAATCAATAAAAACATATCCTCAGGAGAGGGAGAAAAAGATGATCAGAGAAGGTTCTTCTGAGAAGGTGACATTTGAGTAATGAACATGGGGGAGTACAGAGGCCCTGAGGAAGGAGGAACTGGTGTGCCAGGAACAGCCAAGAGACCCATGGCAGGAGCCATGGAGAAGGGGAAGGAGGAGTGGTTGAGAACTGGCAGGGGCAAAGATTAGCTAGGGCCTTGTAAGGAATTTCACTTTGGCTGAGTTGAGAGCCATTGGAAGGTCATGAGCAGTGACATAATCTGGCTTATATTTCCACCTGTTCCACCTGTTCCCTGTAACTCCTGTGTAGAGAACTGCCAGGGACAAGGCCAGAAAGGAGCAGGGAGCACACAGTTAGATGGTGGCATGGCCTCACACCAGTGACGTGGAGGGGTGGGCAAAGCTGTCGGGGGGCCTGCACAGCATCCTCAGATGATCACTGGTCTCAGGTTTCAAACCATTAAGAATATTAAAGATGGAAGTTTTCAACTGGGTGATTCTTAGCTGTTTTAGAACAGAGTTCAATAGATAGATATTTGATTCTGTTTAGGAAGATGAAGTAATATTGGTGAACTGTATTACCCTTTACAGAGATGCTTCTTATGCAGAATGCTTCACTTAGTCTTTTCAACCTGTCCATGAGGTAGACAGCATTATCCATTTTTATTTAAATTATGTTTTAAGAAAAGGAATTCACACAAGATAGACCAAAAATGAAAGCTAGAGGACTCCGTGCTCATCTCATGCCTACCTTACTCTCAGACCGTTTAGGTTTCTCAAGAGCCCAGGGATGAATCATCTAGCACAGTGGTTGGCAAACCGCGGCTCCCGAGCCACATGCAGCTCTTAGGCCCCTTGAATGTGGCTCTTCCACAAAATACCACGGCCTGGGCGAGTCTATTTTGAAGAAGTGGCGTTAGAAGAAGTTTAAGTTTAAAAAATTTGGCTCTCAAAAGAAATGTCAATCGTTGTACTGTTGATATTTGGCTCTGTTTGCCTACCACTGATGTAGCACCTCAAACCTGTAAGTTCTAGGCTCATTCAGACGAGATCACTCAGTACATTCTGTTCCGTGCCCAGTGTTTTCACACTTATTAATCCATGTTGGTGCTCTTTCCCCTTCATGCAGAGACCCTATCCCCAATCCTTTTCATATCTGCATATAATTCCAAGGCATGGCTGTATAATAGTCTAAAAAAGGCATGAAAATCTTGGGAGATAGGCTGAGTTAGTGTCATTTTATAGATGCGGTAACTCTGGTTCAGAGAGGAAGTTAGTGGCCCCATGTTTTGCTTTTGGTGAAAGAGCTACAGCCCAGGTCTTTGGACTCCTGGTTCCTTATAATTTCTGTCATAACCAAGAATGTATTAGGAGGGACAGGGACTGGAAGCAGATTTCACCTGTGTAAAGTGGTGTGGGAAGTGCCCTCAGACCATCCAGGGGCCAGGCAGGAAAGTCTCATCTGGCTTCTGTTAAGTAAACAATGTTTTATCTTAAGCACTTGCTCAAGGTCTAATCCTGGAAAATCTTAACCAGGGAAGCAAATAAGTTGTCAGGTCTGATACCACCCAGTGCAGTGATTGCAGCAGTCACACCCGGAGCCACTCACCTGTTTGCATTTGTGTCATGACTTCAGGCAGGTGCCATGTGCTGGCCCAGGTGGCCTTCCGTCCTCCTTCGCAGAAGCAGTGGGAGTACCTGACAAAGTAGGTCTTTTTTGATGTTTTATGTCTTCAAAATGGATGGATCTTAACCCTTTTTTCCCTAGAGCTTTTATATTTGAGTTTATTCTTTATTTAACTTTAGGACACTATCATAGTTGAATATTGGATCCTAACTTTTTTCTGATTATAAAAATAGTGCATGTCCATAGCACATCCATGCATACACATTGCCTGGGTATAAAACAGAAAATGAAAGTTTTCCATGTAATTCTCCCAGTGCAGTGAAGCACTATTAATGGATTAGGACTGTCTTTGCAAGCTTTGTATGTGTGTGCTTCCTTTTTATAAAGATGAATTATGTCATGCATATTCCCCTACACCTGTCTTCATTGGTTGACAGCTGTCATGGCTATTTTCCCATGATGTCCCGCTCTTTAAAGACTCCAAATGACTCCATTAAAATGCTTTAATGGCTTCATAATCTTTCATAGTCTGGAAGTACCCTACTGCATTCATGGTTATTTTGGTCGTTTTCAATTTTTCGCTCTTAAAAATAGAATCCCAGTAAACACACCTGCACACTTTTGAAATGCCCAATTATTTAACTCATCAATTATGGGAGGCGGGGGCATAAGACTTGTGGGCTAGAAGTCAGGGGAGCCAGGCTTGCTTTCTAGCTCTGCTGTCTTAGATGAGTTCTTGCTCCTCTGTGAGATGTTAGGCCAAGCCCTTCATCTCTGGACCCTTTTTTTCCCAACCATAAAAACAAACACACAACTTTAAAATATACTCATGGGTAGTGGAGCCCTTGCTGTGTATACAGAGGTCACATCTCAGCACTGTGGGGACACAGAGAAAGCAGAACCTGTACCTTGTCCCCTACAGTGACCCACTCTTGGTGACATGTGCACGGGGTAGGTTGGAAGAATGGGATCCTTCCCACCATCCTCCCACCCCAAAGACAGGCAGGGTGTTGATAATAATGGGAAGGATGGTAACTCTGAAACAGCATTGACAAAAGCACAGACAGGTGGGAAGGTGGCAGGAATATTTGGGGACATTGAGGAGCACAGTGGGCTAAGAGGTTCAGGTGAGTTGGTGATAAAATTAGAAAGGCAGATTGGTGGTAGTAGGATCTCGACTGTCAAGGAAAGGAATTTAGATTTGACTTGATTGGAAGGCTGTGCAGTCCTGGAAGATGAGGGTGGGGTTGGGAATTCATATAACCCAATGCCTGTTCTGTGATTTGTGCAATAGGTAAAAGGTATGTGTGTATGTCTGTAAATTTGCATTGAGATAACACTTTACAACATAATTGCTGAAGAGCACATGGAATCTGCCCAGCCCAACCATTTTGGTTTGATAAGGGAACCAACGCCCAGAGGGAATGAAAGCCTTGGCCCAGGGCACACACAGTTGGTGACACTTGCAGGCATGCAACACCCAGGCCATGCCACACCCAGGCCATGCCACACCAGTGACTGAGTGATGCTCTAGCCTTATTGTCAACCTGTTGGCAACCTGTAATATGGCAGCTTGGAAAAGCACTGACCTTGGCATCGAGAGGTCAGGGTTCTAACTCCAACACTACCCCCAGCTGAGGTTTTCAGACCCCCTCAAATCAGTATTTTCTATGGTAACAGGAAGGTGTTGGAGTGGCGCCTATGATTTGTTCTTTCCTCCACCTCTCAGTCTGAATCACATTTCTGTGTACTTTGAAAAGCCTTTCTGTACATATTAGCTCATTTGATCCTTAACCTAATTGTGGGGGCAGATGGAAGATACGTTACAGAACAGAAAATTGGGGTTTGGAGAAGGATTAAGTGACTCCTCTCCCAAAGCTCTTCCAACTGCACCACATCACTGAGAGAAAATCATTTCCCTTGAGCTGTCAGTTTATTTCAGAATTTCTCCAAATGAGATCTACCCACACCTAAGAAGGGGTTAGCAGGGGGTTGCCCATTGAAGGTAGTCAACACTGTGGGTTAAAGAAGGGAGAGGGAAGTAAATGAGAAAAGAACTTTTTGAAGAAAATAAATCACCTCGCTCTCTGCTGTCTTTATAATTTATGTTCTTGTACTCTTTTCCAATCTGTACATCTGATCTTGTTTATATGCCTTTGTTACTATGGTTATGTCCATGAAATTCAGTGGGAAAGTATATTCATAATGTCTTTTCAATTAAAATATGTGACCATTGTATTTTGATGGGCAAAGTAATTCAGTGGGAGGAAAGAGGAATGCAATGAAGAATAAATTGAATGAGTTGTTTGGTATTTTAAGCCAGCTTCTTAATTAACAAAATCTTAGAAAGAACTTAGAACTTTACAACCAGAGCTTTTTTTTTAGAAAAACAAAAAAACACTGAAGACATAATATTATTTAATACCTACAATATTATTTTGTATTAGTTTCAGGTGTACAGCATAGTAGTTAAACAATCATTGCTTTACAAAGTGTTCTCCCTGATATTTCCAGCACCTACCTGGCACCATACATAGTTATTACAATATTAAAGGCTCAGTGCACGAAATTCGTGCACAGTTATGGTTTCTAGCAGCTGTCCGCTGCTGGCCAGGGCCTTCCTTCATTCCGCACTGCCCCCTGGTGGTCAGCACATATCATAGCGAGTGATCAAACTCCCGAGGGGACACTTTGCATATTAGGCTTTTATATATATAGATTATTGAGTGTATTCCCTATGCTGTAATTTACATCCCCATGACTATTTTATACTACCAATTTATACTTCTTAATCATTTCACCTTTTCCCAACCAGGATTTCTGGTGAAAGGAAGATTCAACCTTTGTTGACTAATCTAGAAGCCAGGAATACAGTACTGCCTTGTTACCCGCAGGGCTTTGGAGGCTGGTCTATTACTCTGGTTACACCTTTCCTGATATTTAACAGGGGAACCAATGTGATCCTCCTTCATTTCACTTTATTGATATCTTTGGCACTTTGAGGACACAGAATGAGGATAACTTGAAGTAATCTCTTCTTGCTGTTGGGAGATTCAAATGAAAATACTAAGCAAAACTATTAGACAACATTGGACTGTTCAATAGATGGTAAGGAAATAATAGGTTATAATCTGGAAAGTGTTAAATGGGATCCACATCTCACACTGTTAGCAAAGATAAATTCCAAATAAATTGAAAATTTAAATGTGCAACTGAAGTCATAAAAGAACTAAGAGAAAACATGGGAGAATTCCTTTATATGCTGAGAGTAGGGATAGACATTTCTAAATACAACTCGAATAGAATCCAAAACAATAAGTTAGGCCACGTTATAAACAAAACAAACCCTTCCAATTGGCAGAACAAAACATACCCCATAAGAAAAAAACAGAAAGCAACCTGGAGAAAAATAGGTTGCAACTCTTATCGCAGAGTTAGGGCATAGGGCTAATCTCCCTAGTGTGAAAGGAATTCCTAGAAACCAAGAAAAAAGGATTAAAACTCAAAGAAGTGCAAAGAATATGAACAAACAGTTCACATAAAAGGAAATAAAAATGGTTCTATGGAAGGGTGGAGCTCAACCTTACACATAATAAAAGAAATGTAAATTAACACTATGCTGAGAAACCAGATGGACAAAAATTCCCAGATTTGATAGCACACATCACTGCCAAAGCTATGGGAGAAATAGGCATTTTCATATATGGCTGGTGGAAAAGAAAATTGGTACTAAATGGGCAACATCTATCAAAGTTACAAATGCACACACTCTTTGTTACAGCAATTCAATTTCAGGGGGTTGTTCCTGCAGATATATGTATATGTGTATTCATGTGAAATTATGCACATGCAGAGTTATTCATGGTAGCATTCTTTGCAATAGTAAAAGATTAGACACAACCCAAATGTCCTTCGGTGGAGGAGTAGCCGTGGCACACAGACAGAAAGGAAAACTAGGCAGCTACAGAAGAGGATATTTATTTGGAAAGATCTCCAAGATCTCTTGTTAAGTAAAAGGCAAAGCAAACCAACAAAACTTAACTAACCAACAGACATCAAGGTGGAGAACAGTATACTGTTATCTTATGTAAAAGAGGGGTTAGTAAGAATATAAATTGAGCCCTAACAGGTTTGGCTCAGTGGATAGAGTGTCGGCCTGCAGACTGACGGGTCCCAGGTTCAATTCTGGTCAAGGGCATGTACCTTGGTTTTGGGCACATCTCCAGTAGGGTGCGTGCAGGAGGCAGCTGAATCGATGTTTCTCTCTCATTGGTGTTTCTAACTCTCTATCCCTCTCCCATCCTCTCTGTAAAAAAAAAAATCAATAAAATATATATTTTTAAAAAAGAATATAAATGGATGTGTGGTTGTATATGTATTTGAAAATAACTCTGGAAGGATACACAGGAAACTAATAGAGGTGGTGTTACATCAGAGAATGTGGGAACTGGTGGCAGAGGGAAGGAATGATGGCAGAGGGAAGGGTTTCTCGCTGTGCACCTTGAATTTCTACAATGAAATACGACACAGAGAAAAGCAGAACACGTAATGCTTTGCTCAGTAAGTTATGAAGTGAACACGGTGAGGCCATCATCCATGCAGGTCAAGAAACAGAACACTGCGTCGCCCCACGAGCCCTCTCCTCTCCATCCCCTCCTTTCCCCAAAGGCACCACTGTCCTGATTGTGATCATCACTGCCTGGCTTTATGGTTTTATCACCTCGGTCTACATCTCTACATGCTGGTGTTTGCGCTGTTATTGGATTTGTATGTTATATATACGTTTTGTATTGAGCTTCTTTGCTCATTTGATTTGTTAGATTCATCCATGTTGTGCATAGCTAGAATTTGTTCATTTTTATTGCTGGGTATATTATTCCATTGTGTAAATATGCTATGATTTACTATATATATCCATTCTACTGCTGGTGAACATTTGTGTGTTTATTCCAGTTTGGGGGGGTTTTATTGTGATTTATAGGAAATACATCTAGTCATTCAGATATAATTTCTCATCTGTATTTTGTCTTTGTCCACAGTTCCTGGTTGATAGCTCCCAAAACCCTTTGAATTTCTTGAGTGATAAGAACCATGCAAGTATCTTTTGTTACAATATTTGGTGTCCAGTCCTCAGTAGCTTCAGAGCCATAAAGGCAAAATGAGTGTCTTGTTATTCATCCCAAGCCTCTTTCCACCATAACTGGGTTATGTTAATGAGGTGGCTTTTGGAAAGCACCTAAGGATGGGGACTGATTGCCAGGAAACCCAGCCATGTGATTAAGGGTGGGAACTTCCAGTCCTACCCACTGAACTCCAGGGAAGGGAGAGGGGCTGGAGGTTGAATCTATCACAATGCTTGTGATTTATTCAATCATGCCTGTATAATGAAGCCTCCGTAAACACACACACACACACACACACACACACAAATAAAAACAAAAAAAACCACACACACACAAAAAAAGGGGGGGACGTTTCAGAGATCTTCCAGACTAGAGAGCCAGAACACTTCCATGTGCCACCGTGTCAGTCCCCAAACTCCATGAGGACAGAGTTCCTTTGTTCAGACCTCGCCCTATGCATTTCTTTATCTGGCTGTTGATTAATATACTTTGTAATAAACCAGGAATCTAGTGAGGAAATGGATTTCCTGAGTTGTGTGAGTCAGCAAATGAATAGAACTCAAGGAGGGGGTTGAGAGAATCTCTGATTTACAGCCATTTGGATAAAGCACAGATAACAAGTAGGGCTTGTGGAAGGCAGTCTTGTGGGACCGAGCCCTTAATCTGTGGAACCTGATTCTGTCTCCAGTGGATAGTGTCAGAATTTAGTTGAATTTTTGGACACCCAGCCGGTGTCAGAATTGCTTGGTGATGTGTCAGATCTCTTTCCCCCACATTGATATTGAATGTGCAGAATTTATAGGGGTTATTAAAAATAAGGCTGCTGGGAGCATCTTGGTGAACATGTACTCACATTTCTGTTGGCTATATACGTAGGAGTGGAAGTGCTGAGTTGTAGAGTATGAATATCTTCAACTTCAGTAGATGTTGTCAATTTGTTTTCAAAGCGACTTTAACAATTTATACTCCAACCAGTGTAGTGTAGGTGGGTTCTGTTATGTGACATCCTTACCAACACTTAACATTGTTAGTCTTAAACTTTAGCCATACAGAAGGTCTGTGATAATAGCTCTAGGTGGTTTTAATTTGCATTTTCTGATTATTAGGAAGCTTAGCACATTTTTCAAGTTCATTGGCTGTTTGGATATCCTACTTTATACATGTCTGTCTCTTATCATTTTCTCCCTCTTAGTTTCTTGTCTTTTTTCTCACTTGAAAAGGGAATGTTTTTTGCTATCCTAGCTAATAAAGAGGGAATATGCTAATTGACTGTCATGCCCTCACAAAGATGGTGGCGCCCACAGCAAAAAGGAGGGAATATGCTGATTGACACACCCTCAAAGATGGTGACGCCCACAGCCACAACATGGTGGTGCCCAGTCCCCTCAGCCTCGCTGGGGTGGCAGGCAGGCAGCAAGGCCGGGCCGTCCCCAGGCAGGTCTGGCCACTCCGTGTGCCTGCCTCCGGAGTCCCCCAGTCCACTCAGCACCCCAGCCACCCAGGGCCGGGCCGAGGCACAGGCAAGCCTCGGATGACAGCTGCCCAGCTGATGCCTGAGGCGCAAGCAAGCCCGAGGCTCAGGTAACCAGGGCCGGCCAAGGCTTGCACTGCCGGCAGTGGCAGCAGCAGAGGTGTGATGGGGGCGTCACCTTCCCCTGATTGCCGGGTTGACTCCCGTCCCTGAGGGCTCCTGGACTGTGAGAGGGGGCAGGCTAGGCTGAGGGACCCCCCGCTCCAGTGCATGAATTTTCATGCACCAGGCCTCTAGTATATGTTATAAATATCATCTCCACCTCTGTGGCTAGTCTTTTCACATATTATGCATACTATTCTATAACTTGTCCTTTAAAAATACATCTTAGAGATATTTTTATTAGTGGTATATAAAGGGTTTCTTCCCCTTTTTATATGAATTTACCATAATTCATTTTAATTAACTTTAATTAGACCCTATTGATGGATGTTGAAGTTGTTTTGACTGTTTTGCTATTGTGAACTATGCTTCAGTAAATAATTTTGTCCTAACACATTTTATAGATATTTAAGTACTTCTGTAGGATGAAAAGCAGCATTACAGGTCAGAGAGAAGATGCATTTGTTACTTTGATAATTATTGTCCAACAGCTCTCCATAGAGGCTGCCCCTTACCTAAACACCTGTTTTTGCACAGTCCCATCGATGTGGTTCTGTTACACTTTAATGCCTTCAAATCTAATGAGCAATAAATGGTGCCTCAAAACAGTGTTTTTTTAAAAACAAACAAACCCAGATTTATTGAGGTATGATTGACATAAAGTAATCCACACGTATTTGAAGTGTACAAATTTAATAAGTGTTGGCATATGTGTACATTTGTAAAACCATCACCACAATCAAGATTATGAACATATTCACCATCCGCTGAGTTTTCTTCCCATTCCTTTGTATTCCCGTCCTGCTTTCCCCCTCAACCGTCATCTCCCCTCCCTAAGCAACCAAGGCTCTGTTTTCTGTCACTATAGATTAGCTGGCATTTTCTATTTGTTTATCCACTTACCTGTTGATAGACACTTGGGTTTCCAGTTTGTTTGTTTTTCACACTGTTAGAAAGACTATTATACACATTCATACACAAGTCATTTTATGGGCATGTATTTCCCTTTCTCTTGGGTAAATACCTAGGTGTAAAATGGCTACATTACATTGTAGTTGTATAACTTTTTAAGAAACTGCCAAATTGTTTTTCAAAGTAGTTGTACTATTTTTCATTCCCACTAGCAGAGTATGAAAGTTCCAGTTTCTCCACATTCTTAGCAATACTTGGTATGGCCAATCTTTTTAATTTTGGCCATTTTATTAGATGTGTAGTGGTATCTTGGGTTTTAATTTACATTTCCCTAATGACTAATGATGTTGATGATCTTTTCATGTGCTTTATTTTTGCTACTCATATATCTTTTTTTCATGAAGTGTCTATTGGATTTTTTAATCCACTTTTAAATTGTATTGTTTATTTTCTAATTGCTGAGTTTTGCGACGTTTTTATATTTCCTGAATATAAGTTCTTTTCAAATATAATCTTTGTAAAGATTTCTCTCTGGTCTGTGGCTTGTCTTTTCATTCTCTTAACAGTGTCTTGTAAAAAGCAGGAGTATTTAATTTTTATGAAGTCCAATTTATCTTTTTTTTAAATTTATACATTGTGTTTTCAATGCCATATTTAAGAAGTTATTGTGGCCGAAACCGGTTTGGCTCAGTGGATAGAGCGTCAGCCTGCGGACTGAAAGGTCCCAGGTTCGATTCTGGTCAAGGGCATGTACCTTGGTTGTGGGCACATCCCCAGTGGGGGGTGTGCAGGAGGCAGCTGATCGATGTTTCTCTCTCATCGATGTTTCTGACTCTCTATCCCTCTCTCTTCCTCTCTGTAAAAAATCAATTAAAAAAAAAAAAGAAGTTATTGTGTTAGGCAGGGTCACAAAGATTTTCTTTCATGATTTGCTCTGAACATGATAGCTTTAGATTATTCTTTTAGTTGTATGATTGATTTTTTGAGGTAAGTGTTCAAGTTAATTTGAGGTAGGTGTTCAAGTTTTTGTTTTTTTTCTTTATATGGATCTTTAGTTGTCTCAGGACCATTAATTTAAAAGATGTTCCTTTCTTCAGTGCATTGGCTTGGCACATTGTATTTTTTTAAAAATCAGTTTATATGTATGTTTGTTTTTCTGGACTCTATCCTGTTCCATTGATCTTCTTGTCTATCTTTATGCCATATTATGCTGTTTTGACTAGTTTCATAAGTCTTGAAATAAGATAGTGTTAGCACTTCAACTTTGTTCTTCTTTTTCAAAGTTGTTTTGGTTAATATGAGTCTTTTGCATAGATTTTAGAATCAGTTTGATAATTTCTACAAAAAAGGCAGTTATGATTTAGATTAGGATTGATTGCATTGACTCTACATATCAATTTGGAAAGCTAATGTTAATTGGTGCTTTTACTCTTTTGCTGATAATCTTAGGACCTTGAGGTTCTTTGAGTTCATTTACATTCCACCTGCTTAACTGCAATTGTTGTCAAATAATTCGTTCCATGTGTATTTTAACCCCCACAAGGCATTGCTGCTATGTGTTTTATATTCTTAGACTTATTATTTTGTTTTTGTTATTTCCTTCATATCTGCACTTCTACATGGGATCCGTTTCTACAGCCTGAAGACCACCCTTTAATGTTTCCTTTAGTGTAGTTGGCCAGTAACATTCTTAGTTTTCATCTAAAAATTGTTTTACTTTCATTCTTGAAGGTAATTTCACTAGTTTTAGAATTCTAAGTTGGCAATTTATTCTTTCAGAAGTATGGTGATACCTTTTTATCATCTTCTGGTTTCTATTATTTAGGTTGAAATGTTAGCTCTTAGTCTAATTGTTGTTTGAAAATTGTTGTCCTCTTGCTGTTTCTGGATTTTAGTATTTTCTCCTCACCTTTAGTCCTCTGCATTTTTCCTACCATATGTCTAGGAAAGGTGTCTCTTTATTTATTCTGCTTAGGGTTGACAAGACTTCTCAAATCTGTAGATTAATGTCTTTTATAAGTTTTGGAGGATTTCAGGTAATTTCTTGGTGAAGTTTGCTTCAACCCCATTGTCTCTCTCCTCTCCCTCTGGGACAACAATTAAACATATGAGACCTTTTCACTGTATCCTTTTTTCTCTTATCTCTCATCTGCATTTTTCATCTTCTGTCTCTCTCTGTACTTCAATGCAGACATTTTCTTCAGAATTGGTGGTGTTCTGGAGCCTGCTCACACCACTTATAAGAACCTATTACATTTTGTGTAAAGAAAATTTGTGAGCTGATTGTTAAACTATTGATAAGTTTAAATGGGGTATGATAGGAGTATTTATATGAGGGAAATTGGCAAGCACTATTGGAAGTTATCCTATTAATTTCTACTTGGTGTATAACATTAATACTGTAATCTCTTTATACAAAAAGATTAGAAAACCAGATGTTCTATTTAATGAAAATTTTCTATATTTACTACACATGGATTATTTATTTTTTCAATTATAGTTGATGTACAATATTATATTAGTTTCAGGTGTACAACCCAGTGATTAGACATTATATAACTTACTAAGCGATCCTCCTGATAAATCCAATACCCATCTGACATCATACATAGTTATTAGAATATTATTGACTATATTCCTTATGCTGTACTTTACATCCCCTTGACTATTCTGTAACTACCAATTTGTACCTTTTAATCCCTTCACTTTCACCTTCCCTGCACCCCCCTTCCATTTGGCAACCATCAAATGGATAATTAATTTTTAAGCAATAAACTCATAACTATGGAATCAAATTACACTAAAATTACATGTCATATAACTTATCTTTCTTTGAGCTTGATTATGTGCCATAATCTTGGTGATTAACATCATTATAAAAGCTGTAGTATCTGGAAATGGTGTAGGAAATTGGGTAAATGAATTTTGACCTAATAACATAACTGGATTTTTAAAAACGTATAGAAAAGTTCCTATATCACCTTCCCATTTGTTGTAGCTTGAAAAAAGGAAGAAATAATATGTTTAAGATTGAAAATGGAGTGGGGGGAGGGAATGTGACCTCTAATTTTATTCTAGATAAATGAGACTGTGCCAACTTAAATCAATATTATATTGCTACTGAGTTGATAATGACTCTCATAATAATAAAAAGCTGATTATTGTCATGCTACTGGTATCACTGATGGAAAATTAACTCCAGATGTTGTAATAAACCTCAAACTTGACAATTTCAAGAAGTTGGAAAATAAATCATTGCTTTAAGTATTGGCAACATTTCAAATCAAATGAATATCTTTGGGAGGTAACTTACCCTGATTCAATAAAAACACGCATAGGATTTTTTTCTTCC
Organism: Cnephaeus nilssonii; assembly: GCF_951640355.1. Taxonomy (NCBI): domain Eukaryota; kingdom Metazoa; phylum Chordata; class Mammalia; order Chiroptera; family Vespertilionidae; genus Cnephaeus; species Cnephaeus nilssonii. Next base: position 59,728,567 of record NC_137075.1, read on the forward strand.
ACTTAATTTTAATTTATTTTTTGCTCTCTAAGGACTCTTTCAATTGTCTGAACTTATTAACAAGTGCCAACCTTATTTAACATTTTTACTGTTTGTTAAAAGTATAAAAATCACTCAAGCCCTGCGGGGGCCTGATGCGGGGGTGGGGGGGCGGGGCAGACATGGCGGGGATCTCCCTTTTCCGCGTCCTGCACAGAAAGAGAGATGAACGAACCTGTTCTAAATGGAGGCAGCCAGGGATTGAGAAATATTAGAAATAAAGAAAACAAGACGCAGAAATAGATTCATGAAGCTGGGAGCTGGGTGGATCTTTCTGTGCCTCGCTGAGGCCACAGAACAGATCCAGACTGTAAAGCTGAGGCTTTATTTATAATCAGGGACAAACAAGGCAATTAACAATGTTCTTGTAAGTTTCACTTGTTTTGGCAGCACTTGCTGCCCCTCCCACAGCCCACTAGCTACTCAGGAAGGATCTAGGGATCAGTTACAGGATCAGGCTTAATTATGCTGGGAGGGGTCTGCCCTCCAAACGAACTTGTTTGTGACCCTGCCACAGGTCAGTCCGAGGCTTAACCCTATAACCGCTTCCTACAAAGCCCGACTGGTGTGGCTCAGTGGTTCAGCATTGAATCATGAACCAGGAGGTCATAGTTTGATTTCTGGTCAAGGCATATTTCTGGTTTGTGGCCTCCATCCCCAGTAGGAGGCATTCAGGAGGCACAGCAGGTAATTGATGTTTCTATCTCTCTCTCCCTCTTCCTTCCTCTCTCTGAAATCAATAAAAACATGTTTTAAAAAATCAAATAAAATCACTCAAAAGTCACCTGCCATTGTATAGTAATATTTTTTTACTGATTAGATGTATGTGTGCACAAATGTGCATATGTACACTAATATGCTTGCATGGGCCTAGTGCTTGCACCTTAAATGTACCTATTCTAAATAGTAGCATACACTTATTTGCATAATTACAAGTCTAAGGTTTTGAAATAGTCAGAGCCTAAAGATGCTTCTAATTCATGTTCAGCCATTCACAGCCTAGGCTATCACATCTCCCCACCCCAGGACATGTGCTTGCAATCTCTATCTTTTTAACACCGTTATGAATTGAAAGTATAATTCTAAGGAACATAGAAAAGCATTTTCTATTTGATTTAACTCATATATCTGGTTTTTATCCCTAGCTGAGTTATATAATGCTAGAAATTAAATGGATTCTCTTGGAAGTCTCCCAGATCCTTTGAACTGAGTGACAAGCCCTTCAAAATCCCTGAGTAGTCTTTCCAACTCCTCCAGTCGGAGAAGAATAGGCAATTTCTACTGTTTGCATTGCTGGGTAATCTTTTGTGTATCCAACAGATTTTCATTTTAAAACAGTATCATTACCGAGCAGAGCACACCCTCACTTTTGTGCTCCTGATACAACACCTGATGTGCATCAATGATGAGGAGACTTCAGACATAATCCAAGGTAAGGGACATTCTACAAAATACCACCAACCTCTCCCAACATAATCAATGTCATTAAATGCAGAGACTGAGGACATGTTTAAGATTGAAGGGGATGAAAGAGCTGTGACAGCTAAATGCAGTGCATGATCTAGAATTTTCTTTTGTAAGGACTTAATTAGGACAACTGGCAAAATGTAAATAAGATCTATAGATTAGATCATAAACATTTGAATCTTGACTTGTCCTCTTTTCGGATTGGTTGTTGGTAGTGGGGGGGGCATTTTACCTGCACACAGACCAAGCCCTTTCTCCTCGCTGAGCCCATCTCCATACTGGACCTCCAGCCACATCAGACCCCACTCTGGGAGGGGCTGGACTGGGCCACAGCCAGGGTTATGTGTTACCCTGTCTACCCCTGGGGCTTGTGTCCTCACACCATGACACAGTAGCCTCTCTGTGTTGCCTGTTGACAATGTAATATTCTGCGTAGGCACCAACTTTTGTCTTTTTTAAAATATATATTTTAGTTGATTTCAGAAAGGAAGAGGAAGAGAGATAGAAACATCAATGACGAGAAAGAATCATTGATCAGCTGTGTCCTGCATGCCCACTACAGGGGTTTGAACCTGTAACCCTGGCATGTACCCGGACCAGGAATCAAATCGTGACCTCTGGTTCATAGGTCAATGCTCAACCACTGAGCCAAACCTGCCGGGCTAGCCACTAACTTTTGTCAGAACAAGATTAGGATTTATGGGGAGGGAGGCTGGCCTCAACACTTTGCCTCTTTCTCTGTATAAAAAATTCTGTGCAAAAACAAAAACAAAACAAAAAAACACACACACCACACTAGCATTGTATCAATGTCAATCTTCAGATTTTAGTAATTGTACCATGGCAATTTAATAAAATGTTCTATATTTAGTAAATATAAATTGAAATGTTTAGTGGTAAAGAGGACTATGTCTGTAATCGACTTTCAAATGGTTCAGAAAGCAAACAAAATATATTTGGGGAATCTCAGTGAAGGATATAAGGGAATTCTTTGTACTAATTTTGCAAATTTTCTGTAAGCATAAAATTGTCAAAATAAGAAGTTAAAAAGAAAAACTGCTTTATGATGTAATCCCGTTGAAGAAATTTAAGAAAGAATTAAAGAACCCAAATTAAAATTAAAATTTTACCATGAGAGGTCCCACAAATGTGGCAACAGATGTAGGGACAGCAGTGACACCCTTTGCCTAACAGCCTTTGATGTAGATCCTAATAAGATAATAATATTACATATTGGGCACCTACTTTTATGTCAAGCAATTTGTCTAGATTATTCAATTTAATTTTTACAAAATACTTCTGCTTTCGGGAATATCTAAGTTGGTGCCAATGATGACTCCTGGGTTTCTCATAAAAGCCATTTACTGAAGAGAGACTTGGAAGAGAGGCTGATTTGGTTGGGAGGAGGGCTGGTTAATCGAAGGGATGTCAAGAGCCTAACTTTAGACATTTTAAGTCCAACTGCATGAGACATCTGAGGACAGAGAAATATAGAGATCTGAATTCCAGCGGAGAGGGGCTGGGAGCTGAAAAAATTTGTTCCTCACTTGGTCACAGAACATTTGGTGTGTGTGTGTTTTAAAACAAGAGGAATGGGAAACCTTGGTAAATGTCAATTGTTCCACATGAAATGGGTTTTCAGGGATTGAGTGCTAGGGCTGAGGTCTGCAGAGTGGCCTTGTGTTCTAACCTCCATCCTTGGCTCTGTACTGAGGCCTAGAATGCCCTTTGGGGATGGCTGAAGGGAGACCACAGGAGCAGAACTTAATACTCAGCAGGTCCCCAGCAGTTGCCATTTTTCTTGATTGTGATGCTGAACTTCTGTGTATTTTTACTCAATTTGGACTAAGTACCATATCTACAAATGAGTAGAGCAGGACCTAAAAGCAGAAGAGCTTAGCTATTACCCCCAGGTGTCATCACAGGAGTCATAGGAGTCTAGATCTCAGTCTACAACAGGCACTAAGGTCACTGACTACTGTTACAAATTGAACAGATGCCAATATGTTGGAAGACTTAACAGAAAGGAATATAAAGGGCTCTCAAATGATTAGATAAGAATTTGTAAAGTGTAAAGCAATAAAAGTTAATGATCTCTGCTCTCTCTCTCTCTCTTTTTTAAAGAGGTGGTTTCTTTTAAAAAAATGTTTTTATTTATTTTCAGAGGAAGGGAGAGTGAGAAAGGATAGAAGCATCATGTGAGAGAAAAACATCGATTGGCTGCCTCCTGCACACCTGTATTGGGGATCGAGCCAGAAATCCGGGCATGTGTCCTGACCAGGAATTGAACCAGTGACTTCTTGGTGTGTGGGACAACACTCAACACCGAGCCACACTGGCCTGACATGATCTCTGCTCTTGTCTTACTCTTCCTGCCTCTAAAATACACTTGATGATTAATACCTATAATTTCCCAGGGCAGATGAGACTAAAAAGCACACCTCCAATCAAAGAAATGAAATAGCAAACTATTTTTACCTAATTTGGACTAATTATCATATATCTACAAATGAGTAGAGCAGGACCTAAAAGCAGAAAGAGCTTACATATTACTCCCACGTGTCATTTTTTATAGCAAACCAAGGTTCACTTTCACTCTGAAAGTCTCATGAGATGATGCATTTACATTATGATTCCAGATCTCATATCCTGGGGATGCTATTCAGAGAGGTCCTTTCTGCCTCCATTCTAAAAAACATGCTAGGCACTATTGTATCCTTGTGTCCTCACCCCCACCCCCCACATTTCCTAGCCCATGCTGCTAGTTAGGGCCATGTGACCAGTTCTAGCCAATGAACTAATTAAGTAATGGTTGAAGCATTTAAGAAATGGTCTGGGGCCCAACAGTTCTTTCTTACCTCCCACAAAAATATCAACCAACTTGATCTGAGGATTATAGGATACTTTGTCTAACAACAGCATAATACACATTCTTTTTAAGTGCACATGGAACATTTACCAATGTAGACCATAATCTGAATTTGTTCTCAATAAATTGATTAAAAATTAAATAATAAAGTATGTTTTCTAACCACCATGAAATTAAATTGGGAGCCAATAGTAGATAACTGGAAAATCTGCAAATACTTTAGAAACTCACTTCTAAATAATCCTTGCACCAAAGAGGAAATAAAAAGTAAAATGAGAAACTTTTGAAGTAAATGAAAATGTAACTAAAGTTATATTAGAGGAAATTTGTAGCACTAAACATTATATTAGAAAAGAAGAAAGTTGACTTGGGGTGGTGAACACACAATACAATATACAGATGATGTATTAGAGAATTGTACCCCTGAAACCTATATAATTTTATTAACCAACGTCATCCCAATAAGTTCATTAAAAAAAAAGAAAAAATGTCTCATGTCAATTACTTTAGCTTCTACTTTAATAAACTAAAGAGAAGAAAATATAAAATCCAAAGTATGCATAAGGTAGAAACAATAAAGAGAACAAAAGGCAGTGAATAGAAAACTGAAAAATAAAGAAAATTAATAAAAATCAAAAGCTTGTTCTTTGATAGGATAAAATTGATAATCCTCTCAGAAAAAAGACAAATTATTAATATCAGGAATAAAAAATGTGGCATCAGTATAAAATCTATAGATAGTAAAAGGAGAATAAAATAATATTATAAACAACTTTATGCCAACTTAGACTAAATGAGCAAATGTCTGAAAGACACAAACTACTAATGCTGACCCAAGAAGAAATAGATAACTATTAAAGAAAATGAATTAGTGATTAAAAACCTCCCCTCCCACAAAAGCTATCTGCAAGAGCAGGTGGCTTCACTGGTGAATTCAATCAAGCATTTAAGAGGGGAAATAAAAGAAGACAATATTTGCCATTTCTATAAGTGTAGGGTCTCTGTGATACCAAGACAAGACAAAGACTGTACAAGAAAAAAATACACAGCAATGCTTCATATGAATATAGATGCAAAAATTCATAATGAAATGTTAGCAAAACAAATCCAATAGTGTATAAGGATAATACATTGTGACCAAGTGAGATTTATCTAGGAATTCAAGGTTGGTTTAATATTTGAATATCAACGTATTTTACCATATTAAAGACTAAAAGAGGCATTATCATCTCCATAGATGCAGAAAATGGCAAAATCCAAAACCCATTTCTGCTTTTAAAAAAGAAAAACTCATTCCTCAAAAAACTGAAAATGGAACTCCCATTTGACCCAGTAATCCCACTCCTGGGAATATATCCGAAGAAACTAGAAACACCAATCAGAAAGGATATATGCACCCCTATGTTCATAGCAGCACAATTTACAATAGCTAAGATTTGGAAACAGCCTAGGTGCCCGTCAGCAGATGACTGGATCAGAAAACTGTGGTACATCTACACAATGGAATACTATGCTGCCATAAAAAAGAAGGAATTCTCATCATTTGCAGCAACCTGGATGGAATTGGAGAATATTATACTAAGTGAAATAAGCCAATCAATGAAAGAAAAATACCACATGATCTCACTCATTTATGGATAATAAAGAACATTATAAACTGATGAACCAAAAGATAGATACAGAGACAGTAAAGCAACAAACAGACTTTCAAATTACAGGGGGAAAGTTAGGGAGAGGGGGGGGAGATAAGAAATCAAACGAAGGACTTGTATGCATGCATATAAGCATAAACAATGGACGCAAAACTCTGGGGGGTGAGGGCAAGTGTGGGTGTGGGGTGGGGGGGTAATGGTAAGATATGTACACATATAATACCTCAATAAAAAATTAAATAAATAAATAAAATAAAATAAAGTAAAAAAAAATAAATAAAAAAGAAAAACTCAGCATACTAGGAATCCTCAATCTGATAAAGAAGATCTACAAAAACAAAACAACAACAACAAAAAACACAACAAACCCTATAGCTAACATTATATTCAGTGGTAGAAGATTAAATGCTTTCCTCCCAAAATTAACTATTATTAACAGTTTTATTCAACATTGTACTGGAAACTTTTGCCAGTGCAGCTAAAATATGAGAAAGAGAATCTAAATAGAAAGAGAAGTAAAACTTTATTTGCAGATTGACAAGTTGCTTCTAAAATTAGTATAGAAATGCAAAGGACCTAGAATAACTGAAACTACTGTTAAAAAGAATAACAACATGAGGATAACAACGTTACCTACCTGATTTCAAGAACTTATTGTAAAGCTCTAATAAGAATAGTGTGATATTTTCATAAAAATAGGCAGATCAATAAATGAGACAGAATAGACCCACACATGGTTAGTTGGTTTTTCACAAAACAAAGGCAATTCAGTGGAGAAAAGCTTATTTTTCAACAAACGGCACTAGAATGATTGAATATGTATATGCAAACACAAAAAACTTTATACCTTGAACTATGTGTTAAAAATGGCTCTAAATGTAAAAACCTAAAACTAAATCTTCTAAAATAAAACATAGAAGAAATGTTTTGTGACCTACAATTAGGGAACAATTTCTTAGATATTGTCCTAAACATGCAATCCATTAAAAAAATGGATAAATTAGACTTCACCCAAATTAATGGCTTCTTCTTTTTTTAAAAAAATATATATTTTATTGATTTTTTACAGAGAGGAAGAGAGAGGGATAGAGAGTCAGAAACATCGATGAGAGAGAAACATCGATCAGCTGCCTCCTGCACACCCCCCACTGGGGGTTTTTTAGCTTCTTTCTTTGTATATTAGCACAGACTGGCCAGCTAGCTCCAGAAATAGGAAGAGTATGATATACACATTGACAATGCCTGTAGTCCAACAATAAGTGGTACCAGGAGGAATGAAGTAGGAGGGCAATGCAGTTTTCAGTCTAGTCCCAGGAAAAAAATGGATTAATCAGGGTAACTCTTAAAAGGAACAGTGTCAATAAATTGGTGGACTTAGGCACCAGATTTCAGAAAGTCTTAAGAAGGAATAGAAGGTGGAGAAATGGAGACAGTGGATGAAGAAAACATGCTGGAGAAGTTTAGTGAAGAAAGGAAGAAGAGAGGATGGCCAGAAGCTAGAGGGGAAGCTGAAGAGTAAATCCTGAGGAGAGAAATATCTGAGGCCACTGCCTCTCAGAAAGGAGGCCTGGTGCGTGGGCAGGAAGGAGGGTGAACTGAATGGTGGTTGGTGCACAGGTAATGAAAACCAGGCAGCAGGCAATTGTGGTAGACTTTATAAACCTTAGTCATAAGGACAAAATAGGGGTGACTAAGTTGACTCCGTCCAATGTAGAAATGTGTTTGTAGGGAAACTATCTTTCAATTTTCATATGCAAGAAAGAGGAAACCAAATTTCTCAGTATCTCTAATGTCCATGACTAGATTAGTGCATCCCTGGAGAAGGGCATGTGCATGCATTCATTCATTCATCCATTCATTCAATAAACATTCCCTGAGGACCTGCTATGTGATATATACACATTTATACTAATAAAAGGCCTGTGGCCGTGACACCATAACACGGGACGACCAAAGACTGGTCACCAGGAGGCTGTGTGTGCGGTGAGGCGCATGCAGGTGGGCGGAGCTGCGTGCATGGGTGGGCGGGGACTTGGCTCTGGGTCCCGCATCCCACCCAGCGCGGCAGGAGTCAGTCTGGGTCTCGCCTCCCACCTGGTGCGGTGGGAGTCAGTTTGGGTCCCACTGTTGCCGCGGGTCTGGGTCTCGCGTGATATCGTGCGCTGGGCTTCTAGTATATGTATAATATGTTTATGTGTGTAGAATATTTTAATATTAACAGTACTGATGCTAATATGGTTAGTATCTGGAATAATACCTAATATTTACTAAACACTTACCATATGCCAGGCTCTGAAACCACATTTCACTTAATAGCTACAAAACCCTATATGAAGTAAATGGAATTATCATCCTGTTTTAGAGGTGCAGGTGCTGGAGCTTACAGAAATGATGTGATTTGCTGGGGAGCTGGGGAATGATGGAGCTGGGACCAGTGCAGAGTTGCATTGGATATTCAAACTGCTTATAAACACTACTCAACATGGCCTCCTTACAGCCTGTTAGGATAGGGGTGGGTGAGGGGGAGTAATCCTATCTAATAAAGACAGAATATGCAAATTGATTATCACTCCGCCACAAAGATGGCGGCGCCCATAGCCAGCCACAAGATGGCGGCGCCAAGTCCCCTCAGCCCTGCCGGAGTCATCCTTTTAGCCCTTGACATGGTGAGGGGCAAGCAGGCCCCTGCAGAGAGCAGACAACAGGGTCCCCGCCGCGAGCAGACAGCAGGGCCCTGCTTGCCCCTGGCCATGGTGGCGAGCCAGAGAGCAGACAGGCAGGCAGGTCCACAGAGAGCAGAGAACCATGGGGAGTGGGCCTTAGCCATCAGCAGGACATCCCCTGAGGGCTCCCAGATTGGAGAGGGTGCAGGTCAGGCTGAGGGACCCCCCCACCACAACCCCCCCACACCTCGTGCATGAATTTCGTGCACTGGGCCTCTAGTAAGGAAGAAAAATGAATGAGTTGCTTGAGAGCAGCTGGTTCTTAGATTCTTCCCTTATGAAAATTTCTCCTCACCAACATTTCCCTGTTGGTAGTTAATTTACCAAGAACCTCTGCCCAGCCAAGGGGCCACTTGTCATGTAGCAATTGTCCAGGTATGCCCAATTATTATCTCGGGGAGACTATTCCTTATTGGACACCTGTTATTACTTGAAAGATCTGTAGAGTTCAAACCTGTTATTTTAACCCAGAAAGTGAGCATTTGGGCAAAGAGAACAATGCCACCACTGAAATCCCGTAACTTAAGGAAAACTTCAAGAGGAAATCTCAGGTTGAAGTTTCAGGAAGCCAGCTGAAGGCTGGTAGGAGAGGGGTGTGCTATGAGGCTCAGAGGTATTCAAGGCTAAGAGGGGAGCGCCTTTGCTTGAGCGGCCTGACTCCCTCACCCAACCTGACTCTTCCACCCCTTGCACTGGGAAGTCCTTGCTGTTATCATTTGTCCTCACTCTTTCTTGTGGGCTTAGCCTTTTTTTTTTTTTTTTAACATCCCTCCCCACAGCCTCACAGTTCCTGCATGCTGGTGCCAGGAGAATGTACCACCTCTCTACTCTCCATTTCTGCTTGCAGACAGTGATTGGATTGCCCCCTCATAAGCCTTCACCAGCCAGCCACACTGCCTGCTGTGTATACCTCCAGATGCCTTAAGCATCTTGGCCCCTGAATCTGAGGCTTGCCTAGCACTCTGTCCCTGGTGGTCATCTGGGTTGTCTCCAGTGTCCAGATGAGTGGCTTCTCCAGCATCTGACCTCACTGTGTCTTCCTCCTCTCCACTTCAGCAACCCACTTGGACAGGTCCTGTTGCAGAACTGAAATTACAAACGCTGAAGTTCTTTTCTCTGACAGTGACTTTTTACCTTTTTTTTCCTATCCTCTTTCCTTGTACACCTGCTCTGCAACAGCATTTCAATTTCTGGTTCCTCAACTCTTCCTTATTCTCTCAATGCCTTGGTCCACACTGGCTTCATTATTTCTCTATCCAGTGTGGACCTCGTGTTCAACCATTTCTCTGCTCTCATAAATTTCCTCCCTTCTTCTCACCCTTGATTTTCTTTTCAGGAGCTTAGTCTATTTCCCATCTCAAGTTAACCTAGCTCTAAATTTCCTGTACATGTGCCCACACACTGTGTAAATAGTGCTGGCAAACAAAAACATTGAACCAGGTTGCTTGACTTTTTTACGAAGTTGTATAATCAGTCTTTGGCTGAACCCTAAATGCTATTTGATGGTGTGTTTTTTTAATTTACCCTCACTTACTATTTTATTCTTTTCAGCTGTGTGGAATTATTTTCATTTGCACCCTCATTCTTACAAACTCATTCTTCTCTGCACCACCTATTCTTCTATTGCTCTGAGAAGACTGTGGCATCAACTTTCCTGTCTGCTGGAAGCTACCCGTTGTCTACACTATCATGAAAGTGCAGCAGGGAACACAAAAGGCTGATGGACCTTGGGCTTTAGCAAGGGCTAAAAGCTATGCACAGATTGTTCTGTCAATACAATGGTGGCTCAAGGCAATCCCCTAACCCAGTGGTCAGCAAACTGTGGCTCGTGAGCCACATGTGGCTTGCGAGCCACGGTTTGCCGCTCTGTTGACTAATGAGTTTGCTGACCACTGCCTTAGGGAAAAACACTTAAAAAACATTTTAATAATGTACTAATGTCTTTAACCTGAAGTCAAAACTTCGGGGTAAGGGTAATGCCTTACAGCAGTAGTCGGCAAACTCATTAGTCAACAGAGAGGCAAACTGCAGCTCGAGAGCCGCATGTGGCTCACAAGCTGCAGTTTGCCAACCACTGCCCTAACCTGATCACCTTTTTCTGTTATACCAAACCTTACCTTTGATATGTGTGTTTGCTTTGCTAAAGGGAAAATGTATATTCTAGTAAATAAAAAGCTATGGGTCCAGACATTCAGGGAGCCACTCCACTAGAAAGTTGGTCTCCGCCTGGTTCCCCCATGCCTTCTAAAGTTATATTTCTTGTCTAGTATATCCGTTTGTGCACATCCCCTTCTCCAGATCCTGAATCCTCGCTGCAAAAGGTTGTGGCACCTGTCCCTCAGTAAGATGTCACCACATCTGCCTGCATTCTCTTCAGCTCATACCTCCATGTCTCAAAGGAGGATGTCATCTCTCCTTTTGCCAAGACCTCGCTACCATCCTTTTCACGAATAATCATGCCTTTTCTATTGTATCTTCCATTCCTTTCACACCCCTTGGTCTATCACAGTTTAACCCAAGATTCCTTATCCTTAAACACAAACAAACCAATAAACCCAATGGTCCTCTCCCCTCAATGTACCTTTCCACAGCACATTGCTTGGACTTCCATTGAGCATCTATTTCCTTCTGACTTATCATAAGCTGGTTTTATGATTTGAATCTCCTACTGGAACTTCTTAGGTGCAAGTATTTTTGATCAGTTTTATCTATTTCTCTCCTCCTGCCCTGGACTAGGTGTTGGAAATAGCATTTATCCTTCTCTCTGAATAACTGGCCCATGTAGTGTGGCTCCGAGGTTAAAACCATCAGGTCACTGTGTCCTGCTGGAACCTGTTGAGCTTCCTTTTGAGACCTGCCCATTATGTTATGACAGGTGAGCATAGGGATGGTGGCAGGACAGCTTCATGTTTCAGTGGAAATTATTGCAGGAAACTGCAATGAAGTGCCACTTTCGCCCTGAATCATCACAGGACAGGAATGCTGAGGCATGACTTGCTAACAGTTGTCAATTTGCTAGAGTTTCTGTACTGACTGCTTTTATCATCCATTAACCAGGAGAAAGAGGAATAAATGTGTTGCCATAGTATTTTGTGTAAGTGTTCGCTGCACAAGAGTTGTTGAGACAGAGGAGTCTTAGTTGTGGGAATAATCAATTTTAGCACATTGGGAAAGGATGAATCTTTAAATGCTTCTGAGAGGCAGGTGTACTGAGCTGGTGGGATGGAAATATATATCACAGGGCATGTATTTCATCAAATCAAGAAGTGTAGATATCCTAGGTAAACAGTTGTATTTATTGTGAGAATCAAATGAAGTAATTAATCCTCTGATTCATTGCCCACAACTGCCCTCCCCTGCTGGCCATCTTGTGGTGACCATCTTGTGTCCACATGGGGGCAGCCAGCTTATGTGTTGGAGTGATGGTCAATTTGCATATTACTTTTTTATTAGATAGGATTATTCACGATAGCCAAAAAGTGGAAATAGTCCAAATATCCATCAATAGATGAATAAATAAACAAAGTGTTGCATATACGTACAATGAAATGGTAGTCAGCCTAAAAAGGGAATGAAATTCTTGTTATAGCAGGTCCTCTTTTTGGTCCCTTTGTTCAACAGATGAGGGGGGAAAAATAGATTCCTGGTCAGGGCCATTGTCTGGGTGGAGTTTGCACATTCTCCCTATGTCTGCCTGGGTTCCCTCCTACATCCCAAATTGTCCCAGTCTGTGTGTGTGTGTGTGTGTGTGTGTGTGTGTGTGTGTGTGTGTGTGTGTGTCCCTGTGATGGAAGGGTGTCCCACCTTGGGTTCCCACCTTGTACCCTGAGCTGCCAGGATAGGCTCTGGCCCACTACAGCCCCGAACTAAAATAAGCAGGTCTGGTAAGATTTATCTTACTTGTTTTTATTAATCTTTCTTAAATGTATGGCTCATATTTATTTCAATGTTTAATATTAGAAGTGTTTTAGGTCTTTATTTAGAAATTTGGTGATGTTTGTGTCACTGGAAATATAGTTTCCTAATATTTTCAAATTTTAGCCCTTGCTGGATAGCTCAGTTGGTTAGAGCCTTGTCCTGATAATGCCAAGGTTGCAGGTTTAGTCCCAGGTCAGGGCATATACAAGAATCAACCAATGAATGCATAAGTGTGAGGAACAACAAATCGATGATGTCTATCTCTCTAAAGTCAATCAACTAAAAATGTTTAAAAGCCAAATTTTAATTGATATGAAATTTATTTTCTATATGGCATGAGGTATAGATCTAACTTTATTTCTTCCAAGTGGATAGCCAATTATGCTACAACTATTTATTAAATAAGTCTCTTACTAGATATATCAATGTGTATTATTCAGAAACAAAAATAATAAAGTTTGGGTTTTCTTAAATGTCAAATTAGCTGCACACTAATAAACCAATCACTCCAGAAATACTTTTGAGAGCTTACTAACTACCAAGTTCTGTGAATGACACCAACAGGAATTCAGCATGCTGCTGGAGGCTAATTCCAGAAGGTCATAAATGCAAGAAGTTTCATCAAAAGTTTGATGGAATCTTGAGGCTTCAGCAGGTCTGAATACATATTACGTGCTGCTGGAACAGCATTTCCCCAAACCTGAAAATCAAACCGGCTGGCAAGGGAGCAGTTAGATATCAATCAGGCTGGCATTGGAGTGGTTAGGGGGTGATCAGGCTGGCAGGCAGAAGCGGTTAGGGGAAATCATATATTGTCAGTTTTGGAAAAAACTGCCTTCAGCAGGCAATAACTGGGATCCCACTGGGATCGGGCCTAAACGGGCAGTCGGACATCCCTCTCACAATCCAGGACTGCTGACTCCCAGCTGCTCGCCTGCCTGCCTTCCTGATTTCCCCTAACCGCTTCTGCCTGCCAGCCTGATCACCCCCTAACCACTCCAATGCCAGCCTGATTGATATCTAACTGCTCCCCTGCCAGCCTGTTTGCCCCCAACTTCCCTCCTCTGCCGGCCTGGTCACCCCTAACTGCCCTCCCCTGCAGGCTTGATTGCCTCCAACTGCCCTCCCTTGCAGGCCTGGTCCCTCTCAACTGCCCTCCCTTGCAGGCCTGGTGCCTCCCAACTCCCCTCCCCTGCTGGCCATCTTGTGGTGGCCATCTTGTGTCCACATGGGGGCAGGATCTTTGACCACATGGGGGCAGCCATATTGTGTGTTTGAGTGATGGCCAATCTGCATATTACTCTTTTATTAGATAGGATAGAGGCCTGGTGCATGGGTGGGGGCCAGCTGGTTTGCCCTGAAGGGTGTCCCGGATCAGGGTGAGGGTTCCCTTGGGGTGTGGGGCGGCCTGAGCGAGGGGTCTGTGGTGGTTTGCAGGCCAGCCACGCCCCCTGGCGACCCAAGCGGAGGCCCTGGTATCTGGAATTTATTTACCTTCTACAATTGAAACTTTGTAGCCTGTAGTGGAGCCAAGCCTCCTGCTCGCTCCTTGGCCGGCAGCCGTTTCTGTTGGGGTTTGTGTATATCTTCTATAATTGAAACTTCATAGCCTTAAGCAGAGGCCTGGGCCGGCCAGGGTGTGCGGAAAGCGGGGGGCAACCCTAGCCTCCTGCTCTTTCCAGCTCCATGGCTGCCGCCATTTCTGTTTGGATTTGTTTACCTTCTATAATTGAAACTTTGTAGCCTTGAGTGGAGGCTTAGGCCAGGAATGGCAAGCGGAAAGCTTGGCTTCATCCATTGCCTGGAAAACCCAAGCCTCCCTCTTGCTCTCTGTGGCTGTAGCCATCTTGGTTGGGTTTATTTGCATACTCGCTCTGATTGGCCAGTGGGCGTGGCTTTGCATGTAGCGGAGTGATGGTTAATTTGCATATTACTGTTTTATTAGGTAGAACTGGAAGCCCAGTGCACAATTCGAAATCATGCGGCGCCGCCCACCCACCCACCGCCCTGCCTTGACACCCAAATCTGTCCATGCAGAGCTCCAGCATGCCTGGCCCAGTCCCAAACCCTCTGGCCTTCTCTGGCAGCTTCAAGCCCCGCCCTCAGTTCCTCAAGTCGCCTCGAGCTGGTCCCACCTTCTCTGGGCGCCTCCCCGCTTCTGCCCGTCTCCAGAGCAATGCGGCTGCCCCGTCATGGTGCCAGAGGAGAGCAAGGAAGCCTCCTGCCTGCTGCGCTGTGCTCCTTCCCCTGGCAGGTGGGCCATGGGGCACTCAGAGTGCAAGCAGTGGGTGGCAAAGGACTGGTGAGGGGGGCGCTATGGGCTCTCACCCCTGCTCTCCCTGGTGCGGGATGGTCCCACCTCCTCCGGGCATCTCTGGAGCAACGCCCCAGCTAATATGCTAATGACCTGGTTATTACTGGTTATGGTGTATTGACCATTAGCATATTAGTTCTTTATTAGTATAGTATAGATCGCTAGTCTCTTTATTAATTTACACACAGAACCTTCTCCAGATTCCTGAACCCTTCTAGATGCTGGGAAAGACCCCCGGCATTAGCATGCTTCCCTCTGCGAAAAATGGAGTACACAAATTCAAATGGCCCTTCTTTCTCACTTCCTTTGCTGGCCCCTCAAGTATTAGGTCCAGAGATTCTATTCTTGGTCGTTGTGTTTTGCAAACTCTGTTAACATTGGTCAGGGCCTCTACTCCCCATTTCTGCTCATAAAACCCCAAACCATTCCTTTCCCAGACTCCAGACCTGTACTTCAAACTATACCCCTACATATCCCACAGTCATGTCTAACTCAAGGTGAAGTACATCTCCTATCCTCTCTCCTCACTGCCTCCCAGCCCTCCTGTTCTTCCCCTGTGTTCTTTTATTTCTCTACCAGTCACCTAAATGCTTGCCTGGCTACTGGACTTGGTCAACCCAACATGATTTAATTCAGTCTCTACCAGAATAGTGAATTGTGGATGGTTCTACCTTGAAAAAGAATAAAGGGGATGTAAAAATGTTTTTCATTTTTTCCTAACCTATCCACATGCACTCGATGTGTCAACCTCTCAAACAAGTATAGCAAGGTGCTTTAATTTCTGGGCACTGAAGTCAGAATTTAATTTCAGGGATGGGCAATTTCCTTAGTAACTCTAAACCTCTGTTTTCTCATTTATAAAAGTGTAATAACAACAACTGCTTCATAGAATTGCTATGGGATTAAATTAGTAGAGCATTTAGCAACATCCAACCCATAAAAAGCAGTCAATAGGTTTTAGTTAGCTAACACGGAGAGTAGATGTTATTAGCAGGATAGTAGTCCCCTCCATAGCCCCTCCACATTCTCAACTTTTGAGAGCACTGAGTGATGATTTGTTAACTGACCCAATGAATGGTGATTTCTCTGGGACCCTGGCTTATCCACTGCTTCTTCCTGGCATCAGAAATGAAAGAAAAAGGGTTGAGCTAGATCTCAAAACAGCATTTGATTAATAATAACATCTATAGAGCATTTATTTTTGTCCAGGTACTGGTTGTACTGCTCTAAGGATTTTTACATGTGTTTACTTTTTATTATAACTCTGTAAAGTAGGAACTCATTCTTGATGAGAAAACCAAGGCACAGAAAAATTAACCCTTTAAATGAAGTCATATTGCTAAGAAATTGTGAAGCTGAGCTTTGAACCCAGGTATTCTGGGTCTGCTCCAGTGTCTGTGACACGGCACTGTACTTAGCAGCGGTCCCCTGTGGCCACGACTCTGAAACTCCCACCATTGCTGCATCAGAAGTGGTGGCTTCTTCCTCAATGGACTTAGTCACTCTTAGAACCAGCCCCTTAGATCACATGGAATGGCTTCTTAGTAGTCCAATGCCTTTATCTCCACTTTGTAAGGCAATGTGGACTGAAGTTAATGTATGACAGGAAGCACCAACTTCCTTCACTTGGGAGTATCAATGGCACTTTTGCATGGGAACATTTACCATATTTTTCCATGTATAAGACACCCCCATGTATAAGATACCCCCCCCATGTTCCCAACCCAAAATTAAGAAATCAATATTTTAAACATTTTGCTGGTTTTCCTCTTAAGGTCTTCTTCTTTTTTGGCAACGTAAGGAGTTGTTCTTCCTGTTTTCTCCACTGTCTGATCATAAACTCAGTGGGAGGAGGTCCAAAATGTCTCTCTGCAGCTCTATTTTCATGCTCTTTTGCATAGCTGATTGCATTCCATTTGAATTTTGCAGAGTAAGATAATTGCTTGCCAGTATTTATCTTTTTAATTTTTCACATCTTTATGGGCTCAGAAATGTTCCAGTTCCTGTTGCATCTGTGCACTCTCCACTTCCACCTCCAATTAAGGCATCATCTGACATCAGTAACTATAAGGCTCATGATTGAAGGAAGCCTGTTTGACAAGGTATGGACAGCTACCCACCAGCCTGGCTCCCTTTTTGTCTGACTTCCATGTATAAGACACCCCTTGATTTTCAGCCTAATGATTTTAGAAAAAAATAGCGTCTTATACATGGAAAAATATGGTACTTCTTTCTCATGATCTTTACTTTTCCTTTTGGCAGAAGTAAGCATTATTTCAGAAATGCTTACAACCACTTGACCAAGTAATGTTCTTCCCATTTTGTACATAAAGAAGCTCAGATCAGTTCTTCTCCAGAAATTGACTATAATAGATGCCATTTTGGACTGGGGAAATTGCAATAGAAGGGCTTGAACTGGACTTGAAGAAAGGCTATACTGTAGAGAGGAAGGGAGAATGCTATGGTCATTACCCTGAATGATTTAGGATGGTATAGTCCGCCAGGGTGGCACTAGGGAAGAATTCCTGCAGTATTGTGGGAGGGGGAAACTGGGTGTGTATTTATTTGTTTGTTTATATTGTTGACACGACTATAGATGTCCCCCATTCCTTCTTCCCCCCCTTCACCCAGCCTCCACTCCACTGGGTGGGTATTTTTATAATTTATTATTTGACCAGGAAATGCCTATCCATCTAGCTCTTTATTCTTGAACATCAGAAGGACATAAAATCTATTAATTTATTTGCTCAAGGCTTAGTTTGTCTTAAACTCTCAGTCAGGCCAAGCCCATGGGAACTTAAAAAAAAAAGTTGCCTCAGAAATCTATAAAATAGAATAAATAGAGAAATTGTAATCCTTGGATGATCAGACGCCTGGTCTTAGCAATTGGAGTATGGGAATGTGGGCTGTGAGGTGGTCTAAAGGTCGGTCCCCAGGGAGGGGTTATGAATTCAATTATTTGATCAGACCTAACACTGTACCCTTACCCTGGGAGACATTTTTGTATCTGATGATGAACTGGGTAGTTAAGGACTGCGATTCTAGTTACATGCCCGTACCTTTTGACTTTTATGATTGTTTTGTTGTAAAGAATCTGTGTTCGAAGACCAAGGTGTAGACTGCAATATTGTGTTTTATAAGAAACTAGAGGTCTGTTGCAGGACGATTCCTGCAAGAATAGGGCTTCCTGTGGCGGTCTCTGCCACCCTGCCTGCTTCCCTCCATTCTCCTCCTTCCCACTTGCTTCCCTCCTGTCTCCGCCGCCCCGCTTGCTTCTCCGCAGCTTCACTCCCTTCTGCAGCACTTGGCTTCCTTCTACGCTGTCTTCAGTCTTCGCTCTGTGCCTGGATATGCAAATTAACCGCCATCTTGGTTGGGTTAATTGGCATACTTGCTCCTGATTGGCTGGTGGGTGTGGCTTGTGAGCGTAGCAGAGGTTAGGTCAATTTGCATGTTTCTCTTTTATTAGATAGGATATATATTTGGTCATTTAGATATATATTTGGTCATTCATATAATTGGTCTTTGTTCACAATTCCTGACTCACAGCTCCTGGAATTCTTGGAATTTCCTAAGTGTTGAGAGTGAAAAAGGTGTATTTTGTGATGTTAATGAGGTGACTTTTGAAAGGACCTTAGGAGAGGGCTGGTTGCCAATGGAAACAAGCCAGAGATTAGAGGGTTGGAACTTTGTCCCACTCCCCCAGACACTCCAGGGAAGGGAGAGGGGCTGGAGGGTGGATCAGACACTAAAGGCTAATGATTTCATCCATCGTGACTACATGACTACATAATGAAGCTTCTGTAACATCCAAGAGGATGGGGCTACAAGAGCTTCTGGGTTCATGAACTCCTGGAGATGCATGGAGAGTGGCGTACCTGGATCAGGCATGGAGACTTTGGGCCCCTTCCCACATACCTTCCCCTGTGCATCTCTTCCAGCTAGCTGTTCTGAATTATATCCTTTTACAGCAAACCAGTGACCTAGTAAGTAACATGCTTCTCTGAGCCATTCCAGCAAATCAATTGAACCCAAGGAGGTTATGGGAACCTGTGGGTTATAGCCAGTCAGTTAGAAATGCAGGTAATAACCTGTTAGGTCGAGGCAGGTGGGGAAGTCCACAGCCATGCAAGCATTCGCAAGGTAGATGGTGACAAAGATAACTGGCGCCTTCCCAGACCCTTGCCAGCCTTCCCAGACCCCTGCCCGAGGCAGGAATTCCACACCTCTCATGCCCTCCACCCTCCCCTCACTAAACAGCTGTATAAAGGAAGTACCTAAGTCCCCGTTTTGACGCGAACTTCCATGGCCCACTCTCTGACCGGTGAGTTTCGCCTGGGAGCGCAAGATTAAAACCTGCCCCCCTTTCCATGGCCTGGACTCTGTGTCTTGTTTCCTGCATCGCAAACCTTTCAACCTGGACTTGCAATTGGCATTCTGAGTTGGGGGCCTTTGGACCTCCAATCTGTAGCCAGTTGGTCAGAACAGGCAGCCTGCACTTGCTGCTGAAGTGTGTGTTTTGGGGGATGGGCAGAGGAGGAACAGTCTTGTAGCACTGGACCCCTGAACCTGTGGATCTAATGGCAGATTAATTCTCAGACACTGCTGCTGTTTGAGAATTGTTTGTGGGAATGGGGAACCCCCCCTTCCACGGTGGAATTGGGTCCAGGAACCCAATTTACTTTAAATGTTAAAAAGTCACAAAATTCATTTTCTTAAATGAAAAAGCAATGAAAAACCTATTAAAATTGTGTCACAGAAGGCATGTTGTAGGTGATCATAAATTATCCTCTCATGCTAGAAATACTCATTTTGGAGCCAGTGAATATTGATCTAGCATGACAGATCTATTGATTGCTGCTTTTTGATACCTGCAGACGAGGGAGACGGTAAAAATGAACATGCAAGGAGAAAGGACAGGGGCGTGGGAAAGCCTTCCATCCGCCCTGGAAGCGGGAAGGGGGAAGGGGCTTTCCGGGCGAGTTAGCCTGGGAGTTAAGTAAGAAGGCGCCTCACTGCAGATCTTGTCTGTAGAGATGCAAATGTTTCTGCCCAGGAGAAGAGCTGTCCCTAAGTGTTGTGGCTTTGTATCATCTTGTAGGGCACGAACCAGTTTTTTGTTGTTGTTGTTTTTTATCTAACCTGGAAACTTGATTAACATTCCTTTATAAATGTCTCCACAAAGCCAGTTTCTCAAGATGCCCTCTCAGCCAACTTTACCATCTTACTGCTTTCTCTCCTTGAATAGTGAGTCAATAAATTTTCCTCACCTGTTCGGTGTATTTTGTGGAGAGATGCTTCCTCATGCCCCCGGGACAGAAGGAAGGCACGAAAGGCTGGAAGTGAAGAGCCCAGTGGGAGGGATATTGCAGTGGTCCCAGTGCCAATGAGGGCCCCACCAGGTCAGTGACAATAGGGAGAAGAGGGGAGGGCTGTGAGAGACAGGAAGGATTTAAAAGTGACAGGGTTAACTGGAGAACACAAGGCTTGAGCCTTACAAAAATCTAACCAATGCCAAAGGGAAACTCATTCTGCAAGCCTGAGCCTTGTAAAACCATGTTTTCCTTGAGCGTATATCTTACAGGAACTTCTGAGACCACAGCTCTGGTACAGCCCAGATACGTGCTCAACAGAAGCCGCCTGCAGCCCAGCCCAGACACAGTGCGTTATCAAGCCGCCTGCAGCACGGTCCAGATGGGAGTGTCAGCCGAAGCCGGCAGCTCCCCCTGGGCGCAGAAAAAGCCTGCTCCCTCCCCATTCGGTGCTGACTTCTTTCTCCGAACTCAGCCCATCTGCACCCAGATGCCTTGAATAGATATCATTTTGATAACACTGAGCCTTGAGTCGGTTCTGTGTGACCCCGGCCCAACTTGGAACCTTTCAAAAAGCACCACTGGGATAGATTTAAGAAGGCTTGGAAACCAGTCTGAAAGCCAGGAGCCTTCTGACCCAACATTCACCATGGGGACCCCAGACTAGGCCAGCCCAGAACGGAAAAATCCATCTTGCTAAAGTGTAATTTCCACAAAAGTTAAAAACATGACTCTCCACAAATCCACGTACGGATTCTTGAACATGACGCTGGCAGGGTCATAGAATTTCTGAAGTGAAAAAGCTGTTTTTGTTTTTTTTTTCTTCCAGATTTAGGGGTTAGGGTTAATAAAGGGCCTCCTATCTATTGAAGCCCAGAGAAGCCAAGGAACTTATGAAAGTCACACAGCGTGGGAGTATTTTTAAAAGACATTAGTAATCAGGTTGAATGTACCCCGAACAAGGACTCTCTGTACATACATCCCGAATATTATCCTGTTCCCTCCTCATCACCATGGCAAAGTGCAGGGCAGAAAACATTTCCATTAATAGGCACGGAGAAGGGAGTGCCAATTCATTCAAGCTTTTCTGGCTTCATTCAACACATTCCCAGAGCAGTCCCCATCTGCTTTCCTTTGGTGTTAGTGTCTTGCCTGCCTTAGCCCCAGAGAGCTCTGGCTTCTGTATTCTGCCATTTATTTGACATTTGGCAGATTTTTCCTCAAACTCTCATAATTAATTCTGTGCACTTCCGTCTTCTTTCACAACTAACCCCTCCTTTTTTGGGGCGAGTGTGGGGGAGAGGCTCTAACAGCACCAAAAAGTGAGTTAGTCCCTTAATTGAAAAAGATTTCCCCGTGTTATAATTGGGTCACGTTGGCGTTAAATGCCATTTATCTTTGCACGCTTGCACAGACCACAATATGTATTGTATCTGATTGTGAACAGGAACCTGATTAGAGCCCACAAGAGTATCTTAGTTAAATAGCACTCCAGGTAATGGACTCTGCCACTCAGAATGTGGCCAAGATTAGAATGTGGCTTCCTGATAGAGGTAATGAAATCTCCTGTGTAATACCAATTAAGATTTGGCTTGTTTGCTGTCTCTTCTATGAATTAGGTTCTGGTTGACCCCACAAAATCACTGACTGGTATCTACATATCCAAAATCAAATGTATTTTTGGAACTTAGTGACACGTTGTTTTCTCGGCAGCTGTTCGTTTAGGTTCGGTACCCACTCCCCCTGCCCCCAGTTTCACTGATATTTGGCATTTTCCCAAAGCGCCAAGCCAAAAGGTTAAAAGCTTTATTTCAAAGCACAGCTGTTTGATCCTTGCAAAAGCGTTGGCTTCCTACTTCATTCCTTACATCAAAATATATTCCAGGTGGATCCAAAGTTTAAATGTAAAAAAACCCATAAAATTTTACGAATCTCAGGAGCTAAAGGAAAAATATAGATAAATTTGATCACATCAAATAGTTGCAAACTTTTATATAGCAGCATTAAGCCTAGGGGAAAAAACAAACCATAAAATCTATTCAAAGTCAAACAACAGACTAGGATAAAATATCTACACCAGAATGAAGGGCAAATAACTGATAAATTCAAAAGGCTCTTACAAATTAAAAAACAACAACAAGTAATCCCATAAAAAATAGGTAGAAATAATCAACAAAAAGGAAATTTAAGAAGCGCAGATGGCCAAAAACATGAAAAATGGGGCTCAAACTTACTAATCATAAAATAAATGCAGGTGAGAACCATAGTGAGGTATCAGTTTTCATCTATTGATTGTGGAAAAGGCAAAAACAAAAGATAATTTTAGGTGATGACAAGGGGGAAACAGGTACTTTTGTAGTGAGCAGGTAAATCCTTGTGGGCAGAATTGTTGTGGCAGAAGGGAGGAAACTTAACCTTTATTTCACAGATCTGCTAGTCCAGGGGAATTCCGGATCCAAAGCCTGAACTGAACTCGTGGGGAGGCCTGAGGTTCCCTGCCAAGCCCTGCTGGGCAGGGGGTGTAGCCTCAGGTCCCCCGGCCCGGCACCAGGAGGGGGGCATAGCCTCAGGTCCCTGTCAAGCCCCACTGGGTGGGGGGCATGGCCTGAGGTCCCCCAGCCTGGGGCGAGGGGAGCAGCCTGAGGTCCCCTGGCCTGGCGCCGGGGTGGGGGGCGCGGCCTGAGGTCCCCCGGCCCAGCACCGGGGCGGGGGGCACACCTTGAGGTCCCCTGTCAAGCCCCATGGGGGCGGGGAGGGGTGCAGCCTCAGGTCCCTGCTGATTGCTCGTTAAGGCTTGTTACAGGAGCTCGGCCTCCACTGTGGGCACAGCCATATTGTGTTATGGAAACCCCCTGCCTCCGCCTTCTATGGGCGCTGCCATCTTTGTGGTGGAGTGATGGTCAATTTGCATATTCCCTCTTTATTATATAGGATGCATTGGAGAGAACTTGTTTTACATTCATAAAAATGTACTAAGTGTGAATGACTTTCAATATATATTGTAAAGAGGAAAAGCAAGTTTCAAAAGGACAGGTAAAATATCTAATTTAAAAAAAAAATTTTTATTGATGTCAGGAAGGGAGAAGGAGAGGGAGATAGAAACATCAATGATGAGGGAGAATCATTGATTGGCTGCATCCTGCATATTCCCTTCTGGGGATCGAGCCCGCAACCCGGGCATGTGCCCTGACTGGGAATTGAACCATGACCTCCTGGTTCATAGGTTGACGCTCAACCACTGAGCCAACTACCAGGCTATTTAATTTTTTGCAAAATAATATTTGTTGACCCACCATTAATATATGTTCTGGAAATTTCCTAGGAGGATACATAGGTGGACGGATTAATATTGTACAATTGAGTGATTCTCCTTTTCTCCAGGGCTGGGCAGGGTTCATCCATTCATCCACTTGCTCACTCACTCCACAAACACTGTGTACCCCAGGCGATGAGTGTGAGGTTAAACAAACTGACTCTGAACCGGGGTTGCCTGAGGTGAGCACATCGCAGGCACTCTTACGCTTGATCTGCTCTATCTCCCATTTTGGGTGGAGAAAGGCTCAGTGAAGAGAAAGGCTGCATCCTAGGTGGCTTTCCAGCCAGGAAGAAGCCAAAGCAGACCTAGAATTGTGCCAGGAGAGGTGGCCTGTCAAGGAAAGTACTCCTAGTGTGGACAGTTGGAGTGGAGTGGAGTGAATAGGGAGTGCGAGTGGAGCCAGGCCGCCAGGGTATAGATTGTGTTCCTATCAGAATTTGAGTAAGTTAATTCTAGGAGTTGTTGTGAGGATTCAATGTAAAGGGCTTAGGACAGTGCCTGACACACAGTGAGTCTTAGTGTGTGTTATTATTTGTGAAGCACTAAAGATTAATAAGTGGACCAGAAAGCACAGTCCTTGTCCTGATGAAGGAGCTTATAACATAGTGGAGAATAGAGTGTGGGAACATTCAGGACGTTATGAAAGCTAGGAAAAGGGGGTCTGGCAGACTGCCCAGGGGAAGTCAGAGCCGAGCTGAGACCTAGAGGAGGCAGGCGGGGCATCACCTCTGGGCAGACGGGATAGCCTGAATCTGAGTCCAGAAGTGAGGGAGAGCTCGCTTGTTTCCAGGAACTAAGGGAAAATCAGGAGAACTCCGGAGAATGGACTGGGGCAAGGACAGATGTGATCTTGAGAACAGGCAATTATTTGAGACCTTCAGCCTGGCCTTTCCCTCTAACCCTATTATTTGCCTGACCGAACTGCTTACCTATCAGGTATTGGCCTAAATGCCATCGCCTGCAGGATGTCTTTCAGGAATCCCACCTTCAGGTCTACTTGCTATAGGTCCCCTTGGAACTTTTTTTTTTTTTTTAATATATTTTATTGATTTTTACAGAGAGGAAGGGAGAGGGATAGAGAGTTAGAAACAGCGATGAGAGAGAAACATTGGTCAGCCGCCTCTTGCACACCCCCTACTGGGGATGTGCCTGCAACCAAGGTACATGCCCTTGACCGGAATCGAACCTGGGACCCTTCAGTCCGCAGGCTGACGCTCTATCCACTGAGCCAAACCGGTCAGGGCCCCCTTGGAACTTTTCACACATGATTGTTACTGCTTGTTTGTTGCTCTTCCCTACCAACCCGTGAGCTCCTACATGGCTGCATTTGCATGGTTCCAGTTATGGATGAAATAACAGAGGCAGAGAGAGGACCCCAGAGCTCCCCAAGGATAAAGGGAGCTAGAATTTTCATCCGGGTCCTTGAATTCCACAACCATTCCATCATGGGCTCTAGTCCACTATCGATTGTATGAAGCAGATACACACCCAGGCCCGATCTGGGCTGTAGCTGCAGAATGCCCCTGGCCATGGCCACAGACAGGAAATATGCTCAGAGACATAGCCCCTTCTGATGAACTGAAACTGCAGTATTTGAGGCTGAAAGGTCCTGGGGGCCAAGTTCAGTCAGTGGGGCCTCCCACCTGCTCAGGACTCCACTCTCTGGTTCCTACAGTCCTGCACTCACCCTCCTCATCTTTGCTCTGCTCCCCACCAGAGAAGGCAGTCTCTCTCTGCCCAGGGCCCAGCACATTGCCTCACTGCTCTAGGCCTGAAAGACGGCAGTGACCCCATAACTACACACATAAAACTTTTGGGGTCCAGAGTGTGCACAGTTCATAGGACCTTATGGGCAAGGACAGCCCAGAGAGGGCCCCAGAAATACTTTTCTCATTTGCTACCAAAAAAGATGGCATGAAGAGCCTGCAGTTATTTTTTTAAATTTTTTTTTTTTAAGATTAAGAAAATAGAACTGAAATGTGTTGTGTATTGTCATTTAATGCATGTTTGTGTTTTCATATATTGGCATGCGGTCTATTCCTCGAAAAGATGAGTGGATGAAGCGACATTCTGTCAGTGTTAGGTGATGCCAACGTTATTTAGATTAAGTTGCTCTTATTATAACATCCAACTTTACATTCATAAAAAGTTATTTCCACTAGTATCCGGTTAGACATAAATGTACACCACACACACCCACACACCCCCCCCACACACACACCGCAATCTATTTTCTTTCTCCAATAAAATAAAGATTAGATCTGTTCACACAGGTCTGCAAAAAGGTAAAAAAGGAAAAGCATAGTTAACTTCTGAAGTCAAAGAGAGCTTTGTTTATTTTGTTTCTTCAGATGATTCTAAAATACCTTTTTTAAAAAAGCATATGAATTTTAGATAAATTATAAAACTGAAGAGATAAAAAGGAGAAACTGAAAACCAGGAGCAATCATACAACCCTGAATACTGCGCTTAATGTTTTAGTGCATTTCTTTACTCACTTTCCCCTGAAATGTATTTTTAAATCAGAAGCAACACAATGGTGGTGTGGAGATGGGAGAGGTTGCGGTGGAGAGGAGGGAAGTAGAGCTCCACGCTGAGCTCCAAGCTGGCTTCATAGTAGTGTTTCTTTACTCCCCTCAAACATGTGCCTTTTTCATACTTATGATTCTTTGATTTTTTAAAAGATATTAAATGATTTTTAGAGAGAGAGGAAGGGAGAAGGAGAAGGGAGAGAGAGAGATAGAAACATTGCTGTAAGAGAAAAACATCGATTGGCTGCCTCCTGCAGGCCCCCTACCAGAGACCAAGCCTGCAATCTGGGCACGTGCCCTGACTGGGAATGGAACCATGACCTCCTGGTTCATACGTGGATGCTCAACCCTTGAGCCAGGCTGGGGACATTTTTTTAAAAATTCGTATTTGTTCCTCTTGTAACCACTAGCTAAGACCATTCTCATTTGTTGGCACTTGTATTTCTAACCATTCCCTTTATAGTTTCAACTTCTGGGCTTCCATTACATCCAATGCATACTTCTTTTTGCACTGATGGCATTATTATAATCTATTTTCAAATATTTCTCCCACACAAGACTATGAGCACCTTGAGAATAGGGACTGTCTTAGTCAACTTTGTATCTCTAGCTTTTAAAACATAGCAGCTTCCTCCATCAACACTTGCTAAATGGAATGAATGCATAAAATGCTGCCAAGTTACATACCATTTGTTATTGATTCCATTTAGAAAGTTACTTCCTAGTGACACCATGGGAGGCACCTTAATCTCATTATTAACAGGCCTCCAAATCTCATTCTTGGGAGGTTCCTTCTGAGCAAGTTTCCTAAACAAAATTAATCCCTTTAGTGCTGTTTGGATTTCAATTAGCTTCAACTCTTGTCATTGTGTTTTCACCTCAGGGAGCCTCTATGCGTTTCTTCCAGTAAATATTAGTGAGCTTTGGTTCCAAGACTCCGGGAAGCAGAGGACAACCCACACCACCCCCCAAACTCACCCCCCCACCCCCAGCCCCGGAACTCTCAGGCAGCTGTTCGTTCAGGAAATACTCCTGGTGAATCTACCACCTGCAAGTTCTCATCTAGCTCCTGTGGAAGGCAAAGCAGAGTCAGACACGGTCTTTGCCCTCGTGACACAATGAGGACAAGTGCATGTCCGCCAGTCTGTGAGGCGGTACAAATACATGGCTGTTGTTGCCCTCTCTGCTGTAGAGCAAGTTGCATTATTTCTTCTGTAAAGATTGTTGCCTTGCCTACTTTCAGAATTTTCCTCTGTAATAATTACTTATTACCGTGAATTGAGTTCTGTGGGGTGTCTTTCTTTTTTCTTTGCTTCTTTGAATAGCTTCTCTTTTACTCCAGGTCACTCGGAGTGTGTCCGGGGGAGGGAGAGTGTTGGGTGCACAGAGCAGGTGGAGCTCTGAGGAGGGGCTGCAGAGCGCCCCTTCCAGCCAGAAACCACAGCTGACCATGAGCTTCATCTTATAACCTGATTGGAAACAAAGTTGATCATGTTGGATTTTTTTTTAAATCCTTACCCAAGGATATTTTTTTTCCATTGATTTTCAGACAGAATGGAAGGGAAGGAGGAGGGGGGAGAGAGAGAAAAACAAACAAACAAACAAACAAACAAACAAACACATCATTGTGAGAGAGACACATCAATTGGTTGCCTCCTGCACATGCCCTGGCTGGGGCCAGGGATCAAACCTACAACTGAGGTACATGCCCTTGACCAGGTATTGAACCTGTAACCCTTTGATCCGAGGGCTAACACTCTAACCACTGAGAAATACCAGCCAGGGCATATTAGATCTTTTCTTTTTTAGAATTTAAATTCTTTATTGTTGAAAGTATTACATATGTCTTCTTTTTCCCATTGACCTCTCCCCAGCCGCTCCCACCCCCCAGCACATGCCCTCACTCCCCTAGTGTCTGTGTCCATTGGTTATGCTTATATGCATCCATACAGGTCCTTTGGTTGATCTCTTACCCACTCTCCCCACCCTCCCCTGCCTTCCCTCTGAGGTTTGACAGTCTGTTCGATGATTCTCTGTCTCTGGAACTATTTTTGTTCATCAGTTTATGTTGTTCATTATATTCCACAAATGAGTGAGATCACGTGATATTTATCTTTCTCTGCCTGACTTACTTCGCTTAGCATAATGCTCTCCATGTCCATCCATGCTGTTGCAAATGGTAAGAGTTCTTTCTTTTTTACAGCAGCATAGTATTCCATTGTGTAGATGTATCACAGTTTTTTAATCCACTCATCTGCTGATGGGCACTTAGGCTGTTTCCAAATCTTAGCTATTGTACATTGTGCTGCTATGAACACAGGGGTGCATATGTCCTTTCTGATTGGTGTTTCTGATTTCTTGGGATATATTCCTAGAAGTGGGATTATTGGGTCAAAAGGAAGTTCCACTTTTAATTTTTGAAGAAACTCCATACTGTTTTCCACAGTGGCTACACCAGTCTGCATTCCCACCAGCAGTGCACGAGGGTTCCCTTTTCTCCACATCCTCGCCAGCACTTGTCATTTGTTGATTTGTTGATGATAGCCATTCTGACAGGTGTGAGATGGTACCTCATTGTTGTTTTGATTTGCATCTCTCGGATGATTAGTGTTTGAGCATGTTTTCATATGTCTCTTGGCCTTCTGTATGTTTACTTTTGAGAAGTGTCTATTTAGGTCCTTTGCCCATTTTTTGATTGGATTGTTTATCTTCCTTTTGTTGAGTTCCCTATAAATTTTGGAGATCAAACCCTTATTGGATGTCACATTGACAAATATGTTCTCCCACGCAGTGGGCTTTCTTGTTATTTTGTTGATGGTTTCTTTTATGGTACAGAAGCTTTTTATTTTGATGTAGTCCCATTTGTTTATTTTTTCCTTAGTTTCCATTGTCCTAGGAGATGTGCCAGTAAAGATATTCTATGAGAGATGTCTGAGGTATTGCTGTCTATGGTTTCTTCTAGGATTTTTATGGTTTCCGAGGGCCGAAAGCTCTAACCACTGAGCATACCAACCGGGACATATTAGATCTTTTAACCACTTCTCATAGCCCCATCTTCACGATGAGCTCACTAACAATGAACACTAAATGAAGTTAGGGACTAAAGAACCACCCATTCCTCCCCCTCTCTGGTCCCTTTCAAACCCCAGCTTCAGCCCATTCAGTAACACATTAACTTAGTTTGTGCCTGCTTATCTATTTTCACTTCTTGCCTCTCTGAGTCATGTCTCTTCTCTGGTCTGTGGTACTGTCCTTGCTATCCATGACCTTTCTCTTCTGGGCAGCCTTGGAATTCTGCCAATATCTATTTCCCTGCTGCTGAGATAAAGACAGAGATAAAGACAGCTGAGAGGGCAAAGCTGACACCAGATATAAATGCCTCCATAGTAAAATAAGCAAAAGGGTGCATATGTCAGTTTGTAAATTCTGCTTACAATGGTTGGATCCCTGCTCTCTGGGCCCTCCTCTGACCCTGTTGTTGGACTGTAGGGTATCCCATATAATAAAAGGGTAATATGCAAATTGACCCTAACGGTGGAACAACCAGGAATGACTGGTTGCTATGATGCGCACTGACCACCAGGGGGCAGATGCTCAAGGAGGAGCTGCCCCCTGGTGGTCAGTGCACTTCCACAGGGGGAGCACCACTCAGCCAGAAGCCAGCTCATGGCTGGCCAGTGCAGCAGTGGTGGCCGGAGCCTCTCTCGCCTCCGCGGCAGCACTAAGGATGTCTGACTAATGGCTTAGGCCCGCTCCCTGCAGGGAACAGCCTAAGCTGTTAGTCGGACATCCCCCAAAGGCTCCTGGGCTGCCAGAGGGATGTCTGACTGCCAGCTTAGGCCTGATCCCCCTGGGAGCAGGCCTAAGTTGGCAGGTGGACATCTCCCAAGGAGTCCCGGACTGCGAGAGGCTGCAAGTTGGGCTGACGGCCCCACCCCTCCACCCCAAGTGCATGAATTTTTGTGCACCGGGCCTCTAGTGATATTATGATAGATTAGAGAGTTAATGAACCCCATCGAAGTTAACATTAAACTCCACTGGATTCTTCCAGATCCACCCCAGTGAGCCTGGCTTAGTTTCTCTGTTCTCCACTGCTGGAACTCTTAGACCCTCCAACAAACATACAGGGTTTATAATTAAAAACCCAGGGGATGCAGGCAAAGTTATTGGCCTAATGATTTGGAGAAAAAGACTGAGGGATCTGGGCGGGAAGAGTTTGCTGTTTTAAAAATAGCACCATAGTAGTGAGGCAGGAAATGTGGAACAGGTAAACTGAGACAGATAGCTGAAGGAGCAGGTCGGGCAATTTACAGCTAGATACAGGTCACCTCCCTAGAGATAACATCTAGCCCCAGTTGTATTTCAGCTCCAGGCCCAGAAAAGCAGCAAAACCATGGAGGCACACTAGGACCAGCTGCAATGACTAACCACCCCCGCCCAGGCTCTGACCAATCAGTAGAGACCAGGACCCTGAAGAAGCACACCTGGAAAACTGATGAATATTCTGTTAAAACCCTCCCCTAAGATCCCTCCTAAGATTACAACCTGCAAGAGAGCGAGAGAATCCTGAAGACAAAGAACCCAGCACACGCTCTCCCTCTGGGGAGCAGGCCTGCACCATTCCCTTTTCCCTCTTCTTCCCCCACTTCTTCCCACAAAGACTTCTAAACTCTAAGTGACTCCATGAGACTTGCAACCAGGGGAGCAATGGGCAGTGACAGCTCGTCTCAGATTAACCCCCTGGCCCTGTTCCCAAGGCCCCCTTTTCACTGACTTTCCAATGAGCTAAAGCAGCCCAGCCTAGGCTCTCTCCTCGTGCTTCTTCTGTGCTAAGACCTTTCTTGTTTCATTGTCCCTAGCTTTAATAAACATACCTTCATAGTCACCTGGACTCATGTTGTGAAATCTTTCCTGCACCTCTGTCCTGCCAAAGCCCCGGTGTGCCCCTAATACTACTTACTTGGTGTTACTAACATATAGGTTATCTCAACAAAACATACACAATTTGTTAATGTTATGTTAGCATATTTAGCAATTAAGATGGGATACCTCTTTTGATTACTTTGTAAACCAAATATTCCAAATGTTTTCTCTTTATTGAGAGACTCTGTGATGTGTGGTTTTTATGGGAAAGAAGGTGGGACTTTGAAGAGAGCATCAAGGAAAAGTCAGATATAAAGAAATGGGATTTTTCTAGATTCAGATACTAGAGCAGGTGTTTATCCTTGAATCATTTTTGCCTCAGAGATTTTACAGCTCAAAAGAGAGTTACTAAGAATCGGAGTGACCGAAGCTGGCAGAGGAGTGGGGCCAATAAAAGTGGGGTGCAGATGACTCTATATAGCTCCCTGCCTTGGCCTGTCCTCATCTACAGTTAGAAACACACAGGGAGATAAAGAAAGAAAGGAAGAAAGAAAGAAAGAGAGAGAGAGAGAGAGAGAGAGAGAGAGAGAGAGAGAGAGAGAGAGAGAGAGAGAGAGAGAGGAAGGAAGGGAAGAGAGAGAGAGAGAGAGAGAGAGAGAGAGAGAGAGAGAGAGAGGAGAGAGAGAAAGGAAGAAAGAAAGAAAGAAAGAAAGAAAGAAAGAAAGAAAGAAAGAAAGAGAGAGAGAAAGGAAGAAAGAGAGAACCCCCTATGCTATATTCGGGTCTGCATAAATAGTTCTTGTAGGAAGACAGCAACACTTGGTCATTATGCTATTGCCTTCAGAGGAAGTCCAGCCCCGTGGACTAGGTTTGCGGTGCAGAGATGGGGGACTCTTGTGCTTTGCTAGCAGTCAACTACTAGGCTCTGCCAACAGGGGGCGCTGGAGAGAGAGATGGTGAGGCTGAAGGCGGGACTTCCTGTTTGCTTCCTATCTACTTCCTGCCTCTGAGCATCACCATGCCTACGCTTTGGAGTGATGGTTTGTAAACTCAGCCGACAGAGACACCAGCCACCTCATACGAGGTCTGGATCTCAGCCTAGGGGCCCTTCCTCTGAGCTCAGTGCAGCAATAGTAGTACAGTCCCCATCAAAGCTCTGAGTTTCAGCTTGTTGGCACCTTTTTTTCTCAAATTCTAAGTTTAATAATTCCCTTTTTTCCCCCCTTCATTCGTTCAGCCTCGGGGTGGTAGCTACTTCCAGCAATTGCTACTTCCCTAATAATTTAGTGCCCTCTCCCTCTCCCACCACACACACCTTTTTAGTTATTTACTTAACTTTATACCTAGTTAAGTTCTTTATATTAAATTTGCTATTTCAAATATTTTGGCCAGGATGCTACATTTTTGGAGGGCTGGTTTGGGGGTGAGGAGATGGGGCAAACAGTGACAATGCCAGTGGCTTTGAAAAAGGCATTTTCCACCCTGCATTGCCAAGATCAGCTCATGGGGCTCTCACTGAGGTCCAACTGCCCAGAGTGTTTTCCATTCTTCAGACTATAATGAACCCTAGACTCACAGGTATTAATGAGGAAGATCTACATTCTGGAACCCTGTGGCTATTTCTAGTGTGCAGGTTATTAACAGTCATGAAGATAGGCAAATGAATTTTTTCAAGTAGTTGCCATCTGAAGAATACATTCCAGTTTTCATTGACTTTTTTTTTTTTTAAAGTGAAAGCAAAAAACAAAAGAAACAATCCTTGTCTTTTTATTGCTTTACTCTTTTAATGTTCAGGGAACATAAGAGGAGCGACACTTGGACTCCAGGCTACAAGAAGGCAGAGGAAATACCTGTGTGCTTTTATGATTCTTTGTTAGGTGAGGGTGGAGGTGGAGGTGGGGAAGCTTTCAAGTTCTTATATGAGCCATTGACAGGTTTTTATGAATTGTTTTCTGGCAGGAGAGCATGGATATAAACTGGGCTGTCCTAGTTGAAATAGTTGCTTGCTTTGCCTTCTCAGATAGTGACAGCATTTTTTCCTGCCTTACTCACCTCCCTGAATGACTCGAGACTATGCTCCTGAATGACATATCTGAGAGCAGGAAACTGAAAGGTGAATGATAAAGCCACTCGCTGCTCTCTACTCTGCAGAAATTAAGGAGGGCCGGAGACAGTTGCTTGGACGCCCTGTGAATATCAGAAAGTATATTTTGGAGGGGTTAAAGGAAGACCAAGGGATATGGTGTTCACATTTGCTTCCATGGAACCCAACCAATCTTCCCTGGGAAACAGAAACAAACTGTGGCAAGAGATCTACCCTAAGTAAGAAAGAAGCTATTAACGGTGAGAATTTTCTTAATCTTTCATCATGTCTTCCTCTTAGATTCCCAAAAAATTATTACTCAAGAGGACACAAAACTTACGCTGAGAAAGAGGATGCAAAAGGGGAAAAACAATCATTGCTGGATGTGTCACATCTTGTTTCTCTTTCTCTCCCTTTAGGGGTTTTTATCTAGAGTATCTGGTTTTCTTTGAATGGTACTCAGTACCCTGTATTGTTTTTGAAAAGTAGCTGTGGTTTGGAGGAATAAGTATTAAGCTTATAGACAAAAAAAAGAGGGTGTGTGTGTGTGTGGGAAGAGTGAGGGAGTCCCAGATTTGCTTCTTAATATGTGATATTTGCAAGTTATTTAGCATCTGTTTTCCTATCTAGAAAAGGCCTAATATTTCATTTTAGATATGTTGTGAAGATTAAATGGGACAATGTAAAACAGTATTTCTGGCATATAGAAAGCACTCATTAAATATTTTATATGCATAGCTCTGTGTGTGTCTGTGTGTAAAAATATTTTAAATTTTGATAGATTGTTATCTATATGAATGATTAAATGCATTTTTGGAGTATATACAATTTTGTAAGAA
The DNA here is from genome assembly GCF_951640355.1 of Cnephaeus nilssonii. Taxonomy (NCBI): domain Eukaryota; kingdom Metazoa; phylum Chordata; class Mammalia; order Chiroptera; family Vespertilionidae; genus Cnephaeus; species Cnephaeus nilssonii. The sequence goes on from NC_137075.1 coordinate 59,762,493, forward strand.
CATTTTTTATTTAAAAAAAGAATTTTATCTATTGATTGATTTGAGAGAGAGATAGGAAGGGAGGGATGGGGAGAGAGCAAGAGAGAGAGAAAGAGAGAGAGAGAGAAAAGAGAGAGAGAGAGAGAGATTGAAGTTGAGATAGATTTGTTTTTCCACTTAATTTTTCCAATTATTGGTTAATTTTTGTATGTGTCCTGACTGGGGATTGAACCTGCAACCTATCCTCAGCATATTAGGATGGTGCTCTAACCAACTGAGCTACTTGGCCAGGGTAAAGGAATATTTTTATAAAAGGGTGGTTAGATATTACATCTAATCAATGACTTATAGTTGGTGAAAACATCCTAACATATAAATTGCCAAATAACAGCAAGAAATGTACTTGAAAGGACTTTTGAATTTCTACAACTGATACTGAGAGTCTGAAATTCATGGATTTTCTCTCTAGACCTATCAGAAATTCTAGGTCCCAATAAGCGCTATGCTAGAAACAGAGTGGTAAGGGGTGGAGGGAAGAATGGGGAATAAAGAGTAGGGACTTCCTCTTACTAATTCCACCTCTACAGCAGCAGGTCCTCGGTTCCATTTCCCTTTCTCCTGGGGTAGAGGTGGAGCTAGGTCCTGACTGTAGCATGAGCAGCTAGTTTGTAGGGTCAGGTAATAGACCTCCATTAGTAACCCAGCGTAAGAAGTTCCTAGGTAGGTCTTGACTGAGGATATTTGTCTAGAGAAGAAATTTATTTTGCCATCACTTTGGAGTTGGACTTGCTGTTCCTGGGAACACATTCAGGGTTAGTTTGTAATCGAAGGCATTTTGTTCTGTCCAAGGATTCCAACCTTCTCTTCCTTTCCTGGGCCCAAACTCTATTGATACCATGAAGGTGATTTGGCGGAAGAAGAAACTCTGCAGGCAGCATTATCTGTGGGCCCTGGGCTGCTATTTGCTGCTGGCCATTGTTGCTCTGAGATTCTCTCTCAGATTGAAATGCGACTTTGATTCCCTGAATCTGGAGTCCAGAGACTTTCGAAGCAAGCACTGTAGGGACATCTTGTACAAGTCCCTGCAGTTGACAGCAAGGAGATCCATCAACTGTTCCAGAATCATCCAAGGGGATAAGGAAGCAGTGATTGAGGCTCTCCTGGACAGGCTGGAGGTCAAGAAGAAGCGGGAGCCTTTCACAGACACTGACTACATCAACATGACCAGAGACTGTGAGTACTTTAAGGCCAAAAGGAAGTTCATACAGTACCCACTCAGCAAAGAGGAGTTAGACTTCCCTATTGCATACTCTATGGTGGTCCACGAGAAGATTGAAAACTTTGAAAGGCTGCTGAGAGCTGTGTATGCCCCTCAGAACGTATATTGTGTCCACGTGGATGAGAAGTCCCCAGACACTTTCAAAGAGGCAGTCAGGGCAATTATTTCATGCTTCCCAAATGTCTTCCTGGCCAGTAAGTTGGTTCGGGTGGTTTATGCCTCCTGGTCCAGGGTGCAGGCGGACCTGAACTGTATGGAAGACTTGCTCCAGAGCTCAGTGCCCTGGAAATACTTCCTGAATACATGCGGAACAGACTTTCCTATAAAGACCAACGCCGAGATGGTCCTGGCCCTCAAGATGTTGAATGGGAAGAACAGTATGGAGTCCGAGATACCTACTGAGTACAAAAGATCTCGCTGGCAATATCACTATGAGGTAACAGACACAATATACATAACTAACAAGAGGAAGGACCCTCCCCCTAATAACGTACCTATGTTCACGGGGAATGCCTACATTGTGGCTTCTCGAGGCTTTGTCCAGCAGGTCTTCGAGAACCCCAAAGCCCGGCAACTGATTGAGTGGGCAAAAGATACCTATAGCCCCGATGAACACCTCTGGGCCACGCTTCAGCGTACTCCATGGATGCCTGGCTCTGTTCCCTACCACCCCAAGTTTCACATGTCAGACATGGCTGCCATTGCCAGGCTGGTAAAATGGCAGGGCCATGAAGGAAACATCAGCATGGGGGCACCTTATGCACCTTGCTCTGGAACCCACCAGCGGTCTATCTGTATTTATGGCATTGGGGACCTTCACTGGATTCTTCAGAACCATCACCTGTTGGCCAACAAGTTCGACCCAAAGGTGGATGATAATGTTCTTCAGTGCTTAGAAGAATACTTACGGTATAAGGCCATCTACAGACTGAACTCTGAGATACACTGAGAGAACTGCTACCTCACATTGAAATGTGGGGCAAGAACATGTGCAAACATGCCCAGATTGTGCTGGGACAGTGCGGGGAGGGAGACCAGGTCTCTAGAATCCACGGCATCCCTCGGGGTTAGGGGGCTGCTATTGGAGTGTGGGTAAGTAGATCTGTTGCCTTGCAAATTGCTATCCCGGATGAACACTGACTTAGCTCACCCCACTCCCAGTAGCCCCATGCACTGACTTTCTCACAGAGTGAGCATAAGAACTAGTTATCTGGGAGAGCCAGGGAGGGAAGTGTGACAGGGCACCCTGGACTTCAGTTGAATGCTTGGTGTCCAGCTTTTCCATTCTGTGGAGATGCCATTCCTAATAATTCTAGGCTTGGTAGGGGGAAGGGAGAGTTTGATGGAAATAGGGCCTTCTCTTGTACTATTAACTTAAAAATAAATAGCTCCTAATTCAAACCTCTACCTCCGCTTTCTGTTTGAGAAGCCAGAAATAAGATAAAAGTGTGATACTTTTTTTCATTACTATTGGTGGCATTTAAAATCCCTCGTGGCTGGCCAGAGTCTCCCCATTATTCCAAAATGATCATGGCAGGCTGTATAAACAGCAAATTAAAAAAAAATATATAGAGGTACAGAGCTGATGCTATCATTGTTGAAAGCCCTCCTCATGTTGTTTACATTGCCAGATTCGTGACTCTTCTGTATGGGAAAAGGCAGGGTGATTTAATCTGACCACCATACCTTTATGGGAAAATTACAACCCTAATTTAGCTGGCTTCACAGCCAACGTTCCATAACAAAGATAATAGCTAGTTTAGGTAAGGTCACCATATAATTTATTGTCCAAACTGGAACACTTTTACAGGAGGGAGGGTGGCTGTACTATTAAAATTATGTGGGAAAACAATAAACTAGGACTGTTTATATAAACCAGGAAATCGGGTTATTTCACATTTAGGCTTTTTGAGTGAAAACTCTTAAGTATGTGAATGGAAGAGTCACTATTTGGGGTTCTTTGGCTTATACATTTCCTTGTGGGGAGACAATTTTTTTTTGTGTGTATTTGCCTCCACTCCCCGTAAATGTTACCCAGTGAAACAATGGTCTCTGAAGCTCCAGAGATAATTGTCATAGCATTATGGAAGGCTATTGACTATTGATTTTCTGCATACAATATGCTTTGGAAAAATGATTTAAATACAAATTAATTTGTATAATTTGAATGATGTTCCCATTAATATGTCAGGGTATTGTTTCTTCATTTCTGATTATGACTCAATCAAGTGTTTCTCTCATAATCAACTCTCCCTGTAACCCATGTACTCTGACGTAGTTATCACTGTCTGACAGTGAACTTTCTATTTATAGTGACTGCTTTTGGTAAAGTTGTACTTTTTGGTAATGGGTGTTGCCACTACCAACTTACCTGCATCATACTATTGAGTCTTCTTCACCTTGCCCCCAGCCCCGCCTCCGAGATGGCTGACGGATAGTCATGGTCTCAGCAGATGAGTCTCCATAAGGCCTCTTCCCAGCAGGGGAGCTGACGGACACCCTCACTGCTGTGGGAAGTGGGCAGAAAAGCTTCCCGGAATGCACGCATTCTGAGGAAAGAACCTGGCTGGGTCTTTGGCCTCATAGTTGACTTCCTCTGTATATTTTCATGTGAAATAAATTATCTTTTTTATATAAATAAACTGAATTGTGAACTTGTCATTTTGGGGGAAGAAGTTTCTGGAATTTTCCAAGTACTGACATTTATTTTTTTCCTTGAAATACATTCAAGTGCATAGAAAGTGCTCTTTATTTAATAACATAAGGTCTTCCTCTCTGAAGGGTCCAATTTCTCCCTCATTTGTGTAGTTTATTTTAGAAATCATATAATTAAGTGAACACATTTGTTGATTTTTTTTCTTCCCTCTAAGTCATATTTGTTTTTTTAACCTCTCTCTGGAAAGGAAAAATCTTATAAATGAGTCGAGCAACTAGGCATGTATTACTTCTCAAGATTTGAATTACTTATTTTTAAAAATATATATATTTTATTGATTGTTTTACAGAGAGGAAAGGAGAGGGATAGAGAGTTAGAAACATCGATGAGAGAGAAACATCAATCAGCTGCCTCCTGAACACCCCCAACTGGGGATGTGCCTGCAACCAAGGTACATGCCCTTGACAGGAATCAAACCTGGGACCCTTGAGTCCGCAGGCCGACGCTCTATCCACTGAGCCAAACCAGTTAGGGCTGAATTACTTCTTTAGTTTTGATTTGTGGACTATTGGTAAACTCTGTTTTAATAACTATTTTGATGCACACTCTGACTATTATAATTTTTGTTTTCTTATTTGAGTGAATTCTTTTTAAGAAAGGAAGAAAAGGCAGTTAATCTTGTTTGGGAACAGACAGCATAACTTATTTGGGGAGACTACGTATTTGAATTAAAAATGGAAAGAACTGCTAGTTTGGCTCAGTGGATAGAGTATCAGCCTAAGGACTGAAGGGTCCCAGGTTCGATTCCGTCAAGGGCACATGCCCCCGGGGTTGTGGGCTTGGTCCCCAGTAGGGGCCACGCAGGAGGCAGCCCATCAATGATTCTCTCTCATCATTAATGTTTCTCTCTCTCTCCTCTCTGAAATAATATATATATATATATTTAAGAACCATTACATACATTATATGCCTTAAGTACCTTATTGAACTGAAGATTTATTCTTCCATTTAGTGAATCATTTATTCATTCCGCAACTATTAACCAAGCTCTTACTAGGCATTGTCCTTGACCCTGGGGATATATAGCAATCAACAAAGCAGACAAATATTTCCACTCTCATGTTCTTCACATACTAGCTTGAAACGGACTATAAACAAGTAAATTTTTTTTTTTGTGTGTGTGTGTGTGTGTGTGTGTGTGTGTGTGTGTGTGTGTGTTAGAAGACAAGTGCTAGAAACCTTAGGAGAGTGGGGTGGGGAAAGAGGATGCTTAAATTTTTAAATAGTGTGGTCAGGGATGCCATTAATGAAACAGTGACATCTGAGTAAAGATCTGAAGGAGACGAAGGAATGATCCATGAGGACCCATGGGGGGAGAGCATTCTAGGCCAAGAGGAGAGACTTGGCAAGGCCCTGAAGCAGGAACACACCTGCCATGTTTGAGGAATAGCAAGGAAGCCAGTGTACATGGAGCAGAGTAAAGGGCGGGAGGGAAGAAAAGTGCACAGCACAGGGGAGCAGGGCTGCTGTGAAGGCCTCTGTAACCCATTACATGGCCTTCATCCTGTCTGAGTGCCTTAGGCCACTGGAAGGCTTTGAACAGAGGACCGACATGATCTGATTGACATTTTCATGCTGCATTGAGTACAGACCGATGGGGAGGTGATGGTGGATGCAGGGAGGAGGCTGTGGCAATAATCATGACACTAGCCATAGTAGCTTGGACCAGGGTAGCATAGCAGCAGTAGAAAGGGAGGTAGTCAGATCCTGGAAATGTTTTGGAGGTTCAATTTGAGGATTTGCTAACAGATTGAGTTTATTTATGATTCAAGAATGACTCCAAATGTTTTGTCTTGATGGTCAGTTGGAAGGATAGTTACTATTAACTAAGATAGGAAAACTGTGAAAGTGGATTTTTAGGGGAAGATCAGGAGTTTGATTCCAAACATATAATAATGGAGATGCCTATTAGACCTCTGAATAGTAGAGATGTGGAGGACATAAATATGACAGGAATCTGAGGCCAGGAGAGAACTGAAGATGTTTAGCTGGTGTTCATTAGCTTATGGATAGTGTAAAGCCATGAAACTGGAGAATTCCAACCGAGTGGACAGCCATAGAAAAGAGGCCTCCAGATGAATTCTGGGGCTCTGCAAAACGCAGAGCCACTGAGGTAAGGAGGAACTACCAAGAGAAAGTTGGAAAGGAGCCGCAGGTGTGGTAGAAGGGAAATGAGGTAGGTAATGTTCTGGAAGCCTGGATGAGAAAGTGCTTCAGGAAAGAGGTTGGACTGTGCCCAGAGCTGCTGAAAGTCACTGAAGATGAGTGTAATCTAAGAACCAGCTCAGAATCCTGTTGGCCATTTATGTTGTCTTTGGAAAAATGTCAATTCAGGTCTTCTGCCCCTATTTTTTTTTTTTTTTTTTGCTATCGAGTTGTATATACACATATGCTATATGAGTTCTTTATATTTTACTAGAGGCCCGGTGCACGAAATTCATGGGGGAGGAGAAAGAGGTGTCCCTCAGCCCAGCCTGCAGCCTCTCCAATCTGGGACCCTTCAAGGGATATCCGACTGCCCGTTTAAGCCTGATCCTAGCGGGACATCCCTCTCACAAGCTAGGACTGCTAGCTCCCAACCACTCGCCTGCCTGCCTGGCTGATTGCCCCTAACCGCTTTTGCCTGCCAGCCTGATCACCCCCTAACCACTCCCCTGGCCCCTAACCGCTTCTGCCTGCCAGCCTGATCACCCCCTAACCACTCCCCTGCCAATCTGGTCGCCCCTAACTGCCCTCCCCTGCAGGCCTGGTCGCCCTAACTGCCCTCCCCTGCAGGCCTGGTCGCCCTAACTGCCCTCCCCTGCAGGCCTGGTCGCCCTAACTGCCCTCCCCTGCAGGCCTGGTCACCCCTAACTGCCCTCCCCTGCAGGCCTGGTTGCCCTAACTGCCCTCCCCTGCCAGCCCGGTCACCCCTAACTGCCCTCCCCTGCAGGCCTGCATCCCTCCCAACTGTCCTCCCCTGCTGGCCTGATAACCCACAACTGCCCTCCCCTGCTGGCCATCTTGTATGTTGGAGTGATGGTCAATTTGCATATTACTCTTTTGTTAGATAGAAGGATAATATTCACCTCTTACCAGATATGACTTGCAAATGTTCTCTCCCATTCCATAGGTTGCATTTTCATTTTGTTGGTTTCCTTTGCTGTGCAGCTTTTTAGTTAGATGTTGTCTTCCTTACTTTTGCTTTTGTTGTCAAATTTAAAAAATCATTGCCAAGACTGAATGTCAAGGAGCTTACCCCATTTTCTTAGTTTTATGGTTTCAGGACTTACGTTCATTTTGAATCCCTTTTGAGTTGATTTTTGTGTACAGTATAAGATAGCAAGTTTCACTCAGCAACATGGCTGTCCAGTTTCCCTACCGTTTACTGAAGAGACTATCCTTTCCCCACTATATATCCTTGGCTCCTTTGTCATAAATTTGTCATAAAGTAATTGACCACATAGTGTGGGTTGATTTTTGGCCTCTGTTCTGTTCTATTGACCTATGTGTCTGTTCTTATGCCGACATGATGCTGTTTGATTACTGTAGCTTTGTATTAGAGTTTGAAATCAGGAAGCATGATGACCCTGCTTTGTTCCTTCTATTTCAGGATTGCTCTAGCTATTTGGGGTCTTTTGTGGTTCATCTGAGGGAATAAAATGAGTAAAAGCAGAGGGAGAAAAGCACAGAGTATGTGTTCAGTCTCTTAATTCAGAAAAGGGATCAGTGCTGTCCATGAATGTCCAGAAATGGTAAGAACAATCTCAGTTCTCTATCCAGGGGCAAAAGAACCAGTTTTGAAGCCAATTTGTCTTGTAACAGAACTTTAGGAAATTCACAGAATCAAGAGAATGAGTAGAGCATTCAAGAAAGAATACTGATAGTCTTTCTGCACAATGCTCTTTTAACCTTTTGCACTCGGATGTCGAGTGTGATTCGACACGGTTAGCATTAGAATAAAGGAATCGAGAAAAAAGCGAGTGCAAAGGGTTAAGCTAATCCCACTAAATCTTGGTATGTCGTCAAAGTGAAATGCTTTGCTCCACACCCCATGCAAACTCTACGCCTACCTATGCACTAGGAAAATAACAGATTCCATTATTATTACAGCATGGGGGGTGGGGAGCAGTCCCCTCAGCCCAGCCTGCATTCTTTCCAATCTGGGACCCCTTGGGGGATGTTTGACTGCCGATTTAGGCCCAATCCCCGGCAGTCGGACATCACTCTCACAATCCTGGACCACCCCTAACTGCCCCTTCCCCTGCTGGCCTGGTTGCCCCTAACTGCCCCCCCCCCCCCCCCCCCCGCCAGCCTGGTCACCTCTAACTGCACCCCTGCCAGCCTGGTCGCCCCCAACTGCCGCCCCCCCCCTGCAGGCCTGGTTGCCCCACACAGCCTGCTGTTCGGTCGCCCCTCACTAACCCCCCTGCCGGCCTGGTTGCCCCACGTAGCCTGTTCGGTCATCCGTTTGGTTGTGATGGTCGCTGGTCGCTTAGGCTTTTATATATATATATATATGAAAAAGAGCTGGCCCTGGCCAGTGTGGCTCAGTTGTTTAGGTGTTGTCTGGTGCACTGAAAGGTTGCTGGTGCGATTGCTGGCACATGCCTGGTTTGTGGGTTCGATCCCAGGTCGGGAGCATGTACGTGGCAGCCAATCCATGCTTCTTTCCCTTCCTCTCTCTCTCTAAAAATTCATTTAAAAATATTAAAATAAAAAAAGCTGGATGAACAAATTAGAGTACATTTTTAGAATGGATTGACAAAGCAAAGGCTGCACATTCTTCTATATTTGTACCTTTTCTCATCCTGCAGTTTTATTGAGTCCAAATTTTATAACTATGCTACAAATTGCTTCCCCAGTTGAAATATATACTCAAATATATATATTTTAAAATCTCAAAATTTTATTAGTGACTTAATTATGACTCACCAAAAAATGATGTAGCACACCTTATGACACTGTGATTATGTCTACCAAGAAATAAAATTAGCTGAAGATAGCTCACAATAAACAAGCCTAACAATGAACAGTCTGGCATTAAACCCAGAGGCTATTCTTTGCCCACTATTTGGGTGTTAAAATAGCACTTAGTAATGCATGTGGAGGACTGACTCTTCATTACAAAAAGCCCAGCTTGTACTTAGTCCTGACAGTAGACAATTGATGGATTTTCTCTTCTTCCACACTAACAGGCAAGTAAGCTTATCACTGGAGCCTGTGGTCAGGTGGGAGGGCACAAAGTGGTGTGAACTCTTGCTGTCACTCTGGGAAATTAGCTCTACACCACAATGCATGTGTCAGCTGTGTGATGTGAACACAAGTAATTAGAACTGACAGAAGGAAATGCCTGGCTAAGACTCTGTGCTCCCACCCAGCCAAAAGCAGGGGTGGGTATGGGGCTAACCCGTCTCAGAACCAGTTTCATCTGATGGAATGCAGTATAAACCCTGGGCATTACATACCAGTTCCCTGTATGAGTACTGGGACTGACCCAACTTCTTCCTGTCCTTTGTTTTCTTTCGTGTATATAAATAATTTCTTCGTATGAGGTCAACAGCAAAGAGATCAATGCAGGTGACAGATACAACTGGGTTTCAGTTTTGAAGCATGGGTAGGGTTTTGATTCTGAAAGGCATGAAAAATATAGGAAACTGCATAGCCAAAGCCCTAAGTAAAACTCAGCTCTGACTTTGTTTCTTTCAAATTTAACTGGAGCTGACCATGTGATGGCTGGTAAAGGTTAGGATGAGAATACTGGAGTAGAGGACACAGAATGAGCTGCAAGGATGAGTTTTAATGCGAGTGTCAAGGACTACACTACGATGCTGAGGTAACACCGCAGGAGCGCCCAGAGAATGGCTTAAGTCACTATTACTATTAGTAGGTCAAGCCAGGCAACCCTATCTTACAAGAGACTCCTCACCCAGGTCAATGCGTTGCTTCCCCAGCTGAGATTGGCAATAGATTGTAAGCACAATCTACAAACATCATTCAAAAGTTTTTAAATCCCCAAACAGGAATACAAACTCCAGCCCTATACTTCTGTAAGTTCTCAGTGATTATTAGTAACGGAAAAGTTTAAACCATAACTTATTCCTTAATAGGAATTTTAAGTTTACTGTAACATACCTATCTCCTAAATCCCATGTTGAACCTCCAAAGTAAAAGACCTTGATTTTGACCAATTGCAATTAAGAAAATCCTAATTATTGTAACCTTTTGTAACTTAAGTTTCAATTTCAAAATCTGTAAAAGGGGAACAAAGTTCTTTCAGGTTTGTGAGGATTATCCAGGAGAATATATCTAAGATTAAGCACTTGGTCTGACCCAAATAATATAATGTTGGTTACTATCTTATAAATAGAGTCTTATTTCTTGCTGCTATATGGATCAGATTTGAGCATTGTTTGCTTAAAAATAACATCTATTGCCCTGGCTGGTGTGGCTCAGTTGGTCATCCTGTACACCAACAAGTTCAATTCCTGGTCAGGCACATACCCAGGTTGCAGGTTCAATCCCCAGTTTGGATGTGTGCAGGAGGCAACCGATAAATATTTTCCTGTCACATCAATGTTTCTCTCTCTCTCTCTCTGGAATGAATAAACAAATAAAAAATAGAAAAAAACACACATCTATTACACAGCATGCTTCTACAACTGAAAATAGGGGGACTATGTCTACTATAAAGAACTATTTAACATTTTAACAGGTGTATGAAAAGTCATTTTGCTGAAGATTACTGCTATTATTCTCAGCTGGAGAAAAGTGAGTTTTCATCTCTATGTGGTAGCTTCAGCACATTGAAGTAGGGTTGAATTGGGGTTCACTACAGGATGGGGGGCAGTCAAGAGTCTAAGTATTAAATAGGGCCAGGTCTTTATTAAAAACAGTTGATCTGACGAAACCGGTTTGGCTCAGTGGATAGAGCGTCGGTCTGCGGACTGAAGGGTCCCAGGTTAGATTCCGGTCAAGGGCATGTACATTGGTGGCGGGCACATCCCCGGTGGGGGGTGTGCAGGAGGCAGCTGGTCGATGTTTCTCTCTCATCGATGTTTCTAGCTCTCTATCCCTCTCCCTTCCTCTCTGTAAAAAAATCAATAAAATATATTAAAAAACAACAACAAACAAAAAAAAACAGTTGATCTAAAACACAATAAAAAAAGTTGATCTTGATTCACCTGTAGGCAGCTGCTAAATGCTAGTTGCTCAGCTACCTTGTGCAACGTTCTCCCTCTGTGATATTTCAGAAATACCAGTCTTCACTTATATAGTCCTAGATTGACAAACAAGAGAAACTTTCCCCCTTAAGTCTAATACCTAGTAAAATGTAGATCAGTTAAAAATGTATATAACTTGACCAATATGGCCAGTTCAAGAAATATTTTACATGTCTTGTGGAGACTATTTTATGTTTGGAAATAAGTTTCTTGGTTTTGTTTTGGCTATGGAAACTGTCTAACGATTATCTAACTCTTCCTAATTCAGTTGTACTTAGTATTTTTTTTTTTTTAACAGTGATGATTACTCTTGGTTTTGTACTTTTAGAAAAGGCATTTTCTAAGTAAAATTCCAATCCAGAATTTGGTTTTGCTCCTGCTGATGCTTTTAGCAGCTGTTAAAATTGATAAAACTAACCTGACTTTATTGAAATGAATGCATTTCCTAACCTCCTTTGCAAGGAACATGGTGCTCTTTCAAAATGCTTATCTAATATCTTCATATTTATAGCTTAATAGCTCTACCAGTTATTACCCACATTGAGTTTTAAAATGAATTTATTAAAGAATATTATTAGGAAGGCAACAACGTTTGATTTGTCATTAAAAAAAAGTCTGTTTCTTCATGCTGTAGAATAAAGGTAATGTAAGAAGCTACAAAGTTACAAGCATCTTGCTACTGGATTCTCTGATAGTATAGCACAGTGTAGTCGTTTCTGCAATGCTGGAATAAATAAAGTCTCTTCTATGCTTCTCTTTAAAAAGTGATGAATAATAACAGAAGATGGCATAAAAGAGCCATTTTTCTATTCATTCTGTAGTATTGGAGCCAGTATCTAGGAAACAGAGGAGAGAAAGAGTAAATTCAAGGAGCAATTTCATTTTTAAAATAATACCTTAGAAATAAAACAAGAACTTATCGTGGTGATGGTTTGAGGGGTGGGGAAGAAGAGGGGAAGCTGACCATGGAAATACCTAGAGGACTTAAAAGAACTTTCCCTTTAAGACAGAAGTAAAACAAAATGCTTAGCTCTCCATATTATGCTAGAGAAAAACCACATACTACATTTGATTTATTAACTGCTAATAACCATATATTTTTTTTCCAGGTCCTTTACTATCCCAAAATTTTATACCACAAAGGCTATAACATATAATCAGAATAGAATTATATAACTTAGTTCCTGGTGAGAAAAAGACCAAAATTCTAGCCACCATCACTTTTTTCTGCTGTTCTATTAGGAACTTAACTTTACTTCAGAAAGCTGACTTTTAGGAAAAATGAGCTTATTTCATAGTAGCACCACATATATCTGATACCTAAGGAATGGTGTATTTTCTTAATTACTTAAACTTCAACTTCTGAATGCCAAACCATTTGCTTTAATTTTGGAAAGAAAATTTCTAAAATTGTATTATTTTCTGCTGACACAGAGTAATGGCACACAATCTAAGCTTCTCTTGAATACTCAACAAGGTTTCCTTGGAAGATTACTACAATGTGTTGTAGAAGGGCAAGCTCCCCAGGAGCCATTGTAATAGTTGAGGCTGATCTGCTTCTTTTCATTCAGTTAAGTTTGAAAAAAAACCAACCAGATAACTTGTATCTTTAAACAGGAGTAATATACTTGAAGACCACCAGAAACTGGGAGCCCCTGTAAGTAAAATACATAAGTTTACTCAGAGGCCTTCTTTACTGACTTTGTGGTTTTTCCCTATGTTTCTAATGATTTAAAACGACACTTTACTAGTCTACATCTGTGCTGTCCAATATGATAGCCACTGGCTAGCCACCTATAGCTATTCAAATTACTTAAAGTTAACTAATAAAGTTAAAGAAAATTTAAAGCATTAGATTTCTCAGTTGCCCTAACAAAATTATAGACAGTGATCATTTCCATCAGTACAAAAGTTATACAGAATAGTACTGGGCTACCTCATTTTGATAGATCTACGAGTTATAAATTAATGCCTAAATTATAAAAAAAATGAACAAAAATATACATTATCTGAAATATAGAAATGTTATCTTGTGATCCAGTAACTATAAAATAACATTGTTCCTTGCTGAAATGACAAAAAAGATGTATTTGATGACTATATTAAAAAGTCATATGCTTTTAAGGTTTGTAATTGGCTTTAAACAGGAGTAATAGAAATGTTCTCTTCCAGATGTCAGAAAGCCTCTGAAACTAGCAATGTTACAATGACGTGTACCTTTAATTTTGGAAAGAAAATTTCTACAAGTCATTGTAACATTGCTAGTTTCAAGGTACACTTTCAAAAGGGCTAAAGGTATAATTTCATGCAGCCATTAAAAACCAGGTTTAAGAGAAGAGTTACCAACTATGTTTGAAAATGATTTGCAAATGTGTATACATACATACGTATATTACTGTAAAAATATAAGACTAGGTTATACAAGAAATCATTAAAAATGTTATCTTCAGATAACATCAAATGTTGTTACAAATGTTTTTCTTCTGCATGCTTTTATTGTCTCTACATTTTTTTTCAGTGATTATTTCTTTAAAAATCCCAAATATACAGAAAAAACCCCAACATATAACCTGAGAAATGTAGGGTATTACTTTCTACATATTTATCTTTCTCTTGCTCCCCCCCTTTCTTTATTGATTAAGGTATTACATATGTGTCCTTATCTCCCCATTGCCCGCCCCCCACCCTCTTGGTGTCTGTGTCCATTGGTTATGCTTATTTGCATGCCTACGAGTCCTTTGGTTGATCTCTCCTCCTTACCCCCACCCTCCCCTACCTTCCCTCTGAGGTCTCTTGCTTTTTTAAAACTCCCCTTTATGGACAGTCTTCTCTATTTAATTTCAGGAATAGCTGCTTTAAACAAATGGTTCAGATGATAAAGTAAAATTAAGTATATATTTAAAATACAATTAGCCAAAAGGAAAACTAATCATGGAACAGAAAGCAGAGATGTATACTTTTTGAAGCATTGAAGAACCTGAACAAGTCCCTTGGTTGGCTGTAGAAAATACACCAGCACAGATTAGAAATGGATACTTACTATTATAATTGATAAGGTTCTTATGGTTAAAATCTTAAATAACCATTTTTTAAATATAAAATGTACAGTTATCCAGCAACACAGAAACCATAGGATAAACTGTCAAAATTAAATGCTTCCTTAAATAGGTGGTGGTGAAAAAGCCTGATAAATACTTCAAATCTGTAGCTGAAATCTCCCCACACCTCCAACTCAATCTTGAAGTAGTCTATGTGTCACATGAAATATCTATACTAAAGTTAGTTGAAAATCTGGAATTCAGAATCTAGCTGAGAAGCCAGGTCTCTTTCTAGGAGTGGATCATTGACAGTTTTCCACCTTAGTTTCAGATGAAGATTTTCTAAAGACTCATAAAAACAAGATTTCAAGTAGCTTTGCTTTCACAGTAATTAGGTGAACACTTACTTTTACCATCACAGGCTACAATTTTCACTTTATCCACTTTAATAAGTTCTGTCACCTCTCTGAATTCAACATCATTCAATACAAAAGTCCACACATTATCGCAGAATCTGTATGTATTTAGAGAGCCCTTTAAAACAAAACATTTAGACATAATATGAAGTCATTTTTCCTCACATTTTCCTCCAAAGCAATTTGAGACTCAGCCACCAAGTACAAAATTCTTAAAATAGTATAATTCTTTAATATTTACCTTGCTTAATATTTTCCTTAATTTTCATCCTAACAATTTTTAAAAAATCCCTAGATAAATTTGCCAAGGGAAGAGTTTAAATTTTCTGTGAGCAGACTATTTTCAGCACTGTAAGTCTGTAAATTGCTTACCAGAAATCTGAAGAAAGCTGTATTGCCTACTTGAACTCTTAAGAAAATTTGAATCTGTATTTCTACTGCCCTCATGTGGCTAAATTATGAAAGTTCATTTGAATTTTTATGTAAACACTGTTTAAAAGAACATGTATTATTGTGTATATTAATTCTCCACAACTGTAAAAAACATTAATTTTAATTCTGTGACTTAGCTCAGGGAATTACTGTATTAGCCATTACAATAAGACTACAATATTATTGTCCTGTGTAACTGACATTCTTCTAATGAGTTTTTTTTTTAGGAGCAGGAGTTTGAAAAACATAACCTTAATGGATTACTCTGTCACTTACCTTCAAACCTGCAGATAATATTTTAGGCATTTGAAATCTCACTAATTCTTCAGGGAAGGTAGCCAAACATACATAGGCTAATTTGTGAAACAATGGAATAAAAAAATCTAAAATAAACGTTGTATCTCACGTTAAATGGATGAACTTTAGTATCAAGGTACTAAGTAAAAATATAATTTTGTTATTATAAAACATGCCACAAAATTTGATTGAGTCATTTCTTCCTTTCATGACTAATAAATATGTAGGGGTCCTAAAAAACACTGTTGAAACAACCATTGGTACAGGCTACTAGGTTTTGGAAAAAATATCCTTACCCTGAAATTGACTCTGTTCCTGACCCTTTGAGCCAATGCTGAATTTATAGCCTTATCAAACTGAAGTAGAACTTGAAGGGCAAGTTGGGGAGTGATCTGTTGAGACTGAGGAAAAGTAAAGGTCATACATTAGAAGAGCATTAAAGACAAAATAAACAAAAACACGAATTATCATGAAAAAATTTCACTGAGGCTAACCAGAGCCTCTAAGCTCACACCCCTTATTTTCCTTTGCCATAACTGACAATTAGGCAATCAGCCTGACAATATTTTCTTGCATTATCTTGATACAACGTAATTTTGAAAAGAAAACATGCAGTGATGTTACAATGCCTGGACAAAACTTTGACTATCATTCCTTATAGTATCTGGAAAGAGGCATTTGATAAACTGAAGCAACCACGTTTCATTTAAATAAAAAACATACGACCAATAATACATTTTAAAAAATCTAATAAATCTCATTAAATATATAAAAGCAATGGAAATACTTAATGTTCTAAGATGAGAGATTAGTATAAAAATTCTCTTAAAATTAAAATTCTAATTTAAATCTCAAAAAACTTAATAAATGGTTCAAATTTATCTTAAAGCTACATAGAATATGTCTTTCTTATATATATGAGAAGAAAATCAACACACTAATCTTTAACAAAAATATTTGAAAATTCAGATATATGCAACTATATCATTCAATCATTACATTTTATGATCCATAGTAGGATGGTATAAATGCACAGGAATTTGAGATTATTAATCTGAATACTGATTTACTGGGCCAAATAATCTATGATATTGAACCTCTTTACCTGGAATCCTATATAATAAAGAAGTAATATGCAAATGGTCGTTATGCTGTGAAGTGTAACGACCGACCTCGTAACCACCAGATCATGGATCAGCAGGAGGGTGGGGCAGCAAGCTACAAGCGGGCAGCAGAGAGCTACAGGAGGGGAAGGGCAGCAATCTATGGGGAGAGGGAGGCGGGGCAGTGGGCAGAGAGCTACAGAAGGGCGGCAGTGAGCTACTGGCTACAAGCGGGTGGCGGAGAGCTACAGGAGAGGGCAGGGCAGCAAGCTATGAGGGGTAAGGTGAGGGAAGGGGGGTGGGGGAGCTATAGGGAGATGGGGCAGCGGGCAGAGAGCTACTGGAGGGCGGCAAGGAGCTACTGGTGCATGGATTTGTGCACAGGGCTATAACAAGAATTATTATAGACTCCTTTAAATAAAAATGCTGATTTTTAGTCTCTTACCTGTATGAGCTCATCGAGGCTTTCCTGAAGACTGTTTCCCAAAGTGGTATTTCTATATAACTGATATGCCATGGCTTAGAAGGAAGGAACTTTTCTTATTCAGTCTTGCATTGATGTCCTAAAAATTTAATATAAAAGTATTAAAAAGAGAAAACACTATAAATTATGTATGTAAAGTCTATATATTCTAACATATATGATCAGAACTCTTAGAAATTGAAAATCCTACATAATAAAAGGGTAATATGTAAATTACCATCACTACGCTACACCCACGATTGGGCCAGCGGGAGGCGCAGGGGGCGGGACTTGGGGTGGCCAGGATGGTGATTGGGCCAGCAAGACGCTGAGCCATGGCTGTGCTGTGGCACAGAAGGGGCCTCTGGGGCAGCGAGCCGGGCGTCTGGAGGCCCCGGCTGACGAGGTGGCGCTAGGGGCCCAGGGACTTTGGAGCTGCTGGCCACACTGGTCCGACCAGCAGACAGACAGCCTACACGTGCATGATTTAATCATGCACTGGGCCTCTAGTTACTATATAATAATTTTAGAATTACAAGGAATAGTTAAAAATAATTTTCCAAATTATGTTATTTTGACATAGGCATTTATATTCCTTTATACAAAGTATAGATATTACAATTATTAAAATGTACATATTTATCATTTCTTTCAAAAGTTTACCTTTTGACTTAGCCTAGAATTTACCATGTACCATTCTTCCCCCTTACTGTCAAGTCACTGATTCAGACAATATTCAGATCACATTTGCATGCCTTCCCCTTCATTTTCCTGTTCTCTTAAAATTTGGTATTTATAGAGCACTTACCAAGAAGAGATAGCACTGTGATAGGTACTAGGGAGAGGAAGATAAATATACATTCCTGACCTTAAAAATTATACTCTAACAGGCATATAAAAAAGTTAAATTCAAAAGAGAATAAGAACTGTGCTACAGATATACAATGTACTATGGAGGCTGACTATGGACTGAATGAGTTGGTTCACAAAAGCTTCCTAATTCTTCAAGCTAGTGTTTAGCCAAGCAAAGGAGGAAAGTTATCCCAGGCTAAAAGAATAGAATGGTTAAAGCCAGAGAAGGATAAAATAATATTTTGTAAAGAGAACTATAAATTGTTCTATATTATTAGGGTACAGGTATGAAGTGGTAAAAGATGAGTTCGAAAAAGATGGCATGGATGGATTTGTTCTATCTGGAGAAGTGCAGGGTTTCATAGCGAAGGTAATGGGGAGCTACTAAAGCATTCTAGGCAGGAAAGGTCATGCAAATTGGCAGCCATATCAAGAATGTACTTGAGTGCAAGATTAGAAAGAGAGGCGGGGCCCTGGCCGGTTTTCTCAGTGGTTAGAGCATTAGCCCATAGACCTGAGGGTACGTCAAGGGCATGTATTTCGGTTGCAGGCTCCATCTCTGGTCCCAGTCAGGGTTCGAACAGGAGGCAACCAATCAATATGTCTCTCTCACATCAATGTTTCTCTCACATCAATGTTTTTCTTTCTCCCTTTTCTCCATCCTCTCCTTCCTCCCCTCCACTCTCTCTTAAAAAAAATCAATAAAAAAATCCCCAGGAGAGATTTTTTTTTAAAAGAAAGGAATGAGGGATGAGGACTCCAAGAAGGAAGAAGGTGGCAGTAGTATAGATTCAACAAATATTTACTGAGCTTCTGCTGCATGCCTGGTATAAGATCCCTGACCTCATGGCACTTTCAGTTTAGAGATGGACAGGAGGAGATATAATCAAGGACTAATCATCAGTCAGAATTCAGCAAAAATGGCCAATTATCAATCTTCACACCACACACCTTGTGAGCATTTGATATACTAGGTCATTTCTGCCTTCTTGAAGCCTTTTCTTTGTTTTTCGTTTTTTTGTGTGTGGGGGGACCCCACAGTCACTTCTCTCCCCCCCCCCCCTTCACTGGATACTGTGTATTTCTAGTTTTCTTTTGCTGGTTCCTCCTCAGCAACCCAACTTCTAAGTACCTGAAGGCTTCTTATGTCTTCTCTATGCTTACTGCTCTAGTTCCCCCTTGTTGCTATATATAATAAAATTGCCTACTTGGCACTGGGTGGAATTATCATATATGTAGGTGACTCAAATTAAATTTGTCAAAACCAAATTCCTGATACTACCCCTCCAAAGCTTTCTGCCCTCAATTTGCCCACCTCAGTCAACAGTAGACAGCCCCAAAGCCTTATAATCCATTTTAACTTCCCTCTTTCTCTGCATCCCATGACAGCCAATCCTTTCAGTTCTTCCTTTTACTAGTAAATATAGCTAGAACCTGACAACTTTTACCATCTACACTGCTAGCACTAAGTCACCATCATCTGTCACTATGATTACTGTCATAGCCCAGTAAGGAGTCTCCTTGTTCCTACCCCACCTCCCACCCCCAGAGTAGCCACACTGAGCCTTTTAAGTCATAAAATCAAACCACATCACTCATTTATTAAAAAGTCCCAATGCCAGCATCTTATCTCAGAGTAAAAAAGTTCTTTTAATGGATAACAAAACCTACATGATCTGGGCCCTCTTCCACTAACTCTCAGAACTTTTCTTTTTCCACTTCCTCATTTACTGGCTCCAGGCTGGTCCTTTGTTGCTCTTCAATATAGCAAGATGTTCCTGCTTTAAGAACTTTGCACTGGCTGTTTTCTTTGCTTTGAATGGTATTCTCAGGTTCCTGCATAGTTCACTCTCTCATTTGATTCAGAGTGCTGCCCAAATGTCACTTCATCAGAAAGGACTTCTGTGACCAACTAAAGGATTATCTCCCTGCCTGCTTATGTTATTTTATTCTTATTCATATCATTAATTGAGGCTGACATTTTATATGCTTATTCTGTTTCCATCCACTAACATAGATTTTCCATGAAGTTATATATTTACCATCTAGAACAATGCAGTATGTATTCAATATACAGGGTCAGCAAAAGTAGGTTTACAGTGGTGAGTATGTGAAACACCATTTATCCTTGTATCATTACTTATTAACTAGAGGCCTGGTGCACAAAATTCGTGCACTCGGGGGGGGGTGAGGAGGGGGGAGGGTGACCCTCAGCCCAGCCTGCACCCTCTCCAACCTGGGACCCCTCGAGGGCAGTAGGACATCCCTCTCACAATCCAGGACTGCTGGCTCCCAACTGCTTGCCTGCCTGCCTGTCTGATTGCCCCTAACTGCTTCTGCCTGCCAGCCTGGTCACCCCCTAACCACTCCCCTGCCAACCTGATCTCTCCCCCAACTGCCCTCCCCTGCCGGCCTGATCTCGCCCCCAACTGCCTTCCCCTGCCAGCCGGATCGCCCCTAACTGCCTCTGCCTTGGCACCCACCACCATGGCTTTGTCCGGAAGGAAGTCGGACATCAGGAAGATGGCCGGTCAACCCGGTCTAATTAGCATATTAGCCTTTTATTAGTATAGATAGATTATATAGGATATGATTGCTTAAATGGGGATGAAAAGCCTTTTTCAGTGGGAGGAGATGCTCTTGGCAGACAAAAAATACATAATCCCTATATCTGGACTGAGAGCCAGCCATATGAACTATACTGCCAAACCGGTCATTAAAAAACTGAACCGCCTTCTTACACCTTACACCAAACAGCTATTGCCCTTAAAACCCCTCCTCAGACCCCACCTTAGGTTCTGCCTAAGCAGTTCACCCAGATTAGGTTCTGACTGGTTGGTTTCTATGCCAGTCAGCATCAGAAGCTCTGCCTTCTAGGCAGCCATTGGCTCCTTGCGGTTCACCCAGATTTGGTTCTGATTGGTCAGTTTCTATGCCAGTCACCATCTCCGGGCCTGATCAGCAGCTACCCCAGGCTGCTGGCAAGTGGACTGAACTGCTGACCTCTCGGAGGGGTGGGGGTAGGGGTGGGGGGGAGAGCAAGAGAGAGGAAAGAGTTGATCAGCTCTTGCCCCCGCCCCCCACCCTCCAGGCCTCACCAGCAGCCTGGGGTGGCTGCTGATCAGCCCCACCTCTCTCTCTCTCCAAGAGGTCAGCAGTTCAGCCCGCTTGCTCGCCAGTCCACGCCCACCCGAGCCTGCTATGCACGCAGCCTGGCGTTTGGTTGTCCCTTCAGTTGTTTTGGACATTACGTACCCTGGCTCTTTATATATATAGACTAGAGGCCTGGTGCATGAAATTCACGCACAGTGTGTGTGTGTGTGTGTCCCTCAGCCCAGCCTGCACCTTCTCCAATCTGGGACCCCTCGAGGAATGCTGGACATCCCTCTAACAATCCAGGACTGCTGGCTCCCAACCGCTCGCCTGACTGCCTGCCTGACTGCCCCTAACCCCTCCCCTGCCATGCTGATTGATGCCTAACTGCTCCCCTGCCGGCCCGATTGCCCCTAACTGCCCTCCCCTGCCAGCCTGGTTGCCCCCAACTGCCCTCCCCAGCATGCCTGGTCCTCCCAACTGCCCTCCCCTGCCGGCCCGGTCACCCCTAACTGCCCTCCCCTGCTGGCCTGGTTGCCCCTAACTGCCCTCCATTGCCAGCCTGGTCACCCCCAACTGCCCTCCCCTGCTGGCCT
This sequence comes from Cnephaeus nilssonii, assembly GCF_951640355.1. Classification (NCBI taxonomy): domain Eukaryota; kingdom Metazoa; phylum Chordata; class Mammalia; order Chiroptera; family Vespertilionidae; genus Cnephaeus; species Cnephaeus nilssonii. Next base: position 59,783,959 of record NC_137075.1, read on the forward strand.
GGTCCCCCTGCAACTGCCCACCCCTGCTGGCCCGATCTTCCACAACTGCCCTCCCCTGCTGGCCATCTTGTGTCCACATGGGAGCAGTCATCTTTGACCACATGTGGGTGGCCATCTTGTGTGTTGGAGTGACGGTCAATTTGCATATTACTATTTTATTAGATAGGATTATTGTATTATTTACTTGTAGCGTGTAAACCTACTTTTGCCAACTCCCGTATTTGTTAGTCTGAATAAACCTGGTCATATGTCAAAATGCTAATATCAAATATTATAAATGTATTTAAGTGGGATTCAAAGACTTCTACTTTACTGAGGAAACTGAAGCAATGAAAACTTTTGGACCCTCAAAACTACATCTAATCATCTACCAATACCTATATCCTACCTGCCTTTCACTAATAGTCGAACTATCCATACCAGTGGTCGCCAACTGGTGGTCCGTGGACCACTGGTGGTCCGTGAGGTCCAAAAGGTTGGTGACTGCTGATCCATACTGTTGTCTAAATACAGTCCTTCTACCTGTGCATCAGGTCTTATCCCTTCTAGGACCTACCCAACACTCAAGGATATTGTTCCAACAATACAATCATTCCTTCTCTCCCTCACCATCAAATTTCCCATCTCTATGAATCATTCCCATCAACAAACAGGTGGGTACTTCCCCATCTTAAAAAAAGGTCTCAGCCCACTTCCCTCATCAGCCATCCTCTTATTTCTCTGTTCTTTGCATCAAAATATGAGAGTTGTCTATAGTGACTGTCTCTCACTCCTTTTCTCCCATTTGCTCTTAAACTCTCCTCAGGGGTTTTTGCCTCCAGCACTCAAATGAAACAGATGGTGGTAGCCATCAATGGCATTGCTAAAGCTAATCCTCATCTCAGCCTTCACCGGACTTTAGCATCTGACACAGTGATTACTCCCTCTTCTTTGATAATGGATCTGGGCTTAATTTCTGGGACACCCTCCTTTTTGGGTTCGTTTGTTCCCTTAAATTCACTGGTTCATACTTCTCAATATTGTTGGATGATCCTCTTTCTCCCTGAACACTTAATGTCACAAGATACCATCCTTGGTTCTCTGCTGCTTTCCATGTTCATTCCTTAGTGATAACATTCAGTCTCATGGTTTTAAATACTATTGCTGATAATTCCCAAATTCACTTATTAGCACAGACCTTCCCCTTGAACTCACTGCTGAATCCAACTGCCTACTCAACATCTCTATTTATTGTCTTTCCCACCTCAGGTTATATAACTCCATATTTAGGCAAAAACCTTTGAAGTTACCCCTTTCTCCCCCCAAGCTCATCTCCAAGTTCAATCCCTAGTAAATCCTGTAAACTCTACTTTCAAAATGCATTCAGAATCCAACCATTTCCATTGTTACCATCCTGGTCTGTGCCATTATCGTCTGTCATTTGGATTACTGAAATAGGTTCCTAACTGGTATCCCTGCTTCCATGCTTGTCCCCTACACTCTAATTCCAATTCAGCAGCAGGTGATTTTTTAAAAAATAGGTTAGAAAATAACTCTTCTCTGTTCAAAACCTCCAATGGCTTCCATTTCACTAGTCCTTACAATAATCTCGCTGAGTTTATCTACCATCTCTCCCTTGTTCTCAAACCCTTCTCAGAAACATGGGATTCCTTGTTCTTAGACTACAAAAGACATGTTCCAGCCTATATAAGTCTTTGTAAAGGCTGTTCTTTCTACCTGGAACACTGTTCCCCAGTATCAACTTGATTCTCTTAATTCCTTCAAGTATAGCACTTAAGGAGGCCTAAACTGTCATGTTTAAAAACCAACTTCCACCTCTACTCTGAGAAAACTCCTAGAAAAAAACTCTGGAACTTCCCAATCCCCTATTCCTGCTATATTTTTTGATGGCACCATCACCTTCTAACATATTATATAATTCACTTATTTTATGTTTACTTTGCATCCTTCAATAGAATGTAAATTTCTCCAGGGCAGGGACTTTTGTCTGTTTTGTTCACTGAAATTAACCAGGCATCTAGAACGGCGATTTTCAACTGGTGTGTCACAAGAATTATTAAAACATGCAATACCTGACTATTTAGTTAGGGACACTGACTTCTCTTCTCTTAGATTGTCAAGTAAAAAAACCAAAAACAAAAAACGACAAGAGTCAACACAATAGCTGTCTGGTGTGAATGAATAAAAATTATACCTGGGGGGAAAAAGAGGAACAATTGTAATAATCTGAACAATAAAGATTTATTTAAAAATTATACTTATTTTTTTTGTTACATCAGCAAAAAATATATATTTTTGGTGTGCCACTGAATTTTACTAATTCGTTTATGTGTGCCATGAGATGAAAAAGGTTGAAAATTGCTGCCACAGATGAAACAGAAATCAAGATTTCAGGAATAAACCCAAACCTATATAGTCAATTAATTTATGACAGAGGCAAGAATGAATATACAATGGTATAAAGACAGTCTTGTCAATAAATTTTGGTAAAACTGGACAGATACATGCAAAAGAATGAAACTGGATCACTTTCTTACAACATATATAAGAATAAACTCAAAATGAATTAAAGACTTAAATATAAGACCCAAAAACATAAAACTCCTAGAAAAAAACACAGGCAGTAAACTCTTTGGCATCATGTATGTATGTATGTATGTATGTATGTATGTATGTATATATCACACCTCTGCTGCTGCCACTGCCAGTAGCACAAGCCTCGGCCGGCCCTGGTTACCTGAGCCTCGGGCAGCCTGGGAGGTTGGGCAGCCGCCATCCGAGGCTTGCCTGCACCTCGGGCTGGCCCGGCTGGGTGGCTGAGGGGACTGGGGGACTCCGGAGGCAGGCGGACGGCAAGCCCAGGCCCGCCATCTTTGAGGGCAGGGCAGTCAATTAGCATATTCCCTCCTTATTGGCTGTGGGTGCCGCAATTTTTGAGGGCGGGACAGTCAATTAGCATATTCCCTCTTTATTAGATAGAAGGGGTTAATATAAAAAAAAAACATAAGGAACTCATGCAACTTAACACCCCAAATAATCCAATTAAAAATAAGCAGAGAACCTGAATAGACATTTCTCCAAAGAGGATGTACATATGAACAATAGACATATGCAAAGATGCCCAGCATTGCTGATCATCAGGGAAATTAAAACAACAAATAACAAGTGCTGGGTGAGGATTTGGAGAAAAGGGAATCCTCGCTTACTGTTGGTAGATAGTAAACTGGTGCAGCCACCATGAAAAACAGTATGGAAGTTGCTAAAAAATTTAAATAGAACCACCTTATGACCCAGCAATTCCACTTCTGAGTATTTATATAAAAAAAATACAAAACACGAATTCCAAAAAAATTTATGCACCCTATGTTCATTGCAGCATTATTTACAATAGCCAAGTTATGGAAGCAACCTAAGTGTTTATCAGTAGACAAATGTGTAAAGAAGATGTGTACATATATATGTACAATGGAATATTACTCAGCCATAAAAAATGAAATCTTGCCATTTGCAACAACATGGATGGACCTATAGGGTATTGTGCTAAGTGAAATAAGTCAGACAGAGAAAGACAAATACCATTTAACTTCACTTATATGTGGATTCTAAAAAACAAATGAACAAAACAGAAACAGACTCATACAGAGAACTGATAGTTGCCAGATGGAAGAGGGGTTAGAGGGCTGAGTAAAAAAGGGTGAAGGGATTAAAATGTACAGATTACCAGTTATAAAAATAGTCATGGGGATAGATGTAAAGTACAATGTAAGAAATATAGTCAGTAATATTGTAATAGCTATGTATGGTGTCATATGAGCATTAGACTTACTGAGGTGATAACTTTGTAAGTTATATAAGTGTTTAATCACTATGTTATAGACCTGAAACTAATATATTATTGTATGTCAACTGTAATTAAAATAAAATTATAAAAACAATCTTGAAAAAGAGCTGAAGGTATCAAGCTTCTTGATCTATATTACAAATCAATTGTAACCAAACTGCACAGTATTGGTATTAGAAAAGACATAACGGCTATTTCTAGTCACAAAACATCACCAGTTCACAGGTGGCAAGAGCCCAGCTTGGGGTGCAAAGTGGGAACCCACCATGGACAGGACACCCTTCCATGTAGGGTGCAATCACACACATCACACACTCAGATTGGGACAACGTAGGCAGGCCAATTCACCTAATGTGCACATCTGTGGGATGAGGGAGGAACCTGAGCACCTGGAGAAACCAAGGCAGACATGGGGAGAACATGCAAACTCCACACAAATAGTGGTGTTAGCCTGGAATCAATTTTTTTTCATCAACATTGTAATCAAACAATTTTATTTGAGGTCCTGAAGTATACACAATAAAATACTTACTATTCAGCCATAACATAAGACTAAAACCTTGCCATTTGCGACAACATGATGGACCTTGAGGGCATTATGATAAGTGAAATAAGTCAGAGAGAGACATATGATCTCACTTATATATGGAATCTAAAACCCCAAAACAAGCAAACTAAGCTCAGATACACGCAACAGAGTGATGGTTGGGGGGGTGGGGAGTGGGGGTGGGGGACGGGGCGGGGAATTGTCCTAAGGTTACAGACTTCCATTTATAAAGTAAGTCCCGGGGATATAATATATAGCAGCGATTTTCAACCCTTTTCATCTCATGGCACACATAAACTAATTACTACAATTGTGCAGCACACCGGTTGAAAATCACGAACATATAGCGTGCTGACTAGTTAAGAATACTGTATTGCATATTTGAAAGTTGCTAAGAAAGATCTGAAAAGTCATCACAAAGAAAAATAAATTTAAACTACGGTGGTGGTGATCATTTCTATAATATATACCATTACTTGCTTTAATGATTTTAGATCTTAAAAATTCCTTTGCAATGTTGAAATATTTTAGATATGTTATCAGCCATACAAATCTACTACTCTTTCATTTTGCAGTTTAAGGAAAATTAAATTAGAAGGGCCCTCATTTGGAAGTAACTCAAAGTCCTAGTCCTGATCAAACTATCCAGGTAAATGCACTCCTTTGCCGAAGTTCGCATGAAGTTGGAAGGCGGGCTTCACAAGAATGAGGGCGCGCGCTCCGATTCGGGCCCCCACCCCCGAACCCGGGACGCGGTAAGACCTTCACCTGGCCACACCTGGCCACACCTGGGCGCGGGCCTCCCCTAGCACCTTTCGGCGGGCGCCGGGGGGAGAACAGCCTCCCGCCGCCTTCCTCCCGGGTGCCCGCCGCGGGGCCATCCCGGCACTGAAGTCGGTAACAGGTCGACCCGGGGCTCGAGAGCGAAGGGCCTCACCCTCCTGGCAGCCCTCGGAAAAGCCCCACACGGCCGCAGCCCCGGCACTGGGAGCGGGGCAGGGAGCGCGGGCTCGGCTCACTCGTACCTGTGGGGAAGGCGCCTCCCGCCGCGGGCAGACAGAACCAGCACCGCCAGGAGCCCAGAGGAGGCTCCTATCACCTATCCCCCACCACCTCTTTGGCCGCAGCAGAAACCGCAGAACTAGGCCAACGACCCGGAAGTGCTCGCAGAACCTGGAAGTGGCGTCACGGCGAGGCCAGGAAGGCCCCGCCCACCAACTCCTCCCGAACGCTACACAAGCTTTGCGAGGGGAGGGCGGAGTTGTGGAGAGAGGAGGGGCGTGGGGCCCATGGACAGGTAACCGCTTCCAGTAATTCACCAGGTTTACTAAATCGTTCATAAGGGAATTGTAACTTTTAAGAAGAACCTTTTCCATTGTAAGATGCACAATTAGGAAATGCAAGGCAGTCATATTTTATGCCTGAGATGTGTTCAGGGTTAATACTGTTTAAAACCTTGCAGTGCTAAACTTAAGACAAATTCTTAAAATTATACCAGGAATTTATTTACCATTCAAAATAGGGCTGCAATTAATTTAGCCCAGAAAGCTTTCAATTTGTGATCCATGAAGAACTTTAATTTGGGAGAATTTGTATTTAATATTTGTTCCCAATGCAAGACAAATACTCTTATATAGGGTGTCCCCCCCAAAATGTATACACTTAACAACTGATAGCTCAATTGATGTTTCTTTTTAGATTTAACCCATTGGAATTAATAATTATTCAAGGTGTGTATACATTTTTGGGGACACCCTGTATTTTGAGTCTATGTAATCCCAAACGCTGTCCTATAGAATAAAAGCATCAGTAATGTGCACAGCTGTTTGCCATTAAGTGGCTGACTAGTGATTAAGGAGTAAATACAAAATAAGTACTACTAGATGGATCCTCCAAGTAGGTCTATAAGCTATACAGGTTGTCATTTGTACCATGTTTTCAGCCACTTACTGAACTGATTTCATTGTTGGATTGCCCACTGAAAGAATTCTAAACTATGAAACACAAATTTTGGTTATAGTTAAGATAACATTTAACGGGGGAACAATTTGTAAAATAGATGATTGTCTAACCACTATACTGTGCATCTGAAACTAATACAAAATAATGTTGGATGCAAATTGTAATTGAAAAAAACAAACACAAAACCTTCATTACAGAATTATAACACCCACTTGGAATTCAATTTAATCAGATCTTGTCAATATTTATAAAAGATCTTAAAGAATTTTAATAAAATCTGGGAATTTATTTAAAAAACAAAGACAAAAACGATAGTATTAAAATTAAAAGCACCCCCCTGGACAATAAATATGAAGCAGCACCAGATTATAGGAAGAGAATCAAGAGTAACGGTCTAAAACGATTTGAAAGACAAGATAACTCAGTGTAAAAATCCAGTAGCATAATGGAAGACGGAAAAAATGTGATAAAATGAGACAAAAAACAAACTTTCCAATTAATTTATTTAAATTCATTAACGTTGCAAAAATACGATGTGCAACAGATCAGGACACAAGTTACTGTATTCCTTAATAAAATATTACATCTCCTTAGTAAATCAATACCAACCCTAGTATTTCTAACAGGGACCACATAAACATCTTGCACACACAACCATCAATCAGAACTGAATTTCTCAAACACTGTAAAATGAAAGCACTAAGCTAGGCAAAAGCATCTGAATAGTAGTAAAATGATCACAGTACATTAATTTAGTTTAAATGGCAACATGTGAACCAATGATAAGAAAAATATTTGAATTTTTGAAATACATATCAAAGTGTGTTAGTATCGAACAAACCCTGAATTTTGTTCTATTTGAATGCCCCAAGGGCTATGCAAGTTAGTGGCCTTGAACAGCACCAATATTTACTAGATAGGTCTATGTAAATAAACTGTTTAAGGGGCAAACTTTAGAAAGTTCATATACAAAAAGTGCAGTGGAGTAGCTAATTTATGTTTTCCAAGTTCCTCCTTATCCAAAAAGAATATTGAAACAAAAATTTTAAATGCAAATGTCTTAGCTTCTTGTAGAATGTCTTATAAGACAGAATCAGACAGCTATCTGAAATGGACAGCTTACTGTAATTCTTTAATTTGAAAGCATTAAACCTTGATTTTCATCTGGTGTTTGATTTATTAAGTGCTTCATGTGAACTTTTTGTAGCATTTTTTAAAGTAGTTCTCAAAACGTAAAATTAAGTAGCTGTCATATATAACAAAGTTACAGTTCTGTTCAAATTTTGGTGTCACTTCTTACTGCTCAACACATTACCTTATTTTCAATTACTATTTAGGACTTTAAAGGAAAATTGCATTACAGGGACTCACCATAGGTCTAACTCGAATTCATTCAGAATCTTGGGACAGGAAGAGGGGAGTTAAAGGCCAGTGGGTAATTCTTCTGTGCTTAGAACATTGAGTAGATAGTCTCCTACTTCCCTATCCTGCTGACTTTCCTATGCAAGTCTAAATTCTTGACTCTCTCAGCAGCTCAAATTACATAATTCCTATTCCCTATTACAAGATAAAACCTAATAGAATTGGTCTATTACTGTAAGTACAGTAATTCTTCTACCCATCCTTCTGAGAATTATAATCCATTTCTCAAAAATCTGAATATGAGGGGAAAATATAGGCCTGAAAACAAAGAATGGGGTAGCAATCTCTTATTTTTAGCCTAACCTCTCCTCCCTTCTGGTTGAACCATATTAGCAATTTTCCATATGACACAGGAAAAGGGAATGAAGCTGCTGTCACATTATATACAACCTTACCAATCTCATTAGGAAACCGGCCTGTTCTATCTGACATATCCTAATGCTAATTTATCTATTATTGAAGAAATCTAAAAAGCCACTGCTTGCATTAAATCACTTTCAAATTCCCTGAGCACTCATATAAAAACAGCTAAATAGCAACACTATAGAGCCATTTACAAAGTCTCTATCAAAAACCAGACCTCTTACTTTTTTAAATTCTGGAATTACAGTTGAAGAATTCCTATCTAACAAAATATACTTGTGAATCAGCATATTTCAGTATTCAGTGCAGTTACTAAATAGTGATGTCTATTTTGGAAGACTACATTAATATTTACCAACCATGACATATGATAAATAACCTAGTCCTAAACTTTAACTTGCACACTATAAATTGCTGACCCTCTTTGTTCAAACTTGCTTCTATATGAAGGGACATAGCAGAAGAAAATATGATTTATCATTGTAAGTATTATCAGCCTTTCCCCCCTTCGCATATTCTGTGTGTAGCATGCAGGTTTTCCTGCTGGATACACAAAATGGTACCAACAGCTTCCAATACTTCCTGTAACAGGGACACATTCAGTGGCATCTTAGATAACAGCTAACTCTTTACCCCTTCATAGTTTTCTTTCTTTTACTTCCTTGTTTTGTTATCTTTTCCAACTACCTGCAATCATATTTCTTTATTACATATCCCCCGATTTCCAGAGTTAAAGACTATTAAGCTTAAACTATGGGGTCAATATAGCATCTTTCCTTGGTGGTACTTAGGATTATAACCAAGTAGAACACAAATTACTTTATATGAGAAACTACTGACTAAAAAAAGGCACTCAGAGCCCAAGTATAACACAAAAAGTGAAAGATTCATCAAATTAAACCAGTTAAGTTAGATCCATGACCCCAGCAGAAAGATAAAATAATATATGTACTTTGATCTCGATCAGCAGTGTAAAATTAAAATTGAGTGCTTTGGGGAAATGTTAACATAGCTACAAATTACAAATTTAATAAATGCTTTCTTCTAACCTACTTAAGTCTTAAAATTATGAAACATTTATTATGGGGCACAAGATTCCATTAAGGTGTAGGTTAGAGCAGGTATCCTTTGAATCTAGTGATTCACAGCACATCCCTTTTGTTATATTCCAGTGTTATCACTGTAACCTATGAATCTTAATGTTCTAATAGAATACAGGCTAATTCTACTTTTAAAAATTATTTAAAGAACACATCATTTTTGTAACAAGTTGTATCTGTAGTTAGAAACAATGCTTACAAAAGGAAAAGTCAATAAACACAATTAAGTTGAAACTGAACTGGGTACTTGATGTGGAGGAAAACTACCCATTTTAATAAAGCTCAGCCCATTTTGAGCCAGATGAACACTTGTAGATAAAAGGCTACTTAAAGCACTCTACAAATATAGACTCTAATCACAATTAAATTCAATGTTATCCTTTATTTATAATCCTTATATAGTGAAGTCAGAAGGAATACCTAAATTAATGTTAATTTGGTGTTTCAGTACAAAGTGTTTCTAACATTTGAGCAAGTAATAAGGGTTTGATTTTATTCACTATAGTGACATTAGTTTGGGATCTGCCTGTAGCTGCTGGATCCAAGTCAAGTTAGGAGGCAACTGAGGGCATCTCATCCTGGGAATCCTCCAGCATCCCCTTAATTGGACTTAAGTTAGCATGCAAGTTTATGACTAAAGAGGACAAAAAGTAAAGAAAAATTCCCTTTTGTAATAGGAACTTGCTACTGAAAGTGGAAATGGTAAAAGCCATGTGTCTTCAGTCCAGGATAGAATAAATCCTTAAAGTTTAGCTCTCATCCACTTCAATTATGCCACTCCAGGACACTCTTGTAAATTACCTTATAAGAAGGACTGGAATGTGATGTGACCCTTAAATTAGGAGTTTACCAAATATATGAGTCACACAAGTATATGACAGAACATTAGACCCATCGGCTCTCTTAGGATGACTTTGTGGGTAAATTTAGTTCTTTTTGGAGGCATAAGTACAAATGATTTCAATGTAGAGTCAAGGTATTTACCAAATTAAACAAGGAGTTTATATGCTATATCAAATGTGTCATCCAAAACAGTAGAATACAATGATGCTCTAAGATTTAGAAAATAGCTTAACTTATAGGAAACGTGAAAACACACTGTATCTGACTACCTACTAAGTCCAAATAACTGATATGGAAGTATTTTGGTAAAGTGCCCACATTGGGAGCAATTAAAAAAGCAGCTCCTGTTTTCTACAAAAAAGTAGTGACAGTGAATAACTCATGTTCTCCGAATACTACACTGCACCCACACAAATTCACAACAGTGATACCCTGGGCACAGCTTATTTCACATTAGTGAACAAATCTAAGATTTTTATAAAGGTCTGTCTTTTGGCCAGAAAATAAAATGTCCCATATATACATATATGTACAAACCTCAATTCTTAGCCTCTTAAATTTTCCAGTTCTAAAACTGGCTTTTAAAGTTGTCTTTAAATTTAAAAAGGAAAAAGTGTGCATTACACTTATAATTGTGCTTCTGAATTAAGGAACAATATATGTTAGGTGATTTAAAAAGCTTAGGATGGTACTAACCTACTTAGATTATATGCATGACCTTTGGGTATTCATGAGAACCAGTTTAATTGTCCCTAACCCTATGAGCCACTTCCTTTTTTTAAGTTACCCTAGAAATGTAGTTAGCCATTTATAAAACACAAAAATTCTAACATGCACTTTACAAATTCATGGTCTTATTTATCTGCATATTCTTCTAAAAGACAGGTATACATTAAAAAATATTGCTCAAAACATAAAAATATATATTATCTCTTTCATTGACCAATTAGGCATATAAATATTTTACTGAAGAAGACCCATCATTCAATAAACAAATGCAAAAACCACTTTATATAAAGTGTGGTTCTCTGCTTTAAGCAATATAAAATATAAAATGATTACAATATCATTAGCTAGTAAAGAGCTAAATTCAAGAGATTTGCAAACCAAAACAGTAGTGAACAGTCCCTTATACAAAAGTCCATTGAGAAAAAGTCAAGTCGATTTTGTAACAGGTTACATAAAAATCAGGGCCAGTAAATGCATTATAAATGCAAAAAAGAGCACTGCTTCATCAGCACATTCTTCAGTCTTGTTTGGACTACATGCCAAACTTACTGTTCACTTTTTGGTTCATCTTGTTTTCCATTAAGCTCTTGATCAACTCTGTTTAATGAAAAACAATATAGATAATAAAACACTAGCAACTGAATAATTTTCTTCTTAAAAATAATGATTACTATTAGCATAGAATATTATTCTGTTAAAAACAAAGCTTTGCCAAGAAGCAGACACAGTAAAAAGGTTACCAAACATTTCCCCAACAAGGAAAGATAATTTTTAAAGTCAAGAGAATACTGACAAGAAACCTAACTGTTGTTACTTTAAAAATTATAAAATATTTATGTACAAATGCATATAACCTCAAATTACTGAACTTTACATCCTGAACAACAGTGCATACTGAAATGTTGGATTGTAACATAGCTGGTGTAGGGATCTAAGTAAAAAGCGAGTGGTAGGAAAAACAATTCTTTCAAAAATGATTTTGTTAAGTGGTATATTAAAATGCCACTACAGTCATGCGCCAGGTAACGATGTTTCAGTAAAGGATGGACCACATATATGACAACTGTCCCACAAGATTGTAGTGGAGCTAAAAATTCCTATCGCCTAGTGACACTGTAAGGCCATATCACACACGAGACAGTCATGTCCTAGTCCTTCACATTCACTCACCACTCACTCATTTCCAGTTCTGCAAGCTCCGTTCATGATAGCTGACCTGTACAGGTGTACCATTTTTTATCTTTTACACTATATTTTTACTGTACCTTTGATATGTTTGGAATTATTGAGACAAACAAGCATTTACCATTGTGTTACAACTGCCTAGTATGTTCGGTATCAGTACAGCAATATGCTGTACAGGTTTATAGCCTAGAAGCAATAGGCTATACCATATAGCCTAGATGTGCAGTAGGCTGTACCATCTAGGTTTGTGGATGTCCACACAATGACAAAACAGCCTAATGACACATTTCTCAGAACACATCCCTCCCGATCGTTAAGTGACGCATGACTGTACTTCAATGCTCAGTTTTGTACTGTCCTTTTCATCAGTACTCACTCATCATAGAGATTTCACTTTAGGTAAGCTACCCCACATTTAAACTGATAACTTTTGGTTTTAAAAACATGCCTCTCTATTTTTAAAACTTGAATGTTATCATTTTCAAGCTAACACAGATTTATGAATTTTTTAAGGTTAAGCTTTATATAAAAACTAAGAAGTGCCTAAAAGATATACATAATGATTCTATTAAGGTTAAACAAAAGTAAAAAAAAAGAGAACATAAAAACAAAAACAAAAACGCACAACAACCAACAAGATAAAATAGTAGTGTTAGGTTCCAAATAATACATTTAAATAAAAAGTACAGTTCCACTTCTTTTTTCTGATGCCTAAATCTGATAACTAAATACTAAGAACTTGGTAAAAAGGCAAAATACAGCAGATTTCATCAATAAAGGCAATTCATTTTGAAATCCATGAAGCAGCTGGCTTCAAAATATTCTACAATTACAGATTATATTTTTAATTTCAGCCCCTTATCTAGCAAATGTACACCAATGCCTAGAAAGGAACGAGAAATTAGCAAGATCTAAAAATCACTGCCCATATCTCTATTAAACTATTCGATAAACTGTAAAGTGTCATATAGAAATGTAAAGCTATTATTCTAACACGTGGTCAACTGAATTTTTGCTCAACAGAGACAAAATATGTCCCAAGTTAAGAATGTTCAAGTTCCAGTTACTTACAATTGGTTCTTTAGAATGGTCAAAATGGTAACTACATAAATCTCTCACCTTAACTCTTAAGAAAGATTGCATTAAACTGTATTGCTAATTATCAATATTTTAAGTCCATTAACAAGTTAGATCCAAATCCTACACTTTTAAAAATTACTATATAAAATGTAGCTGTTTTATACCCTTGCCTTTCATCTTCTATGCCAAGGTATTAATAGATAATAGTTTGTTATGCTCAAAGCAGAAGTATTCAAAATTAAATTTAAGATGGAAAGCGGGGTGTTTTAACTATTAAATGGTACATTGATCTTTTAGGTATTTTATCACATGTAGAATCTGACTGGTTAGCAGGCCATTTAAGCATACAAAGAAATCAATGTTGGTTAGTCAAAGAATATGTGCATTTTAAATATAATCATTAACCCCAGAAAAGTAAAATACCTTCTTTAAAAAGTGCACAAATAATTTAAAAGCACAAGTTACAGATTAAAAAAATATGGTAAAAATGATAAATTATTAAAAATAATTGATTTTTCAAATTGTATTCTTAGTAATTCCTCTGGTTTACTATCAGTATTTATACCCAAAAGGAGGGAGCACAGGCTGTGGCCTTTAATTACTAATTGGCAATATATATGCTGTTAAAACAGAGTAAATCCAAGCCACAGGCAGCATCAGGAACTTTGGATTCACTCTGCATTTAGATTCTGGGGTGTATTTATATTTACAAATGCTATTATCTTTGTCTACAAGCTAACCAACAAGTAAGGAAGAGTTAGTCTGTGCAATGCAAATGGACTAGTCTAGATGCAACCCAGTCAAGGTGTGCATATACCTTTTTTGTTTCTTTTTTAACTTTTCTTCTTCATACCTTGGTAGGGAAAAGTTATTTGAGTAAATACACATGTTATAAAGATAAACAAAAACTCAAAAAAGGCACTTAAAATAAAATCATTTAGGTTTGCAGGCAAAACAAAAAATATTTAATACAGTAATATAGAAAATCACAAGTGACTTAAGAATTCTGGCTTTGACACATTCAACAGACTAAAATCTCAGATTAACAAAGACACTTTTTCTATATTATAGCACCGTGATACTCAAGTACTTTACATTAAAAGCCTCTACCAAGACCTTTTAAAAGTTAGATAAAAGTTAATTTGGTAAACAGAATAAATTCTAGTCACTGGAAAGTATTAAGGCTATGCTGATCTAAATTACATTTTATTTCTCTATTAATATTATTCAATGTCATGACAAGCTTTTACTCAAATTAGGAGAGCAGCATGCCCAAATTTGGAGAATGTTCTTTAGCACTGACCAATCAGGAAATCATCTCTTAGACTGTAAGCCAGTCTTTACAAATATAAATTAATCATAACCAGAAATAATTCTTCCCATTTCTTCAATTGACAGACTGAAGAAAATGGTGAATTATGGGGAAGGTGCTGGGAAATGGCTTCTTCTTTTTTTGTTTTGTTAATCCTCACCCAAGGATATTTTTTTCTACTGATTTTTAGAGAGTGGAAGGGAGGGAGAGAGAAGGGTAGTGAGAGTGAGAGAGAGAGAGAGAGAGAGAGAGAGAGAGAGAGAGAGAGAGAGAGAAAGAAGGAGAGAGAGAGAGAGAGAGACACACAGACATCAATTGGTTGGTTGCCTTTTGCACCCACCCTGACCAAGGATGGGGATTGAACCTGCAACCCAGGTAAACCCAGGTATGTGTCCTTGACCGGGAATCGAACTGGAGACCCTTCAGTGCTCAGGCCAACACTTTTAACTGCTAAGCAACCCTGGCCAGGGCTAGATTGTTCTTCTCTTATTTTGTTACTAAAACAAGAGAAGTTACAAAATACTTACAATCTATGAAATGAGAAAAAATGAGTATTAAAAATATTTACCTCTTGCACATCAAAATATAAAGATCCAATACAATTAAAGAAAGAAAATAAAACATACTGTTTTATGCATTCTGGTATGCCAACATATTCCATGGGGACAAGTTCCGCTAGTTCTGCCAAATTAAAGACGTATCTAATTTTTTGGCTGAATTTTGAGCTATGGAAGAAAATAAAAATAATTACCTCAATATTTCTGACCAACAGCACTGACAAGAAATTCATACAAGGAGTTTGTGTTCCTGCTTTTTAAAAGTGTCAATGGCATTCAAAAAATTACCTAATAAATGGTCTTGTAACAGCCAGAAGTGTTCTGATAAACCAAGAGGGATGTACGATGATTAGAGATTTTAGGTTTTTCCGTAACCTGGAGTTAAAAAAAAGAAAAATTTAACAAACTTTACAAATTCTAATGTTAGAAGTTAAGCAATCAGCAAGTATATGGAAGTTTAAACAAAAATTAATTGAAAATCCCTCATCTAAGTGTTTTCATTTAGATGTGATATTCCTTCAAATACAAGATAATGCACTCATGAATTGTGATGGTCCCTCCTACTGGTATGAAATAAACTTTACTTCATTTGGCTACATTTATGTATAGCACTTGTCTTCAGGACTCTGCCACCCAAGGGTAGAGGCTAATACTGAATACAGAAGTAAACTGTTCACATTTTTCAGGACTGGGGAGAAACTGGTACTAATTTCCTCAACACCATGAAAGGCACTGTGCAAGCAAAAAGTGTGTGTGGGGGGCGGGGATCACCACAGTAATGGGCAGCATAAATTAGATCTCATGTGTTCTTACAAAGTCTAAAATTTTTATTAAAAATGAAAGGCATTATTCTAGACAATTTAAAATGACCAAATAACTTTTATCACACATATTTCACTTAAATAAAGTGATTGTTATGGATCTTTTTTGAAATTACAAGAACTAGTCCATGTCATGGTTAGGTATGAAGAGAAACCTATTAGTGGGTCTGAGTTGATTAAACTAGCTCGAATTAGTTATGGTCAAATCAAACCAATCAGAGGAACAAAGTTCCTTCCATTAGCATGGATGACTGACTAACTGCCAATAGAATGCACTTCTAGAGCTCATTCCAAAGAAAGATTACAGCTAAATAAGCACTGTAACATAAAATACGCTAACATATGTTAGGCAAAACTCAGAATGTAATAAAATAGAAAATGTACCAAGTTCTCTAACCTTTCCCAAAAACGTAAATTACTGGAAAATGTTCAACATGGTATAAATAAGGAGACATAAAGAGCTATTATATAAATCTGTTTTAAGGAATTAAAGTTATTCTTTATAAAATCAAAACTAACTTCCTTCATAACATTTAAAAATACTGTATTGAGAAAATAGAAACTTTCTATGAAATTAATAAATGTAATTTAGGAAGTGTATACATGGCCTTTAAGTGCCAACAGAAAATAATCTAATAAGGCCATTATAAAAATTATTCAGACTAGCTTTCAACTTGTATTTATAGTACCTTCTATCAATTTGCTGATAGCATTTCCTGAGCCATCCCAGACTAGGCATTTTCCTTCGAGTCGTTGCACCATTTAAATAAACTATCATGTAGTTTTCTGCTACTAATAGTTCCAAAGTGCCAATAACATACCTGTAAAAGCAAATTAAAACCTTAAATAACAGTTTTGTGAACCAAACTAGGTTAGCCAAATTATACAGTTCCCTTCCCTCCCCTCAATGATAGAAAAACCAATTAAAGTTTTAACAGTGTTAGTTAGTATAATGATTATTTTTTTTTAAAGTTATCTTCAGTTTATTTTTAAAATTAATTACATTTATTGAGATAACATTGGTTGAGTTACCTTTTAGAAATACACATTGAAATGTTCATAGATGAAATGATATGATGTCTGGGATTTGCTTCAGAATTATACAGCGGGGCAAGTTTGAATTGTGGGAATGAAGTCTAAATTGATGACTGTGGAATTGATTGATTGGTATACAAAGATTCAATACACTGCTCTTTACTTTTGTATATGTTTGAAACTTTCCACAACAAAGTTTTTAAAAAACTGCACTAATTGGAGAAAAAGAATGACTTTGTGGAAATACAATAGAACTGAGTCAGCTTAGTTACATTTGGTTTTTCAGGGCTAAATGTAATTTAGTCATGTAATTTTGAAATTTTAAAAAAAGTCACTTCTTTACCCTCAATGTGTCCTCAACTATAAAATAGAGAAGCTGGAACAGATAATCTGAAATATTCCTTCCAGTTTTAAAATAACAATTTTTTCAGTCAAGTTGAAAAACAAATAGTTTCATAATGCTAAAGAGTAAGTACTTAAAAACAACCAGACTTGGGATATTTATAATTTTTACCCAGCTAAACTTCACTTCCTTAAATTGGACATCTAATTAACTCGGAATTCTGTCCAAACATTTTTGTGAAGATATACATACTTAAAGAGATTGTCCATCAGGTATCTATAGTTAGGTTGACCACTTTCAGGCATAAAACAGACAGCAAACACAACAATGGCATTTAATCCATCCCCATAATATCCTGAAAAGAAACCAAAGATAAAATCACCAGCATGATTTTACTCTGAAGATTTTTCAGAGGACATCTGTATCGTTGTTAGAGTATAAGTGGTTTACCTTCCACAAAATTTTGGATCAAAAAGTTGTGTTTTTTTTTTTAGATCTTTAATACCCTCTTGTCAAAAAGACAACAATAACATTTGAAGAGGAAAGGGTGGGCATTAAAAACAGAAACCCACTTAAACCAGCATAATCAGAAAGCCAGACTTGTTTTAACAAGTAAACAAAAATAACGATATAACCCAAGCAGACACGATACAACAATATCTGCAATAAAACATTCTTATGCAACTTAGGTTAGAGTGGGTACTTTATTTTTTTAGTCTTTAAAAAATCTATATGTTTTTATTGATTTCAGAGAGAGGAAGGGAGAGGGAGATAGAAACATTGAAGAGATAAACATCGATCAGTTGCCTCCTGCAGGCCCCATACTGGGGACTGAACCTGCAACCTGGGCGTGTGCCCTGATTGGGAATTGAACCAGCAACCTCCTGGTGCACGGGATGACGCTCATCCAACTGAGCCACAGCAACTGAGCTAAAATGGATGCTTTTTAAAAAAGAGTTATTTTCACCCTAGCTGGTTTGAGCGTCAGCCTGTGGAATGAAGGGTCCCGGGTTTGATTCCAGTCAAGGGCACGTACCTCAGGTGCAGGCTCCTCCCCGGCCTGGGCCCTGGTCAGGGCTCATGCAGGCGGCAACCAATCGATGTGTTCCTTTCATATCATATTTCTCTCTGTCTTTCCCTCTCTCTTCCATGCACTCTTAAAAATAAATGGAAAAATATCCTTGGGTGAGAATGTAAAAAACAAAAACAAAATAAATAAAAAAGAGTTATGTTCAATATTGCCTAATGTTTTGAAGATTTTAAGGTATTAACACCTAAGAAAAAATCACATCTCTGACATAATTCTAGAAAAAGAGCTAAAATGTCTATTTTTGAATTGTAATCTCTAGATATTAAGTATATCCAATAACAAATAGTGACTAATCCCTTAGTCACAAATATAGTGATAAATTCAGTAGGATACAATAGCCCTAATTATTTCCTGTAAGAAAAATAAAGTATTATTTCTGAAAAATACTGTGTTTAAGCCATGAACTAGGTCTCACAACCTGCTTCCTATGAACTATCTGAATTAATATGTCTCTGGACTTCCTGATCCAGATTATCCTGTGGTGGTTTTTTTTTTTAATTCTTCATCTGAGTAAGATTAAAGACAGACTGACAGAAGTTATAATTGTCTTCATAGCTTTACCTATTTGACTTGTAAATTTCTTAGGGGAAGGGACAGAAAGCCTTGTATTTTTGTATATCCCACAAATATGTAAAGTAGAACCTACATAAAAATGTGGAATGAACTGGTTTTCTACTTTGTAGTAAAGATGAAAGATTTGTTCAGGGTTTTTGTTTTTTTTTTAAAATACATTTTTATTGATTTTAGAGAGGAAGGGAGAAGGAAAGACAGGTAGCAACATCAATGATGAGAGAGAATCCTGGATTGGCTGCCTCCCGCACGTCCCCCACTGGGGACCGAGCCCACAACCCTGGCATGTGCCCTTGACCAGAATCGAACCCGGGACCCTTCAGTCCGCAGGCAGATGCTCTATCCACTGAGCCAAACCAGCTAGGACTTGTTCAGGGTTTTAAGGTAAATTAAGAATCATAGTTTAAAAAGCCAGGTTTTACTTATATCCACAAAAGACTGTATAAGAATGTTCATGGCAGTTTTAATAATGATAGCTCAAATTTGTAACTAACATGTCCATCAAAAGAAAAATAGACAAGCAAATTGTGGCTTATCCATGCAAGGCAAAGTCACTCAGCAGTAAGAAATAAACTATGGATGCATGCAACTACATGGATGAAGCTCAAAAACATTATGCTGAACAAAAGAAGTAGACCAAAGAGTGTATACCATATGACTCCAGTTACATGAAATTATATTAACAGGTACAACTAACCAGAGGGTAGACATTACAATAGTGGTTACTGGAGAGGTAATCCTTGGGCGGGAGTATGAAAATATTCTATATGTCTAGGGGTGTAGGCTATAGGGGTATATATGGTTATATGGGTATTTGTCAAAACTCATTGAACTGTACACTGAAGATTAGAACATTTTTAAGTGAAATAAGTCAGACAGAATAAAAACAAATATGATATTACTTATATGTGGAATCTAAAAAAAACCTAAACTCAGAAAAAAAGACTAGAATGGTGGTTACTATGGGCTGCGGGAGAAGGGGAGATGTGTCAAAGAGTACAAATTTCCAGTTAGAAAATGAGTAAGTTCTGAAGATCTAATGTATAGCATGGTGACAATAGTTAGTAATTCTGTGTTATGTATTTGAAAATTGCTAAGATTTCAAAATGTTCTTACCACAAAAAAGAAATAGTAATTATGTAATCTAATGCAGGTGTTAGCTAAGGATATGGTGGTGATCACTTTAAAATATACAAGTGTATCATATCAACATGCTATACATCTTAAACTTATAATACAACGTTATATGTCCATTATATCTCAATGAAGCTGAAAAAAAATTGCAAATGCTACAAAAATGGTTTAGAACATTTCACTACATATAAATGATAAATGGATACAAAAGGGGAGAAAGTCTCAGTTTTGGGGATGGTGTCAAGGGATAGGGTGGGAGGGAGAATTTTCGTTGCATATTCTTATAACTTTTGAACTTACAATAGTGCATGCATTAATGATTTTTAAATGATGGCTTTATTCTTTTAGTTTAAACCTGTTATGTTACTAAAATGACATGATAAATATTTATTATTTTTTCAAAATTACATAATATCTCAAGGGAGAGTTTCTTTAAGCAATTAGGTTTCTGATGTTGCATTAAAAAATCTGAACAATCTTAGGTAACTCTTACCTCCATGACTGATAACTTTTTTATAGGGTTCAATGGCCTTCATATCAACTCTGTGGTCCTGTTCTCCAATTCTGAACATACGCCAGCGTCGTCCATCTTCTTTTTCCTCCTCTGCTGTGTATTCGGTAATTGAGCCTTTCCTAATAACTTCAGTAGTTTTGGGTTTTGGAAGATCATCTGTCAAAATAAAAGGTTTTTGAATTCCAAATGTTACTTACACCACAAAATAAAATTACCTGTTAACCACCCTGCTATCTAATTAGAATGTTTGGAGACTTTTTCATTATACTTTCTGTGGAATATTAAATATTTCATAATAGAAGGAAAGGCTTGCTCTTCAGATGAAGTCATTTTATGCTTTTGGAAATCATGGTTTTTTTCTTTTTTTTTGTATTGCCTAATTCAGAAAGCACTAATCACAGTACAAGGTATATCTGTAAGCTCAGAAAAGATAATTCATACAGACATCAAAATCTTAGTACACTGGCCCTACAATGCCTTTCCAGATTCTGTTTATAACAAGACTGTCCTTGACAGTTATCAACACTACAGGTTACTTAATTATCTGGGAGCCAATCATTTTTTGTTGTTATTGAACACATAAATTATTCCCCAAACATTATAATATCAGTAGAAAGTGGTTAACTAGTCAATGATTATTGCTCATTTGATCAGTTTTTTAAAGCAGAAATTTATTGATAATATTCTTAAGTATACATGCAAAAGTATATTTTAAATTGACATTAGACAAAGCATAAGCACCAGTGATTAGGTGTAATTTATATTTCAAGATTGTATTTTAGATGATTTTTAATGCTGTAATGATTTTCAAAATTTTAGTATCATAGTCCTTACCAAAAGATGGGGGGAGGGGAAACCTACTGCATGTTAGTTGTTTGTTTCCAAGATAAAGCAGTTAACGGAAAATATCCTTCCAGGAAATGACTAGAGGTGCATTAAAGAAAGAAGAAACAAAACACATAGGCAGAAAACTATTTCAGTATCTTTATAAAATATTGCTTCTTACTGGACTGCTTATTGAACCAATAAACAGGGAAGGAAAAAGGAACAAAAGGCACAGCACATCAAGGATCTTACCCTTCCTATAGATAATATACTTAGTGCTAAATACTGCTTTGAAGTAAAAATAATTTTAAAGATGGTATATACCTATAAATTATTAACAATACAAAGACACTGTAGCCAACAATTATCTAATTAAAGAAAGCACGCGAAGCAAAACACATGCAAATTCCTTTAGATTTCAAATAACAAATGAGGAATATAAAACTGAAGAGTATACATTAATTCAAGCTGGTTGTTTACAAAGTGCAGCAATATCAGCAAACCTATTTTTTAAAAAAAATCATCCTAAAAAAACTCCCTTTAGGAATCTCTCTCTGCAAACCCTTAACTACTTTTAGCACATCTCCTAAATTATGTTTCTTCAAAGCTTTTTTTTTTTTAGTGGACATAAGAATATGCCATAATTATCAAGCAATGTTTTGGGAGCGACCATGTAAAAAATGTAACTTCACAGCAATTGAGGGAAAAAAAAAGCCACCTGTGTAATCTACTAAAAATAGTTTGAAAGCCTTGAGAATATTCAGTGTTAGCAAAATTTCATACCTTAGTAAAAAAGGGGAAAAAAAGAACTTTATAAAAAAATAACGTATTTCAACAAAATCTCTTAATCATTCATTTTAACTGTCAAGTTTTAAGTTTTTCCAATTATCCTATGAGAATGCCATTACAAAAAACACGCATGTATATAAAGACAAACATTCATTAATAAAAGTTAGATAAAAACAATGAAATATTTACCTTCCCACTCAAATTCATTACTATTCTCTGATGGTGTATCTAAGCCATCTAAGTCAATCTCCCCACTTTCATCCAAATCATCTGACAACACAGAACCATCACTAGGATCCAGGGTCAGGCTAATGTCTGGAGCCATTAGTTTCTTTCTTACTTTATTTCCATTAACTTCTAGTGAGCCTGGAATGGGTAAACCAAGCGAAAGATGTATTAGAAGGAATGTTTAAATGTCCACCACTTCATCCTGAGGAAAAATAAAATTAAACACAATCTCAAAGCACTAATTTACAACTCTGGATTTTGATCATGGCTGTTTCTACATCATGGCAAGATGGTACATCCCAGCAAAGATACATCTTTTTAAATAGAGGCAGATCTCATAGTCACCTCTACTACCAAAAGTGATCTACTCTCATCCCTTTAGTGTAGAAATTTCCAAAAACCTCCAAAGTATTCCAAAAATTCTTTCCTCAACATTCAACTTATCTTTTGTTCCCTATGATGAAACAAACACCAAGTATATTTTTTCCTTGACAAAGAAATGTGTTCAAAAATAGCACACTCTATCTTTTACTGAAACTAAAAGTGTCAAGTTCTTACCAGGCTGGTTCTCTGGTTCAGTTACAGCTAATATATCTGCTTCGATACTATCATCTTCTGGTAATGGTCTAGAAGACAAAGACATACTTTTAAGTAAGAAATTAAAAAAAATTTTTTTTTCAAGTCCCAAGTTCTATTAAAAATAGCTTATAGCTCTAGTCGGTGTGGCTCAGTGGATAGAGCATTGGCCCTCCGACTGAACATTCCTGGGTTCAATTCCGGTCAAGGGCATACCTGGATTGCATGTTCCACCCCCAGCCCTGGTGGGGGCTCGTGTGGAAGGCAAACTAATTGATGTGTCTCTCTCACTTGATGTGTCTCTCTGTCTCTTCCCCTCCCTCCCACTCTCTCTATAAATCAATGAAAAAATATCCTCAGGTGAAGATTAAAAAAAAAGCTTATAAAAACAATTATGTAGAAAATTGACTTTATAAAACACTTTTAAAGAAAATATTTTCAGATCGTCAGAGTTGACTTACATATTTATATCAGTAACACAAAAGTAAATATAAATTCCTTATGTAACTGCCCTTAAATACAACTATAAAACAAATATAAAAATTATAAACCTACAAAACAAATATAATTCAAATGCATGAATTTAATGTGATACATGATACAATAATGTATGATGAAGCTAAATCATAGCTCACAATGGGACTCTGGTAATTGCTTTGAGTATTAGCATTTCCACATTACTATTATCATCATGTACTATGCAATGACTCAGTATGACTCAGTCTCACCAGTCCCTTTCAACTGCTAAGGAACCTTACTACGCACTGGATGGTTTTCTAACCAGGATGGCATGGAAACATCATTTAAACATAAGATCTGCAAACCATCATGCTGTCTGTCTTAAACTTAGAGTGATGTATGTCAATTATTTCTCAATAAAATTGGAAAGAAAAAGGTGTGCCTTTGCTCTTTTTCTATCAACTCTATTGGTGCCAATACAAATGTAAATACAAATGCTAATCTGTCAAGGTAGCCGGTCACATGATCCGGGAAAGCCTGGCTTATTTTATTTAATACATTTTTTTAAAAGATTAAAAGCAGAACATTAAGCCCAATAGTCATTTAATAGGTGACATCAGAATAAAGAAAGTTTGAAGTTTTGTTCTCCATTTATTTTCATTTATAAGCACTGCTCACATTGGAAAATCTTCATCTTGCCATTCTTCCTTAAGTTCTACACCTTCCATCCTCAGCTTGGACTCAATGTCAACTACAAATTCCCGATAATCCAGAGAGCCAATGTCCTGTGAAAAGAGAAAAATTTATAACAACTTGTCATTTTACCTCTTATTGGCTGAAAAGGTACAATAATCTTATATTTTAGCTCACACCTCTAGCTTTAGCTCAATGGTCTGGTCATAAAATCAATTTACTGGATTGTAACTACCATTTAAAAAGAAATTTGAATAGAAAATAATCAGAATATATATATGTATGTATGTATGTATGTGTGTGATATATATATATATATATATATATTTCATATTTGTTTTTAATTGCAAAAATGCATGTGTCCCAGGTTGTGAGTCTAGAAGACAAACTGTGTCTTTTAGCTGTGTTACCCCTTGAACAATTGTATCATTAGAAAACAGCCCCTCTAAATACAGAGAGCCTGAGTATTTCAGCTCTCTTAGCCAATTCATTCAATTTTTACTTTAATGTCATATTGAATCATGTGATATTAATACAGCAGAGCGTATAAACATGGCTATTTAGTTTGGGGAGGAGAGAGAAGGATAAATTCACTCTTAAACATTTCGTCACAAACTTTAGGAGGAAAAGTACAGCAGGTAGATAAAAACAGTTAAAACAATTGAGAGAGTACTGTTCTTGGAAGCACTTTATCAGCAGCTCTAATAACAGGAAACAAACAAGAAAGGAGCAATATAAGCACAAACACTGAAGGATATTGCTGACTTTGACTTTAACTGGCTGCTTCCCATTTTTTTGTAAATTAGAATGAGGGAAAAAGGAATGAGGAAATAATACTTTAAGAGACTATTTGTTAAAATAACCCAATGCAGCCCTAGCTGGTTTGACTCAGTGGCTAGAGCGTTGGACTGCAGACTGAAGGGTCCTGGGTTCGATTCCGATCAAGGGCACATGCCCAGGTTGCAGGCTCATCCCCAGTAGGGGGCATGCAGGAGGCAGCCAGCCGGTCAATGATTCTCTGTCATCATTGATGTTTCTCTCTCTCCCTCTTCCTCTCCCTTCCTCTCTGAAATCAATAAAAATATGTTTTAAAAAATAAAAATAAAATAACCCAAAGCAACAGGAATAATCTGATTTATCAACACACTTATGTTAGTTAGGGCATTTCATTACTTTTGCCAGCTATGAGTGGAGGTCATAGAGATAAATGAAAAACAATCGTTCACTTTAGTGAGGTTAAAAATCAAGGAGATAATGGATTTCCTCCTTTACAACAAAGAAGGGGATTTCCCCAGTGCAACTTAGCAGTATAAGCAAAAATTAAATATTAAGATCATATTTAGAACTGTCTGAATTATAATTTTACATGGTGACTTTACTATTATGTAGTTCAACACTGCTCCTGGAATAGGTACTAGTAACCACATCTATGCTAAAATCAATTACAGTGGACAGAAGGAAATGCCCAGGAAAGCTTTTCACTTCCTCATTTAAATGAAAGGGATTCATTCTAAATATTTATGTTCACTTTTCCTATGAGTTTGGCAACACTGTTAGCATTACAGGAAAATAATTTAGGCCATCCTATGTGTTTATGAAGATCACCAAGCACTCCTGGAAAAATCCTATATGCTTTCTTGTCATTGCTTCCTTGAAAGCAAGGTAACAGAGGTTCTTTAGAATGAAATGACACAATGTCACCTCACACATGTAAGAGTGACTAGTACAAAAAAGACAGGAAATAACAAGTGCTGGGGAGGACGTAGAGAAAAAAGAATCCTTGTACACTGTTGGTGAGAATGTAAATTGGTGCAGCTACCTGGAAAACAGTATAAAGGTTCCTTAAGAAATTAAAAGTAGAACCACCATATGAATCGGCAATTCCACTTCTGGGTATTTAGCCCAAGGAAATAAAATCTACTATTTCAAAAAGATATATGCATTTCCATATTTATTGCAGCATTATTTATAATAGCCAAATATGGATACCACTTAAGTGCTCATTAATGGATGGATGGATAAAATGTGGTATGTGTATATGTGAATGTACACGTGTATACACACACACACACACACACACACACACACACACAGGAATATTATTCAGCACATAAAAGAAGATCTTGCCATTTGCAACAAAATGGATGGACCTCGAGGGCATTATGTTAAGTGAAGGACAAAAATTGTATGACCTCACCTACATGTGGAAATCTAAAAAGCAACACAAAAACAAAAACTTAAAACTGAGCTCACAGATACAGAGAACAGATTGATGGAAATGGGATGGTGGGAAAAATGAGTGAAGGGGGCCAAAAAGCACAAATTTCTAGTTATAAATTCCGGGGATGTAATGTACAGCATGGTGACCACAATTAATATATAATACTGTATTATATATTTGAAAGTTGCTATGAGAGATCTTAAAAGTTCTCAGCACAAGAAAAAAATTTTTGTAACTGTGTGTGGTGATGGATATTAACTAGACTTAATTGT
Organism: Cnephaeus nilssonii; assembly: GCF_951640355.1. NCBI lineage: Eukaryota > Metazoa > Chordata > Mammalia > Chiroptera > Vespertilionidae > Cnephaeus > Cnephaeus nilssonii. The sequence goes on from NC_137075.1 coordinate 59,810,470, forward strand.
GGTGAACATTTCACAATATATACAAATATCAAATCATGTACACCTGTAACTAATATGTTCTATGTCAATTATATGTTCATTAAAACAAAGAATGAAATGAGATACTCTATCAGAAATGTTAACACAAAATTTAAGAAAAATTATAATGCTGCTGATCTTTCTTAAAATTGTGAAAATAAAGCAAAGGATAATTATCCCACCTATAAAACACACATGCTGAGACCTTTAACAGGATTAAAGTCTAATAACTGATCTCTAACACTTTCTTATAGTTACAAATATTATAATTTTGGAATATTACTATCATCGTATTATGCTAGTATTCTGCTTTACAGAAGGTAAGATTAACAAGACATCTTTCAATCCACTGCCAGCCAAGGTTAATTGATCAGATCTGGCTAAATATACTACTACTTCCTTCCTTAAACGCCTTCCTTCCTCACTGCTCCTTCTACCAGCATTACTCCTGATGGAATGAACACAACTGCTTTCCCAAAGAGTGCTTTTCACATTTACTAACCACTTGCACATTCATCATTTCATATGTTCCAACCAACAATTTTGTGAGGTCTAAAACACTGGTGTTATTATCCTAGATTTATCATATATATGAGGCAAATGACACTACATCCTGGTTCCCAGACCTAGACTGTTTCTAACACAGCAGTGTCTCCAGTTCACTGGCAACTTTATACAGAAAAAGCCTGTAATGCCAGATTTGGTTACACTTAGCTTCAAAGGTCTTGTAATGCCTAACGACTTCAACAATACTGACATGTTTGCAGAAGTGGACCTGTAATGCTTCCAGTCTAAGCCCAACAATAGTAGGCTGCAATAGAGAAGGTTATGAAGACTAATAATTAGAGTTCAGAGAAAATGTAAAATGACAAGAAATAAGGAGGAGTGTAAGATCATCAAGAATATAGTCTGCAGGGTAACTAAATTGGGTAGCTTCAGTTACAATTTTGAGGAATCTTACCATTTACAAATTGCGAATTACAAACTATCAGAGAAAGAATACATTTAATTAAAAAAAATTAAGAAGTTAAGCATTAGGGAAAATAGAGCTCTTAATAAAAAAAGGTGAGGATGAAAAATGCAATCACACACTTCAACTATGTAGAAGGCGCTATGACCACCTCCAGGGGTGGGGAACGTCTGGCCAGGGAAATCATTTGGCCTGACCCTGCCAAGGCATTAGGGGTGAGTTAATTAAGTGTATAACCAAATATAGCTGGCTAATTTTTAAGTTGACAACTTTGTGTGGCCCTCGAATGATGTTATAAATATCCAAATAGCTCTTGGCAGAAAAAAAGAGTTCCCGGAACAGACAAGGGAAGTTTCAAAGCAACGCAATAGAACCAAATAAAGTTTTCATTTAACATGAGTTGACCCAGACCTCCAGTGGCATCATATGCACCCAGGACACCAAAACCATTTTTCGCCAGATTATTTAGGAAAAAGATAGCGTCCGAATGCACGCAGAAACCCGGCTTTTCAAGTAGGAAGGTCTATTAAAGCTCTGATTACAGATGCCGCTTCCGTGTTTCCTCTCCGAAGGTAGGAGGCACATCAGAAGTCTAAGTTTCTTTGTTCTGCACCGGGACGAGGCTGGTCACAAATAGGGGACCGACGTGGCCCAGTCACCAGACTCAGACCGGGGTGTGTGCAGGGGGGCGGCCTAGAAGGAGGTACCGTAGGTTCCAGCCGGTGCACAACCCCACAAACGGAAAAGGGGGTGGAGGTGCAAGGATGGCAAAAGCAAACAGGAGCCGAGCCAAGGGCGGGGGCCGACGCTGGGCGGGATCCGGGAAGCGCCACCGGGCAGGTTCTATGGCACCCCCCACGAAGGGTAGCCCTCCGGGCTTCCTCTCCTTGGCCCTCCGGGGCACGCGACCCTCGGACGCTCGCCCCCACGCGTGTTCCCAGCCCGGACCCACCATGCCCAGCCCTCCCGGGCCGCACTCACCCCGGAGGAAGCCTTGGCCCCCTCGTCTTCTTCGCCCCTCCAGGCCGGCGACGTGGGGCTGACGGCCAGGTCGCAGAAGGTCGCGCCGAGCGGAGCCCGCTCCCCTCGGACCGCAGTGTAGAGTCGAGCCCAGGACCCCGGCCACAGATGCAGCTGTAGCGGTAGCGGCGTAGCTGACCCGGATGCAGAGGGCAGCCCCAGCGGAAGTGACTACCTGCCGACCTTCTCGCCGGCGCCGCACCCGGTGGAGGCGGAGGCGCAGGCGCGGGCGGAGGCGCAGGCGCAGGCGTGGCATTATCTTGAAACCCCTGAGTCCCTCCCCCTCCCCTCTCAGCCCTCAGGGAGTAACCCTGCGCATGCGCCGCGCGGCCGCCCGGTCTTACTGCCGGGCTGGCGGGGCACCTTTTGTGCGGCCCTTCCGGGCTGTAGGCGCAACCTTGACCTGCGCCTGGACGCAGCCTAGCGTCTCAAAGAGCCATTTTTATATTCTTTATGTTGGCATTACTGATCGCTACAATAACTGTATATTACAAAGTGGATAAAATGAAGGGAAGAAAAGTATCTGAGGCCTCCTTTTGGGGAACTAGCCCTCAGAAGAATCCAGAGTTTGGTAAAACTCGAGGGTGAACAGCCTTGAAACAGTAAATTCTCCAACTGGAATGTAGGAAGCGATCAATTTATTCTTTTTTTAAATTTTTCAATTAGTTGTGGACCATGCTTTGGTAAGAGAAAAATGATAAACATTTTATCATTAGAGCCAGTACCCATCAATTACCTGTTTAATTTCCATAAAGGTTTCTAAATGCTTACTCTCAATTTCTGTACTATTCTTGCCGCAGACCATGTAACAAACAGTTCTCTAAAGGGTTCAGGTCTGTGGATCATTCTTTGAGTAGCAAACCTGCTCTACAACTTCAAGGAAATAGGATTAGTTTGGAGAACATCATAATCCCTCTCAGAAAAATCACTAAATCCCTACAAAGACCCAGCAGTCTATTATTTGGGCAAAGCATTAGGGAGTGGTGGGGCATAGAGTAACTGAAAAGCTCAAAAATTTAAGTCATTGATCCAAAATGCAGCTCTTGGGTTTGCACTGCTTTAACATTTACTCACTGTTGGTAGGTGGTTAAACTCTCTGTTGGGGGGGTGGGGGGGGGGGGGAGGAGGGAGATAATAACTACTTAGTAGGATTTTTGTGAGATAAAGTCATATATATACAGGGGTGAACAAAAGTAGGTTTACAGTTGTTTGTATGGCAAATAATACAAGAATAAACTGTCTTGCATACTCACAACTGTAAACTTTAGCTACCCTATATATGAGAACAGTACTTGGTATATTGCAATCATATATTATTAGGTATTATTATCGTCCTCCTAGAAATTTTGTTAAATAGCTGGCAGAGAAAACAAAACTGATCAAATGATGAACAGTTTTAACTAAACAACTTCTTGGGCCATGCTCCTGTAACTTCATCTGCGTTTACAGACTTTTCATGGTTCCAGATTTTGCTTATTTCAATCCTGCAATGAGTAGTATTCTCCACAGGGTGGCAGGAAATAATTTGAAATAATATACAATGATTTCACAATCTGTAATTTATTTTTCATTTCAGTAACTTTATTGTTTAATAAGCTTAATTAGTGTTGGCTTTGGTTTTGAATAAGGCCTTCTACTCTTGTCTTCTTATCCCCATTTCATGAATTACCTATACTTATAGTTGAAACGTTAGAAACTTACAGATACTCGGTGTACTTGTTAATAATGTGGATTTTTTTCAATAGATGGAGTTACACATATGCTGATATATATGCGATTTGATATGTATGCTATTTTGTTGTATTGCTCCTTCAGATTACCACTTGTTCCGATTGATGGCACATGCACTTTCTGAGCAGCAATTCAAAACGTACGAAGAAGTGGAAAATTGGGTCTCTGAATGGTTTGCCTCAAAACAAGAAAAATTCTATTGGGACGGTATCCACAAATTACCTGAAAGATGGGGGAAATGTGTAGCTAGCGATGGACATTACTTTGAATAAAGCACTTTTGATGTTTCTCTTAAAATTATCGTGTTTTCTTTGATTACAAAGTTAATAATGCGGATTAACTATTAACCGATTAAAAATGCAGATTAATTATTAACCAGTTAATGGGGCAGACTAACTATTAACTGGTTAATAATGCGGATTAATTATTAATCGGTTAAATATGTGAATTAACTATTGATCGGTTAAAAATGTAGATTAATTATTAGCCGGTTAATAGTGTGGATTAACTATTAACTGGTTAATAATGTGGATTAATTAGCTGTTAACCGGTTAATAATGTATATTAGTTATTAACCGGTTAATAATACGAATTTTGTAATCAAAGAAAACACGATAATTTCAAGAGAAACATCAAAAGTGCTTTATTCAAAGTAATGTCCATTGCTAGCTACACATTTCCCCCATCTTTCAGGTAATTTGTGGATACCGTCCCAATAGAACTTTCCTTGTTTTGAGGCAAACCATTCAGAGACCCAATTTTCCACTTTGTACGTTTTGAAGTGCTGCTCAGAAAGTACGTGTGCCATCAATCTGAACAAGTGGTAATCTGAAGGAGCAAGGTCTGGTGAATACATCGGGTGGGTTAATACTTCTCAGGCAAGATCTCTTAACATGTCTTTAACTGGTTTTGAAGTGTGTGATGGTGTGTCATCATGAAGCAAAATCACTTTGCCGTGTCTTCTGTCACATTCTGGTCGTTTTACGTTCAAAGCGTGGTTCAAATTGATTATTTGTTGTCGGTAGTGATCAGTATTAACGGTTTCACCTGGTTTTAGAAGCTCATAATAGACCACACCCTCCTGACCCCACCAAACGCAGAGCACTGTCTTCTTTCCGAAGCGATTTGGCCTTTCAGTCGATGTTGATGGTTGACCTGGATCAACCCATGATTTTATGCGTTTGGGATTCTCAAAATAAATCCACTTTTCATCGCCAGTCACAATTTGATGAAGACTTCCTTTTGTGCCATTGAAGCAACATTTTACTGATGACTTTTTGGTTTTCCATTTGTCTTTCTTTCAGTTGATGTGGCACCCATTTTCCTTCCTTTAAAATCTCTCCCATTGCTTGTAAACAATCAGAAATTGTTTGCTGAGCACCGTTTAATCTTTCTGCAAGTTGTTTTTGAGTTTGACATGCATCTTCATCCAATAATACTTATAATTGTTGGTCTTTAAACTTTTGACCTGGACATTCTTTGTCTTTCACATCGAAATCATCACTTTTAAAGCGTTTAAACCAGCGTTCACAAGTATCTTGAGATGGAGCATGTTCACCATAAGCTTCCCAAAGTATACGATAACTTTCAGCAGTGCTTTTGTTCAAAATAAAGTAATGAATTAAAACTTCCCACAAATGCTCTTTTTTTTTGGCACGAAATTCGACATTTTTAAGTGTAAATATATCTACGATGTTAACACCTTCAGAAAATTTGACATATGACGTTTTGAAGCCTGCTGTTAATACAACAAAATAGCATACATACCAAATCATATATATATCAACATATGTGTAACTCCATCTACAGTATTGAAAAAAATCCGCATTTTTAACTGGTACACCTAGTAAAGCAAACAAGATAATCAGTATTAAATATATTTATGTATATCCTTTCAGATTTTTGTATACATTTCTACATAAATAGCACATGTGTTTTTATAAAATTGAAATAATTTGTAACAAATAGTTATTAATTTAATGTATCTTTTCATTTCAAAATACTACTATATCATGAACTTGTTTTCAGGTCATATAAAATTCAATAAAGTTTTTAGTATGGATAATTTATGTACTAATAATTCCTTATTGAACATTTAGGTTGCTCCATTTTTTTACAGTTAAATGACACTTAATAGGATATTTAAAAAGTCAGAAACATAGGACTAACATTTCAAACAATATACTAGTTAACATTTTCAAATAATATGCTCAATATATTTTCCTTCAACACTTAGGTGAAATGCCTCTAAATAACTGGTCCAGCTGTAATCTGATAAAAGTGTAAAAAAGATTATTTTCTCTGTGTTTCCAGATTTTTGGATAATCTTTAGTGTATTTTTAATAATCATTTATTTTTTCCATGTATCTTCTTGAATAGTCAGATATTTAGACTTTTTAAATTTTGGAAAATAATTCAGAGGGAAAAAGTATAGCTTTTATACCCTAAGTAGAAGGTATGTATCATTTGGAAAGTGATAGATTAGTTCAGAGCCACCATTAAACTTATGCTTTGTGGTTTCTGACTTTGGTATTATGTTTAGAATAGGCCTTCCTCACACTAAAATTATAGAATTAGTCATAGTTGTTTCTTGTTTCATCTTTACAAGATATGAACATTAAATCCAATTGGAATTGTGTATCTATGCTTATTAGAATGAGGTAGGGAATCTGATTTTACTAAACTGATGAAATAGTTTGCCAATAGCATTTATTAAATATTTCAGTAATTCTTGAACTGTACTAGGTCTCAATCAAATGAATGTTTGCTTCAGAGTTATCTTAACTTACCCACTTCATTCAAATTCCTATTCACAAATCTTATGACAAATCTTTATTTCCATTCATAAGCCATCACTGGACAAACCTTTATTTTTATTTTTTTTTATATTTTATTGATTTTCCACAGAGAGGAAGGGAGAGGGATAGAGAGTTAGAAACATCGATGAGAGAGAAACATCGATCAGCTGCCTCCTGCACACACCCCACTGGGAATGTGCCCGCAACCAAGGCACGTGCCCTTGACCGGAATCGAACCTGGGACCCCTGAGTCCGCAGGCTGACGCTCTATCCACTGAGCCAAACCGGTTTCGGCAGGACAAACCTTTATTGAACAACACTTGTGAGTCAATACTGTTGGGCCCTGAGGGTACAGTAAAAAATGTCTACCTTCAGGGAGCTCACTGACTAGTTAGGGAGAGGGGCAAATGAAGACACTCAACAATTTGGTGGATTGAGGTGACCTTGGTACTTCCAAGGTGCAGTTAAATAGAATGTAGTTAAACAGATTGAGGGGATGGGAGGTGGGGTCAGAAAAGATTTTCTAAAGGAAGTGATCTCCAGTAATAAGAGGAGGAGCTTTCAAGCAAAGGGAATGGCATATACAAATACAAAGAGTCTGCTAGGAACTGTGCATTTTTATCATGCCTGGAGCACAAACAGTGAGAGGATGAGTGGGTGTGAAAGGCCAGTAATCTATATATATAAAAGGCTAATATGCTAAGTGTCCCTCAACCGTCTGACTGGTCACTATGACACAAATTGACCACCAGGGGGCAGACGCTCAACGCAAGAGCTGCCGTGACATGCACTGGCCATTTACAGAGAAACAGCAGTGTGGACCTGGCACTGACAAAGCAACACTTGGCTTTCCACAAGTGGGACACAGGCCCCACCACCACCCCAGAGCAACAGCCCACTAAATCACAGCCAATGCTGCCAAGACCCCATGGTCAGCCTGGAAACGGTGGCTGTGGGTGCCGGGTAATGACGCCGGGTAATGATGTCACGTAGCAATGCCCGGCTTCCTCTTCCTAGCGACTAGCCTACTTGGAGTTTCTTCAACCCAGGAACACAACTTGCTTTATAGCTAGGTGGAAACATTTCACACTTTAACCAAATGTCTGTGAAGCATTTTCCCATGTCTCATCTCATTTGATCCTCACAGAAGTCCTGGAGTAGGTAGATAGGAGACTCAGTGGAATCCTATAATCTTTTCATTAGCTGAAAAACAGAGATTTAGAAAGTTTAGAAACTTGAACCAACTGAAAAGAAGTAAGAAATGGTGGACCTTGAAAATGACTTCAGGTTTTCTCACTGCACAGAATATAGTCAAACACTGCTGCAATTAAATATTTTACCCTTTGTTCTCCCTGCGTGATCTACAATAATAATCTGCTTCGTGTTGATATTTATTGCTGTGTTGCTGACAATTATCTGAAAGAGAAGTTAGGGTTCTTTACTGGGATGGAAAAAGTTTAGCTACATCAGAAAGCAGGTCTAATTAAGCAAGTTTATTCTATCTACTAGAGGCCCGGTGCACGAAATTCATGCATGGGGGTGTGTGTCCCTCAGCCCAGCCTGCACCCTCTCCAATCTGGGACCCCTCGAGGGATGTCCGATTGCCCATTTAGGCCCGATCCTACTGGGATTGGGCCTAAACGGGCAGTCGGACATCCCTCTTACAATCCAGGACCGCTGGCTCCCAACTGCTCGCCTGCCTGCCTTCCTGATTGCCCCTAACTGCCCTCCCCTGCAGGCCTGGTCACCCCTAACTGCCCACCCCTGCAGGCCTGGTCACTCCTAACTGCCCTCCCCTGCAGGCCTGGTCACCCCCAGCTGCCCTCCCCTGCAGGCCTGGTCCCTCCCAACTGCCCTCCCCTGCTGGCCATCTTGTGGCAGTCATCTTGTGTCCACATGCGGGCAGCCATCTTTGACCACATAGGGGCAGCCATCTTGTGTGTTGGTGTGACAGTCAATTTGCATATTACTCTTTTATTAGATAGGATAGAGGCCTGGTGCATGGGTGGGAGCTGGCTGGTTTGCACTGAAGGGTGTTCTGGATCAGGGTGGGGGTTCCCTTGGGATGTGGGGTGGCCTGGGTGAGGGGCCTGTGGTGGTTTGCAGGCCGGCCACGCCCCCCTGGTGACCCAAACTCCTGCAGCCCCTTCCCCCCTGGTATCTAGGATTTATTTATCTTCTATAATTGAAACTTTGTAGCCTTGAGTGGAGGCCAGGGCAGGCCAGGAAGCTTGGCTTCCTTCATCACCGGGGTAACCCAAGCCTCCTGCTCGATCCGTGGCCACAGCCAGTTTTGTTGGGATTTACTTATCTTCTATAATTGAAACTTTGTAGCCTTGAGCGGAGGCCAGGACTGGCCAGGGCAGGCGGGAAGCTTGGCTTCCTCCATCGCTGGGGAAACCCAAGCCTCCTGCTCGCTCTGTGGCCACAGCCATCTTGGTTGGGTTAATTTGCATACTCACTCCTGATTGGCTTGTGGATGTGGCTTGTGGGCATAGCAGAGGTACAGTCAATTTTCATGTTTCTCTATTATTAGTGTAGATAATAATCTATATATATAAAAAAAAAGCCCTGGCCAGTGGCTCAGTTGGTTGGAGCCTCATCCCATACACCAAAAAAGCCAGCGACCATAAACCAGTCACTATGACGCCCACTGTGGCGAGTGAACTGGCCTGATTAGGTGGTGGGGCCGGCTGGCCAAACTCCCGTGGCCCCTCCCCCTGGCCGACCAGCCCCTGATCGGACTCTCCCAACCTGGTCAAGGGTGGGGCTGCCGGCCAAACAACCCCCCCTCATCCCCTGCCCTTCCTCCCAGCCAGCCCTGCCCCTGATGGGCCCCCACCACCCTGATCGGCCTGCAGCTCCGCCCCTGATCACCTTCCCCACCCCAATACAGGGTGGAGCCAGCTGGCCAACCTCCTGCAGCCCCTCCCCCCAGCTGCCCCGCCCCTGATCACACCCCCACCCCAATAGGGGGTGGGGCCAGCTGGCCAACCTCCTATAGCCCCTCTCTCCCTCCCAGCTGGCCACGCTCCCAAAGGGCCCCCACCATCCTGATGCCCACAGCCCCTCCCCCTGGCTAGCCCCACCCCTGATTGCTTCCCCACTCCTATAGGGGGTGGGGCTGGCCAGCTGGACAACTTCCTGCAGCCCCTTCCCCCACCTGGCCCCACCCCAGACTGGCCCCCCAACCCCAATCAGGGCCAGGGCCGTCTGGCCAACCACAGGGATCGGGCTTAAATCGGCAGTCAGACTTCCCCTGAGGGATCCCAGATTGCGAGACGGTGCAGGCCAGGCTGAGGGACCCCCTGCCCCCGTGCACAATATTTCATGCACTGGGCCTCTAGTATATACATAAAAGGCTAAGTTGACTTGCACATGCGCGATACATACCAGTATAAAGCTCTTCCTAGTGCCAATCACATGGGTGTGTTTCAATCTGTCATTGTCGATCTTGAATTTGGTTGAAATTTCTATTATAGAGAAAGGGTGAATAGCGATATTAAAATATTTCTTCTAATTAATTTCCTTTCAATGGGCACGAATCTGTACACCAGGGCACTAGTAAAAAATAAGTAGCCAAAGGCCAGATAACAAGGGATTTTTTTTTAATGCTAAGGATTTATTCAGAACCAATATAATGAACAACATGGAAAAGCAATCAACTATTACTTATTAACTGCATTCCAAAAGAAGAGACTGAGACACGTCCTGCAAAATTTTTGACAATCATGTACATATGATGAGAGAAGTACTTTTAGAGAAACAACACTTATCTATAATAATAAAAGCATAATATGCTAATTAGACCGGACAGCTAAACAACCTTCTGGGCATCCTTCCAGATGACCTTCCGGACGAAGCCAGGGCTGCAAGGACTGAAGCAGCTGCCACGGTTGCGAGGGCCGAGCCCCTTGCACAAATTTTGTGCATCGGGTCTCTAGTTTGAAAACATTCTTTAGTGTGTGCATTAAAATCATTCATGTTACTTTGTCATACTTCATACAGCCTTCAACCAAGATAAACTTGAAGGGGTGCTGAGTCTGTACTTGCTCCCAGCTCCACTCCAACCTGAGACCAGAGGTAAGATAAGAGATGATAAAGAAGACAAGAGATGATGACGACATTTAAGACACCCTGAAGAAAATGCTTGTGTAAGTTTAACTTTCAGAAGGCATAATGTACATTAAACAAAACTCTTGAATGCCATTACACTCTTCAATGTATAATTTTACAGAGAGATTTTTATTCTTCTTTTTACATGGGCTGAATATATCTTTGCTGGCTGAGCTCGAGGGTAAAGCTAGATATAATTATATAGTTATTTAATTATTTATAAGTTGAGTCTGAAATGAATGTACATATATTTTTCCACTTATTCACTTTATAAAATTCAAGATTAACCTAGAAGCAGTTTTGTCTTTGGCATGGTGATAAGTTTCTTTTCTATAATGAACCAGTATAAAAGAAATTATTCCAGACAGAATTTGTACTTCCATACTTCAGAAAATCAAATTGAACCATACACATATATTACACATCACCTTGTGTGACGCTTCCACATTCCACAGAGTACATAGAGGGAAGCAGCAGCAAACATTTCTAAGAAATACAGGGTAGGGCATAAGTAGGTTTACAGTTGTGACTTTATTCTTGTACTAGAGGCCTGGTGCATGAAATTCATGCATGGGGGAGGGGTTCCCTCAGCCCAGCCTGCTCCCTCTCCAATCGGGGACCCCTTGGGGGATGTCCGACTGCTGGGGGATGTCCCTGTGGGATCAGGCCTAAACCAGCAATAGGACATCTGTCTCGCAATCGGGGACTGCTGGCTCATAACTGCTCACCTGCCTGCCTGCCTGATCGCCCCTAACCACTCTGCCTGCCTGCCTGATTGCCCCTAACTGCCTCTGCCTGCCTGCCTGATTGCCCCTAACCACCTCTGCCTGCCTGCATGATCACCCCTAACTGCTCCCCTGGTGGCCTGATTGCCCCCAACTGCTCACCCCTGCTGGCCTGATCACCCCCAACTGCCCTCCCGTGCTGACCTGGTCATCCCCAACCGCCCTCCCCTGCCAGCCTGGTTGCCCCCAACAGCCCTCCTCTGCTGGCCGGGTCACCCCCAATGGCCCCTGCCAGCCTGGTTGCCCCCAACTGCCCTCCCCTGCCGGCCTGATCTTGCCCCCAACTGCCCTCCCCTGCCCACCTGTTCTCGCCCCAAACTGCCCTCTCCTGCTGGCCTGATCGCCCCTAACTGCCTCTGCCTTGGCACCCATCACCATGGCTTTGTCCAGAAGGAAGTCAGATGTCTGGAAGATGGCAGGTCAATCTGGTCTAATTAGCATATTACCCTTCTATTAGTATAGATAGATGATATTGGATGAGATTGCTTAAATGGGGGTGAAAAGCCTTTTTCAGCAGAAGGAGATGCTCTTGGCAGACAAAAATACATAATCCCTATATCTGGACTGATAGCCAGCCATATGCAATATACTGTCAAACCGGTTATTAAAAAGTTGAACCGCTTTCTTACACCTTACACCAAACAGTTGTTGCCCTTAAAACCCCTCCTAAGCCCCCACATTAGGTTCTGCCTTTGCAGTTCACCCAGATTAGGTTCTGATTGGTCAGTTTCTATGCCAGTCAGCGTCAAAAACTCTGCCCCCTAGGCAGCCATTGGTTCCTCACAGTTCACCCAGATTTGGTTCTGATTGGTCGGTTTCTATGCCAGTCAGCATCTCTGGGCCTATCTCCGGGCCTATCTCCAGGCCTGATCCGCAGCCTCCATGGCAGCTGCGGATCAGGCCTTGCCTCTCTCTCTGTCTCTACAGGCCTCTCCAGTAGCCACAGCGGCTGTGGATCAGGCCCTGCCTCTCTCTTCAGACCTCTCTCTCGGCCTGATCTGCAGCCACCGTGGCAGTGGCAAGGTCATTAGGCCTCTGTCCTGGCCCCAGGCCAGAGGCTAATGACCTTGCCATGCCCACCTCACCCCGCCCAACCCCTGCTGCCCCACCAGCCCACCTGTCGCCAGCCTTGCTGTGATAGGAACCTGTGGGCTGTGGGGGAGGGACCTAGAGGTGCTCCATGCACTTCCTGGTGACTGGTCGTCCATCTGGTCATTTAGGTTATGACGGCCCCTGGCCTTTTATAATGTAGATTATTTACTAGAGGCCCGGTGCACGAAATTCATGCACAGGGGCGGGGGTGTCCCTCAGCCCAGCCTGCAACCTCTCCAATCCAGGACTGCTGTCTCCCAACTGCTCGCTTGCCTGCCTTCCTGATTGCCCCTAACCGCTTCTGCCTGCCAGCCTGATCAACCCCTAACTACTCCCCTGCCAGCCTGATTGATGCCTAACTGCTCCCCTGCCAGCCTGTTTGCCCCTAACTGGGCCCGCCAGGGTGTGTGGAAAGCTTGGCTTCCTCCATCACCGGGGAAACCCAAGCCTCCCTCTTGCTTGCTCTGTGGCCGCAGCCATCTTGGTTGGGGTTAATTTGCATACTCGCTCCTGATTGGCTGGTGGGCATGGATTGTGGGTGTAGCAGAGTGATGGTTAATTTGCATATTACTCTTTTATTAGATAGGATTAATTATTGTATTATTCTCCATACAAGAAACTGTAAACCTATTTTTGCCAAATCCTGTACTCCCATTTGTACAGTTTGATTATGGCCATTCAAGGGGGGGAAAACTAGGCTTATTTTCTGGATAATTTTAGTTCACAGGACTTTAAGGATTCAACTCATTCAGGGAATTACCTAAGTTATGGATTGAAGTCATGTGAGAGCAAGAGTTCAGATTTAGACTAGTCATGTTGATGAGAGATGTGCATTTCATCCAACACAAGATAGGAAAGGCTAATACTACTTCAGATTACTCATCAAAACTATTAGTGTGGCCGAAACCGGTTTGGCTCAGTGGATAGAGCGTCGGCCTGCGGACTCAAGGGTCCCAGGTTCGATTCCGGTCAAGGGCATGTACCTTGGTTGCGGGCACATCCCCAGTAGGGGGTGTGCAGGAGGCAGCTGATCGATGTTTCTCTCTCATCGATGTTTCTAACTCTCTATACCTCTCTCTTCCTCTCTGTAAAAAATCAATAAAATATATTAAAAAACAAACAAACAAACAAAACTATTAGTGTGAACCAATCTTAGAGTCCATTTTCAAGTCCTCTGTGAATACATTCTGCAATGTCATAAAAGAAATGTCAAATGAGTTTAAAACTGAGGGTATACATTTTATAATACAATCACTTGGAAAGAAGACAATGGACAGAGATCCATCTAACTCGAATAAGAGTCATTAAAAAAACCATTCCATTTATTAATTAATGCTTTTATAAAAGTACTGAACATAATATCACATGCTTGGCTTTTGACTAAAATAAATATTAATTTCAAAGAGGGAAGTAAATTTCACTCTTCTTTATGATGTTAAATGTTAGTAGCAGTACAATCATATACATTTAGGAACATACAAATTAGTAATAGCCCCCAAATTTTTTTTTAGGAAAAAAGCAGAATTTGATTGATTAATTGATTGGTTTATTGATCACTTTTACCAGTGATAATGCTTTTTAAATTCTTTCTGGGCTGGGTAAATAAAAGCAAGAATTGATAAACTAAGGTAAACTATTCTGCAATCAATTATAGTCTCTGCATTTAGATTAACCCAACATTAATTACAACACTGTCATTTGTTAAAGCATTAACCATTTATTCTGCATCTTTAGAGTCAAAATATAATCTTGTTTCAAGAAAACAAGTGCATTTCAAAATATACCAATTATTGTTGGGCTAATTGGGAGTTTCATTCTATTTAACAAAACAAAATGCTAATATTGATCTATATAAGGCAAATGCATTTTTACTTAATCAAATATAAAAATTAAAAAATAATTTACTATTGCAATGGGCTAAATGTTCTGCAAATGTATTTCCAAAGATACTTAACTTCATTAAAGTAACTACCTCAACTGAGAGAATCTAGGTGATTATTTATATTTTAAAACATGGGAACTCTGTAGGTAAAATGTACTAATTCAATTATTTTTAATAATTTTCAGTACAAATTAGGAGAAAATATTAATATTATAGTATTATTTTTCATTTACATGGTTCCCTATGATAATTAAAAAAGACAAACACTTTCTTCTAATATAGTAATTGCTAAAGCACCAAAATATACTTTACTAAGAAAACATTTCCAGTTTCAGGGTTTTAATGTAATGAGAAGAGATGAAATGACAAAAGTTTAACATGAGAATTGTCATCTTTAACAGATCTTTAATCTCTGAAATTCTAGATTTAAAGAAAAATTTTATTTTTAAGAATTAAAAAATTTTAAAAGTTGACATACAGTATTAGTTGCAGCTATACAACATGGTGATTAGACATTCATATATAACTTACGAAGTGATTACCCTGACAAGTCTAGTACCCGTCTGATACCATATATAGTTATTACAATATTATTACTTTTTTATGTAAAAAATATTTTTATTGATTTCAGAGAGGAAGGGCGAAGGAGATAGAAACATCAATGATGAGAGAGAATCATTGATTGGCTGCCTTCTGCACACCCCCTACTGGGGATTAAGCCCACAATTCAGGAATGTGCCCTGACTGGAATCAAACCCTGACCTCCTGGTTCATAGGTCAATGCTCAACCACTGAGCCACACCGGTCAGGCTACAATATTAACTATATTTCTTATGCTGAACTTTATAGATTTTTTTAAAGTAGTACTAACTCTTTAGTAGACCACCTATTAATATGAGGGACTTTACATACATATATATGTAATTTATATAAAATTGAGATACTATTTCATTTAACAATTTACCCAGGCACTATTTACATAATTTATAAAAATTGTATATAATATGCCTGTGTGTGTAGTTTGGGATATGACAGTGTGAGTGTGGATTTGAATCAATAAGATGACTAATGCCTGAAATTACATTATTAGTATCTCCTTAATTAGCTTATGACACCGATTCATGTTTAAATGCAATTATTTTTCACAGAAGGGTTTAACACATAAACCTTTTGCTAAAATGAAAGGCTGAGACTGGATTGGGATTAAGAGAGTCATTCTAGTCCTTATTCAGCAACAGTCTCTGTGACCTTGAACAAGTTGCATATCTTTACCAGACCTTCAGCAGTTTCCTTGCTAGTAACTTATGAGGTGCCAAAGACTCCTTTTACCTAATTTAGCATTTTGCCTTAAGTGAGGCTTATCATTTTCTTTCCTTAAATTTTAGAAATTCAATAAAATGTTATGTGGATCTTAAACATCTGAAAATTACACATCTTACATGTCATCTTTTTAAAAAATGCCATAAAAAAGAAGACAATCCATATACACACATATATCTATGCCAGTATGCAATATGCAATATACATTCTCTAAGACTAGGAAACAGGCCATGGCAAAGGGAAAAGGGATGGCATTCTCAGGGAGTCTCAGGCCATGCCCTAAGCTGATCATTTTTGTTTAAGTTCCATTCTGAAAATGAGGTGCTCCTTCAAAGTTTAGTTTATAAGATTGCCTCTTCTTATAATAGTCCTTGCTTTAGTTCCTTATCAGACCTGGAGGTATCTATGGAAAACATATGCTGAAATGAAATCACTTGAAACTTATCCTTCTTTTTTCATTTTAATAATTCTTTTTGTGTTTTGGGTATTAAAACGCCATTCCCCAGGAAATCAATTTCTTGGCATAGCTATATATTATTAAAGTATTAATAAAAATGTATACTATAATTTTAGGTTCTTATAGCTAGGGTATATTTTCTAAACATGTCTTAGTGCTTCCTAAATAAGAGATTTTTTTGTTAAATTAATAAATCTATCCTAAAATTAGCTTCTCATTTTAATCTACTCTGGGGGAAAAAGTCACAGGTTGTGAAGTTCACTGCCTGTTTCACCCCCACAACCTCATAAATTGGCTTGCTGTTTAATTTTTGATCTAGGAAAGAATAATTTATTTTTCTCTTCATTTAATTTTAATAGTCAAGGAATAGTCTATAAAGATTGAATAAATTTAATCCTTCTGCAATTAGTGTCAAATTAATTCATTCTGGATGTGGATAACTAAAGAAATACAGACCCTCCCACACACGGACAGAAACCTTTATCAGGTTTAATATTTTATGTAAATGATCCTACCTGAAAGGAAGGTTGTCTTGTTTTTCTCTCCTCACTTTCGGTCCTTGTTTGTTTTTAAACCTAAACTTTCTCTCCGCATTTTATTTCTCTCCTTCGGGTGGAGAAATTAAATTTTCTCCTTAATAAAGCTCACAACCACCATAACTTGTGTGGGATGCTCTTGCGAGGATCATATGATCAGACCTCATGAGGATGATCTGGGTATGTCTTGTGTGCAGCAAGCAGATAGGATTATTGTAACTAGCCATTGGTTTCACACAACACAATCCATCTGTATCACCCCGATTTGTCACCCAGAGATGACTTTCCTGAGCAGGAAATGTTGTCCCTTGGGAAAGTCCAGACACAGAAAGCTACCTAGCTGGTCAACATCCAAATCATTTACAATATCCTTTCTTCCTTCTTTCCTTTAAAAAAAATCAACATTTGGGGTTATATGGTTGATGTGCATATAGATTTTATAATGAACCATCTTAATACTTGAAGAATATAATAATCGAATATACTTTTCTTAATTTCTAGTACAGCTTTAAGTGCATACTGGCTATTACTAAACATGACTCATCAAGATTTAAAAAAAAGATAATTTAGTTATCTCTCGTCAAGTCACTGTTTAATGTTACTTTCTATATTTGCTGTGATAAGCATTAAAATCTCTATATTGGTTGATAAATCATTGTTTAAGAGTGTCTAAAAGGTTCAGTAAATGGTATGAAATTGCCATAGTGTAATAAATGGTTATTTGATAATGAATGAAATTGTTTGAAAATACTGTTAAAATGTCAAGTTTAAACATATAGATCATTACTCAAAAGGAAGGCAAACATGGAAACCACAGTGACATCATAAATATACTGCAATAAACACATTTATTTATACCAGGCAAGTTGTAGGTATTTTGTATAAATGTGCACAAATTGATATATGAAGTTAATTTCAATCTATAAAAGTAATTGCATTGGTTTAACTTATTTAACTCTCCTTACAATAATATTTATTGCAGAAAAAAGGTAAAGAAATAAATGATGATAAATAGATAAAATACATAGGAAATGGGAATTGTTTTACAATTTAATTATGCTGTCACATAAAATTATCACACAAATACACCAACCCGACAGCAGAAATACATTAAAACTCTATTATCCAATGCAGAGAATATTTTTTTTTGTTGGCTTTTATTTCATTTGCATATTTAAAATAATTTTATTTTTTCTATCAGCATAAAATGTCAATGTCAAAAGCAAAAAGGGTAAGCTGGAAACAAAAGTTATTTTCTAAAAGAAATGGTCAGCTTTGTAGAATATTGTGGAGATTGACCTACACTCTTAGGGCAACAAAATCAACCCCGTCCCCTGTGATTGGTATATTGAAGAAATGTAAACTCAGGTACTCACCATAAAAAATAAAGTTAACTGACTTGTTAGACTGGCAGAACTCACCAGATGTGCAAATAATTTAGTAGCTGAACAACTTAAGTGGCATAACATATTATTTTGGGATAAATAAATATACATGGCAAAGATTCATTTGTTTTACAAAACCAATTCAAACATTTACTTCCTAATATTTACTGGGCATATGCTAGATACAGGGGGCATTACTTTGGCTCTGTCCCAGAAAGGCTAATCAGCTAACAGGGTAGATGAGACATGTTCATGAGAAATAAACATTTATGTCAGGCCTGGTTATTTATTTGTTGATCTATATGTTGGATTATTATGCTCTTAGTTTCTCACCTTAGTTTCTTTTCATAAACTGGGACCAGAGGAGTGTCATAAAACTTTCCAATAAAATTCTTAAAACTTGGTATCAATTTCTATTTCTGGTATCTAATCCTAAAATGTTTGCAACTCATTTAATAATAAATATGCATGTACCATATTTGGGTTATTAGGGCAAGAAAATAGAAAATTTAGTTTTGGAAAAGTAAACATGATAATTAAACTAGTCAAAGGAAAAAACTAATTTAAGCAATGGGTTAGAATTGCAAATAATTATAGCAGTGAAATGCAATTAATAATTAAAGTGATTCTAAAACATATCATGCAATTTCTTTATAAGGGTCAAATACTTAACCATGGACAATAAACTAATTTTTTAGGTGATAATTAGTCTTTATGAAACAAAGACATATTTCTCTTTCTCTCTTATTTCTCTCAATACCCATTCCAATGGAAAGTAAACGTGGGCCTTTTATAGTCTGGAGGTTAAATACGACACTGTAAAAACTCATAATGCTTGGATCCTAACAAATTGGATTTATTCTCCTGATTTGTTATAAAATTCGTAATGGGGAAACATAAATGATGAGTGAAACACCAGAAGAAAGTTTTCATGGACTTAATTGATCAGACAAGGGCTTATCTGCAATTAATTATGCTGTTTCCTAAATGAAATAAATATCTGATAATTTTCTGAACTTCGGTATTGAAAGAATCTTTAACAGTATACATTTTACAGAGTCATTTTGTAGTATTGTCTGATGACATATATGTGTATATATATATATATATTTTTTTTTTCTATTTATAGGATGGGGCAAAGTAGGCTTACAGGTGTTCATTTGGAAAATAATACAATCATATCTTATAAAACAGTAATATGCAAATTAACCATCACTCCGCGACAAAAATGGCGGCGCCCATGGCCACAAGATGGCGGCGCCCAGTCCTCTCATCCCTGCCGGAGTCCCCCAGTCCGCCCAGCCTTCGCAATGCAGGTTGTCCAGCTCGGAGGCGCCTGTGCCCCCACACCAAGATCGCTCAGCGGTGTCAGCCTGGGCTGGGGTCTCAGCCTGCGAGGGCACGCACCCCAACGGCACCATCCCCCTCCCAGCGGCCATAGCCTAGGCTGAGTCTAAGCCTGCGAGAGAGGCGCACACCCCCATGGCGCGAACCCCTCCCAGCGGCCTTAGCCTGGGCTGAGTCTAAGCCTGAAAGGGCTTAAATCCCAATTGCACGATCCCCCTCCCAGCGGCCATAGCCTGGGATGGGGTCTCAGTGCGAGGGGCGCGCACCCCCACAGCGCGATCCCCTCCCAGCAGCCATAGCCTGGGCTGAGTCTAAGCCTGCGAGGGGCGTACACCCCCACAACACGATCCCCCTCCCAGCAGCCATAGCCTGGGCTGGGGTCTCAGCGTGGGAGGGGCGCGCACCCCCACAGCCCGATCCCCCTCTCAGCAGCCATAGCCTGGGCTGGGGTCTCAGCGTGCGAGGGGCGCGCACCCCCACAGCCCGATCCCCCTCCTAGCAGCCAAAGCCTGGGGTCTCAGCGGGCGAGGGGCGCGCACCCCCACAGCCCGATCCCCCTCCCAGCAGCCATAGCCTGGGCTGGGGTCTCAGCGTGTGAGGGGCGCGCACCCCCACAACACGATCCCCCTCCCAGCAGCCATAGCCTGGGCTGGGGTCTCAGCGTGGGAGGGGCGCGCACCCCCACAGCCCGATCCCCCTCTCAGCAGCCATAGCCTGGGCTGGGGTCTCAGCGTGCGAGGGGCGCGCACCCCCACAGCCCGATCCCCCTCTCAGCAGCCATAGCCTGGGCTGGGGTCTCAGCGTGCGAGGGCCGCGCACCCCCACAGCGTGATCCCCCTCCCCGCAGCCATAGCCTGGGCTGGGGTCTCAGTGGGAGGGGCGCGCACCCTCACAGCGCGATGCCCCTCCCAGCAGCCAAAGCCTGGGGTCTCAGCGTGCGAGGGGCGCGCACCCCCACAGCCCGATCCCCCTCCTAGCAGCCAAAGCCTGGGGTCTCAGCGTGTGAGGGGCGTGCACCCCCACAGCCCGATCCCCCCTCCCAGCAGCCATAGCCTGGGCTGGGGTCTCAGCCTGTGAAGGGTGCAATCCCCCTCCCAGCAGCCATAGCCTGGGCTGGGGTCTCAGCGTGCGAGGGGCGCGCACCCCCACAGCCCGATCCCCCTCCCAGCAGCCATAGCCTGGGCTGGGGTCTCAGCCTGTGAAGGGTGCAATCCCCCTCCCAGCAGCCATAGCCTGGGCTGGGGTCTCAGCGTGCGAGGGGCGCGCACCCCCACAGCCCGATCCCCCTCCCAGCAGCCATAGCCTGGGCTGGGGTCTCAGCGTGCAAGGGGCGCGCACCCCCACAGCCCGATCCCCCTCCCAGCAGCCATAGCCTGGGCTGGGGTCTCAGTGCCAGGGGTGCGCACCCCCACAGCGTGATGCCCCTCCCAGCAGCCATAGCCTTGGCTGGGGTCTCAGCGTGCGAGGGGCGCGCACCCCCACAGCCCGATCCCCCTCCCAGCAGCCATAGCCTGGGCTGGGGTCTCAGCGTGTGAGGGGCGCGCACCCCCACAACGCGATCCCCCTCCCAGCAGCCATAGCCTGGGCTGGGGTCTCAGTGGGAGGGGCGCGCACCCTCACAGCGCGATGCCCCTCCCAGCAGCCAAAGCCTGGGGTCTCAGCGTGCGAGGGGCGCGCACCCCCACAGCCCGATCCCCCTCCCAGCAGCCAAAGCCTGGGGTCTCAGCATGCGAGGGGCGTGCACCCCCACAGCGCGATCTCCCTCCCCGCAGCCATAGCCTGGGCTGGGGTCTCAGTGGGAGGGGCGCGCACCCCCACAGCCCGATCCCCCTCTCAGCAGCCAAAGCCTGGGGTCTCAGCGTGCGAGGGGCGCGCACCCCCACAGCCCGATCCCTCTCCCAGCAGCCATAGCCTGGGATGAGTCTAAGCCTGCGAGGGGCTTACACCCCCACAACGCGATCCCCCTCCCAGCAGCCATAGCCTGGGCTGGGGTCTCAGTGCGAGGGGCACGCACCCCCACAGCGCGATCCCCCTCCCAGCAGCCATAGACTTATCTGGGGTCTCAGAGTTTGAGGGACGTGCACCCCCAAGGCGCTATCCCCCTTTCAGTGGCCGTAGCCTGGGCTGAGCCTAAGCCTAAGCCTGTGATGGGCGTTCACCCCAACAGCCTTAGCATGGGCTGGAGTCTCAGCATGTGAGGGGCGTGCACCCCCACGGCCCGATCCCCCTCCTAGCAGCCATAGCCTGTGCTGAGTCTAAACCTGCGAGGGGCACACACCCCCATGGCACGATCCCCCTCCCAGTGGCGGCAGCCTGTGGTCTCAACCACTGAGTCACACCAGCCAGGCAGATATGGAGAAGTCTTAAATGTTACTTTTTTTGTTACATATATTTTATTGATTTTTTACAGAGAGGAAGGGAAAGGGCTAGAGAGCTAGAAACATATATGAGAGAGAGACATTGATCAGCTGCCTCCTGCACACTCCCCACTGGGTATGTGCCCCTAACCAAGGTACATGTCCTTGACCAGAATCGAACCTGGGACCCTTGAGTCTGCAGGCCGATGCTCCATCCACTGAGCCAAACCAATTAGGGCTGTCCAATATATTAAAGAAAAAACCCTATATAATAAAGAGGGAATATGCAGGGGAGGGCATTTGGGGGTGACCGGGTTGTCAGGGGAGGGCAGTTGGGGATGATTGGGCTGGCAGGGGAAGAGTTAGGCATCGATCAGGCTTGCAGGGGAGTGGTTAGGGGGTGATCAGGTTTGCAGGCAGAAGCGGTTAGGGGCAATTAGGCAGGCAGGCAAGCAGTTGGGAGCCAGCACTTCCAGATTGTGAAAGGGATGTCTGACTCCCTGTTTAGGCCCGATCCCTGTAGGATCGGGCCTAAACAGGCAGTCAGACATTCCCCGAGGGATCCCAGATTGGAGAGGGTGCAGGTTGGGCTGAAGGACACCCCCTCCCCCAGTGCACGAATTTCGTGCACCGGGCCTCTAGTAATAAATAATGTTACAAGAATAAACTCTGTGATTCGCATACTCACAACTATAAACCTGTTTTTGTCCCACCCTATTTTTATGTATAGGTTCTATTGCATGTACATCTTTCAATTGGTAGCTTTTTTCTTAAGTAGAACAAGCAGAGGGAATGACAGACTTACAGTTTTACAAGAATTCAAATTATTTAAACATTTTGAAATAATGAAATAAAGTACAGTCACTTTTTAGTATATTTCCATTTTAATTGCTTTAAAGGATTGTTTTTAATAAGTCTAATTTAATCATGAGATAAATATGAACATGATTCTTATCAGAGAGAGAGCTATATCTGATTTTTCTTAATGGCATGATATATGATAATTAAAGTGTGTTTTAAATCTAAACTCATTTTGACTTCAACTGCTGAATTCATTTATAAAATAAAAGAAGTAGACATTGAAATAGGTAAAATACAATAATAAAAGTAATTCAGACATGACAACGGAAAATGGAGATGCTTAAAAAGAAAATTTAGAGTATCAGATATTGATGAGAGTAGAATCATAAAATATTATTCCTAGAATGGTTTTCATATTCCTATAAATTAAATAAATTGACTTACTCCTGAACATAAAGGTCTTCAAAATGATATGTATATACTGAAAATATGATCTTTTTTTATTGGCTATGGCTACAGAGAGGGTCATAAGTAATGCCAGCCATTATGAGAATTTAGAAGACATCATTTATTATACTTCAGAATGGCCTATTATATACAATCGTTATTTAAGAAAATATTGAACATGGGATGTAGTTAACTTTTAACATATTGGAAATATTATTAATTTTAAATTCCAATTCCTCTATTCTCAAAGGGAGTGGTGTTTAATCACTTTTAAAAATCTATACCCCCCCATCTTGAATTTAAAGATAAAACTCAAGGAAAACAACCAATACAGTAAAACAAAAATGCTGAATATAAGATTCTGAATATAAGATTCCATCATGCTAAAATAGAACTCTTTCACCTTTCATTTCTAATGTCCTCTTAGTATGAATTTTTTCACTAAAACTAGTGCTACTGTTGTTATTCCTTCCCTTTCTCCGAGACACCAACTTCTCATTTGACATGTTTTCCTAAACTGCGACATTCAGGTGCCCGGGGGTGGGCGGGGCGGGGGGGGGGCGGTGGTTGTGTGCTGTTTATGAAATTGCAAGAAGAGAATAAGGTAAACCCTTGTCCTTTTCCTTAAGGTTAGAGATGGGTCTTATAATAGACAATTCCCTCGATTTATACAGAAATTACATTCAGGTCAGGTTGAGTATAAATAGGAAATTACCAGTTATATCTGCATTTTATATCAATAGAAGTATGAACATGGGAATGCTGCCACAGAACTCCTAAGGAGTGGCCTGCCATAGGTACTTGCCTATTTTAGCTATAGGCAGAGACCTCTCTAAGATACGGGAAGTAGGTCCAACAAACCAGACAACTTGGAGGAAATGGACATATTCCTAGACAAATACAACCTTCCAAAACTCAATCAGGAAGAATCTAAACAGCTCAACAGGCCAGTAACTATGGAAGAAATTGAAGCAGTCATCAAAAAGCTTCCGGCAAACAAAAGCCCGGGGCCAGACGGCTTCACAGGAGAGTTTTACCAAACTTTCAAGGAAGAACTAAAACCTATCCTCCTCAGACTATTCCAAAAAATTCAAGAGGAAGGAACACTTCCAGGCTCCTTCTATGAAGCCAGCATCACCCTAATACCAAATAAGATACGGGAAGTAGGGATAAAACTGCCTACAGTCCCATGTTTGGAGTGGGTCTAAACTCTTTTCAGGATTTAAGCAGCTGCTGCTACATGGTGCCAAAGAGAGTGGAGGATGGGTAGATACTACCCGTTGTTGCTAAAAAGAGATTGGAGGCCCTGGAACATACTCACATGAATATGCTGTTTTGGCTTGGCAGCCCCTCCTTATTTTTAGTCCTTTTCCTGGCCCTGAACATGCCCTTTTGACATATTTTCTTTCCCCCGTTAGTATAATAATTGTTGTTTTTGTTGGATTTCTCTTTGTAAAAATAAATTATTTTACTTAATTTAATACATATATACTTTTTACAAAGGATGGGGGGTGGTGAGAGATGGGAGAAGGGAGAAGGGAGGATATTATATACTATGCTTTGCCTCTAACTTTGAAAAGCTCTGAAGTTCTGGGCAAGGTCCTATTACTAGACAGATAACACATCTACTACAGCAAACATGTCAAACTCAAAGGCTAACAAGGGCCAAGTAAACAAGATTTAAGTGTATGTGGGCTGCATAAAAACAAAAGCTTCAATTTTCATAGAAATGTAGGTTTATTTCGATAGAGACATGCTGATTACAAAGGGCTGAAATAAATGAATAATCATTAACATAAAATAATAGAACATTTTAATAAAAATTAATATATTTTCTTGAACATTAACTTACCAGACACTGAATAACTGTACAAATTAATAAGCATAATGCAAATAAACCTATTTTTCTCATTCTCTGAAGGTGAAATATTTCTTGTTGCGCACACCAAACAAGTCAGTCCAAGACTAATGACATGGCAATCGGCTGCTAAAATATTCGCTGCTAGTATTAGTGGAGAGAAATGGTGTACCTGCGTGTAAGCATGTAAGGGAAATGAATGCAATAAAATTATAGTAATCAGTCATTAGCAAACGTTGTAGTTTGTTATTAATGACTAGAGGCCCGAAGATTCATGCAAGAATGGGCCTTTCTTCCCCTGGCTGCCGCACCGCCTTTGCTCTGGCCCGGAGCCACCTTTCTGCCTTCCCACACTGCCCAGAGGCCCGGAGTGGCTGGGGCAGTGCGGAACGACGATGCAAGCATCCCACCCCATCCCCAGATGCTCGGTGCCTACGTATGCAAATTAACCCATCATCTTTGTTAGGTTAATTTGCATACTCACTCCTGATTGGCTGGTGGGTGTCACAAAGGTATGGTCAATTTGCATCTTACTCTTTTATTAGTGTAGTATATGTGTAAATGGTAAAAGTTCCTTCTTTTTTATAGTGGCATAGTATTCCATTGTGTTGATGTAACACAGTTTTTTAATCCACTCATCTGCAGACAAATGGCAGGGGAGGGGGGGTTAGAAAGCAACCAAAGGACACAGATGCTGGGGTGGTGGGGGCTTGCCCGGGGTGGGAATGGCTGCGGGGGGGTGGTCAGTTGGGGAAAAGGGAGACATATATAAAACTTCAGACAAATAAATAAATTAGTAAATAAATAAATAAATAAATAAAAGGCTAAAAGTCAAAACATCAAAAAAAATTATGTGTAACAGGATATTGCAAAAATTAAGTTACGAAATTTTTATTAAAACATTTCTTACATACTGTTATATTGGCTGGGCCACAAAAATAGTCATTGTGGGCCACATGTGGCCTGTGGGCTGCGAGTTTGACATGCTTGTATTACAGAGTGCTTGTTATTGTATTGTAATTCGTTTTCTTAACTCAGGCTTATCAAAGTTTAATTTATACACATTAAAATTCACCATGTCTAGATATATAGTTTCATGAATTTTGGTAAGTGTATACAGACTTGCAACCATTACCACAAACAAGATAAAGAACATCTCTATTATCCTGAGACATTCCCTTTTACCCATCCCCAACTGGAGCCCCTGGCAACCATTGATCTACTCTTTGCCCCTATAGTTTCGAGAATGTCATATAAATGGAACCATACAGCATGTAGCCTTTTTTAACATTTAAATTTCATTTTTCAACTACAGTTTACATTTAATATTATTTTGTATTAGTTTCAGGTGTACAGAACCTGAAACACTATAGTTTATCTAGCAGTTGATGGATATTTGGGTTGTTTCCATTTGTTGAAGATTTTGAATAAAGCTGCTATAACATTTAGGTATAGGGAGTTTGTGTTTGTATATGTCTTTAATTTTCTTGGGTAAATACCTAAGAGTGGAATTTCTGGGTTGTATAATAAGTGTATGTCTAACGTTATAAAAACTGCCAAACTGTTTTCTAAAGTGGCTATACCATTCTTCACTCCCTCCTATAATTCATGACAGCTCCACTTGCGCTGCATCCTTGTCAGCATTTGATATTGTTAGCTTGTTCTGATTTGAGCCAGTGTAACAGGTGTGTGGTGGAATATGTTGTAACTTAACTAAATCATTTCACATCTATAACATTTGATTCCTTGAGGGAATTCAGTGAAGTTTAAATAATTCTGTCTGCTAGGAGCTTGTCTTTCAGCTGAGAAGCTAATACACAAAACCCAAATGGAATATTTCAATAGTAGTTCAATATGGTAGCAGGAAAGATATCAGAATAAAGTTCATGATTGACTTCCAATGAATGGTTCAGCTAGTCATTGCTAGAGCAGTTTACCAAACCTGCATGTTTTGTGGACACCAAGTCTCATGGACTTCCTTCACCATCAGTTACTGGTTTTCCTTCCTGTCTTTTTACTGTTAACACCTCAGTTCAGGCCTTTATCATCTCATCCTAGATTACTAGAGTCATTTCTAACTAGTTTTGTGTCCTCTAGATTCTTTCTACTTCAATCAGTCCTAATTAACAGCCATCAAAACAATCTACATAAAACAGTTTTCTATTGCTGCATAACAAATTACCACAAATTAACTAGCTTAAAACAGATAGAGAAAGAACTAGATCTTCCTAAAAGAGTGCGGTGGTTGTCCAAACCCAAGTGACTATGGTTTGTTGCAGGCCTGACTCCAGATGTAAAGCAAGCAGTTAGAAGGAATTGAGTCTCTAACATTAAGGTCAGAGGTCTAGTGGACCAAAGGGTCAGAGCTCCCTAAAAGGATAGGCTGGCTCCTCTAAAATCAAAATGGGTCACTCTGGGCTGGGGTGATAAAGGAGCCCTTGGTATTGGTAACCGATAACTGACTCATTCTAGATCCAACTTAAGCCTCCGTTTCTCTATATTCATTCATTGCCACCTTCTTGCCTGAATCAGGTTGTGGACAGTCCTGGAGTAGGGCTATCATGCTTCTGTGAGATACCTCTGGTATAATCCTGTTACCTTGGAAGTTAGCTTTGGCATCC
Organism: Cnephaeus nilssonii; assembly: GCF_951640355.1. Lineage (NCBI taxonomy): Eukaryota > Metazoa > Chordata > Mammalia > Chiroptera > Vespertilionidae > Cnephaeus > Cnephaeus nilssonii. Next base: position 59,838,011 of record NC_137075.1, read on the forward strand.
ACCCCACCCACGAGAAATCAAAAGATAATCCAGATTCATAATCAAAGTGTCATTTAGGGCATATCTCTGTGCATAGAAAGTGAAATCAAATGTTGAGGCAATTATGAGGATTACTCAGGCAAAGATATTTATTCCTTCCATATATGGATATTTCATGAAAAATTTTTAGGCTTGTCATTAACTAGCTCATTGATTTAATTAACCACTTCATTATGTAAGTGTAGACACAGCCTTAAAATTATTTGTACTGTTTCTTCCTGTGTGTAAATAACTGTGAAGTAAAAATATTAATTTATGAATGTAATTGTGTAGGTGATCACTCCATATTTACTCAGAACTAGCAATTAGTGCATGCAAATCAGCTAAGACAAGTCTCTCTGATCCTGTTCAGAATACAGGGACAGTTAATTTGCAAGAATGCCTGCGTCTGGCCCGTCTGATTCTCAAAAGTCACGTTCTTGCCTCTGAAAATCAGAAACTGACCGTATTTGTTGTGAGCTTTATGATCACTGTTAATGCCCTTGCAAACACAGAAAATAAAATGCTAACATATCATCATCCATTACCTAATTATATTTACCTAGACAGATAAAGCTGGGGGGGGGGGGAGGGAGAGTGTTTCTAATTTGGCAAACAAAGATGAAATTTATAGCTTAATTATTCTTCATACAAAGCATTTTCTGTTATTCAGACTCAAGTTCTGAGATTTTTCTCCCAAAAAGGTATAAAATGTGTGTTGACTCCCAATTAAATTAGTCTCCCCTCCAGTAGGGATAGTGTTAATGAAATTTAAACATTCCTGAGGTTTCACTGAGGCCCACAGCAGGAAAAATTTGATGCTGACGAAATCTCACTCCTTCAGCAACACAAATATCAACTAATACAGACAAGTGCAACTGCCTTGGACACCTTAATTGTGGAAGTTACTAGAATAAGTCACCCTCATTAAAAATCATGATTGTGATTTTTAATTTATTTAAATAATTGCCTCAATCACTGGACAATATTTGGACATTTATTTCTAGGCCATCTATTCAAAAATGTACTGTCCTAAAATTTTGTAAGATACAGCTATCAGTCTGTATCTTATGAACTGAACTATATCTCCTAGCCACTGTGATCACATATACTTAACTCTGCATGCTCTGTGGAGGCACTCAGATGCCAATCTCCCTGCGTCGAGGGTTACCTTGAAAAGGCATGGACTGGACTGGCTGGGGAAGATGAAGACAGGTATCCAATTCACTCTTCATCTACTCCTGAGTTTTTTCAATTTTTATTCTCTTGCTTAGTGCAATTCCTTGGCAACTCCACCAAACACAAGGTTCATGTTTGGAGAAAAAAAAGCAAGTAGCCTTACATTACTACTCACAGTAGTGATAGATACCTTAACTATCACAGGCTGATATCTACGTGCCAACTACCTGCTAGGTATTTTACAAAATCTTTTCTTTATTTTTAATCTCTTAAGTTTAAGTTATATTATTTATTTTTGAATAAAAAATTGACAAGTTTCAAAATTTTAGCAATATTAAAACTCCCTGCTCCCTTTGTCTCCCAGCCTCTCAGAGACTATTCCCACAGGCACCTAATGTTATAGGTTTCTTGTGATTTTTCATTCCACAGGACTTAATGTCATCAGTTGCTTTAGAGCTCATTTATGGACATATATGCCAATGAGCGCAGTCTTTCCTTATAGAAAGACTAGAGGCCCGGTGCACAAAATTCGTGCATGGGTACAGTCCCTTGTCCGGGCCTGCAATCAGGGTCATTTTCCCTGGCTGCCGGCAGCCGGCCCCGCCCCCCGGCAGCCAGCCCCGCCTCCCTCCACCACCCTCCCTCGGTACCCCGATTGCCCAAATCGGAGCCTGCCAGCCGGGGGAAGGGACCGAGAGGTTGGCCAGCAGGCCCTGATCTGGCAATCAAGTCCTGCGGGCTGGGGGCAGCTCCTGTGTTGAGCATCTGCCCCTGGTGGTTAGTGCACATCATAGCTACCAGTCGTTCTGTTGTTCAGTTGATTTGCATATTACCCTTTTATTATATAGGATAATAGTATACTCTACACACAGTTCTGCATTTAACAATATATCTTAGAGATTTTTCCAAAGCAATACAGAATGATCTTCACCAATCTCTATGATGTCATTGTTTGCATGTACTGTAATTTATTCAATCAGTTCTTTATTGATGGACATATAAGTTATTTTAAATCTTTTGTGATCATAAACAATGCTACAGTGAAGAAACCTATAAATACACTATTTCTTAAGAACACAAGTTAACCTGCAGGATAAATTCTCAGAAATGGAGAACCTGGGTCAAAGAGCATACACACTCATAGGTTATTTCCAACCACAGTGCCATTTCACAAACAAGAAGGTTCAGAGAAGTGAAGTGACTCACTCAGGCACACACAGTCATTAAACACTGAAGCCAGGATTCAAACATAACTTGGGTTTAAATAAAATATCCACATTGCTCTTTTACTGTCTAATAAGGTTTTCCTTCAATAATAATTAATCACTGAATATTTAATACATACATAGTGTGTACTAAGTTCTTTGTAAGATACAAAGGAGTAAAGATATAGTCACTCTCCTCAGGGAATTTACAATTGAATAGTTTTAGTAAAATATAAAAGGAAGTGAGTGAAGCTATGGAATATATATATACACACCCATTCTCATTCTCTCTCTCTCTGAATATGTATGTATGCATATATGTATATGTAAATATATAAAAACATATATAAATATATAGTACATATATAAATATATTTACACACATATACACATACTCTGTATATAAAACCTAAAGTAAATACAAATAATTGATATATTTAAACAGAAAAGAAATTAGGGATTTGTATTTAATGAAAGAATATGCATATTAAATTAGTTTTTAAAAATTTTAAAGTAATACAATGCTATTACATGGATAAGCATTGAGAAGAAAATAAATATCATTCCTACTTTTATTACCCAGAGATACTTTGGGCTATATATCCTTCCATTATTCTTATTTACGAAGTAAGCTCCTATTTTAAATATTGCTTTATAATTTATTTTCTCTTAATAATATTTAATAACTATCTTCTCAGATCATTACATATTCTCCCTTAACATCATTTTCATAGCTTCAGGGTTTTCTATGATATGAACTGAACCATAATCTATTTAACTATTGTCAGATAAGGTTGTTCCTATGCCCCTCCCCTTTTAACTATGATAAACAATAATGGGATGAACATTTTTATTTTTATTGATTTATTTTTAATCTTTATTGTTGAAAGTATTACATATGTGCCTCTTTTTCCCCTATTGACCCCTTTCAACCCACCCCACCCCCACCTTCACCACACCACTGTCTGTGTCCATGGGTTATGCATATATGATTACAAGGTGGGATGAACATTTTCGAACTGGACGTTTATTTTTTTTGCCATTCATTATCTAGCACTCCCCCTTCCCCTTTGGCATCTGGACCTCCCTTTGGGGGGAATACAACACTGTAGCTAGTCTTAGTGAGAAGGCAATTCTCAGTGCTCTCTCCCCCCACATCTCTGAGCATGAACAGAAATGAAGGGGACCTGATCGTCATGAACCCACTCCTTTGGCACAACCACAGTATGCTCAACCAATCAGACACTGGCTCCCGGGAGTTTGGACCCTAACAAAGTGGAGGCACAGACAAAGGGTCATGTTGGAGTTCAGATCATTCTCCTGGCAGCACTGGTGAAGGGCCAGAAAGTTCCCGTGGGGTAATCTTGGTACATCTGGCTCCCTTGTACTCCAGTTTCAAGCATGATTCTCTAGCCTCCTGTTGATTTGGTGAGACCCCCAAGATGTTTCCAATATATTTCCCCTTTGTGTAAGAGAGCCAGCCTTGGCCTTGTTTGCTTACAACTGAAAACCCTCACTGATGCAATGGTAATGATATAAATGATCTATAACTTCAGTAAAGAATTTATTTCTGAAAAGAAGGAAAAGAGGATTTCTTTAAGTAACAAAATCCTCTCAGGCATTTTGTATAACTGCATCATGTATAGAGTGAAGTACATCTCATCCGGTGTGGCTTAGTGGTTCAGTATCATCAACCCATGCACCAAGAGGTCAAAGGTTTGATTCCTGGTCAGGGTACATGCCTGGGTTTAGGGCTCCATTCGGGGGTGTGCAGGAGACAGCTGATCGATGTTTCTCTCTCATCAAAGTTTCTATCTCTCTCCTCTCCCTTTCTCTCTTTCTCAAATCAATAAAAGCATATTAACAAATAATAAAGTGATGTATATTTGAATAATTTTAAAATTGTTTATTGACTATCTTGTCAATAATCTGTTGGCAACTTAGCAAGCTGTATGTTTGTCAAGAAAGCCCTCTGGGACCTGGCTAGGTGGCTCAATTGGTTGGAGAGTCATCTCATACAGCAAAAGGTTGAAGGTTTGATTCCTAGTCAGGGCACATAATCCAGGTTGCAGGTTTGATCCTTGGTCAGGGTGCATATGGGAGGCAATTGATAAATGTTTCTCTCTCACATTGATGTTTTTTTCTCTCTCTCTATCTCAAATCAGTGAAAACATATCCTCAGGTGAGGGAAAGAAAGGAGGGAAGGAAGGAAGGAGGGAAGGGAGGAGGGGAGGAAGGAAGGAAGGAAGAAAGGAAGGAAGGAAGAAAGAACATTAATAACCAATTGCTTAGTTTCCACAGTGCCCTGCCATTGTGTTTTAGAATCAGTTATCCTGATAGTATAACATGAGCTATTGAAGCAGTGAGCAGGGCTTTACAGGTTGCCCTCTAGACAAATAATCAGGAGACAACGTGTAAGTAAGTATTCCTAGAAAGGGGTCAGCCTTGCAGGGCAGATTGCCCACTGGAGAGAAGGGAGCATCTACTCTCACCTTCATATCATTTCCGGGGTCGTGCGGTGGACAGGGGAGTCCTGGGAAACACCGTGCTAAGGAGACAAAAATGGGCAGCAGAGGGGGGTTAGGACCTGGGTCTTTAGGTTCTAAAAGCTGTCATGTGCCCATACTTGTTTTTCTTGTTATCCTTGTAGTAATTTATCAACTGACACTTTTATGACCTTGCTACAGTTTCTCTTGAAAATGTTTCTTGAATAGATTTTATCCCATTCTTACTCTATGCTTTGCTCACTTCTGTTTCCCCTACAATGCCTAGCTCCTTAAAGACAAGTAATCAATTAGCTTTAAGTTGGTGAATATTAACTTCTTCAGCAGTTGACTAGCTAAGATCTTACTAAGTGGTCAAGTTCAATGACCTGACTAATTTAAAATGGGAGAGATTCAATCAACATGCATATTGAGCATTTACACCACATAGTTAGAATCTATGGGAGATACAGAAGGAATATAATGCATGCTGTTGGTCCTTAAGTGGCTTATTGTTTAATTAGGAATAGAAGATGATTCCATTGACCATAGCATCAGAACCACCTTAAGGTACTTGTTAAAAAACTCTGTACCCTATACAAGACCTCCTGAATCAGAATTTCTAAGGGAGGTGGCTGAGAATCTGCGTAATTATCTGAGAAACTTCCAGATAACTTTTATTCTCAGTAAACTTTGAATTAATGAAAGCCCCATTCCTCCTTTCATTCCCAAGATGGTGCAGTTGACCCCTAATTATAGATTCAGTCAACCCTACCAGTTCCTAGGCATAATAATAGGTTCTAGATCACATAAAATGACTTAATATCCAATTACCTCTGCAACAAGTCTGGTATCTCATTCACTCATTCATGAAAATTTACAACTTGGGGGATGTTTTTGTATAACCCCGAGTCTTAGGTCTTATTGGTAGTTTATACCTTGGTCCTGATTCCCAAATCCTCCTCTGTTAACTTCCTAATAGGGAAGTTTCCCTTCACACTAACGTTTTATTTTGGTGTTCCGACTGGAGCTGTGCCGTGAGCCCTAGGCCAGGGGCTGGGGCCCAGCTGTTTGTGACAATTTTTCCAGAGGCTGAATGCTTACCTGTCTGGTGTCTGGTTTTCTCCTAGTCCAGGTCTGGAGTATCAGGTCTACAACCTCTCCCTTATCTTGGCTCATGTTATGTAAAAGGACACATTTTTTGTGGCTATTAATATAGCCACATCTTTGAAAGATAGATGAATAGGTGGCATTTTCAATTATAAAGTATTATGCAAATGTTAATTATTACCATGAAAAATAGGGCCCCAGGTATAAATGTGGGCTATTAACAGCACAGAGGTGCTGGAATACAGATACGTGTGTTCAGGTCACTGAGAACACAGGAGACTAACAAATCTCCTCATAGTTGCAAAGTTACATAGAAACAAGGTCTCTTAAATTCTTAAATGCACCATGTTAAAAAGCATATGAATTGTAACTGACAGGTTTACGTAATGTTTACTTGAAGCTATATAAAAAGTCCAAATATTTTTTAAAAAGTAAAGATTATTATCATTAATTATTCTGACCGTTAAATTGTCCCAGATTTGGCCAGAGGCAGCCACTGGAAGCTAGTTTCCATGTCCTTTGGACATGTCCCCATTATTCTTTGAGCACTGCCTTTACTTTCTGGAACAAGATGTTCCAGGCCTATTATGTACTTTCCCTTTTCTAGCCCTGGAATCAGGCATATCTCCATGGAGCTCTGATTCTTTTTAATGGAGAGTGGTATGTAGACACCAGTCCCTAAGAAGTGATGTGCTTATTGCTACTGGAGTGTCGATGCTCCAAGGCACTCAGGGTGGACAGAGTTAGGAAATATACATATAGACACACACATAAATAATACATATACATCTATATTTGTTTTTATGTTTATGCATATTGAACACCATGAGTTCACACCAATATCTCCAATTCTAGTCCAACACTGCAGGGTTAATTCTAATCTTCCCTCTTTTCATATCTGTAATTTTTTTTCTCTAACAGTAAGAAATCTGGCTCTCTTAATTCATTGCTCAACCTGCCTCTATGTTGCCAATCTCCCAACTTCTGCTGGGTTACCTTTCACCTGATTTTTGTTTAAATATATTTGTTATTCATTTTTAGAGAGAGACGGAGAGAGGAACATTGATTGGCTGCCTCCCCGTACTAGGGATTGAGCCTGGAACCTGGACATGTTCCCTGACTGGAATTGAACTAGCAACCTTTTGGTTCATAGGATGATGCCTAACCAACTGAGCCACACCAGCCAGGTCTAACCTGATTTTTAAAAAACATTTTAATAATATATTATCTTTCCAAGTCATCAAATTATAATCTACAAGACTATTTTTAAAGGCTGAATATTATTCTACTGAATAGATACACGGGCACTTAGGTTGCTTTCAAGTAATGAACATTCTTTCACCTGAATCTTTACATAATTCATTATTATTTACTGTTCCTAAAAGTGAAATTACTGGGTGAAAGGCAAGCTTATTTTTAAGGCTCTCAATTTATAACGCCACATCTTAAAGTTGAGTAAGACTATATGCATTTGAATTCCACTTACATGGAATTTATAATCATTTTCATGGACTGAAGTAAAACTGAACTGTGCACTGGCTAAAAAGAGTGGCAGTTACATTGTAAAATAAAAAATATGAAAGAAATATTTACTCAAGAGAGCAAATGGTTTTCAAACTCCTTACAACACATTCATCTATTTAGTAGCTAGTACTTGAACGTCAGCCTTGATCAAGATAGCTTGCTGAGCACTGTAGGTGACATAAGGTGGCACTAGGTGCCAATTCCTTCCTCAAGGGATAGCAAGGAAACCATTAAATCAGTGAATTAAAAATTCTTAATTTATTTATCAAAGGAAGGCCCTCTAGGGTAGGCCTTCATTAAGGACCAATTTTCACTATTAAAAAAAAATTAAAGGACATTTTAAAAAGTGTATAATTGAGACTAATTCAGAATATCTTTTCCTTTATATCCTGTCTACATTTTTCTTATTGAATTACCATATAGCACATTTTACTATAAAAAAGACTGTGCTTACAGAGTGATTGTGAATCAAAATATAAACAATTGATTTTTCAAGTTCTAAGATAGTTTAGTCACTTGGGTTAAAAAATAATTTCTGAAAAAGATGAACTTAGTATAAATTTATATATTTTTGGCCTACATGAAGAACTTGGGCCTACTTAAGGTAGACTATGCTTAAAAATCCAGACAGTAGCCTAATCCAGGGCTTCTTTTGCAATGGAGGTGATGAGTAATGTAGTCACTGGTTTTACTGGATTGGTTACTCCCAACCCCTGAGACACTGAGAATGTGAGCAACAAACACCCTGCCCTCAAGAAAATGGAAAACAAAGACCTACTCTCATGAGAATTTAGCTTATCTTTTTAAATGCCCAACCACTGAGTTCTACATTATAAAGTCTGAGAACACCAGTCCAATAAAGCAATAGGCCAGGGAGATGAAGCAAGTCCCATGCTCTCCAGCAGATCTTGTAAGGACTGAAGTCACTGGCAAATGGGTTGGTTTCTTTAAGTATCTCTGCCATAATGTGAGGATGAAGTTACGCTGATGTTAATATTCTTCTAAAACTTACTCTTTCCCTCTCTCCTTCAAATGTTCCAAGAGTTTCTAATGAAAATTGGCTCTGAGGGGCTCTGATAGGCACACTGCATCTGAACGTGAATTTTGCTGATTCTCAGTCTGGGGATAAGAGGATCCAACCCTTTGAAAAAGTCTTCTCATTTCTCCAGTGAATAGCACGGTGTCCGGTTTCTGCTGGGCCTCATTTGTCATTCCCAAGAAAACACCACGCAGACATCGACTCTTTGAGATTTCCCCCCCCAGGCTCTAGGACTGGAGGCGTTGCCCTCTACTCGCCCTTCGGGGAAACTCAGAGGGCTCATGATATTTCTTTTGAATGTTTAAAGGCAGACATCTAGATTTTAAAGCCTTAGTGGGATGGTGGCAGACTTCTTTTATTCCGAGTGTGTGAAACTCTGTGTGGAGATTCTGAGCTTCCTGTGGGATCTGTGGGGAAGGGTGCTGTGGCTGACAGGCTGGGGAGAGGGTGGCTGCCCTGTGCCACAAACTTCCCATCCATGACTTAGTGATCCCTTAATGGTGCTTCCCACCCTTTTTTGGAGTAAGGATAGGGCATCAATAATTCAATGTAACAGCCAATGATTCTTTAATTCTGTGTCTGATTCCTGTGTTACTGTGACCACCCAGGTAATGCTGTGGTATGTCCGGTTCCAAGGAGAGCTCCTTCAACCAACCTTGGTCTTTCAAGTTCCATCTTGGTGAGTCTCTCAGATTGTACCTGAGATCTCTTTTCATGCAGTGGGGGCTGGGGAGTGGGGAGGAGAGGATATCTACCTTCCTATGATCTGCACCGGATATTAACAGAGGAAAAATGTCCCATCACTGTCAATGGAATGAATATTCTATCACAATGGCTCTCTCATTCTCCAGTATTGAGATTAACTTTACCTGCTGAAGGTGGTAAAATTTATTTCTGTGGCCTCTGACCACCATCTATCAGCATCCGACCCCTATCTGTATAAAAACAATAAGCATGATCTTAAGGCACTCTTAGGGGCTGTCTAAGAGATGTATATTTGCTGACATACAACCTGACTGAAGCCAAACACCATTACCCCTGTGACTGATTGGAGGGCGGCCATAACCGAACAGTTTTATTTCACTCCAGCAGCTGAGCTCCCTGACCATGCGAGCCGAGCTGACACGGCATTTCAAGTCCTGTTACCAGCTCAATGGTTCTCTTGTAAAAAAAGCACCTCTTCATTTAGCCTCTCCATCTTGATCATTGCTGATGGGCTATCAATAATTTCGAGTTGGATGAGCAGTTGGCTGAAGGTTAAATAAATTCTGCCGGCTGTTTGCATGACTGTACCCGAGCGGAAGGATTCCAATTTGAAGCCGTTTTCTCGCAAGTGCTCCTTGGAAATGTTTCTAGAGTCAAAAAGTTAAGAAATTCAGTTTCGAAGGCCCAAGTGCTCTTGAAAGGGAAGCACCGCCAGGAGCCACAGGAACCCTGACCTGACAAAAACGGGTTTTCCTCTCTTTCAGATTTCCCTCAGAGTAATGTGGAGCCCACAGAACACAGGGAATTAATTATTAGCACAGAGAATTCTAAATCCCCTAAAGCACTATTTTGAATGTTGGTACTTGTTTGTAAAAAAATGAACCAAACTATATTTTCAGAGATTCAGCCAATAGCAATAAGAATAGGAAGGTGTAGCATGAGCTGTAGCCACGAGTTTTTAGTTGTGAGAGAATACTTTAAAAATACTTCATTTCACATTCAGGAGATGATTCTCTTTTCTTAAAGTAAAAATTGTTCCCCTCCCTCACCCCCCATTGCAAAAATCAGACAGCAGCGTTAACTGTTCTCAACATTTGACTCTATGCCTTTCTAGTTTTTTAATGTGTATATATGTATGTTTTCTCTCACTAAGATGTGATTATACTGAATATAAAATGCTACAGCTGTTCTTTAAAGATGGTAAAAAAGGAGCACATAGATGTTTTAAGGACATGCTCTAGCTTTTGTAAATGATTTAAACTGTTTATTTGGTGAGTTGATGCTGTCAGAGCCTCACAACAGGTTCTCCATGAAGCTCTCAACTTGGGTCTTTTTGATGACACCACGTTTCTTAATCTATAATTTCTAATCTCTGACTCTGACAAGAAAAGTGCATCTGGTTTGCCTGGGTCATAACTAATAGATTTTAGATAAGCTTATGCAAATTTCCAAAGAACTTTTAAAGTTACAATATTTTGACATTGCTTTACACATAAAAAAGCCCTTAACTTCCTTTAGAAGTTTAGAGAGTACTTTATGTCTCACGTGATTCTCACTCCCTGTTTTATACTCCAGGGGGCTTTGCCCTGCCCCTTCTGCTTTTCACATAAGAGGCATTTCTATATACACGTGAACTCCAGTAGTTCCAATATTCTGGAAACTGGCACAGTAGAACTCACAACTGTGATAACACTTGATCCTTACACACTTTCCTAGCTCTGTTTAGGCTTTTACCCTGCCCTTACATTTGCAGTCATTGCCATCCCAAAAGATGAAGGTTAAGTTGTCCTGAGAAAGTGAAGGCTACAGAAGGTATTACCTTGGTTCCTATGGCTTTTCCCTGACTTGTAATTAACTCATCTTGTTCTGCTGAGTGACAGAGGAAGATAATGATGAAGTAGAAATGGAAATGAATCCCAGTGATTTCAAGAATTGTTACTCTGCTGGCCAACAGCACTGGCATCATCTGGGAGCTCGTGAGACACACAGAAATCTCTAGAACCACCCAGACCTACTGAATCTGAACTTGCATTTTAACAAGAGTCCCTGGTTATTTGCATTTCTATTAAAGTTTGAGGCAGGCAACTGTCTAGATGAAAGGATTGCATGGGTTTAGTTAACATGTTGAAGTCGGTCATTGGTCATTGAGCATTTAAGTGATATAATGGCACAAAGACATTGAAATTATTATGATTTCATAAAAAAAACTTCTCAAAGTATTGTACTAGTTTTTTAAACTGCAAAAAGTAGCTGCAGTCTATTCCCTTAGCTTGGTCATTGACATTGATCTCTCATGAATTGGATTAGGGTGAGAATGGTCTTACAAAGGTGAATCAGATGACTTATCAAAGTCTCTTTAAGCTTAAAGTTACGAATAGAGAAGTAATGACTAAGAGCTTCTAGATGACTTACTCTGTGGTAGGCACTGTTCTCAGTGTTTTATCTGAGGTAACTCAATTCTCATACCAATCATTTAGGATAGATACCAGTATTGTACTTGGAAGGGCTGAGTAATTTACTCACGATTATACAGAAATTAAGTAGCAGAGCTGAGATACTAATTCAGGCTAACTAGCTCCAAAGTGCATTGTCTTAGTCATTCTGCACACAGCTATATAAAAACACAATACGTTCACATTTTACATGAATTTGAAATATACTAAATTGAAATCATGTAATAAAAACATAAGTTGACTCTCTCCTTATGTACAAAAATTTAAAGAATGCAAAATATTCCCAAATGGAAAAAAAAAAGAAAAGAGATAGTGTCAAGGATCTCATAATTTTGAAGTCATCTGGTTGAGTTGTAAAGTGTTTATGCTATCGCCACATGGTGGCACCACACCAACTAGGAAGTAAGTAACCAGTTATCTTTTGCCAGCTTTGTGGGAAAATCAGTCTTGAATTATGCTAGCCTTTGAGACTAACCCTCAAAAAAAAAAAAAAAAAAAAGGTCCCCCCCCCCCCCCCCCCAGTATTTGACACTCTTACTGTAGGCTTGGTTCAGACTGTCTGGGTTGATTTCAAATGAAAAATTTCAGTTTCCTATATTATCCTCACTGTCATGTTGAGTTGTCACATTAATCTCAAAGTTTACCTTTCAAAAAAGCAGTGAAGTTGGAAAGAGCTTGAACATAGAGTAATTCAGTAGTAACCCAGTGCTTTTGGCTTCTATTACCACATCTCAACCAGACCTTGACTTTTCAATACACAAATAAGAAACATGGCACATCTGTGCTCCCTTTTAGGGGAATGACGCAAATTGTGTCATACTGGACAGTAGACTGTCCAACTACTTTTTGTTATGGTTGTAATATTCGCATTGTTTATTTTATTAACATCTTATCTCACTCTTAAATGTTCTATATGCGTTTTATTAAAAGTTAAAGAGAATTCAAATTAATTTTGCTTTGACACACATACATACATTTAACACATCCTTTAAGATACTGGAAAATACTTTGGAGAGTTGTTAAACCACATTTGGATATTACTAATACAGGAAACCAGCAAGATCCCTAGTGAATATTTTCCTGCTTAGAAATTTTATGACTAGTCCTACTTGCTAGAACATGAGATTAACCAAAGAAACTTGTCCAAAGTGGAGTTTCATCAAGAAATGAAATCCAAACAATCTTTCTATTGCTAAGGTGATCATAGGAACATTGACATCATTATTTACTGAACCAATAATCATCCTATCTAATAAAAGAGTAATATGCAAATTGACCATACCGCTGCTATACCAACAAGCCATGCCCACCAGCCAATCAGGAGCGAGTATGCAAATTAACCCAACCAAGATGGCTGCGGCCATGGAGCGAGCAGGAGGCTTGGGTTTCCCCGGCAATGGAGGAAGCCAAGCTTTCTGCACACCCTGGCCAGCCCTGGACTCCGCTCAAAGCTACAAAGTTTCAATTATAGAAGATAAATAAATCCCAGATACCAGGGCCTCCGCTTGGGTCACCGGGGGGTGTGGCTGGCCTGCAAACCACCATAGGCCCCTCTCCCAGGCCGCCCCACGCCCCAAGGGAACCCCCACCCTGATCCGGGACACCCTTCAGGGCAAACCAGCTGGCCCCCACCCATGCACTAGGCCTCTGTCCTCCTATATAATAAAAGAGTAATATGCAGATTGACCATCACTCCAACATACAAGATGGCTGCTCCCATGTGGTCAAAGATCCTGCCCTCATGTGGACACAAGATGGCCACCACAAGATGGCCAGCAGGGGAGGGAAGTTGGGAGGGACCAGGCTATCAGGGGAGGGCATTTGGGGGTGATCGGGCCAGCAGGGGAGGGCAGTTGTGGGGGACCCAGGCTTGCAGGGGAGAGCAGTTGGGGGGGATCAGGCCTGCAGGTGAGGGCAGTTAGGGGTGACCAGGCCTGCAGGGGATGGCAGTTAGGGGTGACCAGGCCTGCAGGGGAGGGCAGTTAGGGGCAAACAGGCTGGCAGGGGAGCAGTTAGGCATCAATCAGGCTGGTAGGGGAGTGGTTAGGGGGTGATCAGACTGTCAGGCAGAAGCGGTTAGGGGCAATCAGGAAGGCAGGCAGGCGAGCAGTTGGGAGCCAGCAGTCCTGGATTGTGAGAGGGATGTCTGACTGCCTAAATGGGCAGTTGGATATCCCTTGAGGGGTCCCAGATTGGAGAGGGTGCAGGCTGGGCTGAGGGACACCCCCCAAGCCGTGCACGATTTCGTGCACCGGGCCTCTAGTTTTACTATAAGTTTAAGGCAAAAGTGAAGTCCCATAAGAAAATAAGTTATCTTTCAAAAAGTATCATTTAAAAACTGTCAGTTTATTCGTGGGCCAGTCATTAATATATGTGCCAATATACTAGAAATATAGACCTAATAAAACTGGAGGTTATAGTAAGTCATTAATTAAGACTGACAGCTTTGGCAAACTGTCTGAATCAATTTTATAGACTCATGTCAAAGTGTTCTATAGTAGTTAGAAAGGTTTCTTTCAAAGGATAGCTCACAAAATTTAAAAAATTCATTTACTCCAAAGATTATATAGACATAAAAATATGCATGCTTAAATTGCTTCACTGAAGCCTCATGACCTGCCTTGTTGACACCATTTCCCACACTGTAAGTGGGAGATGAATATCCACAAAAGAGAATAAATGAAAAGTGGGTGCTACTGGTCCTCCTCCCTGGCTTCCAGCAGATGTTTCAAGGTAGCTTGATGAGGGGATGGTACTAAAAAGGCAGCCCGTTGTTGAGAGATCAGAGAGCAGTGGGAGGTTAAGTCAGCATCAACATTAACGTAGGACTTATGCCTACTGGGCCCAGTGCCCAAGACAAAAAACTTAGCAAAATGATTTTGAGCACAAATGCTGGAGCCAAACTGCTTGGGGTTTTATCCTGCTTTTACCACTTATTTGCTGTGTGACCTACGATAGGTTACTTAACTTCTCTGTGTCTCAGTTCCTTAATCTGTAAAGTAGGTAGAGCATTAGGATCTCATAAGAGGGCTGTTGTGAGGATTAAGTGAGTTGATCAGTGTAAAAATGCTTAGAACATAATTTGGCACAATTTATTTGTGACAGAAAATACCTCAGTGTTCTCCAATTCCTTGAAAGCCTGAAATGAAGTCCACCTCCTGACTCTACACGCGTGAAGCTCTTTTAAAACTACAAACAAGCTTTAGTCAACTTCACTGCCTACTGGATTGTATTCAAAGTCTTCGGCCAAGTGCACAGACCTTTTACAACCTCTTCCCTCTATCCCTCCATTTCCTGAACCTTACCTCCAGCCAGCCCCTCCATTCCAGACACACAAAACTATTCGCTCTTCCCCAAATCTGGCACGTTTCATGCTGTCAAACTTGTCTTATGCTGGTCCTTCTGCATGAGATGCCCATGCCTCTTTGTCTAGTTGGGGAACTCTGCTTCCTCAGATGCTTCCTCCTCTAAAAAAGGCTTCCCTGACCCTTCTCTTTGCCCGTCCCTCCTTCCCTAGCATCACTCCCAACGATGAATTATTCACTCTTACATCCATCCCCCCATTGAAACTATCATATGTCATTACATTAGATGTCGCTCTAGTATACATTTCTAGAGGTCAGCTGTTTCCCCCAAACATCTGGTAAATAAATATTTGTCGTATGAAGATTGTTGATAATGCCTTACTATATAGTATTGGCTTTCAATGCAGCCTCACCTTCCATCTTCAATTATTCGCATGGGTTTGGAGCTCCCAGAGAAACGTAGGTATTCTAGTTGAGTCTCTATCTGGGATCACCTGAATTGGCCCACACAACCACACGGAGCCAACTCTCACAACTCCTTCCTGATAATTAGGAGGAAGCAGGACTTGAGCTTGAGCAGGACTCCAGCCCTGTCCTTCCTGGCCCAGCACTCGCCACAGACCACTCTGCTTCATGCTCCTGCAAACATTGCTCATTTGAAGAGGGCTATCTGCCTATTACGGTCTTTATTTCTCTGGAAACAAAAATAAGCACTAATTGCTGTATTTTGAATTTAAATATTATATTTAAGAAACGTATTAAAATATAGAACATGAGAGCTGTTCCCGACACCTATATTAATTGCTGCCTCTAACTCCTTCTCTTGTCTCGGAAAGGGAAAGCTCTCAGCAGGTGCTGTGTTCTTCCCTGACCAAGGCTCTGGGCTGAGGTGAGTGATTAAACAAGTGTCGGCCACAGTGGGCTACCTGGCTGCCACTGTGTTACACTGTATGGCAATACGTTTTGGTATTAACATTCTTTACATGTTTTAAAGGTTTTTATAGGGGGGAAATTACTAATCATGACCACCTTGCTGTGACTAGAATCCACTTTCTTAAAGGAGCTTTCTTTTCAGTTTCATAAGTTTCCTTCTCTGGTGTTCATGAAACATAATATTGGCACAGTTGGGGTCATGAGAATGGAAAGTGCTACTCATGATGGGTAGGTGTTTTTTCCCCCCTCATAAAGCTCTAATATATATTTTTAATTTCTTTATTGATTAAGGTGTTACATATGTGTCCTTATTCCCCCATTACCCTCCTCTTATGCCCCCCACTCATGCCCTCACCCCCCTGTTGTCTGTGTCCATTGGTTAGGCTTATATGCATGCATACAAGTCCTTTGGTTGTTCTAAGCTCTAATATTTTTAATCGAATCAACTATCACAATCAGCAGAGACCTGACTGAGTAGCAAGAAAAGAAAATTTATTGAAGATGTTTTTTAGACATTGAGACAAACTAATGAAGTACTGTGGGTAGTTAAAGAGTTTTAAACTCACAAGTAAGAATTATTTCTTTGGAAGGTAAGTAAATGAGGGGCTAATATATTTTGATCATTTATTAAAATGCTTCTCCTATTTTCTATTATTACGACTGACATGCAGTTCAACAGACATCATTATGAACAGCAAGGAAAGAGAAATCTGAGGTGTCTCAATGATTGTCAACATGAAGCATTAAGAGAGGGTATGCGAGTCAACCCATGTAGTCCATTTCTGAAAAATGGGTTAACATGCTGTCCAAAATAAAAGCATTGGGGCCAGTGTATAATGCCTCAGATTCTGAATGACTTTTTGTCTTAGGACACATCCAACATGAGCTTTATTAGATATATTGTATTTGTTTTAAATTAAAGATAGTTGTGTGCTTTCAAAGCATTCTGTAGTCATTGCCATCCCTGGAGCAGTGAGATGGAAATTAAAGTCCTCCAACTGGGTCATTTTGCCTCTTTCCACCCTATTTCATAGCCTGCCCTACAAATGCTACTTTAAGCTATAAGCCAGTTTTGTTGTGGATAAATGTTGGTGGTATAATTAGTTTGCTTCTTTTAAATCTTATTTTATTTAACACACTTAATTATTTTTCCAGTTGTGCTTTAAAAAGAAGAGGGGTGACGACTGACAACAAAACAAAGAGGCAGCCAACCAGATGGCAGATGATATTTGCAAACAGTAGCTCCAACAAAGGTTTAATTTCCAAAATATATAAAGAACTCATAAAACTCAACACCAAACAAACAAACAAACAACCTAATCACAAAGTGGGCAGAGAACCTGAAAATACATCTCTCCCAAGATGACATATGAACAGCCAAAAGATATATGAAAATATGTTCAACCTCACTGGCAATTAGGGGAACAGAAATCAAAACTACAGTGAGATACCACCTCATACCTATTAGATTGTCCATAAGACAAGCAATCACAAGTGTTGGAGAGGTTGTAGAAAAAAGGGAACCCCCATTCACTGCTGGTGGGAATGTAGACTGGCACAACTACTATGAAGAGCAGTCTGGTGATTCCTCAAAAAATTAGGATGCAAACGTAAGTGTGCAGTAAACCAGATTCGGGGCCAACAGTGCCCCAGCAACAACATAACCCATGGCCGAAGGAGGAATTGCATGGCCCCATGAGGAATCGGGCAACCCTCCTCTCTGGTTTCAGGGTGCGTCACCAGAGAACCGCCTCTGCCAAGTCACTGCAGCTCAGCAGCTCCTGAGTTGAGTGTTTGCCTCCCGGTGGTCAGTGTGCATCATAGCAACCAGTAGACACTTAGCATATTAGCCTTTTATATATATACTAGAGGCCCGGTGCACAAAATTCGTGCATGGAGGGGCGGGGTTCCCTCAGCCCAGCCTGCATCCACTCCAATCGGGGACCCCTCGGGAGATGTCCAGCCGCCAGTTTAGGCCCGATCCCACAACGATCGGGCCTAAACCGTTGGTCGGACACCCCTCTCACAAACTGGGACTGCTGGCTCCTAACCACTCACCTGTCTGCCTGCCTGATTGCCCCTAACCCCTCTGCCTGTCTGCCTGATCACCCCTAACCTCTCTGCCTGCCTGCCTGATCAACCCTAACTGCCTCTGCCTGCCTGCCTGATTGCCCCTAACTCTCTGCCTGCCTGCTTGATCGCCCCTAACTGCCTCTGCCTGCCTGCCTGCCTGATCACCCCTAACTGCCTCTGCCTGCCTGCCTGATCACCCCTAACTGCCCTCCCTTGCTGGCCTGATCGAGCACCCAACTGCTCTCCCCTGCTGGCCTAATCTCACCCCCAACTGCCTATGTCTGCCTGATCACCCCTAACTGCCCTCCCCTGCCATTCTGATCTCGCCCCCAATGGCCCTCCCCTGCCGGCCTTTTCTTGCCCCTAACTGCCCTCCCCGGCCAGCCTGATCTCGCCCCAACTGCCCTCCTCTGCCGGCCAATTTGGTTCTGATTGGTCAGTTTCTATGCCAGTCAGCGTCAAAAGCTCCACCTTCTAGCCAGCCATTGGCTCCTCACAGTTGACCCAGATTTGGTTCTGATTGGTCAGTTTCTATGCCACAGTAACCCAGCACTGACTTCCGGTCTGGTCAAGCCTTTGGTCATAATGGTTGTTACGACCTGGCTCTTTATTATATAGACTAGTGGCCTGGTGCACAAAATTTGTGCATGGGGGGGTGTCTCTTAGCCCGGCCTGCACCCTCTCCAATCTGGGACCCCTTGGGGGATGTCCAACTGCCGGTTTAGGCCCGATTCTTGTGGGATCGGGCCTAAACCGGCAGTCGGACATCCCTCTCGCAATCCAGGACTGCTGGCTCCTAACTGCTCACCTGCCTGCTTGCCTGATCGCCCCTAACCACTATACCCGCTGGTCTGCTCGCCCCCAACTGCCTGCCCCTGCCGACCTGTTTGCCCTCAACTGCCCTCCCCTCCTGGCCTGATCGCCCCTAACCTGCCTTTGCCTTGGCCCCACCACCATGGCTTTGTCTGGAAGGATGTCTGAAAGGTCTCCCAGTCTAATTAGCATATTACCCTTTCTTTAGTATAGACTAGAGGCCCGGTGCATGAAATTCGTGCACTCAGGCGGGGGGTCCCCCAGCCTGGCCTGTGCGCTCTCACAGTGTGGAGCCCTGCAATCAATCACCCCAAAGAGGTAGGCCAGAGCCGGGGGTTCTGCCTCTGCACCACGCATGCAGCGTCAAGCCTCCGCCCACCCGCATGCACCTTGCCACACACACAGCCCTGCCCACCTGTGCGCTCCTGCTGTGCACACAGCCTCCTGGTGATCGCTCGTTATGGTGGGAGGGTGTCATGGCGTGAAGGCATCATGACCATTAGCATATTAGCTCTTTATTATATAGGACTAGAGGCCTGGTGGATGAAAATTTGTGCACTGGGTGGGGGGGGATCCCGCAGCCTGGCCTGCCCCCTCTTACAGTCTGGGAGCCCTCAGGGGATATCCTACTGACAGCTTACAGTCTGGCCTCCCTCTGCAGTCTGCAGTCTGGCCTCCCTCTGCGGGAGGCGACCAGGCCGATCAGGGGAAGGTGCTGCCCCCATCACCCCACTGCTGCTGCCACTGCCGGCCTCCTGCCCTCAGCCCTCGCAGCTGCTGCCGTGGCCACCTGCCCTTGGCCCTCGCAGCCGCTGTGGCTGCAGGTTGCCCTTGACCCTCACAACTGCTGCGGCTTTGTCCGGAAGGATGTCTGGAAGACGTCCGGGCTATCTGGTTTAATTAGCATATTACCCTTTTATTAGTATAGACTAGAGGCCCGGTGCATGAAATTCGTGCACGGGGGGGGGGGGGGGGGGAGTGTGTCCCTCAGCCTGGCCTGCACCCTCTCCAATCTGGGACCCCTCATGGGATAACCAGCAGTTGGACATCCCTCTCACAATTCAGAACTGCTGGCTCCTAACCGCTCACCTGCCTGCCTGATTGCCCCTAACTGCTTCTGCCTACCAGCCTGATTGTCCCTAACTGCTCCCCTGCTGGCTTGATTGCCCCTAACTACCTCTGCCTCGGCCCACACCTGGTACCCAGGATTGCCTCCTCCAGCTGACCACAGGCACCCAGGATCCGGGCTTCTCTCCCTCTGGTCAGCCATAGGCGCCCAGGCTGGCTGCAGCCTTAGGGGATGGTGGACAGGGGGCTTCGCCTGTGCTGCAGCTGCAAGTGCTGGCGCCCAGGACTGCAGGGTGGGCGGCTTCTTTGTCTCCCAGGCCACAGCCAGCCACAGTTACTGGTGCCCAGGTCCGCAGGGTGGGTGGCTTCTCTGTCTCCCAGGCCACAGCCAGCCGCAGGTGCTGGTGCCCAGGTCCGCAGGGTGGGTGGCTTCTCTGTCTCCCAGGCCACAGCCAGCCGCAGGTGCTGGTGCCCGGGACTGCAGGGTGGGCGGCTTCTCTGTCTCCCAGGCCACAGCCAGCCGCAGTTACTGATGCCCAGGACCGCAGGGTGGGCGGCTTCTCTGTCTCCCAGGCCACAGCCAGCTGCAGGTACTGGGGCCCAGGACCGCAGGGTGGGTGTCTTCTCTGTCTCCCAGGCCACAGCCAGCCACAGGTACTGGTGCCCAGGACCGCAGGGTGGACAGCTTCTCCATCTCCCGGGCTGCAGCCAGCCACAGGTACTGGTGCCCAGGACCGCAGGGTGGGCGGCTTCTCCATCTCCCGGGCTGCAGCCAGCCTCAGGCGCTGAGGCCGGGTTTCTCAGTCTCCCCCAGGAGGTGGGGCAGACAGACCTGAGGTTTCTGCTGTTGGCTGCAGCCTGGGATCACAGGGCAGGCGGCTTCTTCATCTCCCGGGCTGCAGCCAGCCTCAGGCACTGGCACCTGGTTTCTTGTCTCCCCCAGGACGTGGGGTGAACCACTTCTCCAGCTGGCTGAGGCCTGAGATCACGGGGCAGGCAGCTTCTTGGTCTCCGTGGCTGCAGCCAGCCTCAGGTGCTGGGGCCCGGTTTCTCCGTCTCCCCAGGACATGGGGCGGGCGGACCTGAGGCTTCTGAGGCTGGCTGCAGCCTGGGATCATGGGACGGGCAGCTTCTTCGTCTCCCGGCCGCACCCAGCCTCAGGCGCAGGGCCTGGTTTCTCCGTCTTCCCAGGACGTGGGGCAGGTGGATGTGAGGCAGGCGGACCTAAGGCTTCTGAGGCTGGCTGAGGCCTGGGATCATGGGGCAGGTGGCTTTTTGGTCTCCGTGGCTGCAGCCAGCCTCAGGCGCTGGGGCCCGGTTTCTCCGTCTCTCCAGGACATTGGGCAGGCGGACCTGAGACTTCTGAGGCTGGCTGCAGCCTGGGATCATGGGGCAGGCGGCTTCTTGGTCTCTGTGGCTGCAGCCAGCCTCAGGCGCTGGCGCCTGACTTCTCCAACTCCCAGAGACCGGAGAGGCTGGGGGGCGGGGCTGCCGCCATGTTTTCAGTTTAATTGCATACTCACTCAGATTGAATGGTGGGCGTGGCTGGGGCGTGGCTGGTGGGCGTGGCTTGTGAGTGTAGCGGAGTGATGATTTGCATACTACTCTATTATTAGATAGACTAGAGGCCCAAAGCACAAATTCGTGCATGGGTGGTGTCTGGCAGGCCCAGCCCCAATCAGGGTGGATCGGGGCTGAGTCTGTTGGGAGGAGGAGACAGCGGGAGGTTGGCCAGCTGGCCCACCCCTATTGGGGCCTGATCAGGACCTGGTTGGCTGGGGGGAGGGGCTGCAGGCGATTGGCCAGCAGGCCCCACCTCTGATTGGTGGGGGGGCGAAAAGTGGGGGGGAAGCCATGGGGAGGGGCTGTGGGTGGTGGGCCGGCTGGCCCTTCCCCTGAATGGGGTGGTGGGGGTGGTCAGGGGTCAGCAGCTGGGGAAGGGGCCGTGGGAGGTTGGCTGCCAGCCCTACCCCCGATTGGTGTGGGGGGGAATCAGGGGCAGAGCTGGCTCGGGGTAGGAGCTGTGGGCCAATAGAGGTGGTGGGGGCTGATAAGGGGCAGGGCTGGCCAGAGGGAGGGGCCACAGGCGGTTGGCCAGCTGGCCCTGCTCCTGATCAGAGTGGGGGAAGGGGCCGCGGGCTGATGGTGGGGGTGATCAGGGGTGGTGGTGGGGGTGATCAGGGGCGGGGCTGGCCGAGGGGAGGGGCCGCAGGAGGTTTTCCAGCTGGCCCTACCCCCAGATGGCTGGTTCGCTGGCCAGAGTGGGCGTCATAGTGACTGGTCATTCTGGTCATTATGGCGTTCTGGTCGCTGGCTTTTTATATATATAGTTTCTTTTCAAAATTTCAATATTGATATTGAAACTCTCCATAAAAATTTCAGAACACTGCCCTAACCGGTTTGGCTCAGTGGAGAGAGCGTTGGCCTGCAGACTGAAAGGTCCCAGGTTCGATTCTGGTCAAGGGCATGTACCTTGGTTGCGGGCACATCCCCAGTGGGGAGTGTGCAGGAGGCAGCTGATCGATATTTCTCTCTCATTGATGTTTCTAACTCCCTATCCCTTTTCCTTACTCTCTGTAAAAAAATCAATAAAATATATTAAAAAAAAGAGATAAAAAAATTTCAGAACACTGGAAGGTAACAAAGAAGAAAACAATGATCTCTTATAATCTTGCTCTTTAGAGATAACTATGGCTATCCTTTGAAATGGTTTCTGTTTCCCTGTGTACATGTAATTTTTTTTCAAAAATGAAATCTTATAATGCTGACTTATTTGATTTTTCATTGAATATATTTTCCCATGCCAACAAATATACATTCACATCATTATTTTAATGGCTGCATAGCATTTGATCTTAGGATTTCACCATAATTCATGTAGCTGGTGAGTTATTTTTTTAAAAGCTGTTGAGTTTTTGTTTATTTGCAGAAAGAAAGAGAAACTCAACAAGATGCTTAATAAGTTAGGACTAAAAGAACACTTTCCAAATTTCTTAAGATTTCTTAATTATCGTGATATTGTAGGTTTATTTGTAACTTAATCTTGTGTTGGGCCCATTTGAATGCAGAAAGATTTTGAGAAGTGTCTGGTATTTCACCCCAGACTCTAGCATCTGCGAGGGCTAGTTGACTACTTTCCAGGGACCCATGTCCAAGTGAGCATTTTATATGTGAGACCAGCACTGGTGATATATCGCTAGTTCTATGCCTGAATGTTTTACTTCCCTTGTTATGTTAAAAGGGAGGCAGGCATGCTGTTTGATTACACAGCATAATTAGATGGTTATACCAAATAATAGCCACATCTACCTAGTGTTTTGGCCTGGAATATAAAACAGTACTTGGTATTGTAAAATAGGGGAATGCTAGAGGCGGTTAAATACAAACTCTGCATTTTATAAACAAGAAAATGGAGCTCAGAGAGCCAATGTCTAGAACAGTACTCTTTTCACTATTAAGTGTTTTTGTGGAGGTTTAGAAACAGCCAGTTCTTATTTTTGAATGAACTTTTACTGGGACTGCTGATCTATAACATGGGTGAAAGGAGAGGTGCTCTGGCTGAGGAGGATGGAGGTACCTACCTGGCCTTCTCTTGTCCCCAGATGTGGCCCCCTGCACTCAGTACCACCTGCACTAATCTTGATACTTGCTGGGTCTTGAACCCCAAATTGGATTCATTTCACATGGCTCCTTTGTGCTCTCCTAACCTCCCCTTTGCTATGCTAAAAGAATTTTCTCTCTGGAAGTCCTTTGATTGGGAGTGATCTTTTCCCTTGTAGTCAAACATCTCCAGTTAGGAGCGGAGGAATAACATTGGGAGTTAAATGCATAAAAGCATTTGTTTCATGCAGACTGAGTCTTAAAAGTCAGAAAAAAAGACACTTTCCTTTGATTTTGTTCCAACTTCAGAGCAATGTTCGGGTGCTGAATATTATGTTATTAATGGTCAAATGTATTCGATGAAATATTCATTTTTGCTATTCAGTGGCACTTTGCCACAGGAGTGATCACGAAAAATTTACTGTAATTTTAGGGACATTTTTATTTTAACATTTTATGAAAGGTGAAGCATTCTATTACCTAATCCTGTGGCATAAATGAGAATTATTAAAACCCATCTAGATTATTAGTTCATTGATGTTTTTCACCTGCACATTCTATAATATATGATGTTTATCTTGGAATGATAATACCTAGCAGCACAAAAAGAAAATTGAAAACCAGATCTTCTCTAAGAGAAAAGCAAGATCATTATGTAAACAGCAGCCGGGTCTCATCCAGAATATGTCACATAAATATCACACCATCAAACAAGAAATGTAAATTATTGTACATAGGCTGTAATTGAAAATTGTATTATACATTAGTGGAGCTGCTCATTTATCTCATCACAATCATTCCCATAAAATCTCATTTAGGAAAGTTGAGTGCAATTCAGGGGAGGTGGCTCAGGGAGTTTCAATCATGGACATCTGTTTGGACTGAGAGCTCAGCAAGGTCTATGAGCCCATTTTTGTTGCTACTCAAGCAAAAAAAAATCTCTGGGATTATCTTTATCTGAACTAACTAGTCTCTTAACTGGGGAGGAGACATGAGATCAGCCAGCATTCATGACTTTGTTTCTAATTCCTGGTTTGAAGACAATATTCTATTTGGGATGCTATCTAAAAGTTTTCTGGGTTTTCTCACCCCTCTCTGAGCTCTCTGTGATTACCCCTCTCTGTGGTCCCTTACGTTCATTCACTTGTTAAAATAATTTTTTTATTCAAAAATATACATAATTAGCACCTTACATGCCTAGGCTTTGTGCTATGAGCTGATGCAACAGAGTTGAAACAGTCTCCCTGCCTTCAAGGTGCTGTCAGTCTAGTGGGGTTAATAGAAGTCATCAAACAATCACATCAACATACGTATAATTTCAAATTGCGATGGATGCAATTTGAAAAGGAAAGATAGTGTTATGAGAACACTAGAGGCCCGGTGCACAGGATTCGTGCACTGGTGGGGGGCGTGGCCTATGGGGATCGGCCAGCTGTGGGAGTGCTGCTCATCCTGGTCAGCCGCGCGGTGCTCCCACTGTGGGAGTGCACTGACCACCGGGGGGCAGCTCCTGCATTGAACATCTGCCCCCTGGTGGTCAGTGTGCATCATAGTGACTGGTCGACCGGTCATTCTGGTCATTCTGCTGTTCGGTTGCTGGGCTTTTATATATATAGATAGAACAGGTCTAGTTTGTGGGGAGCATTACCTAGGAGTGATAATGGGTGGGGAAGGAACAAATACCAGGCAGAGGGGACACTATATGTAAAGGCTTGGAGGGGAGAAGGAGGTAGAGCTGTTAAAGAGAAAACTACAGGCCCAAAATGGCACCACTCATGTACTAAAAGCCCGTGATAGCAAACCTAGATTTAATACCTGATCTAATTGCAGTTTCAATTTTTCCTAGAAATGTAATCTTAACTGGTCTGTAAATTTTTGGTCAAGCACCAGTAAGATAATTTGTCCCAGGGGTTTGGGGACTCTCCATCATGTCCCCTCTGCCCCTCAAGAAGAGGCAATCTGCATAATAAAAACCCTTCCTGTTTTCTCTCTTGCCTTTCCCCCCCAAAAATATGTTGGGCTCAAAATTAATTTTCTTTTGTGAATAGCTTCCTACCCTTCTTCCTATAGAAACCTCCCATTTTGTATACACTCCACCCCCTTAACCTTTCTAGTTGCCAGATGGGATGCTGTCTCATGAATCGCTAATAAAGCCAATTAGATCTTCAAATTTACTTGGCTGAATTTTGTTTTTTAACAAAGCACAAGAAACACTGAGATGAGGTTGGTGCAGGTGGAGTCAGTGAATAAGGGTGAGAGATTGCCAGACGAGGCTGGGAAGCTGATGACGTGGGGAGGAGCAACAGCCTGCAAAGCCATATAGGTTGAGTTAAGGATTTGGGGCTGAATTGTAAATGAAACTGGAAACCACTGAAACATTTTAGATTGTAGGGGATGGGGAGATGAGATAGAAGAAATACACAACCTGATTTGCATTTTAAAAGATTCCTCAGGTTATAGATGATGAGCAGAGTAGGGACACCAGTTTGGAGGCTATTGCAATGTAGAGGGAATAGTGGTAGCCCAGGAAAAGACTGATATAGAAGGAAATGGAGAGAAGATTCTGTATTTGCAAGATATTTAAGAGTTAAAATCCACAGGACTGGGGATGGATTGGGTGCTGGGGGGCAGTGAGGGAGAGGGAGGAATCAGAGATGTCTCCTGGGTGTGTGCCTTGAGTATGTGGATACAGGGCAGTGGTGGGCAAACTCATTAGTCAACAGAGCCAAATGTCAACAGTACAAGGATTGAAATTTCTTTTGAGAGCCAAAATTTTTAAACTTAAACTTCTTCTAACGCCACTTCTTCAAAATAGACTCGCCCAGGCCGTGGTATTTTTGTGGAAGAGCCACACTCAAGGGGCCAAAGAGCCGCATGTGGCTCGCGAGCCACGGTTTGCCGACCACTGGTATAAGGCGTTGCTACTCCTTGAGACAGGGAGCAGGAAGGAGGACCAGCAGCCTTACTGGGCCCCCGCATATCCCTCCTTTGCTGTACTTACTGCCGTAAACAAATGATACGTTGTGGACCATAGCTCTCCCCCATAATGATGACAAATGAAGGGGTTGGATCTACTTCCCAGCAGTCTCTGAGATAGCACCATGAATTCCCTTTCTAAATTTATCAATATAAAGTGTGTTAATGGATATTAATATTGGGTCATGGTAAATATGAATTCAGTTGTATTTGAATCTATCACCAACTGCCAAGAGAGCTTCCCTAGCATCCTCTTAGATTTTTCAATGGATAAAACATAAAGGCTTTAAAAAATTTCCTCTTTGCACTGTCTTGATTATGTATTCTGATGAGAGAGAGTCTATTTTTGAACCATCGTGAACAATAATCATCATAATACATTTTCATTTATGGACAATCCATGCCTGAAGGCCTCTCGGCATTTAAACAGAAAACAATGAAGAGAGTAACTTATAATCAAACAAGGCAATATGCCCAAATAAATAAATCCCAGAGTCAGCCCATAAATAAACGCTGGTACTCAGGACTCAACATTAAAGAAATGCTATATCAGAAACTGGCAAAGATTAAAAAGAAGAGTCAGAATTATTCTTCTCACCTGGAAGTATCCTGAGCTAATTATTAGGATAGAGGCTGGACCTTTGGTGAACTACACACATTATTGTTGGGTGTCTCGGGCACCTCTCTAATTGAAGCCTGCCTATCATCATTTGCTAGTCTCACCAAGAGAAGGAGCACAGATATGCCGATTCCCAGCTTACCCTGCAGCAAGACACAGGCCTGAGAGCTAGGTTCCAGAAACCAGATCCACCAGTGGGAGCCTTCAATTCACCTGAGCCACCTAAGAAAACACCTGTGTGTAGCCTTCCCATTTTTGCTGTTGTGGTTGGTGGCACAGGTGCCCAGCTTTTGGGTGCAGTAAAGGCAACGGGGGACTTAGCTAAGTGATTTCAAGCGTAAACTTCTGGTGCAGACCTGGCAGTGGAGGCAGAGAGAAGCAGTAGCCTATGTGGTCAAGGCGGCAGCAGCCATGGCGAGCTCTCACCTGGCCAGGTATGGTAGGGGATTGAGGCCTTCTGCTGGCCCTCCAGTCCCTTCAGACCAGCTCTCTAAATGACCACTGGGTGTCCTACACCACCCTTTCTGATGAGCACCTCTCTTCAACAGCTTGTCACCTTTTACTATATTTGCTTTATCCCTATCTCCATATATGTGTGTATTTTTACTTTACCCTTATTTTTTGCTATACCATTTGAAAGTTGTCCACTTGAAGTTAACCTTTTACTCCTAAATACTTGAGTACATCGCCTAAGCATAAGTGTAATCTCCCACAAAACCACAAGACTGTTATCAAACCTAAGGAAATTGATGTTAATTTCACAATACTATCCAGAATACAGGTTTTATTTCAATACCTCCAGTCTGAGAATATCTATTATAACTATTTTTTCCCTCCAAAACAGAATTCAATCTAGGACCAATATTATAACTGGTGGTCATCTCTCTTTAGTTTGTTTTAGGCTAGAGTACCTCTTACTTTTAAAAATTTATCATGAGATTGACTTTTTGAAGGGTAAAACAGTTGTCTCATAGGCTTTCTTACA
Organism: Cnephaeus nilssonii; assembly: GCF_951640355.1. Lineage (NCBI taxonomy): Eukaryota > Metazoa > Chordata > Mammalia > Chiroptera > Vespertilionidae > Cnephaeus > Cnephaeus nilssonii. The sequence goes on from NC_137075.1 coordinate 59,866,099, forward strand.
TTCCTGATTAGTCTCATAGTTTCTGCATTGTGGCATTTAATTTACTCCTCTCTCTTCTTGTATTCCCTGTACATCTGAAGTTAGGGTTGGAGTCCTGGTTAGACTGAAGTTTACATTTTATGGCTGTGTGTATTACACACTGATAGTGTTTCACTATTGGTGACACTAGATTTGATCACTTGGTTAGCATGGTCATCACCAGATCTGGCTACGATAAATATGTGCTTTTTCCCCTTTTGCAAGTTATCTTGTAGTAAGTTATCTGTGCTTTAGAAATCAACTGTGAATACCCTGTTCTTCAACAACATTTGCCTTCCGATTTTAGTATCCACTGGTAATTTTTGTCTGGCAATCTATATATATAAAAGCCTAAGCAACCATCGCAACTGAACGGACGACCGAACAGGCTGCGTGGGGTGACCAGCCTGGCAGGGGGGTTAGTGAGGGAAGACCAAACGACCGAGCAGCAGGCAGCATGGGGCAACCGGGCCCGTGGGGGGGCAGTTGTGGGCGACCAGGCTGGTAGGGGGGGACAGTGAGGGGCAACCGGGCCTGCGGGCGGGGGGGGGCAGTTGGAGGTGACTAGGCTGGCAGTGGGGGGGGGCAGTAAGGGGCGACCAGGCTGGTGGGGGGTGGGCAATTGGGGGCGACTAGGCCAGGAGGGGGGGCAGTTGGGGATGACCAGGCCAGCGGGGGGCGCAGTTAGGGGCGATCAGGCAGGCAGGCAGGTGAGCAGTTAGGAGCCAGTGGTCCTGGATTGTGAGAGGGATGTCTGACTGCCAGTTTAGGCCTGATCACCGAGATTGGGCCTAAACCGGCAGTCGGACATCCCCCGAGGGGTCCTGGATTAGAGAGGGTGCAGGCTGGGCTAAAGGGACCCCCTCCCCCATGCACAAATTTCGTGCACCAGGCCTCTAGTATCTTTATAAAAATTCAGCCCGGCTGGTATGGCTCAGTGGTTGAGAGTTGACCATGAACCAAGAGGTCACAGTTTGATTCCCCATCAGGGGCACACGTCCACATTGTGGGCTTGATTCCTGGTAGCGGGAGTGCAGAAGGCAGCCAATTGATGTTTCTCTGTCATCAATGTTTCTATCTCTCTCTCCCTTCCTCTCCCTCTAAAATCTATAAGAAACATATTTAAAACAACAACAACAAACTCCTTTTCTCCTTTATCAGCCAAAGTTAGTCTCTGTTGCTTGCAACCAAGGACTCTGACTTGGTAAACCACCCCCTATTAGCAAGAAACAGCATGGAATCAGAAGACCTGAGAGCTAGTATAGGCTTATTCACTGGCTGTCACTTTGAGCAAGTGCTTGGTCCTATGCGTGGCTCTGACAGCCAGTCTCAGGGCAATGTCCTGAATTTAGCTGAACTTTTACTTCTCCCCTTGAGGTCCATGACTCTTCCCATTTATGCCCTTCTTTTGCTCGGCCCATTTTCACATTCAGGGAGTGGTGGGGCAGTGGGAAAGGGGAAGGAACAAATGGGACAAGGGCTGAGGAGTTCCACTACACCCCACACAGGCTGGCCACACAAGCCTAGGGAATCTGATTGCTCCAGTTCTCAGGCATCGGCTGCCTCATGGATTCAAAGAACTACGCGATGCAGCCTCCTCTTTGGGGAACTCATAGCTGGGTGGACTGCAGTGCAGCCGGCAGCTTTTGTTGGATGCCTCCATGTGGATTTCTCACTTTCAGCTCAACCTGCCTTCTCTTCTTCATTGTGAGCCCCTTGAGGAAAATGAAGCACTGATACATAGTGGGCACATTCAATGTTACTGAGTGGATGATGAGTAAATACCAACTCATGTACAGATATAATCACCCATATATTTACACCTTTCTTGACCCCCAAAAGCAATGCTTTTAAGAGGTGGTGCAACACATATAGCAGAAGAAATTGAGACACCATGAGGTCAACTCAGTTGCCAAGTTTCTAGTTAGTCAATGGCAGAGGTAGAAGCCAGTTTCCAATTACTGAATTATTCTGTTCATCATAACTAAGTTCTGTGAAAAGCCGTCATCCAGAGCTGCTGCGAAGAAGCACACACTGCCCACATGAAGCCTTTCTTACACTGTAGCCACCTCTCACCCTGAGCCATCGCCCCATAGCTGGACCAATAACTTGCAGAGCCTCCAGGCCTCATTGGGCTGCGTGGAGGTGACCCCGAAGGTCCTGCGTCTATTGCCAATTCCCGGAGATGCCCTCAGTTTTTAGTGTAATTGATGTGTCATAGGCTTCATCCTGTGATTTGTTATGGCCTCATTGATTAACGGGGGGCTGACAGAGCCCAGTGTTTTTCTGCTGTTCTCTCTGGCAGGAATGTTTGTTCAGCAAACAAGAAGGAAGGGGGTAGGGATGAAAGCACAGACACTCTGACTCGGGGTGTATCTTTCCTCCCCTCTGGGCACCAAGGAATCAGCTGTGGCTGGATTCACCTGGAGGGGCTTGATGATGTGGGTCCCACTACAACTGGTTCCTACAGATCCCTAGGGGACCTGCAGTGGCCTCCTTCAGTTTTATAGGTAACTGGAGGCTTACAAGAATGTATGAAAAGTTAGTGACTGGCACTTCAGACAAAACAAAACAAAATGAAATAAAATGCAGCCTGTTGGCAAATGAATCGACGGTGATCAAGGAATAGTTTCTCTGGAGTGTGTATTGGCAGGGAAGGGGCAGGAATAAACCTGCGATGATGGAAGGGTTTTATATCTTGATCTGGGTGGTGGTTACACGAGTATATATATATGTGTGTGTGTGACAACTCACTGAGATGTACAGTTAAGATTTATGAACTTTACTCTGCATATGCTATCACTATTTAATTTATTCTTAAAATATAGCTTGTTGTAATGAGAAGAACATTGCATTCAAGGCCACCTTCTTCTCATTGTTCACATACTGGCTGTCCCCACTTCTGTGAGGCCTTCAGTGGCTGCACAGCCGGCTGTCTCCTCCACACTCTATCCAATTACCTGGTTAATTTTCTTCACTGCACTTATCATCGTCTGAATAGAAAGCTCTATTCATTAATGTACTTGTTGGCTATCTCTTACCACTAGAATGTAAATCCCGAGATGGCAGTGGTTTTGATTGCCTGGTTTCCTGTGGAATCCCCCACAGGAAGTACATGCTGATTATCTGACTGACTGACATGGAGATACTTAAGCTGATACTGGGACTCTGTTACAGGGTGACTGCTAACAAAATAAGGTCAGGAGATTAAATAACGCGGGATTGTGGCCAAAGCTGTGTTCCAGTTCACCAAGCCAAGGTCCAACATACATGCCAGAAAACAGAGTTGTGGTCAAAATCGGGCAGGCGTGGTTATTGGGCCAGCTATACGGGCAACTAAGATGTTCTGGGCCAGCAATGCACACTCCAGCCAACAAATGGTCATTTAGGCATGTCGGTTTAGGGGTTTGAACCTGCTTCGTGAGGTTAGAAGACTGGTGGTTCTCAACCAGGGCAATTTTGCTTTCTAGGGGATATCTGACAATGCCTGGAGACATTTTAGTTGTGGCAGTTATGGGTGCATCCGGTGCATAGAGGCCAGAGATGCTATTAGATATCCCACACTGCACAGAGCAACTCCCTCCGCCCCCGCGCCCCCCCTTCCCCACATCAAAGAATTATCCAAAGTATCAATAGCACCCAGACTGAGATCGCTGAAATGGAGGACAGGCGGACCCTCTCTGAAGCAGGGAGAGGTTGGGATCCCTGCTCTGGAAATGTGCAAATACGAAGCTCTTCCACTGTAGGAGGCAAACGCCCCAGCATTTCCAGAGGGGAAGAAAGAGTCCAGCTACAAGCATTCTATCCAATAAAATATTTGATTTTATGGATATCCCTTTCTCCACAAGCACAGGCCGACCAGCATTTAAACATATTTTACAGTGGCATTCTGGAATTTAAAACATAAAACTAGTTCGAGTTTTTCTTCCTGGATGAGCTCCTAGCGCCTGGCAGTTCTGTCTGACAAGTAGTCATTCTCGGGCTCCAGGCCAATTTCTTTAATGAATCTCTCTAATCTAATTCATATTTCCCCACCTCTCTATTAAGTACCACCCAGGCTCATCGAGCCTGATATTTGAACCAAACACATTTAATGACTGTCCCTTCATTAAACATTACAAGCTCTTTAAGGCCTTGGCAGGCGGCTGCCCCATGGGATAACCTAGCACCCCGGCAAAGTCAACAGTCAGTGCCAAGTTCATCCCTCTGCTCCTTGGCTTACAGCTGGGGCTGGAGCCCCACGGGCAAGACAGGCTTTATCGCTGGGGAAGCATAAGTTTTCCAGTCCAATGGGTGCTGCGCTCTGGCCATATCTCATGCCTTGACACTAGATGTCAGCGAAGGGTAATTGTTGTCTCAATTTAGAGGCCAGCTCAGGTAGCTGCTGGCACCCTCGGTTCGTGTTTTATAGCAAAGGTGAAGTATGGCTCCGTTCCCACCCCACACATATATTACAATAAAAGGGGATATCGGCGCCTGGTGTTTTTAAAGGCTACTCATAAAAGATGAATAACGAGGCAGTTTAAAGCTAAAAGACAGCTGCCAAGCTCAATGGCCATGATGGATGCTGAACACCCAGTGCGGAGAAACCCGTTCCTCCGAGACCACCATCCAAAAAATTAATTACTCCAATTCAGCATCTTTAAATGTGCCACTTAATATACTGCTACCATAATTAAATTTCCAGCCCTGTGACCTTGAGACCATTTCCTGAGATAATAAATGAGATCAAGGTTTAATTGATGCGGATGCAAGTAGAAACTGTCCAAGGATGCAAAGAGCTTTGAGCTTCGAGCTTCGAGTCAAGGTTGGGGGTGGGGTGGGGCTGGGGTGCCGAGGTGGGGCAGAGCTCGGCCACAGTGCCAAGTTCATCCTCTGGGGCAGGGCTGTCCCCTGAATTTCCTGAGTTTGGCAACCAGGACAGCATAGAGAGGTGGAAACACCCTGAATTGGGAGCCAGGAGGCTACAGTTCTGGTCGGAGCTGTGCTGGGGACATTCTGTTTGACCTCCGAGTCCCTTCTCCCTGGGCATTGGAGGCTGTTCCCTGTAGAAAGATAGGCTGGACAACACGCTCTCCACGGTTCTTTCTAGCCCTAGTGGTCCATAATTTTTAAAGCTGAGGAGAGAACCAGGTTAGCTGCCCCTTTCCTCCCAGAAACAGCCCCTCCTCCCTCCCCCCTGCCCCCAGCTATCCTTTAGAAACTGTATGGTAAGCAGTTACGTTTTGTGTCAACTGCTGGGGGTTATGGGTGGTGATGGGGGAGAATGGGTTTTGCTAGTTTCTCCCCCTGTAGAATGTCACTGTCATAATAGCCAGGTTCCTCAGAGGGCTATGGACACCCTCCTTGTCCAGCTAACTTAAGGCATACTTAGTTCCTTGTCAAGTGGAAGGTCTTTGTAAAGGATCTGGCTAAAATGAAAGCAAAGGGCAGGTTGCAGGAGTGGGGTCCCATGCAGCCAGAACTGTGATGGAAGGAAAGGCAGGTGGTTTGAACCCTGTGCTTTGGGCCTGGGTAGAGCCGTACCACGTTCTGTCTCACTGAAAAGCTACTGAACACCAGCTGAACACTAGGAGCCATGCTAGAGGCTGGTCCTTGTCCTCCATGTGCTCAAAGCGTTCAGGGAAATGCAAAGAAATGATTTCAGGACAGTGGCATAGAATGACAATATGGATGTGTATAAGGCATGGCTGATCTGGGTGGGGCCTCATTAGCTTTGCCTGGTTTAGTTCCTCCTTTCCCGCGGCCTTTTGAATACCAGTCAGTTTACTGGTCTTTGCAGCAGTGTCTTCTCCCCAACATAAACACGAACACCCCAGGCCTTGTTCCACTGTAGCCTAAGAAGGGTTTATGTTAGCTTTCTCCTCCTTAAATCAACACTGAGTGAATCCCTCAACCTACCCACCTGCTTGCACACACACTGCTATGTCTAAGGCAGTGGGTACAATGGGTGTGTGTGTGTGGATTTGTACCCAAGAAGACAAATGTAGCAGTATGTTAAGTGGCACATTTAAAGAGGTTCAGCAAAATGTCTGGAGACATTTTGATGATCACAACTAGGATGCGGGTAACTAGTGGCATCTAGTGGGGAGAGGTCAGGGATGTTGCTAAACATCTCACAATATACAGGCCAGTCCCTGCTCCCCTTTTACAGAAATCCTGGTCTAAGGTAGTTGATCTAACATCAACTCAACCATTTGAAGAGTAACAGAAACAATCCCACATCTGCTGTGACTCTGGTCTTACTATATAAAATTTACTGGTTTCACTGATTTTAAAAAAAGTTAGTGAATTACTTTGGTGTGGATTGGTGGAGGCATAGCACAAAGTGCTGTCAGTTGGTTACAGCAGGCGTCGAGTGTCCCAGAATCCTGAGTCTCACACTAAGCAGGGGTCATGGGCAATACAGACCCAAGTGGTCACTAGAGGGAATGGGGATAGTGATGACAGATTTCTTGGGGAAGAAAATTGACCCCAGGACTGAAGCCCCCTGACACAGAGAGGTCAGGAAGATAAGAGAGAATCAGCAAAGACACCTAAGGAGTGATCAGAAGACCAGATGGAGACCCGAGAGAGGAGGGCCTCAGGAAGAAAGTGAAGCAAGTGTTTCAGTGCTGCCCAAAGCTGCTGAGAGGTCAAACACAATGTGATCCTTGGATGTTACTGTTGAGATCATTGAAGACTTTGACAAAAGCTTTTCCAGTGGAGTAGAGAGGGAAGAAGTGACTTGAGGGGTTTCAGTAAAGAATGAAAAGAAAGAAAACAGAGTATGGACTCACTTTTGAGGAATTTTGTTATAAAGGGGGATATAGAAATTAATTGTAACTAGAGGTTGTGAGACCAAATGGTATGTGTTTGTTTGCTTTTTGGTGGGAGATACTGTAACATGCTGGCATTCTGATGGGAATGATCCACTAAAGAGGAAAGTACTGCCCTAGCCGGTTTTTCTCAGTGTTTAGAGTGTTGGCCCGCAGACTGAAGGGTCACAGGTCCCATTCCGGTCAAGTGCACGTACCTCAGTCAGGCTTGATCCCCATCCCCTGTCTGGGCATGTGAGGGAGGCAACCAATTGATGTGTCTCTCCCATTGATGTTTCTCTATCTGTCTCTCTCTCTTCCTTCCACTCTCTCTAAAAAAAAAATCAATGGAAAAGTATCCTCGAGTGAAGATTAAAAAAAAAAAAAAAAAAAAGGAAAATACTAGGAATGCAATAGCGAAAGGGGATACTTTGCTTGAACAATATATATGTATTAGAGGCCCAGTGCATGAAATTCGTGCATGGGGTGTGGGGGGCATCCCCCCTCAGCCCAACCTGGACCCTCTCCAATCTGGGACCCCTCGGGAAATGTCCGACTGCTGGTTTTGGCCGGATCCCAGGGTTCAGGCCAAAACCGGCAGTCGGACATCCCTCTCATAATCTGGGACAGCTGGCTCCTAACTGCTCACCTGCCTGCCTGCCTGATCACCCCTAACTGCCCCCCCTGCCAGCCTGATCACCCCTAATCGCCTCTGCCTGCCAGCCTGATTGCCCCCAACTGCCCCCCCCCCACTGGCCTGGTCGACCCTTAGTGCCCCCCCTGCCGGCCTCGTTGCCCCCAACTGCCCCCTCCCTGCTGCCCTGGTCACCCTCAACTGTCTCCCCCGCCGGCCTGTTCACCCCTCACTTCTCCCCTCTGCTGGCTTGGTCACCCCTCACTGCCCCCACTGCCAGCCTGGTCACCCCTCACTGTCCACCCTGCCGGCCTGGTCTCCCCTCACTGCCACCCCCGCTGGCCTGGTTGCCCCCAGCTGCCCCCCCTGCTGTCCTGGTTGCCCCCAACTGCCCTCCCTGCCAGCCTGGTTGCCCCATGCAGCCTGCTGCTCAGTCGTTTGGTCATCCCTTGTTAAACCCCCTGCTGGCCTGGTCACCCCACGCAGCCTGCTGGTCAGTCGTTTGGTTGTCCCTCGCTAACCCCCCTGTCAGCCTGGTCACCCCACACAGACTGCTGTTCAGTTGTTACTGTGAGGGCGTCATGACCAATTTGCAAATTACCCTTTTATTAGTATATATATATATATATATATATATATATATATATATATATATATGTATTTTTAATCCTCACCGATTTTTAGAGAGACAGGAAGGAAGACTGAGAGAAAGAGAAACATTGAGGTGAGAAAATAAGCATAGATTAGTTGTCTCCAATATGCACCCTGACCAGGGATAGAACGCGCAACCTAGGTATGTGCCCTGACCAAGAATCAAAATGCAACCTTTTTTGGATGACACTCCAACCAACTGAGTCACTAGGCCAGAGCTTGAACAATTATATTTGAGTTGATGAGACAGAATGGGGTCTAGAACACAAAGGCATAAGATGGAAGCATGGAGAATTCATCCAGAGTGTATTAGCTATCTGTGGCTGTATAAAAAATTGCCCCAAAATTCAGTAGCTTAAAACAACAAGAAAACCTACTTTTTTTTTTTTTTAAATCTCACACAATTTCCAGTGGTCAGGAATTTAGCAGCATCTAAATTGGGCAGTTTCCATTCAAGGTTTCTCATGAGAGTGTAGTCAAGATGTTAATCAAGGCTGCAGGCATCTGAAGGTTTGAGCGGGGGCCGAAGATTTGCTTCCAAGATGGCGCATTCACATGATTGACAAATTCATGTATGTTAGTGGCAGGAGGCCTTAGTTCCTCACCAGATGGACCTCTTCATAGATGGGGCTGCTTCAGCATACGCACAACATGGCAGTTTCCTCCAAAACAAGGGATGCGAGAAAGAGCAAGGCAGAAACCTCAAAGATTTTATAATCTAGTCTCATAAGTCACTCACGTTCAGTGTCTCCACATTGTTAGAAATCAGTCAAGTCCTTGTCCTAAAAAAAGAAACGTAGGTTTTCTTGTTGTTTTAACCTACTGAATTTGGGGTCAATTTTAGGTTCCACTTTTTGAAAATTCTCTGAATGTCAAAGAGTTTGTGGATATATTTTTAAACCACCACATATAGTCATGGGAAGGAAGTCAGCGGATGTGGGCACAGGTGCTGGCAGGCTGGTGGATGTGATGGGAATCGGTGGGCGTTTATCTCTGAGTAGTCTCTGTTTTTACTGAAATAGGAAGCAATGTCATCAGCCAAGAGTGGGCACGAGAAGGTCTTGTAAGTTTGAAGAACTCTCCTTGAACTAATTTGTTTCTCCTGGGACTTTGTCTCTGCCTGGGAACCTTCCTATTAGTGACTACTCCCTTTTTCTTTTTCTTGTTTTCTTGTTTAAACTCAAGTATTATATATATCTCCTTTTCCCCCGATTGACCTTTCCCCAGCCACTTCCACGCCCCAGGAAAAGCCCTCACCCCCCCAGTGTCTGTGTCCATTGGTTATGCTAATATGCATGCATACAAGTGACTACTCCCTTTTTCAATTCTTTCTCATTGATTTGCCTCTCACAGCGAGTAGACCCTTTTGAAAAAAATTACATTTTATTTTTCAATTACAGTTTACATTCAATATTATTTTCTATTAGTTTCAGGTGTACAACTTAGTGGCTAGACAATCATATACTTTACCAAGTGTTCCCTCCAATATTTCCAGTACCCACCTGCCACCATACATAGTTATTACAGTACTAGAGGCCCAATGCACAAAATTTGTGCAAGAGTAGGCCTTCCTTTCCCCGGCTGCCAGCACTGGTTTCCCTCTGGCACCTGGGACCTGGGCTTCCCTGGCAGCCCCGGGAAGGACGTCTAGTCTAATTAGCATATTACACTTTTATTATTATAGATTATTGACTATATTCCCTATGCTGGCTGTACTTTATATCCTGTAAGTATTTTGTAACTGCCAATCTGTACTTCCCAATCCCTTTACCTTTTTTCACCAAGTCCCCCAACTGTTCTGCCCTCTGGAAATCATCTGTTTGTTTTCTGTATCTCACAGTACACTTTTCAAGTTGCTTTAAACTGCATTCCCTATTTCTCCAAAGAGTTCTAGCCTTTGCTTAGTTCATTTATATGATGCTGATTTTTGCCAGTTGACCTAGCAGTTCTTGTTCACCAAACCATATTTAGGTGTGGTCATTCTTTTCCCAACCAGGAGTAACATGTTGAGATGGGGGCTAGCTCCCTCCGAGGCAGTATGGGCTTGCACATGGCTGGTGCCCAAGGAAAGGAGCACCAGGGAACTAACTGGGGTGACTGGCCTTTGCAATTTCCTAGCAGTGACTGCTACTTTTATAGAGCAGGTGCCATTTGCCAGGCATTTTACTCCTTCTTAGCTTGTTTAGCCCTGTTAATAAACTCATGAAGGAAGTACTGTTATTAATCCTATTTTACAGATGAGGAATTTGAGGCATTGAAAGTTCAAGTTACTTACGCAAGGTCACAGCTCACACAGGGCCCAAACTCAAAACTCAGTCTCATCCCACCTCTGGGCTTAAAGGGGAGACTTAGAATGTGTATCAAGATAGTTACGAAGCTCCCCACTCCCTCATTTCTTGACATACTTTCTCCCTTCCACATTTGGTTTTAAAAAACTCTCATAATTTGCTTCCTTCTTCTTCTGTTTTAAAATAACTCTCATCCTGTTCTGTGTAGTAGAAAAGACAAACAAACAAGCAATCAGTACTTACCTTGATTGATGCTCCACTTTCTCTTTTGCATTCGTGTTGCCATTCTCACAGGTGCAGTCTTCAAAACTATTTCCAAACTTGTGGGAGATAATAAGAGGATGCTCTGAAGCTTGAAGGGAAAGGAAGAACAAAATGTAAATCTTACCTCTGAGGCACACATTAGATTCAATAATAGTTTATTAATCTCATGCCGAATAGATAAGGAACTTAAAGAAAACCTATTGGGGTTGGGTGGAGATGGTCATATATCTACACTATGACACAACGAAAACCAGTGCTTACATCTTGCAAATTTCTCATTACCCTCCATTGCGTTTCTCATGCATATAATTCCACAGTGAAGCTCATTCAAAGCAAGATTTCTCTGTAAACAGGGATAATTTGTAAAGAAGGAAACAGAAAATTGGGTTCCAAATGATCTGCTAGTAGATTCTTTGCGCCTTTGACTGTATTTTCTTTTTAGTAAATAAAGGGGAGATGGAGAAAGATTAATGAAGGATGCCAACCACAGGACACTGCCTTCTCTACCTTTTTTAAAAAATAAAACAACGAGGGAAAGCTTATGCATATAAAAGATTATAAAGGTGTCCCATCAAGGAATAAAATTCCTTCTAAAGGAATCTTATTACTTTATAGTCACACCTGTTGAACCTTGGGAGCTGTGCTGCCCCCAAACTCTGAGTCATCCGGTCAAGCAGATCCCGAGTAGATAAGACCACCAATGGGTAGGCAAACACTGAGCAAGATCTAGCCAGAAGCTCAGTAAGGACAGGCCCACACCTAACTGTCATAATTAGTCTGACTTTAAAATTTTAAATTGTTTGGTTATAGAATCCAACTGTTAACAGTTAGTTAACCAGAAAAGGGCCCCAGGGATCTGAGTTCACTGCTGTAGGGACATGGAGCAACCTCTGGGAGCATAATCCTTTCCCATCTGCAGCTCAGGTAGCCTGTGCTGTCCGCAGAAACCCCAAGATGGCATGCTTGCCTTAGTTTTCTAAACGACTCCTTTGGTTCAAAAATAAAACAAAACCCTCTGAAAACCTCACAAGGTTGGGTGACTTGATTTGGGGGTCGGGGGAGAGGGAGAAAGTGACATTCTTTGTATTACCTTGTGATCAGTGCTTTCTGGGTGGGTGGCAAAGGCAGTGCCTACTGTATATGATTTTATTTACTTATTTATTTTTAAAAATAGATTTTTTATTGATTTCAGAGAGGAAGAGAGAGGGAGAGAGAGATAGAAACATCAATGATGAGAGAGAATCATTGATTGGTTGCATCCTGCATGCCCCATACTAGGGATCGAGCCTGCAACCCTGGCATATGCCCCAACCAGGAATTGAATGCCAATCTCCTGGTTCATAGGTTGACGCTCAACCACTGAGCAACACCAGCCAGGCTACTGGATATGATTTTAGTATGCTATAGAGAAAATACTTGCTCACAATGATCTCTGCCTGCTGGTCAGCCATGCTGCATGCAAAGGGATTTTGAGACCCTCTTTCTATGCACTATCCTATAACTGAGGTTACAGGAGGTCCCCTCCTAGGCATCTTGGAGCAAGGGCTCAGTAAGTCACTAACAGCCACTGATAAGAAAACTGGGTGTTATCTACTTAGCAGGGACCTGAAGGAAGGGGACATAGAAAAAGTAAACTTTTGCTAAACCAGAGAGTGAGGGGCAATAATCATTGCTAACATTTTATAGATTAGAGTCTCTGTTCATCTATCTTATTTTAATCTTCCTAACCATCATGTGTGATGTAGGAGTATTCCTATTCCCATTTTATACAAGATAAAATGCAGTTTAGGGAGATGCCCAGGATTTTCTAACATTGTGTACAATCACACAAAGTGACCAGACTATTGGGATGATATTGGAATGAGTCAGAATGACAGCCACCTCCCTCGGTCTTGTGTGTGGCCCCTCCCTTCTAGGCAGCTGCTTCCCACTGATACTTAAACATGCTCAAACCTCTGCCATCACTTGCTGTGTTGTTAAATCCAATGTACATGTTCAAATCTCAATTCTCTTGATCTCACAGCCAAATGGACGCTATTGATGATTCCCTCTTTCTTAAAAACACTTTCCCCCTTCATTCTGAGATACATACACTTGTGATGAGGACCAAAATCCTTAGCACGCTTCACAAGGTCCTGTGTGGTTTGGGCACTGCTAATCTTCCTAGCCTCTTCTTATACCAGTTTAGCCCCTGTCCCCCAATCGCAACTTGTTCTGTGTGTTTCAACTCTATTCTTTCCCTCTGGCTTCCCGGCCCTCACCGGTACCTTTTCATCTATCAGATCTCAGATCAAGGGCCATCCCAGGCAAGACTTCTCTGAGCCTCTCCTCTTTCCCACTTTAAATCAAGTTCCTTTGCTATTATCCACTTTCAAAGAATGGTCACCACCTTTCAGAGTGCTTATCTGAATTTGTCACTATGCATTCCTTGACACGATTACTTGATTAATGGATATCTTCTCCCATAATATTCTAGGCTTGGTTTCTGCACACCATTTTAATAGTAACTACAAACACAGGGCCTGGCATATAGTAGGTGCTCAGCAAATATTTGTTGAAAGACTGAAAAATGAGAAAGAAATAGCAAGTTCAACTTCATCTATTTCACTATTTTACCTAGTTCAAACCATCCTATAGATTTTCAGGGAGCGCTAATATTATATATTTCATACTTCAGGGGTTTTAAAGAATAATGTCCAATTTGGTTACTTTTTAATATCATCAAACAAGTCCCATACTTGTGGTGTGGTTTTTTTCAGTAACAAGCTTTTTTCAAAAAAAATTTTAGTTGTTTTTAAATTTAAAAAAAGGTGATATAACCTTAAAAATAAATATCTGTTCATTGGAACTCACATTTCTGTTAAGTAGACTTCCAGATATATTCCATAAGTTAACAAGTTGGGCTTTTGTTATCAGGAAAAGGAGAAAATTCCATAGAAAGAATCCCTTTGGAAGGAGATGAATTTCCTTGCCCAAAGCAGAGGGGAGTTGACTCAATGCCAGCTGCTGAGAGGATTCATGAAAATTTTCTATTAAAATTTGACCCTGTTCAAGTTGACATGAAACTACAGGTGATTTCACCTATGACTGCACTGTTGGCTATTATACAATAATAGCATTGTCTATACTGCTCCAGCCATGAGGAAAGAGGAAAGATGCATGCACAGATTGCTTCCTTTAAATGGTTTGCTTTGCTGAGTGTATTTTAAAAAATTATCCTAGTCACCTAGAAATTGATAATATAATCACTACTCTTCTAGGTATTCAAAAATGTTTTAAAACTATAAACCGGGTAAATTCTACACAGCTATAAAAATATAGGGTAATATTATTACAAGTGTAACAAAAATTTAACTATTGGAGAGTGGACTGAGAAGAAGGAAACTGAATGACAGCAGGAAAACAGTCAAGTTAAACGGGTGACTCAGTGGTTGAGCATCCACTCATGCTCCGAGAGGTCCCTAGTTCGATTCCCGGTCAGGGCACATGCCCGGGTTGCAGGCTCGATCCCTGGTGGGAGGTGTGCAGGAGGCAGTCGATCAATGTCTCTTTCTCATGGATGATTCTATCTCTCTATCTCTTTCCCTTCCTCTCTCTCTAAACTCAATTAAAAAAATATTTAAGTTAGATGGGGCAAAAGTAGCTGAGACTTTACCTCTGGAAAGTATTATGACAATCAAATTACAATGTTATAATCATATAAAAACATAAAACATTCTATAGCATTTCCTTAGGGCCAATCTGACAAAAAGCTTTTAAAATAAAGAAGCTGGCCCTAGCCGGTTTGGCTCAGTGAATTGAGTGTCGGCCTGTGGACTGAAAGGCCCAGGGTTAGATTCTGGTCAAGGGCACATGCCTAGGTTGTGGGCTCGACCTCCAGTAGGGGGTGTGCAGGAGGCAACTGATCAATGATTCTCTCTCTTATTGATGTTTCTATCTCTCCCTCTCCCTTCTTCTCTGAAATCAATAAAAAATATAAAATAAAAGAAGCTAAAATTCATAAGCATATTCTTCATATTAAATCAAATAATTGCTAAATCTAATATTTGCACTTAAAAAATGACATGGTTGCTCTGAAAACAAATTTGCAGTTAATGAAATGCAACATTTCAGTGGACTTTACTTTTTATTACAAACTTATACATTGTTTTCTCTTAAAGGACCTTATGGTTATGTATACACACACTGGCTTGCTGGGAACATGCCATTTAATTTATTCAAGCTACTTGTTAGTAACTGGATGTTTTAAAGAATTTATCATTTTGGTTGACTTCAACAACAAATAGAAGGTTATTTCCTAAAAACATTTGTTTTGGTAGAAATCCAACTGATCTCTTTTAAAGCCCTGAAATACATAGAAAAATTAATAATTATAAACATAAAACCAATGATGGATAATTCATCCTTTTCATTTCCTTGTCATTCTACCATAGAATATTTATCCTTTGGAATCTTACCTTGATTAAACATCATTAATCTAGAAATTTAGAATAAGTTCCCAAGATTTATTTAGAAAATAAATAAATATTACTTTTCTTTCATAAATATTAAACAGCTCTAACTTTTTATTCATCTTCAAGACGAGTTGAGGACAAATAGAAAATCTCAGAGATGTATTTTTAAAGGCAGAGTTATTTTCTTTAGCCTAATTTAAGATTTCTGGGATAAACAAGATATTTTACATACACTGCTAGGAATAATTGATAGTTCAAGCTTCTGTGTGTTATATTTGTTAAAATATTTGCATTCAAAAGCAAAGTCAGAAATATAGCTCAAGGCTATATGTATATCTTTCCTAAGGAACATAGACATAAATAGCATTTTCAATTATAATTGTTTTGAAATCATGAATTTAAAGACACAGACCTGCATTTTTTAAAAAGAGGACGCTGTATTCTTCATTCGAGCTCTTTCACGGAATGTGTGTAGGTGCCACACACTGTGGTAGGTATTGGATATAAAGGTTAGGCTGAGTGCCTGTCCTTAAGGAGTTTGGAGTCTTCAGAGGGAATACTGCTATGACCAGGCAATTGCAATGCAGTGTAAGTTCTGCAATTGTGGTATGTACTAGGGTTCTGGGAGCAAGCAGAAAAGCTCTGTGCTGAGTATTTGTGAGATTCAGGGTCTTCGCCTTCTTGGCACAAGGTGGGATTCACTTCTTCTAATGGAATATGAATGGAAGTAACACACATCATAGCTATGTGGAAAGCCCTTTTCCTTAGTGGTGACTGGTAGTGAGTACTCCATCTGTTGGAGGCTCCATTGGGCTCAGATACCAAAGGAGGATAATACGGAGCAGAGCCCCCAGTTAACCTCTGTGACATACAGTGTACATCCGAAGTAAACCTTTATCCTTCTTTAAGCCACTGAGCTGTGGGGGATGTTTGTCATTACAGCACAGCATAGCCTATACAGACTGCTACATGCTTACTCCAGACTTGGAGAATTAGAAGTTTCTCAGGGTACACAAGGCTAAGCTGAGCCCTGGAGGATGAATAAGAGGAGTTGTCCAGGTAAAGTATAGAAGGAAACAGTGTTCCAGAGATAAGAGTACATGCAAAAGCTTGGAGCAGAATGAAAGTTCAGTATGTTCCCCCAAACATACTGAATGGGAGAAAGGGCTGTGTTTTGTTGTTTTTATACAGCTGGAATGCAGCAAGCAGTCCAACAGAGCAATTGCTGATTATTCCAAGTAGAGCTAATAATAATTGTTTACCAAGAATAAAATTCCAAAATGTTTCTGACAGGTTTATTGGGGATCCTGGACACAGAAAGGAGAAAGGAAGAACTACATTGCTGTGGATCAAAATATGGCAACTCTTTGTTATGGAAAATTCACCTGCAAAGTAGCTCTCCTCTTTCCAGAAGGGGTATATATAGTCCTCCCTCACTTGCTAGTATATCTTTGCTTTAGTTTGTACTTCTTTACATATAGACTCAAATGAATTTTTCATTCATAAGCAAATCAGTTATGTCTATGTCTTTTCATGGCTCCTCAGTTGTAAGCTCCTTGAAGCAGGGCCCAGGTCATTTTCATTTTTATGCACTGATGGTACTCCAATTCTTACTGAGATAGATGCCATTATTTGGGGAATTGAAAAGCAGACCACAGCCGTGGCTAGCTTCTAAATAAAATGCTTTAAAGAGGAGATAAATCTCTATACACAGTGGGAATAGATCCATTTAAAAATACTCCAAAAACATGCTGAGGTATTTTGATGACAGCAATGCCTGTAGACTAAAAAATTGCTTCCCAAGACCTAGACTTTAGGATCACCTCTTCCTAGTTGTGATTCCTTGGGTTTAACTTTCACGGTCTTGGTTTCCTAACTTGTGAACTGCATGGAACGCTGCCCTACTGACCTCTCACAAATATGGTGAACCCAAAACAACTCTGAGAACTGTAACTGCTATACACATATCCTGTGATATTCATGTCACTGCTGTTGGCAGCATGATTCTTGGATCATTGGAGGAAGTGGGTTCAATGTAAAAGCTATGCAGTTGGTTAGACCTGGGTTTGAATTCTTTCTCTATCATATATAATAAAAGGCTAATATGCAAATTGACTGAATGGCAGAATGACTGGCAGCACACTGACCACTAGGGGGCAGACACTCAATGCAGGAGCTGCCTGCTGGTGACCAGTACACTCCCACAGAGGGAGCGCCTCTCAGCCAGAAGCCGGACTCAAGGCTGGTGAGCACAGTGGTGGTGGCAGGAGCCTCTCTCACCTCCACAGCAGTGCTAAGGACCCCTTGGGCGATGTCCGCGGGCCTAAGCTGGCAGTCAGACATCCCCCAAGGGGTCCCAGACTGCAAGAGGGTGCAGGCCGGGCTGAGGGACTCCCCCTCCCCCCAGTGCACAAATATCATGCACCGGGCCTCTAGTCATTGAATAGTTGTGTAATCTTGGTCAAGTGACAAAATCCCAGCATATCACCAATTTATCACTGATTTAAATGATAATATTTGTCATACCAATATTCTTAGCGAAGAAGCCTGGTATAGTAGAAGGCCTTTGAGCTTCAAAATCATACAGGTAGAATTTAAACCCCACCTCCACCACTTACTAGGTATCTGACCTTGGGTAAGTTAATTTACTTCCTAGAGCCCCAGTATAATAGGGAGGGTATTATCCAGTTTCTAAAGTTTAAGAGACCACTTGAAGTGGAAAGTGCTAACTTATTGCACCTTTGAAATATTAATATACCTTTTTAACACAGAGAAAACTTCACCCCCAAAGGTTCTGAATCCAAGCTATTCAGGGACAAGGCTCAGTAACACTCAGCCCAGGGACCCTTCCCTTATCCCAACATTGGTAAAATCCTACCTAATAATAGACAAATATGCAAATTGACCGTACCTTCGCTATGCCCATGATTGGCCAGGAGGCGCGGGGGGCGGGACTCGGGGTGGCTGGGGTGGCCGATTGGGCCAGCGGGACTGCATCGCCAGCGGCAGCGCGAGCTCAGCATCTGCGCCATGGCTGTGCTGCGGCACAGAAGGGGCCTCTGGGGCAGCAAGCTCACATCCCACTGCGTGGACCATCAAAAGCGGGGGAGCTGGGTGCCTGTCCGCTCAGGCAGCAGGCCTTTTAGAAGCCTCCGCCACACCGGAGGCTTCTGAAAGGCCTGGTGCACCAGCGATCAAAAGCAAAAGCATGGGAGCTGGATGCCTGTCCGCTCAGACACCAGGCCTTTCAGAAGCCTCCGGCGCGGCGGAGGCTTCTGAAAGGCCTGGTGCACCAGCAGACAGTCACCCAGCTCCCCCGTGATCAACAGCAAAAGCGTGTAGGGGACCCTATACGTGCATGATTCAATCATACACTGGGCCTCTAGTAACTGAATAAACTTAAACCCAAACCTCGGGCTAATTTGTGACTCACCAGACCAGACAAGATTTCTATTTACCTGGAGGCACCCAAGGCAGCTCATGAGACTCCACATTTCCCCATCTTTCTTTTCTTTCCTTTGCATGGAATGACAATGACTTGTCTTCTTCAGGGTTAGGAGTTTTATGAGAAAACTAGAATGAATTCGTAAACCAGTGGGGTCCTTCGGCCTGGCCTGTGGGGTCTGTCCAAAACCGGCTCTCTGACATCCCCTGAGGGGTCCCGGATTGCGAGAGGGCTCAGGCCAGGCCAAGGGACCCCGCCGGTGCATGATCAGGGCCGGGGAGGGACACAGGAAGTTGGCCAGCTGGGGAGGGAGCACAGGAGGGCTCCAGGGTGTGTCTGGCCTGTCTCGCTCAGTCCCGATCGGCCAGACCCCAACAGCAAGTTAACCTACCAGTCGGAGCGTCTGCCACCTGGTGGTCAGTGCATGTCATAGTGGCCTTAGCATATCATTAGCATATTACACTTTGATTGGTTGAACGGCCGACCGGCTGATCAGACACTTAGCATATTAGGCTCTTATTATATAGGATAAGAGATATAGGTCAAATTCCTATAAAGACCATAGCATTATATGGACAAGACCATTAAATTTTTGGCTGTTTCCTTAAGTACACAATATTGGCTCAATATAATAGCTCACTGTGGGCATTGTCATGGTCTACCCAGCTGGCCGCTGGATTGACTTTGTTCTGAGAGCAGGTGGGTGAGCCAGGTCTTCAGAGAGAGCAGACTCTCCGGTGTGCCAAGCCTCTCCTTGCACACAGCCTCTGGGGCCTGCTCTTGAGAACATTGCCCGGTAAGCTGTGTGCGAGCCCTTTCCTTCACTGTGAGTGCAGTCTGTGCACCGGTAGCTCTGCCATCGTCCAGGATCTTGTCACAAATGCAGACTCTTGGGTCCCACCCCAGACCTACTTAACCAGACTTTCATTTTAATGAGGTTCATGTGCTATTGAAAGTTGGCACAGGAGTGCGCTAGGAAGTCTAAATAACGCCAGACACCAGGTGCCAAAGGGCCATTCTTTAGGACTCACTGGGAAAAACCCCTCCAGACTCTTCACCAACATTCTTAAGCTAGACAAGATTTTCCATTAAAGAGGCTCTGGTCTCTGCCCTACCACACGTGTGTACTATTCCAAGCGCAATAAAGATACCACTCACTTTCTAACAAAGGATCTTTAGATTTTGAGAGGTGCGTGAAATCATAGAGCTATGCCATCGCTAAAATGTAAAATAACCTTCCTTTTCTGTAACTATTGGTTTTGGCTGATAGAAGTCATGCATACAGTCATATTTCAGAGAAATTATCATGTCTTAATGAGAACTGTAGGATGAAGGAAGACATTTCAAATGATAGTGAAATTGATATGATCAAAATGAAATATGTGGCATATTTATCTAATCAGCTAGAGCTGCATTCTCTAACCATAGTCATTTACAGCTCAATCAACTCATCCAGTCATTATCAGCTAATGATACAATGAGTGATTGCCCCCACACTGAGATAAGTGAGTTCATGAAAATCAGCACAGATTATAAACTGTGACAGGTAGGACTGAAAATAAGGACTTGAAATGCAGATAGTGCCTGGCTTACCTGGCAAAAATTTAATAGGAAAAAAATGGAACTGCATAGTTATAAGACAAGGTCCAGCCCGTTGGGGAAGCAATTTAGCAATTTGTATCAAGGATATTAAAATATTCACAACTTTGCTCCATGTAAAATTTTTTTTTTTTAAGTTTGAAACAATATCAAACTTTTAAAAATTGCAACTGGAGTACAAAGAACTTTCCCTATATCATTTGAGGATAAGTTACTGACATGATATACTTACCGTCCTAGAATATTTTAGGGAGAATTTCCTACATTCTCCTATATAACCAAAATATAATAATCAAAATTAGGGAAGTACCATTGATACATTACTATCATCTAGTCCTCACACTCTGTTCAAGTTTCCTCAATGGTCTCAATAATGTCGTTATAGTAAAAGGACCCAATTCAGAATTACATGTTGCTTTTAGTTGCCATGGCTCTTTAGTCTCCTTCAATATGGAACAGTTCCTCCTTCTTCCCTTGCTTTTCATGGTCATGTCACTTTTGAAGATTACAGACCAATTTTAAAAAAATTCTTTTTCAATTACAGTTGACATACAATAGTATATTAGTTTCAGGTGTATAACTCAGTGTTGGGACATTATATAATTTACTAAGTGATCACCCCAAGAAATCTAGTACCCATCTGATACCATACATAGTTATTACAATATTATAGACTATATTCTCTATGCTTTACATCACCGTGACTATTCTTTAACTACCTATTTGTAGTTCTTAACCCCTTCACCTTTTTCACCCAGTCTCCTAACCCTCATTGCTGTGGCAACCACCAGTTCTCTCTCTGTGTTATGAGTCTGTTTCAATTTTGTTTATTTTGTTCTTTAGATTCCACAGATCAGTGAAATCACATGGTGTTTGTCTTTCTCTCACTGACTTATTTAGCTGAGCATAATACCCTCTAGGTCAAGCAGGTCAAACTTGCAGCCCACAATGAATATTTTTGCAGCCCAGCCAATATACTAGTAATAGTATGTAAGAAACATTTTAATAAAAATTTTGTAACTTAATTTTTACAATATCCTGTTATACATAATTACTAATAACGAACTACAGCATTCGCTAAGGACTGATTACTATAACTGTGTTGCATTCATTTCCCTTACGCACAGGTGCACCATTTCTCTCCACTAATACTAGCCACCCAGGGCCGCCCAAGGCTCAGGTAACCAGGGCTGGCTGAGGCTTGCGCTGCCGGCAGTGGCAGCAGCAGAGGTGTGATGGGGGTGTCGCCTTTCCCTGATCACTGGGTCGCCTCCCGCCCTTGAGGGCTCCCGGACTGTGAGAGGGCACAGGCTGGGCTGAGGGCCCCGCCCCCTCCAGTGCATGAATTTTCATGCACTGGGCCTCTAGTATTTACATATTAAACCATGAGTATAAACGGATACTTTCAGTTTGAATCTGTTACCACATGGTTTGTTGTAGTTTTCTTTTTTCAGTAACTCCCTCTTTGACAACGAGAAATCAGACTCCCATTATTGTTTGTATATTTACTTATTTTATTAACTCACTTGTGCATAGTCACTGTCACTACCCTTTGTTCCCATGGGGACCCCCTACCCATCCTCTCACTTTCCAGGGCTCCCCTTACTCTACCTCTTATGTTTTACCCATGTAAAAGCTCTTATGTTTAGCATTCTTAATGTATTTGGGGTTCAATTTCCTTATTTTCTGGGAATTTCATGACTATTTAACTTACAGGGCCTTATTTATTTCTATAAGCCAAGCATAACAGAGTGACTTTAATCTAAAAGACCTGATAATCTAATTTATTAATGCTTCCAGAGTTAGGAAAACATTTCACATCCATACTATGAGAGATAAAGAACTAGAAACAAAATACAAAATTAGAGGAAAATAAGGGTAAAAAACCAGTCACAGAAAAGTTCAAGTTCCATTGCTGCTTGAGATTCATTTCTGGAAGCCAAGAAAAGATGTGCCTGGTTTTAAGCCACCCCTTCACCCCCTGCTCTTGCCTCCCAATAGGTGTACCTCTTTGGCAATGCAGTTTACCTAGTTCTGTCAGGGTATCTTGGGTATCTTAATTATCCTTTAACAGTATCTCCAAACTGTTAAAGAATAATTAAAAAGAAGTAAAATCAGGACTCCTATTCAAATACAAAATGGACTTGTATCAAAGATTTTAGTTAAGTTATTAATTAATGAGGGAACTAGTAAGATATTATAACCAGTTTCTATAATGGCGTTTAGAAAAGGAAAAGGAAAGAAGATAAAGAGACAAGAGGAAGAAAAGATGAGCTTACTATAAAAATTTAACTCTTAGATTTAGTCCAAAGGAAAAAAAAATCTAAATTAAGCTAAACCATATTAGTTGAAGATTTCCTAATGATAAGTTATAAGTATAGTTCTAAAAAAATATAAAAATTATAATAACTTTTATTTAAAAAAAACTGAGTCTCACCCTGGCCAGTGTTGCTCAGTGGTTAGAGTGCTGGGTCATGTAACAAAGGGTTGTGGGTTTGATTCCCAGTCAAGGCCATGTACCTGGGTTGAAGGTTTGATCCCTGGTCCTGGTTGGGATGAGTGCAGGAGGCAACCAATGGATGCGTCTCTCTCACATTGATGTTTCTCTCTTTCCCCCTCCATCCTCCCTTCCACTCTCTCTAAAAATCAATGGAAAAAATATCCTCAGGTGAAGATTAACAACTGCAAAAAAAACCACCCACCAAACTTGAGTCTCTGAGAGTGAGTTAAAATAAGACTTGAAAAATTAGAGAGAAGTACCATGTTGCTAAATTGGAAGATTTCACCTTGTACCAAGATAAGTTCTTTCCACATAAATCAATGAAATTATTGCAATTACAGTAAAAATCCTAAAAGAATTTTGGGAGAAGATCTGGACAGACTTATTTTAAAACTTATCTATACGTATAAATGAGACCAGCCAAAAATACCTTAACAAATGACAAAAATAAGTAGATAAGAATAGGTACTCTCAAAGGCAAATTAATTGATACAAAAGAGTTAAAATTTGATTCATGATTTACATATAACATTAAATATATCACAAATATATGTTGACATTATAAGATAAGACACATGACAGTTTCAGGACCACAGAATAGATGACACCAGGAGATGCTCAGTGAATGAGCAGTAGCAACACTGATTGTATATACATTAGGTATTTTCTCATGCCACTTCCTGGCATTCTCAGGTATAACCATTTCTATCTCAAAAATAGATATCAAATAATAGAAACTCTATATTTCAAAATATTTTTCTTACATATACATTTAAAAATAAGTTTTATAAACAATTAAACAATATCATTAGTATCATTTTTTCCATTTTAGCAAAACATTTATTATCCTTTCATGAGACATTAATTTCTTGTGGAACATAGTTTAAGACAGTGATGGTGAACCTATGACACGTGTGTCACACTGATATGCGTAGCCATTTCTGATGACACGCGGCTGCTGAGGCGGCCGCATGCCGAGGATGAAACATTTGCTGCTCCTGAGGATGAAACATTAGACTCTAACTCCAAGACTCTAGTCGCAAATGTTTCATCCTCCCCTATTAGACACTCTGTGCCGGAGGTCTGTAGGTCAAAACAATAGAAGTCCGGCACAGAGTGTCTAGTTCTGGGACTTCGGGTTAAGCCGGGATCTTTGCCCTCACTTCCGCCGGCAGAGCAGGGAGCAGCGGAACGCAGCGGGGGACGCATCTCTGGGGGCCCTGCCATTACCAGTAACCAAATAACAGTTAACCACAGCAACCATTATCTGCTGTTCTGGGGTGTCATGGATTTCTAATCCATCATTACTGAGATAAGTGAGGGGGAGGCTGGGAGAGGTGAGGGTTTGTGGCGTGCTATGGGTGCTGTTTCCTGCCATTAGAAATAGCGGCAGCCATTTTAATTCACATAAGGAACACCATCTTGCTCCATAGTGCAGACTCCATTTCACCACCATTACTGTTGTGCATCCTTATTAACCCCTATTTCTGCTTATTAACCCTGCCCTTTCCTAAAAGACAGTTATATGCACCATTTTGTGGTTAGTTAGGCTAGTTAACCCCTAATTGCCTGCAGGCCTAACAAGCTATCTATAATTCTATCTTCTGTCACTGCCCCCCAATGGAGAACCCAAAAAATAAAAAAACTAAGGTTAAGTAAAGGAAGTGGTAGTAGCAGTGGCTGACCCTTTCAAGAGACATGGACCGAGATGTATGGCTTTATAGAAAAAAATGGCAGATCATTTTGCGTTCTATGTACTGAAACGGTAGTAAGCAGAACGTGGAATTTAAATAGACATTTTGAAACTAATCATTCCCAGCTCTTGGAAAAAAGTGAGGATGAAAGGAAGGAATACATTTCCAGACAGCTACACCTTTATAAGAGCCAATCTAATTCCATCCTTAAATTTATGAAAGGCTCTACAAATTTAACATCTGCAAGTTTGAGCATTGCTCACTCTATAGCTCAGCATGGAAAAGCGCTCAGTGAGGGAGAATTTATTAAAGAAACTCTCCTAAGATGTGCACCAGTTCTATTTGATGATATGCAGAATAAAGATGCAATTATTAAGAGAATATCTGAGTTATCACTCAGTAGAAATATCATAAAAGACCGAATAATGAGACTGAACACAAACGTACAACATCAATGAAAGAGAGACATAAGGAAGTGTAAATATTTTTCGATCTCTCTTGATGAAACTACTGATGTCACATCACATGCTCAGTTGGCCATTATTGGTCGATATTCTGATGGTCTCACAATGAGAGAAGAGTTGATAAAGTTAGTATCAGTGTCAACAAGTAAATCAGGAAGCGAAATATGTAAGGTTGTTATACAAACATTTCGTGACCTAAGCATTGATATCTCTAAAGTTGTGTCAGTGACGACAGATGGGGCACCAAATATGGTGGGGAAAAAAGTCAGATTTGTCAAATTGTTTACAGAAGCTATTGGACATCCGATTGTGCCTTTTCATTGTATTATCCATCAGGAGGCTTTATGTGCCAAGGCAGGATTCACCGACTTAAACGACTTAATGTCAGTTGTTACAAAAATAGTTAATTTAATAGCTGCTGGCCCCCTTCACAAGTGAGAATTTTCAGCACTTTCACTGGAGGTTGATTCCACCTACAGTGGACTGCTGATGTACAATAATGTAAGATGGCTGAGCCGAGGCAAAGTTCTTGAGCGCTTTGTGGAGTGCTTTGAAGAAATTAAGGTATTTCTTGACGATAAGGATCTGGGAAACTTTCCTCAGCTTAATGATAAGTGGGTCAACACCCTGATGTTTTTTTACAGATCTCTCTGTTCATATTAATGAACTGAACTTAAAGTTACAAGGTTTTGGCAAAAGTATTGACGTTATGTTTGGATACATAAAAGCTTTTGAAAGTAAAGTTAAAATTTTCAAGCGAGATGTAGAAACTAAAACTTATAAGTATTTTCCTCGAGTAACAAAGTATTTTGAGAAGGCCAGTGCAGCTGTACAAAATGAAATGGAACTCTTGCATATGAAGTACCAGCATGTTTTAGACTCGTTACTTGACCAGTTTAGTGATAGATTTAGTCAATTTAGAAGTCTAGAACAGACCATGAAAATAATTAAGTATCCTGATGTAGTAGTCTACAGTAGTTTGGAATTAAATGGTTTCCAATGGATGCAAATTGATGATTTGGAGATGCAACTTGCAGAATTTCAAGACAGTATCTGGGCTCAGGTGTTTGTCGACTTGAGGTCAAAGCTTGAGAATCTGGAAAGGTGCCGCTTGGAGAATCAAGAGGAGTGCCACTATGAAAATGAAATTTGGAGTGCCTGGAACCGACTACCAGACACTGTTAGCACCCTGAAAAATATAGCAATGGCTTTACTCACAATTTTTCCCTCTACATACTTTTGTGAGGCCTTATTCTCAGCGTTAAATAATATCAAAACCAACAAAAGAGCCGAAACCGGTTTGGCTCAGTGGATAGAGCGTCGGTCTGCGGACTGAAAGGTCCCAGGTTCAATTCCGGTCAAGGGCATGTACATTGGTTGTGGGCACGTCCCCAGTGGGGGATGTGCAGGAGGCAGCTGGTCGATGTTTCTCTCTCATCGATGTTTCTAATTCTCTATCCCTCTCCCTTCCTCTCTGTAAAAAAATCAATAAAATATATTTTAAAAAAAAACCAACAAAAGAAACATATTGACAGATGAAGTTAGTAGCGCTTGCTTGGGCCTGAAGTGTACAAAATACCAACCTTCAATTGAAGATTTAGCCAATGAAATTCAGCAACAAAAAAGTCACTAATAGGCAGGTTAGTTAAAGAATTCCCCCTCCCCCTCACTTATCTTAGTTCACGGCACCCCACACAAGCTAAATAATATCAAGACCAACAAAAGAAACCGACTGACGGATGAACAAAGAAGTCACTAAGCAGGTAAGTTAAATATTTAGTTTTTGGTTTATTAAATACGATTATATATAACAATTATACATTTATGTTAAACTATAAATATCACGAAATAATGTTTTTTCCTCAAAATGACACACTACCCGAGTTATGCTCAGTTTTTTGGCGAAGTTTGACACACCAAGCTCAAAAGGTTGCCCATCACTGACCTAGGGAAAGGTGAGGTCTGGGATCCAGGCTGGAGGGAGAAATGCGCGCAAAACGTGCGCAGAAAGAACTAAAGTATCAGAGAAGACTTTGCCCCACAAGATCTGCAGCTGCTGGGCTCAGTGTAGCCCTAGAATCTGGAGGGGGTTCACAAGGATGCTGGCAGAAAGGGACTATAGAAATTAACCCCACAGCAGGGCTGGGTTTAGAAAAGGCTGCCTGAAGTTCTACCAGTATACCAACTGCGGAGTGCGGTGTGTGTGTGGGGGGGGGGGGGGGGGGGGGGGGGGGGGGGGGGGGGGGGGGGGGGGGGAGGGGGAGGAGGGGGGGGGGAGGGCGAGTCTGTGAGCATCCTGTGGCTTTTTTTTTTTCTTCCTTTTCTCTTTAAATCCTTGCTTTTGATTGCTAAGTCCAGTACATAGGATCTTCCAATTAAAAAGCACTCACCGAGACTGCAGGGGAAAGCTGTTTTGGTTCAGAGTGGGGAGACCTTTCAGTCCACAGGCCAATACTCTATCTACTGAGCCAAACCCGCTAGGGCTCCTTTTCCTTTCTTTTCTTCTTTTCTTTTCTTTTCTTTTCTTTTCTTTTCTTTTCTTTTCTTTTCTTTTCTTTTCTTTTTTCTTTTCTCTTCTCTTTTTTCTTTCCTTCCCTTTCCTTTCCTTCCCTTTCTTTCCTTCCCTTTCCTTTCCTTCCCTTTCCTTTTCTCTCCCCTCCCCTCCCCTCCCCTCCCCTCCCCTCCCCCTCCCCTCCCCTCCCCTCCCCTCCCCTCCCCTCCCCTCCCCTCCCCTCCCCTCCCCTCCCCTCCCCTCCCCTCCCCTCCCCTCCCCTCTCTCCTTTCCTTTCCTTTCCTTTCCTTTCCTTTCCTTTCCTTTCCTTTTCTTTTCTTTTCTTTTCTTTTCTTTTCTTTTCTTTTCTTTTCTTTTCTTTTCTTTTCTTTTCTTTTCTTTTCTTTGGTAAAGTGAAGTAGTAAAGGAGCAACGATGCCCCACATGATCCTATTATCTGGCAGAACAGAAAGCCATTGTGGATTCAGAGGTCCCAGGAGCAGGCAAGCACAAGGGCGGGCTTCGGAGGGAAGTTGGCAGATGTTTGCACATCATAGAGTGGGCTGCACACGTGGTATTAACATTAACACGTTCTTCCTAAAGATCTCAAGACTTTTTCATTAGGTGGATAAAATCCAAATAATGATGCAATCTAGGCTTTTGCCAATTAGCCACAAACCATCTAATTTCTTACCAATTACTTGATATTTTCATCTACCGCTAAATGTTAGTGACCTAAAAAAACAGTCTGATCAAAGGCTGTGGAAATTCTAACCCTGCAGCAAGCATTAAATTGGTCCACTCTGTGTCCAGTGCAGACAAATTGTTATACTCTGGAGCCTGCTGACCCACGAGCGACTCAATTAGATGCTCGGATGGAGCAGCAATGCTTTAAAGTTGTCTGCACTTGAGTTCATGCCTTTAAAGGAACCACCAGCCTGCCCAGTCCCCTAAACTCTACCTAAATCTAATAAATTGAAATGTCGTTCCTTCTCTACTCCAGAGCAGACATGAGGGCGACCGTCCCTCCTGGGTAGTCACATAAAACGAGTATAAGAGCCTTTGTGAAATACATCTTCTTCTCACATCAGGGTCCTTGCCTTCATGTGGAATCTTCCTCTTTACCTGTCCTACCTCTTCCCCACCTCAGAATCTTATCAGTTGAGTTGAGGAGAGCTTGAAGATAGCGAGGGGCTTGACAATGGATGCAAATCCTGCCTAAAAGAAGCAATTGGAACACCTGATGTCTATTAGGCCCTGGAACTGACTGCTTGGGGGAACAATGGACACGTCATGTTCTGGCAAAATGTAATGTTCCTAAATTTGGCATTTAGGAAACTTTATTCTTATCTTGAGAAGTTACCTGTTTGCTTTGTCTAAATGTTACCGTTTACAAAAGATTTGAATTCCTCAGCATTAAAGATGATTTCATACATACATACATACATACATACATACATACATATCCTATATAATAAAGAGCTAATATGCAAATGGCCCTCACGCCATCCCAATCCATCACCAGGAGGCTGCATGCGCAGCAGGTGGGCGCAGGTGGGCGGGATCCCCAGCGGCTCAGTGTGGAGCCACGGAGGCAGGTCCTGGTGGCAAGGCTGGGGGTCCCCTGGCGTGGGGTTCTCCCGGCTCCGGCCTACCTCTTTGGGGCAATTCATTGAGGAGCCCCAAATGGGTGGGGTGGGGCCTACCTCTTTGGGGAGATTGATCGCGGGGCTCCGGCACTGTGAGAGGGCACAGGCCAGGCTGGGGAACCCCGCCCCCGCCCCCGCCCTGAGTGCATGAATTTCATGCACCGGGCCTCTAGTGTATACACACACACACACACACACACACACACACACACACACACACACTGTGTGACACAATATAAATGCCCATGTAAATGCTGAAAAGAATTTTCTGTCTGGATTGGTAAAATATATAACATTATGATTTTCTCCCAGTGAACTCAGTGAAAACAAGAGAGAACTGGTTGTTGAGACAATGCAGATTCTTTCCTTGTTTGCTACTATGTTTCCTATTATAGCAATGTGTTTGTGTGTGCCCATGCACATGGCATGCCTGCACATGCACACACAGGTGAACTCTCAGACAGCCTCAGTGATGTCAGAATCTACTTTTTCTGACAGCTTATATCTGAAACAGTCAGCTGCAACTTACCTAAATCTGATTGTGCATTGCTGTTTTGCTTGAATAAAAATTAAACCATTTGCCTGATATTTATGGAGTTCCTTCTTCTTCAGAGTGAAACCTCGTTCCCTGAAACAGTTGTAAGTGCTTCTGCCCCACCCAACATGATCTGCAAAACACCCTCAAGGCCACCTTCCAGCACCATGAGAACCTCTGGGGGTGGGTGGGGCAGCTGAATCACTCTTTGTGCTGGTTCTCAGGCCCTCTCACTGCTGGCTTTCCATCCACCTCCTTCGGACCCACACTTTGTTTGCACTGTCTATTTGGTTCATGACCAACATTTATGACACTTATGTTTGGGTGTTGTTTCTCAGAAGGGCACTCCTCGCCCACACGCCCACACCAGCTCAGGGCCTCAGAACCCCTGACAAATCAGAGCCCCATGCTCCCCACTTGCTGAGCGGAGAGGACCAGACATCTGAACACATTTTAGACTTGATTGTGTCACACACCCACAGATGTGAAGATGGGCTCCCTACGTCAGAGAGACCTAGTCATGCAAAGGAAGATTGATTGCATCCTAGAAGCACAACTTTTTTATTCTTTCGGGCTTGTAGAAGAATTGTGGAACACAGGCAGGCGTGTGTCCCAGGGCAGACCCACATTGAATACAAACACTTGGGCTGCAGGGAGAAGAGAGTTTTGTTCCCTATTGCCTGGTTGGACCAGTTATCCCTTCAGTGACACCTCCCATTCATGCAGAAAAAGCCACTGAAAGAAAGTAGAAAAAAGCTATTTCTCTAGCATTTCTGGCAATCAGGAAAGTCAAGCCTTACCAGGCCTGAGTGGGCTGAGCTCTTGCAAACACCTCCTCCTCCCGTTTGAGAGGTTCTCCTGGTGGCGGCGCGTTCCTTCTCTCCTGCTGCGTCCCTTGGCCTGCCTGCTGCAGAGGCTGGACAAAAACAGGCCCACACGACCCTCCCTCTTATGGCAAATATCTGGCCAATGCCTGGGGATAGAACTTATGATGACTAGGTGTGAGGTTTAAAGGAAACAGTTATGTGAAAAATAGCGCATTATTTGGCGCACAGTAAATACCCAATAAGTCCTGTTTGTTTATGTATATATGTATTTGTTTATTTGCTTGTTTGTGTGTTGTTGTTGTTTACCATGGTTCCAGAGAGGATTTAAGGCAGCTTACAAAAATGATGACAAAGAGGCTGACTACGATACAATCTATGATTCTGGGCTCTAGAATAAAAATATGGAGAATATTCCCCACACCTTAACATTTAGCACCACCAGGTTCTGCCCATAAATATGTCCTGCCAGGCATTTTCAACTTAAGTTGATCCATCTGTCTCTGAAAGTTTGGCTCTTAGAGGAGCAGTCTGCACACTGCATAACCGCTCCACCAAGTCTGTCACTCTTCCTGGGGGTCAGGTCCTTAGAGGCAATTAACACCACCATGGAGTATGCAGAAGCAATAAACGTTAAAAGATCACCAAAAGGATACCTGTGTCCAATCAGACAGCATGTGCCTTGACATATGGAATGTAACTATCGAGACAATGCAAGCAGCTTGACAGAGAACCAAGTCAGGAATAGAGAGCATCTGAGCCAGAGAACATCCTACTGGTCCCCTGAGATGGAAGGAGATGAGACAGTCAGCCTACTCTTTACATGGCAAGTCTATGCTCTCATGCAGCCACAAGTAAAGGGCCCCAAACCATGAACCTGGGGGGAGATTCAGGTGCCTGTAGTCCTCCCAAACATGTGTCCATGAGGATATCATGAGGGCCTCATTCCCAGCCTCACTCCCAGCCTGTGTGTGGCTGGTGGGAGCTTACCCTGTAATGAGCTTCTTTCAGGTTTCTCAAGACCTTGGATCTATTCCAAACCACTCCCCAGCCCAGAAAGAGGAGGGTTCCCCAGCCCATTGTTCTTTTTCTGCCCCAGGGTAAACCTCTTCCAAGGATTATTACAACTTGAAGCACCCAGCCATTTCAGGGCAGTCTCCAAGCCCAACCACACAGCTTTGATTTCGTTCAGTACCATAGCCAGTGTTATCCTATATAATAAAAGGGTAATATGCAAATCGACCAAACTGTGGAATGACCAGAATGCCCGCAGTCCCTCACCACCGCCGGCCCGGCCCACAGCCCCTCGCCCCAGCCAGCCCGCCCCTGATGGCCCCCATTGGGGTGGGTCAGCTGGACCCCCACCAGTGTACGAATTCGTGCACCAGGTCTCTAGTTTTCTATAACCAGTGTTATTTTCTATAACCATCACAACTAAGCTGGTCATTTCCCAAAGTTGGGGTAATTTAGTCTTATCCATGGTTAACTTACTCAACTCTTTCTTCTTGACCTTGAAATAATTCTTGTTAAATATTTCATAATCACTTACTAGTATGTTTAACAGCAATCAGAGCTTGTATAAGCATTCCACTGAATGATCCTTTACAATAATCCTGTGAGGCAGGTGCTGTGGACCTCACTTTACGGATGAGAAAACTGAGGCTTTATTTTGTCATGATGGTAATACTATCCAATAAGTACTGTTTGTACTTATTAGAATAAGTGATTGAGGTATATTGAGTAGAAAGTGAAATTGCTCTTTCATCTCCTCACCTCTCCTCTCCTCCCAGCTCATTTGTCCTCTCTAGAGGTTAATCTTGCTAACAGTTGGGGATCCATCTGTTCTTATCTTTTTCTATCCATATAAAAACACAGACTACACATATAATGTTTAAAAATGTGTAAATGGAATCATAGTATATAAATACATTTATTTATACCACTTACTTTTTTCACTAAAAATGCAATATGGAAATCTTTCCTTGACATTTTGGTTGGATTCATCACTTCACACCTTCCAGAATGGCTACCATCAATAAATCAACAAACAAGTGTTGGCAAGAGTGTGGAGAAAAGGGAACCCTACTGCACCGTTGGTGGGAATGCAGACCGGCACAGCCACTGTGGGGAACAGCATGGAGTTTCCGCAAAACATTAAACATGGACCTGCCTTTGACCCAGCTATCCCACTTTGGGGAATACATCCTAAGAATCCTGAAACACCGTTCAGAAAGAATATATGCATTCCCATGTTCATAGCAGCATTATTTACAATAGCCAAGCTCTGGAAACAGCCCAAGTGCCCATCAGTAGATGAGTGGATAAAAAAGCTGTGGTACATTCACATAATGGAATACTACTCGCTATAAAAAGAAAGATCTCTCACCCTTAGCGACAGCATGGAAGGACCTGGAGATTATTATGCTAAGTGAAATAAGCCAGTCAGAGAAAGAAACATATCATGTAATCTCACTTATATGTGGAATCTAACGAGCAAAATAAACTGATGAACAAAACTGAACCAGAGGCATGGATACAAGGAACAGACTGATGATGTCAGAGGGGAAGGGGGTTGGATGATCTAGATAGAAGAAGGTGAAGAGATTAGCCAAAGAACATATATGCATAGCTCAGACAACAGTGTGTTGAACGCCAGGGGAGGGGAGTCTAGGTCCTGGAGGTGGGCAAAGGGGGAGGAAATGGGGGACTTCTGTAATAGCATCAACAACAATAAAAAAGTGATCCATAAGTATTCCCCAGTATAGCTATACCATGATTCCTTTAATCATTTTCCAGCTTATAAATGATGAGGTTGCTTCCAGTATTTTGATATACAAAAAGCACTATAATGGGCAGCCTTGAATCCATATCATTGTGCATAGGTGTACATGGGATGGCTTGTCAGAGAGGATGCACATTTTATTAATATTTGATAGATACTACCACAACCCTTCTAAGACAGACTCTATCTAACAAGTTGTATATGAGAGCCTTTGTTCCACAAAAACTTGCAGCAGGAAATATCAATCCTTCAACACTTTGTCATTATTATGGGCAAAGAAAGCTAACTCATTGTTCTAATGCCATCTTTCAATCCCAGGGTCTTAGACATTTTCCTGACCAGAGCATGCTTCTGGAAGTAATGACATGAAAAGAACAGGGACTGCAGTGGTGGTTACGGAATTTCTAAATAGGAAAATCCTGAAGCTAGTTGGGGAGGAGTGGTGGCTAGGAGATAACACTGGAGATGTGTTCACTTAGGAAACGAGGTTTTTTGTTTTTTTTTTTGCTTTCTATTGTACTAGATGCCTGGTGCATGAAAATTCATGCACTGGAGTGGGGGGGGGGGCGCCCTCAGCCCGGCCTGCCCTCTCTCACAGTCCGGGAGCCCACAGGGACGGGAGGTGACCTGGTGATCAGGAAAGGTGACGCCCCCATCACACCTCTGCTGCTGCCACTGCCGGCAGCGCAAGCCTCAGCCGGCACTGGTTACCTGAGCCTCGGGCAACCCTGGGAGGCTGAGCAGCTGCCATCAGAGGCTTGCCTGTGCCTCGGGCCGGCCCTGGGCAGCTGGGGGGCTGAGGGGACTGGGGGACTCTGGAGGCAGGCACACAGAGCAGCCGGACCTGCCTGGGGGTGGGCCTGGCTATGCCGCGCACCTGCCACCCTGGCGGGGCTGAGGGGACTGGGCGCCATCATCTTGTGGCTGTGGGCGCCGCCATCGTTGAGGGCATAGCAGTCAATTAGCATAGTCCCTCCTTATTGGCGGTGGGCGCCGCCATCTTTGTGAAGGCATGACGATCAATTAGCATATTCCCTCTTTATTAGATAGAATGCTTATGAGTTGGCTTCCGGACACTGATGAAGATTAAGGAATGGTTCAAACCTTCCCCAATTCCTTCCTCCTCCCAGTTTATGCAGACATGGAAGGTTTGGGAAGGAGGCTGAGACCACTCAGTCAGAGTGAAGCAGGGAACACCTTGGCAGTGAGAAGACTATTAACACACCCTCCTTCATTTCTGCCACAGCCACTTCCATTTCTTGGGCAAAAAAGGATTTAAGACTGAGTTGACAAATAAAAACCCCAAGCATTCTATTTTCCATCTTACTACCTGGCCTGGCAGTCTGGAAGTAACTGATGCTGGAGTAGTTTCAGATCAATTAACTAAGTTTCTATCGGGGTTATAATTTTGCATGCATACAAAAAACTGGAATATGTTATCCCCATTCAGGCTGGTGAACATTACAGCTCCTGGAAGGGACTTTGGAGTTTGATGTCATTAACTATATTTAGTTCTGGGCAGGATAGCCACTGGAGTGGCCAACTTCATTATCAGTTTGAGAAATTATTACTGAACCAAGTGATTTGGGGAGAATCAGAAAGAGGACAGTTAGGGTTTTCCTTACTATGAAATCTAAAGACTTCCAAGTACTTCTTTTAATCCTGAACACAAACTTCATCCTAATTATAGCTCCAGCAAGAGCTAAACAGTGTGAGATCCACTGTGAAATGAATATTACTAATGTAAAAAAAACTTCGGCATATTCATCTTTTAAAAATTTAGTGTCTTAATGTGATCCATGACTTCGTCACCTTTTGTACTGCTTCCTGTTTGATTATAATTTTATCTATTAATCATGTTAATCCAATAGACTCTGCCTTAATCAAATGTGAGTCAATTACCCAGTTCTTCAAATTATATTTTTTAATGAAAGACATTTTTTAAAATTGAATGCCAATTAGGGCCAAGCCAAACTTGTTCATAAAGTTTGGGTGATCACAGAACAGTATGAGCCCTTGACTCTACCTGCATTTCCAGCTCCTTCTGACGAGGGCGTGCTGTGTGCTTTTAGACACAGCCATTAACCTCTCTGTAACTCCCGCGTTTCCACCTGTGAAATGAGGATAATGATGCTTCTGGCTGAGGAAATGATTTGATGACTCTTAGTTGAAAAATGCAATTTGAATACCAAATTTTTTTTAAAGCCTTATGTAATTTCACTTTTAATTTCTTACCATAAGTGGTTTTGTTTTTCCTTAGCTCCAAACTGCTTTTCGACATTGTTCGAGATCGACATGCAAATCCACTGGAAGGGAAGTCAGACTGGGAAGGGTCTCTCTAGAGTGAAGATTCTCTACCATGGACATTTATGGACAGGGTGATGAGGAATGTTTTACCCACGGGTCTCCTGAGATGGTCTGCCGTGGGGCCTCGCGGAGCTCTGAGCTGGGGAAGCTTGTCATGCTGCTTCCCAGTCCCGCAGAACAGAGCCCCCTGCTCCGTGCAGGAGGCCTGTGGCACACAGGAGCGGGGAGGGGTGGCCTGAGGGCCGAGAGAACTAGCTGATCGTTTAAGGGGCTCCACGATACTGTGTACAGAATAGCAGGTGCCTGTGCACATTTCTCTTACCGGGAGCCCATCATTACTATTAATTTTCAGTAAGATTCTAAATGGAGTCCATCAAGCACTGCGTTAGGGTCAAATGGACTGTTGGGTCAGGGACCCCAACCTCGGGCTGGGGCTGATGCCGGAGGATCATCTCCCCTGCTCAATGGGCGAGGCAAGAGATTTCATCAGCAGACAAGTGTTTCCGCCTCTGCTCTGCGAAGCTGGCTGCCATTACACAGTGTGAAATTGGGGATCTGGACCGCTCGGAAAGAGGGCTCTCTCACAGTTGTTGAAGTTTAGGGAGGTAATGACAGTTATTTCATTCCCTTTCCTTTCTTCCCCAAGTGCCCTACTCCGCTGGTATTTAGCTCTGTTGTTTAGTTGAAATCACGTTAGTGTATTACGGGCTGATCCAGCTGAGAAATGACAAGTGGCCCAGCCGCAGTAAAAAGCTCTCCTGATGGCAGGTGGCAGCACGGCGCATTAGCGCTTCTTGATGGAAGCGAGGGACACGCTGTCCGTTTCTAGGTGCTGTGTCACCATGGCTCCAAGGAAACTCATTTGTGTTCATTATCACCGAGGAGGGAGGGGCGACCTGGGCAGAGAGCTTTTGTTCCATAAAGTGGCCTGGGTGCTGGGCAGCTGGCTGGGTGCCCTGAGTTGTTCGGACCCTTCTGTGAACAAGCACTCGCGGCCACTCCACTGGAACTGAAGCCCCACATTTCCAAGGGGCTCGAGGCCACCCGGAGCCAACATTCTACAGGAGTAACTACTTCTGAGTTGTAATGCTACCGTTAAATGTTGTTGGGCAGAACTTTTAATTTGCACACAATTTTGCATTCTAACTCGTGTGATCCTCTGAGACTCTCTTTCTGTGTTTCCATCAGGCCCAGGTGTTGATGTTGCCATAG
This sequence comes from Cnephaeus nilssonii, assembly GCF_951640355.1. Taxonomy (NCBI): domain Eukaryota; kingdom Metazoa; phylum Chordata; class Mammalia; order Chiroptera; family Vespertilionidae; genus Cnephaeus; species Cnephaeus nilssonii. The sequence continues at coordinate 59,902,707 of NC_137075.1, forward strand.
GGAGGCAGGGTTACTCACACCCGCTGGGCAGCATGGAACTCAACAGGAGGCAAATGTCCAGTGTTCTCTGATGCTCTAGGAGTCACCTTGTTGGCTCTGAAGGCCTGATTTCTGGGGCCTCACTTCTCCCACTCTAGCCCCCAGCAAGGATGTCAAAGAACATCCTGCAAGGTAGAAAAAGGAAGACCTTACCATGCTTGAGTCAGATCATAAAACTTTCTCCTCCAAAATGTATAATTCTGGTAGACCTTTAGCAGTGGAATTATTAGGTCAAATAAAGTGAATATTTTGAGGCCTTTGACTGCCAAATTGGTTTCAAAGTATTGTGTTCGTTTTGTGGAAATGACTATCAGGTACTTTGCCCATTTACCTAATTTGATTGTAGGTTTTTTTCTCACCTACTTGTGTGAGCTCTTTACCAACGAAAGATGACAGCTCTCTGCAACATTTTCTGCAGATATTTTCCTAAATTTATTAAGTGTGTGTGAGAGGTGCCAGGCACTAGTGGTGGGTTTAAACATAAATAACGCACAACCCCTCCAAGAGCTTGGGATCTATGTGAGGATATGACAGCATAAGACATTTCAATACACTGACTAGGAGGGACTTCTGCTTCTGCCAACGAGTCCTCAAAGGAACCCTTGGACCAGGCGTCCTCAAACTACGGCCCGCGGGCCACATGCGGGTGTTTTTGCCGTTTTGTTTTTTCACTTCAAAATAAGATATGTGCAGTGTGCATAGGAATTTGTTCATAGTTTTTTTTTTTTTAAACTATAGTCTGGCCCTCCAACTGTCTGAGGGACAGTGAACTGCCCCCCTGTTTAAAAAGTTTGAGGACTCCTGCCTTGGACTGTAGAACAATGCATGGGTTCTAGAATTAAACCCTAGGAAGGACACACTCTTGGAGGTATTGCTAGTTTTACAAGAGGTTGCTAAAGATCCCTGTCTTTCTTATAGAAAAAGCAGCAAAACTGTGAAGTGGGGTTGGATAAAGCCACAGGAGCCAGGAGGAGGGGGGCTACCTGGCAGCAACTCTGACTGTTGTACATGGCTGTCTAGCCTGGGGCCAGCAGAGATGGGAAAACTGACCTGTACCTCTGTTAGACCAGGGCAGCAAGAGAGGACCCTGCCTGGGCCCATGCTTTAGAGAAGTCCCTCATGCCATAAACACACACACACACACACACACACACACACACACACACATACACGAATATACTTACACACATATTTAAAGACACGTGCTCAACATTGGCACAGCATGATAGTATCCACAGTTGCTCTCATGACTGACTCCATTAAGACCCCACTGAAACAAACACTTGTGCCGCTGGATAGCATCTAAACCAGGGATGGGTAACGTCCGACCCGAGGTCCGTATAAGGCCCGTGAAATCACTTGGTCTGGCCCTGCCAAGGCATTAGGGATGAGTTAATTAAATGTTTGACCAAATATAGCAGGATAATTTTTAAGTTGGTAAATTTATATGGCCCATGAATGATGTTATAACTATACAAATGATCCTTGGCAGAAAAAGGTTCCCTACCCCTGTTAAACAAAGGGTGACAAAGTCTAGATATGGGGAGGTTTGAGTTTTTGAAGATGGATACTGCTTCAAAAGGTAGGGAGACATCCTCTCTAATAAAATGGTAATATGCAAATTAACCATCACTCCGCCACATAAGCCACACCCACCAGCCAAGCCACACCCACCAGCCAATCAGGGCGAGTATGCAAATTAACCCCAATCCAAGATGGCTACAGCCACAGAGAGCAAGGTTTCCTAGGTAACAGAGTAAGCCAAGCTTTCCATAGCCGTTGCAGGCCTAAGCCTCCACTCAAGCTACAAAGTTTCAATTATAGAAAGTAAACAAATTCAAACAAATGGCGGCAGAATGGAGCTTGAGAGAGCAGGCCAGGGTTGCCGGCGGCAACAGGGGAAGCAAAGCTTTCTGCACACCCTGGCCGGGCTCACCCGCTTAAGGCAACAAAGTTTCAATTGTAGAAGGTGAATTAACTGCCACAGAAATGGCTGCCGGAGTCCCAGGCTTGGCTCCGCTCCAGGCTACAAAGTTTCAATTGTAGAAGGAAAATAAATTCCAGATACCAGGGCCTCCCCTTGGGTTGCCAGGGGGCGTGGCCGGCCTGCAAACCACCACAGGCCCCTTGCTCAGGCCGCCCCACACCCCAAGGGAACCCCCACCCTTATCTGTGATACCCTTCAGGGCAAACCAGCTGGCCCCCATCCCTGTACCAGGCCTCTATCCTATCTAATAAAAGAGTAATATGCAGATTGATCATCACTGTAACACACAATATAGCTGCCCCCATGTGATCAAAGATCCTGCCCCCATGTGGACACAAGATGGCCACCACAAGATGGCCAGCAGGAGAGGGCAGTTGGGAGGCACCCGGCCTGCAAGGGAGGGCAGTTGAGAGGGACCAGGCCTGCAAGGGAGGGCAGTTGGAGGTGCTCAACTCTGCAGGAGAGGGCAGTTAGGGGTGACCAGGCTGGCAGAGGAGGGAAGTTGGGGGCAAACAGGCTGGCAGGGGAGCAGTTAAGCATCAACCAGGCTGGCAGCAGAGTGGTTAGGGGGTGATCAGGCTGGCAGGCAGAAGCGGTTAGGGGCAATCAGGAAGGCAGGCAGGCAAGCAGTTGGGAGTCAGCAGTCCTGGATTGTGAGAGGGATGTCCGACTGCCCGTTTAGGCCCGATCCCACCAGGAGTCCCAGATTGGAGAGGGTACAGGCTGGGCTGAGGGACAACCCCCTGCCGTGCACGAATTTCGTGCACCGGGCTTCTAGTTTTTATATAAAAGAAAAGATAAATCAATCAACTTGTTAAATCCTTTCCTTTGGAGTAAGTGCTATGTGGCTTGTCACTTAATGAAGTATTGCTCAGTAGTCTCAAGAGTCCATTTTTTTCTTTTTTGTTTGCTTCTCTTTGTGTCCAATTTGTGGCCTGGAAGGACTCATACATTTGCACAATCCTTGCAACTTATGCACATGGCTGCAGAGAGAATTTTCCAACATTAAACAATCCATATTGCTCTTACACTCACAGATCTGCAGGTTTAATATGCCATGTGAAGTGTGATACCTACTGATTCTATACATTCGAAACTAGAGAGGTATTGAGCACTAGAATTATAAACAATTTTCTATTAGACAAATCATTAAAAATTTTAAAATTAAGTTAGAAAGTTTCAGTGTCTTGAAATACACTGAACTAAGTGTACACTTTTGATGAGCAAATATTTACATTAAGATCCCACTGAATGCAGTTACAATTTATTTTTGATCTTTTAGATATTAATATTAATAGAAAACAAATTATGTAAATATTTTGATTATAGGATAGCAAGTGATTTTCTAAAATGAAGGCAAGAAAAATAAATTTTATGAAGTAGTATATAATAATGTATAAATATGTCAGTCCTTATTTTATTTGTCAGCCAAACCTCACAAAGTTATCAAAAGAATACCCAGACAGGTGCAATAATAATCAACGTCAGTTGTTTTTAAAATTTTACCAAGTTTCAGTCATGTAAAAACTGTAGTTTTACATGTAATTCTCTACTTTGTTGTGTAAAGGTATATTTTTCAAAATAGGGAATAGAACATAGTTTATGTTTCAGTTTATAGGCTTGATTTATAATTTTTAAGCACTTAGACATGAATATGTAAACATCCTATTTTTACTTTTGCTCTAGCCACAGGTTAGGGGCAGGCTTGCCTAAGTTTTCAAGGGGGTCAAAGGAACCAGGTTGGTGACAACTCCTGGGTCAAAGATGAAATTATGTATCTACTAGAGGCCCGGTGCACAAATTTGTGCACCAGTGGGGTCCCTCGGCCTGGCCTGCAGGATCAGGCCGAAACTGGCTCTCTGACATCCCCCAAGGGGCCCCAGATTGCAAGAGGGCACAGGCCAGGCCGAGGGACCCCACTGGTGCACGATCGGGGCTGGGGAGGGAGCGGGAGGTTGGCCAGCCAGGGAGGAACTGTGGGAGGGCTCCAGGGTGTGTCTGGCCAATCTCACTCAGTCCCAATCACCCGGACCCCAGCAGCAAGCTAACCTACCAGTCAGAGCATATGCCCCCTGGTGGTCAGTGTATGTCATAGCAACTGGCCGACCGGTCGACTGTCTGCCCCCTGGTGCTCAGTGCACATCATAGTGAGTGGTTGAGTGGCCTTAGCATATCATTAGCATATTACACTTTGGTCGGTTGAACGGCCAACCAGACGACCGAACACTTAGCATATTACAATTCATATAATAGACATTTTAAAATAGGACATAAAATAGGATGCCAAGAATCAATTCCAGCATGTAATAATTACAAGAGTTTTACCAAAAGGTTGGTGAAGCTTGGGGAGCTCAACAGGGTTGAGTCACATGTAGTTTACCTGTTGGAAACGGCTACAAAGCATCTCTCCCAAACCTGAATGGTATTGTTAACTGCCAGACAGCTCAGGGCATTTTATTGCCTCCTGTTGGCCAAACACCTGAACAGCTATAGGCTATTCCCTAAACTGATAATGTTTCTGTATACCCTTTGATACTGTACCCTTTGAAGTGTATATTTCCACCTGGCCTTGGGACAAATTGTGTTTAATAAAAGCACCGGGTCCTGAGACAAAGAGAGTCTTCTAGCTCCTTCAGCTGGAAGCTCCTCTGACCCCCAATGCCTATCAAAAATATCTTTAGTCCTTGGACTCCTTCTTAATCATCTACGCGCAGCCCTTTCTCCAGAATGCTGAACCCTTTGTAAGGCTGGGGAAAAAGAACCCCAACAATTAATGCCCGAATGAGGGGCTCCAACAATAGGACATATAATAAAAGCCTAATATGCAAAGTGTCCCCTCGTGTGGGAATTCAACCGAGTGGGCTCACTATGATGTGTGCTGACCACCAGGGTTGGCGCAGAAAGAAGGAAGGCCCTGGCCAGTAGCCGGCAGCCACTAGGGACCCTACCTGTGCATGAATTTCATGCACTGGGCCTCTAGTGTGTGTGTGTGTGTGTGTGTGTGTGTGTGTGTGTGTGTGTGTGTGTGTATGTAGGTGTGTGTGTGTGTGTGTGTGTGTATATATACATACTAGAGGCCCGGTGCACGAAATTCGTGCACGGGGGGAGGGAGGTCCCTCAGCCCAGCCTGCACCCTCTCCAATCTGGAACCCCTCAAGGGATGTCTGACTGCCTGTTTAGTCCCAATCCAGGTAGGATCGGGCTGAAACAGATAGTCGGACATCCCTCACAATCCAGGACTGCTGGCTACCAACTGCTTGCCTGCCTGCCTGCCTTCCTGATTGCCCCTAACTGCTTCTGCCTGCCAGCCTGATCACCCTCTAACCACTCCCCTGCCAGCCTGATTGATGCCTAACTGCTCCCCTGCCAGCCTGATTGCCCCTAACTGCCCTCCCCTGCAGGCCTGATCCCTCCCAACTGCCCTCCCCTGCTGGCCATCTTGTGGTGGCCATCTTGTGTCCACATGGGGGCAGCCATCTTGTGTGTTGGAATGATGGTCAATTTGCATATTACTCTTTTATTAGATAGGATAGAGGCCTGGTGCATGGGTGGGGCCAGCTGGTTTGCCATGAAGGGTGTCCTGGATCCAGGTGGGGGTTCCCTTGGGGCATGGGGCAGCCTGGGTGAGGGGCCTGTGGTGGTTTGCAGGCCTGCCACGCCCCCTGGTGACCCAAGTGGAGGCCCTGGTATCTGGGATTTATTTATCTTCTATAATTGAAACTTTGTAGCCTTGAGCGGAGGCCTGGGCTGGCCAGGTTGTGCAGGAAGCTTGGCTTCCTCCATTTTCAGGGAAACCCAAGCCTCCTGTTCACTTCGTGGCTGCAGCCATTTTTGTTGGGATTTATTTATCTTCTATAATTGAAACTTTATAGCCTTGAGCGGAGGCCTGGGCTGGCCAGGGTGTGCAGGAAACTTGGCTTCCTCCATTGCCAGGGAAACCCAAGCCTCCTGTTTGCTCCGTGGCCGCAGTCATCTTGGTTGGGTTAACTTGCATACTTGCTCCTGATTGGCTAGTGGGTGTGGCTTGTGGTGTAGTGGAGGTGTGGTCAATTTGCGTATTACTTTTTTATTAAATAGGATATATTAAAACAGCGGTTGGACCACTGGTGGTCCATGAGGTCCAAAAGGTTGGCAATCACTGGTTTAAGGAAACCTTTGGAGCAGAGGTTGCCAACCAGTGAGTGGTCTGTGGACCACAGGTGGTCCATGAGGTCTGACAGGTTGGCGACTGCTGTTTTAAAATGTCTATTATATGAATTTTAAAAATTATATAGTCTAAAGTTTCCCTAGGAGTATTAAAAGTGGTATTTTATACACTTAAATGCTTACATTAGAGAATAATAAAAGATGAAAATTAATGAATGGTGTCCAATTAAAGTTTTAAGAAGCAGAACAGAAAAAACTAACAAATGTATAGAGAAAGAGATGATAAAGATCAAAACAGTAACCAGTTGAAAAAGAAAAGAGATGATAGGATAAAATAGGCAAAAGTTGCTTATTTTAAAAGACTAATCAGTCCAGCTAGTGTTGCTCAGTGGTTGAGCATCTTCCCACGCACCAGGAGTTCGATTCCTGGTCAGGGCACATGCCTGACTTGTGGGCTTGATCCCTAGTAGGAACGTGCAGGAGGCAGTGGATCAATGTTTCTATCTTTCTCTCCCTCTCCCATCCTCTCTCCAAAATCAATAAAAATAGCTAATCAAATAGAGAAATATTTTGTAACATTGATCAATAAAATAAAATAAAAGTGATTAGTATAAAAAAGAAAAGGGAAACAAATATACATTTAGCTGAAATTTTAAAATATAATTAAGAAATACCATGAACAATTATGTCAATTTATTTCAAATAATGTCCATTAATTATAAATCAGAATAGTATTTTAAAGAAAACATTAGTTGAATTCTAATAGAGCAATCTGATATTAAACGAAGTTCTCTAGAAAAATGCAGAAAGAACACTTTCCTAACTAATTTTATAAGGCTTATATAACTTTATACCAAAACCAGACAAGGATAGATTGAGAACTGAAGGTTTTAAGTTTTCTATGAAATTTCAAGTCCATTTTCTTTTCTTCAAGAGATTTGATATACACTGAGTGGCCAGATTATTATGATCTCGAACGCATAATAATCTGGCCACTCAGTGTATATCCTATATAATAAAAGGCTAATATGCAAATTGTCCCCTCTACCAGGAGTTCGACCAGCAGGCAGGCCAGCCAACCGCCCATGTCCCCTCCCCCTGGCCAGGCTGGCCGGACCCCACCCATGCACAAATTCATGCACTGGGCCTCTAATATATATACTGAGTGGCCAGATTATTATGCATTCGAGATCATAATAATCTGGCCACTCAGTATATATTCAATTAAATATTGAATAATTCTCTGTGTTTGACTTAAAATTTTTAACTTAAATTCATCTAGAATTTATTGATATGTGATGTGAAGTAAATGAACACACACACACACACACACACACACACACAATTTCCTAACTAGCTAACCTATAAATCTCTCACTATGTAGTAAATAATCTTTTCCTTTTAGCAAAAGGGAAGATTTTATTACATTTTTATTACTAGGTATTTTTATTAACCCATGCTGATTCAGTTACTTTGGGTTTATTATCCCAGGTAAAAACCAAGAAAAACAGATTTTGATGCTGCCAAGAAAAATAAAAAGTATGAGAGAAGCAATCATTTAATTTAAGTTAAATTTAGTTTTGAAATTAGCCCACTTAATTTGAAGAGCTTATGTCAATAACTTACTATCCGCCTATCTTTTTAATTATCACAGTGACAGTTTAATTACCATGGACAATTAAAAGAGTTAGTATTATTTTGAGTTTTTTATGTTACAGTAGATTATTTCACATTAAATATTAAATACCTATCAGTTTTCATTTCCTGCTAATAAATTCCCATACTCATCAACCTTAAATATTATAACATTTTCTAACATACACACACAGAAGGAGAAAGGTGGAGAGGGAGGGAGGGAGGGAGGGAGGGAGGGAGGGAGGGAGGGAAGGAGGGAAGGAGGGAGGAAGAGTAGGGAAGGAAGGAGGAAGGGAGCCTGAATAAACTGTTTTAGGCATTTGTAGAAAAATTATTCAGGCAGCTCGTGTCTCACTGGCTTGGGGTTCTGATTGATGACAGACAACATAATAAATAATCTATTTACTAACTCCTAACAACTAAATAATGCCCTTATTTTTCAACATAACTGCATTGCCAATATCATATTGACAAAGTGTCATAGGGCTGGAGCTAAACTGACCTCATGTCACCATTTTTCTTCCTATAGCATCAAGGAAGACCCCAGAAAAGACCCCTTATTACTCTGATTAATGGGAGGCATTGAAGGTTACCAGGGAACTTGGTTGTATTTATTTATTCACACTTAATTCACTGGTAAAGGGTAAGGGGTGGATGGATGGGAACACAGTAATGTTTTCCTTCTCTCCCACACTGCCTACATAAATGACTGCTTTGCATGCCGCAGGGAGCTTACCGGTGCAGGCAGCTCTGGTCGAATGGCTGGAGTAGAGCATGTGCAGCGGCAAATGGCTCTTCCCAGGACAGAGCGCTGAGTCTCGCTCCATAAATATTTGTCAATTTGGCTTGGAGACCACAGACCCCACAAAGTAGATGGTGGCAGTGAATAACCTTCTATAATTCTGAAAAGAGTACCCACTTTTAATCTCCCCTTGCTTATGCCTTCCAAAAATAATTGTTCAATACCAGTAAAAAGGAATTCTTCAGTCTATGTTTATGTAGTGGCAGGTGATCCCCTAACCTTCACCTCCACCGCAACTCCTTCAGGCCAGGTCCCCCGTGTGTGACGCCTCTGAAGTCGTTTCCTGTCTGTAATATAGTCTCTGTAATACCATCATCGTCTGGATTCACAGCCAGAGGGGCCTTCTGAAACCCAGCTCTGACCATATCCTCCTCCTATTTAAAAAAGTCTCAAGGCCCTGATGATTTACAGGTGAAGCCTACACTTCTCGGCATTTTTAAAATGTTTTCAGCCTTTGATTTGTTCACTTTGCCCTCCTTTTTTCTGTTGACAAACTCTGTCCTTTAAAAGTCATCTCAGACATCATATCCATCGAGAAGTCATCCCTGCCTCCCTGGCATGAGCAGATATTGCCTGCTTTGTGTCCCCATCCCCGACCCTGGGTAGCTCATGTTAGTGCCGCTCTCACTTCACAACATGGCAACTACTCCTGTGCCTGCTTCCTCCAATCCAACAGCCCCATTCCTCCGTGAAACCCAAGAACTCACGATGCTTTGCCCCAAAGTTCCATGTGTTTTGGTACCCAAAAGAGTTCGGCCAAAAAAAAAAAAAAACACCCACAACAAACCAAAACAAGAAAAACCCTCAAAAAATAACTGTATAGTGGCATAATAAAATCAATCTGTGGTGTTATTTAAAAGAAGAAATGGAATTTCTCCCAATAAATCTTCTCTAATTAAAAAAAAAAAAAAGACTTCTGCCTTATTTCTCTGATTGGTTGATATCTTCAAAGTCCTGACTCCCACTTAGACCATAATTTCATTAGGTTTGAATTTCTATCATATTTTTAACGGAGCAAGTTCCTAGGCTCAGAACAGTCATTTATTAATCTTGAAGGTCAGTATAAATTTAACTTTCAAATGTGTGTGTGTGTGTGTGTGTGTGTGTGTGTGAGAGAGAGAGAGAGAGAGAGAGAGAGAGAGAGAGAGAGAGGTTCCTATTTATTCACCAATGTGTGCTCCTTAGAAATACTAGACACATTCTTTTGCAGGTTGCACTGCAGCAGAAAAATAATTCATAAGAATGACAAGCTCTTTGAAGCACTATGGGAATAATCACTTATCAAACTAGCTCAATTACATTTCTTACTACTGATTAAGATTAATCTGAGCCTTTGTATGAACAAAAATTTGGTTGCTGGGGTGGGATTTTATAGCTGTATCACTATAAATTTATACCCACCATATAAAAATTGTCAATGTATATAATTAACTGTCAAAATATTCCCTAGGGTTAACTGTCAAGTGAATTAACCAAGCAGTACAGTTAGGTTTTAATTAGCCATTTCAGAGCCTGTAGAATTAGGTGGAGAAAGCGGGGTGATAACTTTATATACAAAAGCCTCTTCTCAACTTTTAGTTTCACATGAAATTCTAAATACATAAACATGCTTGCCAATGAAATCTTCCTCCCTTCCTCTCTCTTTCCTTCCCTCTGTCTCTCCCTTCCTTCTTTTCCTACTTTCTTTTTGTAGCTCTGCTTTTAACAGATGATAATATTTATCAAGGAGAGATTGCTAACTGTTCCAAAGCCTAGAATTTATTTAGAAAACCAACCCTTCCCAAACTTTCAATAATAGTTTAAAAATATTTACTGGAAAAATCTCTCATCTATCTGTGATATGCGTTCTTTCAATTATATTAAGAACAATCTTATTCAAATAGTCTTGTGCGCACAACTTTATGAAAGCAATTAGTTGTGGCTGTTCAATGATGCCTAACTCAAAATGTTGTTTATATATATTTTAAAATCTTTGAGCACAGCTGACTTATTCATGGTTATCTTGTGCCTTGTTCAGCATACACATACACACTCTCACATACACACATTTTGACTGTACTAATAAATCAATAAAATACTACACGTTCGGCTGTGCCTAAGCTAAATTTACATTTAGAAGTGATAGAAGGTTCAGTTATTTGATTGCATAGAATCTGGCCAATGAAGCATCAGAATAAATTATGGGAGAGGCAGTTTATTTCAAAAGAATGAAGCTATTCTGACATTTTAACTTATGGTTATTTGATGTACTCTCAAATAGTAACTGACTTGATACCAACCGACTGGTCATTTGAACACTGAATAAGTTGAAAATAAAATGTGTAAGACAACAAAGAGAATTAGTCTGTTTTCCAAAAATACTTTTTGGATTCAATTATCTGACTTGAGTACATATGAATAAAATAAAATGAAGAATGACTATATATTATCTTCTTTTTGTGCTATAGAACCATTCTAAGATACTTTGAAAAGATTAATTCAGGTATTTGAAGAAACTAACATCTCTCTCTGCTTTTGCCTCATTAAAAAATCAGGATTAAAGTGTTTTGATTAGGAAAGTTCTGTGACTTGGCATTTTTTAAAACTATAAGACCCTCTTTTGTATGGGCCCATGTCCCACCAAGGGACATGTTCGCTTCCTAAATCCCAGGCAGCAGTTGAGGACTGCAGGGACCAGGGCTTGACATTCAGCTGTGTGGCCTTAATTAAGTCAACCTCTGTGGTCCTCATTTTCCATATTTGTAAAAAGGAAATAATAATATCACCTTCAATGGGTCATTTGGAGGATCAAATGAAATGTGTGTGAAAGTGCTTTGCAAAATCAAACTTTAAAACTATCAGAAGTGTTATTATTATATTTCTATCAGATGGTATACCTCAAACCATTTTTTCCTCAATGTATACTGCTCACATAGTATGCGATGTCTACCCAGGCATATTAAAAGAGAAGAAGTTACTTCTCTCAGGACCAATAGCCTGAGGTATCTACCTTTATAATAGCATTTAGTTCACATGATTTTCTTAACTTTGGTATTCTCTAAGCTTTTTTGATCAGTTATTGCATAAATAAAAATTTGGAGAAAGCATGCAACCTAATATATTTATATATTATAAATTTACGTATAAGTATGGCATATTTATATATAAAATTTATACATGTTTTAAAATACTGTGAGCATTAAAAAAAAATCCAGATGATAATAGTTTTAAAAGGATGGAAGAGACTCTGGGTTTGTATTTGGTACCAGAAAGCACTTTTTTCTTCTCTTCCTAGAAACAACTCAAAAGCAACAAAGAAAACGAGAAAGAAAAGACAAACTCCATATCTGACAAAACCAAGAGATAGCTAGAACCCCAAACTATAATATAAGTGGAAGGGTTGCCAAAAGTAGTGGCGATGATTTAGGAATGGGTGAGGAGAGAAGACACTGTAGCACAGATCTTAGAAAATGTGCCGCACCAGCACAGCCAGGTTTGGTGAGCCTGAGATGGGGTGGTGAAGGATTAAGAAAAGACAGACAAGAGAAGAAAGCTGGGTCTGGGTGGGACACTGTTCTCTCTGATGGAGAGCTAGTGACAGCGCCATGGACTACAAGCTGAGTCTTTATTTTATAGCCAGTTTCCACGAGGCAAAGTAAGGGCGTGGTCAAGATGTTTACAACATTCTCCTCGGTTTCGAACCTACTCAATTACATGCACCTGATCAAGCTTGGTTTCCTTGCTGCACCTCCCGCAGCCCATATCACTCAGCCACGTGGGACCACAGGTTCGGACCACAGGTTCAAGCTTACAACTATAGCCTTTGGCTATAATTGTGCTGGAACTTGCACGTGGCTTTGCCATGAGAGGATCGTGCCCTCTCATTAGTCCTAGGCTTGAACCTGTCCAAATGCTGTAGCCACTCTCCACAAGAAAAGATATGCTTTTCGAAGGTGGAGGGCAAAGCCTAATACCTTGTATGCAACAGCAGAAACAGGGTGCCTATGCTGGCAGGAGCACCCTTGTACCTGGTTTTATTATGAAGAAAAAGTGAGGCTGAAGGAGAAATCATAGAGACAAGTCATGTTTGTAGGAAGCAGTCTATCTCTGCCAGAGGCACGGAAGAGTAAACCCCAATGACTCAAGAACAAACTTACACACAAAACTCTGCAACATAAGAAAAGTTCTATTTGGTCTTGGCCCTTCTCCAGGTAAAATTGTTGCAAAGATCTGGTTTAGGAAAAATTCACATTGCAAAGATAGAAATTCAAACAGAAATCGCTAGAGCAGTGATGGGCAACCTTTTGAGCTTGGTGTGTCAAACTTCGCCAAAAAACTGAGCATAAATCGGGTAGTGTGTCACTTTGAGGAAAAAACATTATTTCGCAAATGTTTCATCCTCAGGAGCAGCAAATGTTTCATCCTCGGCATGCAGCCGCCTCAGCGGCCACGTGTCATCAGAAATGGCTATGTGTGTCAGTGCTGACACGCGTGTCATAGCTTCGCCATCACTGCACTAGAGGGTCACGAGAAGCAGAGGAAAAGAATACAAGTTGCAGACCAGTACCAACAATTTCACCACAAGGTAGATGAAAATTATGACCAAGCTTTTTGCCAAAAATTTTAAAAGCTTGGTGAAGCGAATGATTTATTAGAGAAAACACAAATTAGAAATGCAAGAGCTCAGGGAAGAGATCATGAGGCCACAGAGGAGCAGATGAACTGTGACCTGGCAGACCTTAGGAAAAAGGTTAAGGTAAAAATAGCACCACCATAGAAATTACAGTGAAATTGGATGAAGCACCAGGGAGACTATAGGCTGCAAAAACACAGTGGGGAACAGAGGAGAGAAATGGGAGGTAGAGGTGGAGGGGTGACAAATGAAATACTAAAAATGAAGAAAGGATAAAAGGAAGAGATGTAGAGGATAGGCAAAAGAGATTCAATATATGAATACTTGGAGTTGCTGAAAAAGAAAATACTGAGTCCTAACAAAATACCTAAGATACAATTTAAGAAAACTTACCTGAAATAAAAGAAATTTCTGTCTACGTGAGAAAGGACACACCTTTTATTCCAGGGAAAACTGACTCAGAAAAGCCAATACTGAGACACATACAACTAAAATTATTGGACTAGAAGACAACAACACAACAACATTCTTTGGGCAGCTAGGCAAAGAGTCACAAAAGGAAAAAGGATATACTGGCCTCAGATTCTCTACAGCAATAATCAATGGTAGACCGACTTCTATGTCAGAGGAGTAACACCTATGATAGCCTCAAGGAAGGAATGTGTAACCTAAAGATGTTATGTGGATATAAGGACAACAGGCAAACTCTTGAAAATGCCAGAATTCAGAGAACATTTTTCCCGTAAATCCTTCTTAAGGAATATACTAGAGTACCAACTTTAGCCAATCAAGATATGAGAAAATAGGGGCCAACATAAATACTGAATTTATTAGCACTAAGACTAAATAAAGGTGTGGTTTGGATTACAGGGCAGAAAGTAAATATCATGTGCTCTAAAAATGCAGACATGATATAAGTAATGTATGTTGTGAAAGTGAATGAAATTGTTTGTGTCTGGCTTCTCTATTTGAACATTTTCTATATGGTCAAGTTTTATATAACAAACTAGAGGCCCAGTGCATGAAATTCGTGCATGGGTAGGGTCCCTAGGCCTGGCAGGCAATCAGGGCCAATTGGGGCCTTCCTTCCCCCGGCTGCTGGCTGTCGGCCAGGGCCTTCCTTTGTTCTGCACCACCCCCTGGTGGTCAGCACACATCATAGTGAGTGGTCAAATTCCCAGTCGGTCAAACTGCCGAGGGGACAATTTGCATATTAGCCTTTTATTATATAGGATATCTACTGTTTTTTACACAAAAGAATTTTTTATTTCTGAGTCTTTTAGAAAGAACTGGGTAAGTATAGTCTTATCTTTAGTGCTTTTAAATAATATTAGTTGATTTATGGTAGTTACTCCTCTTGAAGTTTAGCTTTTAGACTTAAATTTATAAGTTATAGAAAAGAGATTGCTATTTTGTGGTAAATGTTGAAAGAAACCAGGAAATTAATTTCCCCTCTCTCCTCTCCCTCTTCTCTCCCCCTCCCTTCCTTTCTTCCTTCCTCCCTCCTAGAGATTCCTAAGTGAAACTGTATGTATTTTCTTTAACAAAATTTGTTAGAAAATATTTATAAATAATGGAATAAACATAAATACATTCAGGTATTTTAAGATTTTATTCTCAAATCCCAATGAACTCTCAAGGGTATCAAACTTTGGAGACCACTGCTCCAGGTCTGCAATGTTGAATATAGTAGCCACTTGTGGCTTATTGAGCACTTAAAATGTACTCATCCAAATTGAGATGTGCTAAAAGTGTAACAGATTCACTGAATGTTTATGACTAAGAACAAGAAAAAAAGAATGTAAAAACATCTCATTAATAATTTTGATAACAATTAAATATTTTGTATATAATGCCTTAATAAAATATATAATTTAAATTAATTTCACTTAAGTATTTTTATTTTATTTTTTTAACTCTTAACCAGTCCATTAATTTAATTTATTTATTTTAAGAAATATTTATTGTTGAAAGTATTATCACTTATGTATTTTTAAAAAATCCTCAACTGAGGGTATGTTTTTATTGATTTTTTACTTTTAATTTTTTATAGAGAGAGACAGGAAGGGAGAAAGAGAGGAAGAGAGAAACATCAGTGTGAGAGAGGAACATTGATCAGTTGCCTCCCATATGTGCCCTGATGGGCAATTGAATCTGCAACCTTTTGGTGTATGGGACGATGCTCCAACCAACCAAGCCACCCAGTCAGGACTGAATTTTTTTTCAATTTGAGAAAATGTAAGGAGAATTGGAGGACATAGTAGGTATTTGGGATGCATTTTAACTTTTTTAATGTGGCTACTAGAAAATTTTAAATGACATATGTGGCATGTGTGGCATGTTTTTGGACAGGTAAACTTTGGGAGAGCACACGTCAGGCTCTATTCACACCTGTGTACATGACATTTCACTATCCCAGAACCAGATAAAATTTTGCAGATGCCAAATACATGTTTGCTAAGAAGTAAGCTACTAACAGGGACTGAGTGGACACAATGTATGAATAAAGATATTGCTTAATCTGTGTGTGTGTTTTTCTAGAAAGCCAGAAGAGGAAATGAAGTGAAAACATTCACTGTGTGGTGGTTTACTATTCATTGTATTCAAAGATAACACTGAATCTATGCACCGTAGTTGAACACGGTTCCAAAACTGCTTTAAGGGTTAGCATTTAGAAATGAGAAAGGAGCATTTGGCCAAGCATTCTCAATGTGAATCATGGTTATCATATGTGAATTAAGTAAAGATCATTTTGACAGCTAAAACTCTAAAGTCTCATGTAAATTTGAAAATACAGCGCTGGGCAAAATAGGTTTCCAGTTGAGAGTACGTGAAACAGAGTTTATTATTGTATTATTATTTATTAATTATTGTACTATTTGCATTCCAATTGTAAGCCTACTTTTGCCCACCCCTGTATTTTCAATATTTAAAAGGAGAAATCCAGTTAAACTTTCATATACATCAGTCTTGGGTTAATGTAAACCTGAAAAACAAAAGATAATCAGCATTTGCAGTATTATTTAAAACAATAGACATTTTTGGTTTTTGCTTTTTAAAACAGATAAAATTCTTTAAAAGATACAATCCAATTTTAATTTCAGGGTGTTTTTTTGGAGTGGGGAAAATTTTACTTATTTACCTATTTATTATAAAGGTATAATTGACATATAACATCTAATTTTAGCAGTTTATGTCAGTAGACTTAAATTAGTCACATCCATTTGATACCACAATTTAACATTTTTCTTATTTAGAAGGAAATATGCTTTACCATCTTTGTAAATTCACTTGTGTTATGAAAAATACAAGTGATTTTAAGTAACAAATGATAAAAATACACACACACACACACACACACACACACACACACACACACAAGTAATTTGGGAGGAGCATAGAGGGAAAGAGGATAATTTTCAAACCCTCATCGGTTCTCATTCAAGCCCCATCTAGAAGAGACACAGATCATGCCATTTTATAAGGTTGGCACTTGTAAATATAAAGCAACCAAACAACATGATTTGATTGAGCATGCAAGCATACGAACCTCCAATGCAAAATAAATGAGTAGAGGCTAAACCCAGAACTTGAATTATCTTTGAGTTCTCACTGGGTATCATCTACTACATGCATTTTAAAATTTAAAGTAAATTTCTATATCTTAGGCTTTAACAGGATATGATATTGGGTGTATGTCGAATGACCTGTTGCTTCATATGCTTCATTGTCTCTGTCTTTCCTTCCTTGTCTTCAGTAATTTTTAAAAATCTTTTATACCCATTCTCTAACCCAGTGATTCTCAACTGGGGGTGGATGTGCCCTCTTCCAGAGGTCACTCGGCAATGTCTGGAGACGTTTTTGGTTGTCGCAGAACGGGTGGGGAGTACTCTTGGCCCGTAGTAGGTGGAGGCCAGGGTACTTCTAAACATGCTGGGATATGCACAGGACAGCCTCTCACAACAAAGGATTACCTGACCCAGAATGTCAATAAGTTTGAGATTAAGAAATTTGGCTTTAATCTGAAAGAGATGTCATTTTTGGTCAAGTCAATTTTCCCTTCGGTAGTAGCATCCTACAGGAGGTGAACTGAGCCTACAAATTTCAAAGAGCTGGCCTTACCTCTCTAATAATCTCCAACTACATATATTCATTCAATCACACACTCATTCAATACTTCCTAGCTTTAATAGGTATAAAATCACATCATAGGTAGGGTAGAGTATACTTTATTGTCCAAACTTGGACACTATTGAGCATTGTTAATAATTTTGCTGGACAATAGAAGTAAATAAAAAATGTCAGATCATCTGGTCACCTGAGTTCTATGATAGCAGGTAATAATTAAAATAATAAATAAGACTCAGAGGAATTTCTAATGATAGCCAGTTGGGAGAATGGTGTTTGGGCAATGGGACTGAACATCAAGGCTGAGGTCTAAGATCATTTCTGTTTTTTGTGCTGATGACATCACAACATAAAAAAATCTAGTGTGAAACCACAACCACTACAACAGGGTTTTAGAAAGGAAAAAATAAGCATAAAACCCAGGACACACAAAGAATATAAACCCTGTTAGAGGCATTATAACGGACACTCTTTTAAAAAGCACCCATATGCCCAGACTGATGTAGCTCAGTTGATTGAGTGTTGTCTCATGCACCCAGAGGCCACTGGTTTGATTCTGGCCATGCCACCTGCCCAGGTTGCAGGCTAGATCCCCAGTAGGGGGCATGCAGGAGGAAGCAGATGGATGTTTCTCCCTCTCCCTTCTTTTCTCACTAATATCAATAAAAACATATATATATATTTTAAAAAGCACTGGTATAATGCTTGCACATAGTAGGTACTCAACAAATGTCCGCTAAAGAATAAATCTATGTGGTCTTATCTGACATGTGGAAACCTGTCTCCATTTTAAGTGTGTGTTATTTTAATTTGCATGATTTCCTAAAGCTCTGTAGAAGAGGTACAAAGTAGGGCTACCTACTACTACTCCTTCTGCAGAAAAACAAAACAAAAAAATCACAAATTTTAGATTCGTCAAAATACAACAAAACCATTCTGACAGGATAAAAAATTATAAATGCCAGCGAAGGCACTTTTCCTCTTTCCTTTTGATCTGTAAGGTTACTAGTGGATGCGATAATCTTTTATTTATATTGCATGTGGTACAATTTCAAAATGGGATTTTTTTTTGCGCCCATCATGCTCTCCTTCCGTAATTAAGCCTGTAGGGCTGGCTGGCTGGTATTTTTTAATGCAGAGCTTGTCAATTTCTGTTAACACTCATCTAGAGTTCATAGCTCCATATATCATGGAAATGTGAGGGCAAAACAATTTATATAAAAAATATTTTGAGAGGAGTTGAACAAATTGAGCATCATTTCTGCTTCGACTGCCGAGCATTCCTGTGCTGATTAAGCACCCGTTTATCCAGCGGTACAGGGAGCCCACCTTTCCTGGCACACACATTTGATTTTCCCAGGTCCCTCGCTTCGCCTTCCCTTTCCTTACATACATGCCCTCCCGCTAAAAATAAACGCTTCCCCCACCCCCTTTGCCATGTGTTGTCTTTTGAATTACACCCCAACCTCTAATATAGTCAGCCCAGATCTTGTTTTGCCATTAATTTGGGAAGAAAAGAGGCTGCCTCCTGCATTTCACACGAAACATTACAAGGGCAGACCGGGGGAATTCATCTCTTCCCACCTTCAGCAGACAGAACAATAGGCAGCTATAATCTTGTGACACCCACAACTAATTTATCCAACCAGAAGACAGGTAGCACTCTGCACTGCCACTCCTGTCTGAATAGGTGCAGTAAATACTCAGCTTAATAGTAGCTTCTCAGGCAGGAGGGCAACATATCACAGCATGGCGTTTTTATAATCTTCCTGGCACGCCGACAGCCAGGAGCACCGCCCGCACATGATCCTCCTTGGTGGGGCTTAGGAGGCATGGAACCGTTAGATGGTGACACATTGTGCCTTTGAGCAAGTTTAACTGTTTTATATCCTCTCTGATCTGCAGCTTTGTACATCTGTTAAGCTGCCTCTTAAACTTCTGTGGGCACATCTGTGGAGCCGCTACTTGAAGCTCAGCATGCGTTGTGGGCCCGGTGGGGGGTTTCTTTGTGACAGCCTCCTGTTTATCTCTGTCACACTGCAAGGCCACAGTTAAATACATCATCTCGGTCAAAAAAGATGATGATAACCTTGTGACCGCTGGGAGGAATATGCTTAGCAAAGGCTGAACAAAAATCTTGTCTGGACTAAAAAGAAATAAAGTAACAAATTTTTTATGAACATTTATTTCTCACATGGTCATTTGGGCTTCAGCTGAACTGAGGATTCCAAGCTTGTACTAGTTAGGGTTCTCCACCAAAACAGAACCAATAGGATAGAGAGAGGCATAAAAGAGAAGAATTAATATAGGAATTGGCTCACATGATTATGGAGGCTGACAAGTCCCATAATATACCGTCTGCAAGAGGATCAGGAAAGCCTGTGGTATAATTCAGTCTCAGCCCAAAGGTCTGAGAACTAGAAGCTCGGATGACTGAGGGCAGGAGAAGATGGATGTCCCAGCTCAAGAAGCGAGAGCCAATTCACCCTTCTCCACCTTTTTATTCTATTGGGTCCTCAACAGATTGCATGATGCCCGCCCACACTGATGAGGGTGGATCCTCTTTACTGTTTACTGATTCAAAACCTAATCTCTTCCAGAAACATCCTCACAGACACACCCTGAAATAATGCTTTACCAGTTATCTGGGCATCCCTTAGCTCAGTCAAGTTGACACATAAAAATTACTGTAGGCTAGATCAAGGTTGGCTCCATATATCTTATCATCCTCAAACAAGATGTTACACAAGGCATATTCGTCCTATGGTGAAACACAACCTTGTTTCAAGTCTTCTGTTTTAGGCTAACTTTCCATTGGCCAAAGCAAATCACATGGATGGCTGAGTCAAGGGACAGGGCCATATAGTCTGCTTATTACAAGGCCAAAGCAAGTCACAGGGCCAAACTCAGCATCAAAGAGGCAGGGAAATATATTCCTCCCAAGAAAACAAGAGTGGGGGAGGAAGTGAATATTTGCTGACTATATAATCTAATCTACAGTGCTGTACCTGTCTACAAAAGGAAGAAAGCACTGATATTTGCTATGTAGTGAAATTTTGCATATATCAAGTCCATCTATGTGGGTTGCATTGCTGACAGCTGCCGAGGAGGACACCACAAGGAAAGAGGAAAGAAATCCCTGGCTGAGAAACTAAGGTCTTTAATATTTATCTCTTTTGGAGTTGAAAAGGCCCCTTTTCTACTCTTTAAGCACTTTGGTCTCTTAACTCTTGAAGAAAATAAATGCGTGTGAAGGTGTTTGGGGCTTACAGCAGGACTGATAATCATTGGCACATGCCATGAAGACATACAATTGGGCATCCTTTCTCATTGGCCAAGGACCATTTGGAAAGGGTGATGCCTTTACTATATGGTTAGTTAAATATTTGAATATCACCACTGGCTGGATATATTTATAGTTCTGTGATTCTGGCTCTCTGTTAGGCATGTAAATTATGATTCTGGATTGGCTCATCACTCTTCTCAGAGAAACTGTCTCACTCACAGCTTTTGCAGAACATCAGCTTTTGGTTGAATCACAAAACTCCACATCCCAACCGTCCTCCCCGCCCTGGCCACAGCTGACTGAACCATGGATGAGCACCTGACGCAAAGACAGCCAATGACTAGGTTCAGGCGTATTTGATGGCATCTTATTAGGTCTCTCTTTAGATGTAGTGGGTCAATTCAACTTCTATTTTAGAAAAATGAATTGGAAATGTGGAGCAAATCAGATGTTATTTGAGGCTACAAGTTTATCTGGAAAAAATGATATTTTGCACTGGGTTTTAAAATCAATTTGTTAGAGCCAGGCTGGTATGGCTCATGGCTGAGCATCAACCTCTGAACCAGGAGTTCGGTTCCTGGTCAAGGCACATACCTGGGTTGCAGGCTTGATCAGTGATTCTCTTTCATCATTGATGTTCCTATCTTTCTCTACCTCTCCCTTCTTCTCTCTGAAATCAATAAAAATATATTTGAAAAAAAGAAAAGAAATCTGTTAGAGTCAATCTGTATTAGTTATTTATTATAGCATAACAAATTACCCCCTAATATAGTGGCTTCATACAACAATAAACATGACTTGATTTCACGGTTTCCGGGCCTGGCTCAGCTAGGTCCTCTGCTTTAGGGTCTCTCATGAGGCTGTAGTCAGCTCAAGGCTCAGTTGGGGCAGGACCCACTTCTAATCTCACGCATGTGGTTGTTGGCAGGATTCAGTCCTTCATGGACTGTTGGGCTGTCAGATCCTTGCTAGCTCTTGGCTGGAGGCCTCTCTCATTTCCTCGCAGGTGGCCCTCTCTGGCAGAGCAAACATGTTAGAAGAGCCAAGGAGAGAGCGCACGCAAGATGTAAGTCAGTCTTTGTAACTTAATCTCCCAGTGACATCTCTGTCAGTCAGGGTTCAACCAGAGAAGCAGGATCAATAGGAGATATACGTTAAGAGACTCATCAAAAGGAAGTGGCTTCTGTGACCGAGGGCTGGCTAGGCACGTCAGAGATCTGCAGGCAGGACACCAGGAAGGAAAGGCTGGAGCTCGTGGGTGTGGGCTGAGTGGCAGGCCACAGGCCAAAATTGTTCTTCAGGGAAGCCTCAGCTCTGCTTAAGGCTTTTCAACTGACTGAATCGCATCCACTCAGATTATGTAGGATGATCTCTCTTACTTAAAGTCAACTGGTTATGGATTCTAATCACATTTAATACCTTCACAGTAACATCTAGATCAGTGGTTCTCAACCTTTCTAATGCCGTGACCCTTTAATACAGTTCCTCATGTTGTGGTGACCCCCAACCATAAAATTACTTTCGTTGCTACTTCATAACTGTAATTTTGCTACTGTTAATGAATCATAATGTAAATATCTGTGTTTTCCGATGGTCTTAGGCTCTAAAGCAGCGGTTCTGAGAACCGCTAGCAGGGTTGCCTCTACCAGAATTCCATCATAACATCCTTTCACTTTTCCACATTCCATTCATTAGAAGCAAGTCACTAGGTCCAGCCCACCCTCCAAGGGAGGGTATTACAGAGAATGTGAATACCAGGAAGCAGGATCACTGGAACCGTTTTACAAAGCTACCTGCCAGAGTCACATTTCTTTTAATTTTTAAAAAATGTATTTTTATTGATTTTAGAGAGGAAGGGAGAGGGAGAGAGAGATAGAAACATCAATGATGAAAGAATCATTGTTTGGCTGCTTCCTGCATGCCTCCTACTGGGGATCGAGCCTGAAACCCGGGCATGTGCCCTGATCGGGAATTGAACTGTGACCTCCTGGTTCATAGGTCGATGCTCAACCACTGAGCCACGCCAGCTGGGCCATTTTTAAATTTTACTTGCAAAATGACTTTTGCAAGGGAAAATGCCTTTAAAAATATTCCTAACTAAAAATAAATAAATAAATCTGCACAGCCATTTATATATGTTGAATTAATTTTAGGTCAAAGAATGAAGTGTTGTTCAGTGTTTACACAGATTTGGTGAGCAAACATAGTTTGTAACTTTAAGTGAACAAATCCAATTCTGTGCAACAAACATTCTAATAAATGTGGTTTTCACTAACAAATATTTATAGTCTTGAGGTTATAAGTCAGTGTTCCTCAGAACCATTAACACAAACCTCTGAATATTACAAGGAAAGTCCTTTGGCCTTCTTAGTTAAGATCACTGAAAGCGATGGCAAATGGATTCCATTATAATTTTAACCAAGGTGGAATTAAAGAATTCGGAGCTTCTAATGCTCTATTTCTGGGGTCAAGAAAGGCTAGAGTGTCATTCTGGCCCATGAAGGGCCAGGAAGGGCCAGGCATGAATGAGTAGAAGCTTTGACATAGAGTAAAAGCTAGTGAAAAAGAGGCAAGGGGACACGCCAAGGTGGAGACCGGAGGGAAGGTAACATACAGTAGCCAGAGGGCAGATCCTGGCCCCTCCGGCTGCTGAGGCCACTAAGGGTTCATTTCCTGTCTCCACCAAGCTCTGCTTGAACCACCAACCCTGTTCCTGGATTCCTCTTCTCACTCACTCACAACATCCCTCTCCTGCCATCCCTGCGTCCCACTGACATTACTTGCTGAGTGAGTCTCTGTTCTTGTTTCGGGAAAAATTAGATGTTTCACATTTATAAATTGGTAACCTTTTAGTTTGGCTCTAACTCAACTAAAGTCAAAGGGAGTTTCTTTCTTTCTTTTTTTTTTGAATTGTGGTAAAATACATGTAATGTAAAATTTCAAAGGGAGTTCTGATAAAGAGAGGCATGAACTGAATTAGAACTGGAACCAGAATGGAAAAGACCCTCAGGGATATGTTCTGGCTGCCTTGGCAGCTCTGCTTCCTCCTGCAGCCTTATCTAGTTTTTCTCATTGTACTGACCCTCTTTTTCTGCTTACTTGGGGTTTCTGCCCCCTTAGCACTTCGGCTTGCATATGGTCTGAAATGGCTACTCCAGTCCAGTCTACATGCTGTGACTCTTGAACATCTTTCCCACTTTAACATCTACTAAAACCCACTTAGGACTCGTAGTTTTCCCATACTGAATCAATGACAGAGGACTCTGATGATTCTGATTCATCATTTTGATCATAGACTTGCCCAATAATCGGCTAACCTAGAGTTAGATGACCAGTTCTGGTTTGGTCAGCCACGATCAGAAGGGTGGAATCACTCTAAGCAATGACTCATGAGGCATTTAGGGCACTTGGGGGGTAGGAAGAACCCCTAAAAGGGTGTGTGTGCATTGTGTCTAATGGGCAATGGTTGGCATATACTGAAGGTGTCTTCATTAGATTTCCCATTATCAATTCATTCATCAATCAGTACATATTGACCATATAAGGGGTGCTGGACTAGCTAGGCATTGTTAGTTAATAGCTAACACTTACAATGTGCTAAGCACTGGGTTAAGAGACCATTATATTGTGGGGCATCACAAAATGATAATGGCATTCTCAAGAATTTTGAAATCTGGTTAGAGATGAGACACCTACACCCACAAAACTTTAGGTTGTACAAAACACCAATAGTAAAAATGCTCTAAGTAATTTCCTGGCCAACTTCTCAAAGAGTGATGAAGACAGTAAGTGCTATGCATTCTGAGGGATTGCTATAGTGTGAAAATATCTGAGAAGTCTTTACAGAGAACTTGATCTTGAACTTTAATGATGGATAAGTTTCTGTTAGCTAGGGAGACCAAAGAAAGTAATTGATTGTTCAATAAATATTCATTGCACACTTAAGTGTGGTCAGTCACTGTAGTAGGAGCTAAAGACAAAGGAGAGAACAAGACATCCCCTTGAAGGAGCTTATAACCTAAAGAGGGCTAGACAAGCACATATAGAATAGTTATAGGCCTCAGAGGGATGGGGGGATGACAAGCTATGAATCCAGAAAAATCTAGCCTTTGTTACCAAAGAAGTCTAAGAGATCTGCTGTTTGGAAATTATGGCTGCCCTGGCATTGGGAAAAATGTGTCTGCTTCAAGCCCTTCAGAAGTGGTCATCATTCCCAGGGGCCTGCCACTGCCCATCTCTGAGTGGGAGAGAGAAAGGGCAGGCTGCTCTTGGGTTACCTCCTACAGTACTCTTCAGAAGACCATGTCATCCTGCTACTTTTTGGGGCAGCTGGCTCGGGCAGAAGCTCTTGGCTCTGCCTAGGGAGACAACACTGGTCAGACAAGGGAGGGAGAAAGAGGCTGAAATCTTCAAGGGAAGAATGGAGCATGCAGATGGACAAAAGATACCAAGTCCACTGTGCTACTTTCTTTCATGAACAAACCACGTTTTCTGATTTGCTTAATATTCTCTGATCAAATAGCAACCCTGAAGAGGAGAGGTTATACTAGACACCACACAGACATTATGTTTTCTGTTTGTTTGCTTTTAATTCATTTTATTCTGTTTAAAACCATGATCTGTGGTTTACTATAATACTTGGTGTTAAAAAAATGAATGGCTGGCCATGGCCAGTGTGTGTCAGTGGTTAGAGAATCTGTTCATGCACCAGCGGGTCACTGGTTTGATTCCCAGTCAAGGGCATATACCTGGGTTGCAGGTTCAATCCCTGGCCCGGGTAGGGGCACGTGCAAGAGGCAACAGATTGATGTGTCTCTCTCACATCAATGTTTCTCGCTCCCCTCCCTCCCTCTCTTCCACTATCTCTAAGGGGGGAAAAAAAGAATGGCTGTTTGCTCTATACTCTAATGCTAAACAAGTACTCTTATTTCTAATAACCAAGTTTTAATGAGTCCAGAGGGCTTAGAAAACAACAAAAAAAAACTTTGGCTGATGTCACATAATATTATCAGTAAGTCCTTTGCTGGGAAGGTCCTGATGTTACCTTCACATTTGAGTACCTTCTTGTTCTCAATCCAGATTTTCTGGACAGTTAGAATATAAATTGAACTGTTAAAATAAGGGCTACTTAGTTCAGAACCAAAATAGATCATTCTTTGGTTCAAAGTCTTCACTATTTTTCTGGCAGATGCCAGGGAAGTAGTTCCTAGAGGACCAAAGTCAGAGCAACTGTAGGAGAAAGGAATCTGAACTTGATCCCAGATAAGCTGGGGGAACGGGAAGGGCAAGGAGGCAGATGAAGTTATTTATTTCACTGCCTTTACATAGTGATGAGGTCCTTATCCTTGCCTTCCCCTCAAGCCCCATAAATCCCTACAAGGGGGCAGGGGGATCAGATCATACATTTAAATTATTTTCAGAGATGCCAAGCAATTCTAACTTCTTTAATACAGCGACATCCCAAAGGAGTGATAAATCTCCAAACCGAAGAGAGGATTCCCCCTTTCAAATTTTAGCTGCGAAAGACTGATTATGTATTTAAGCTTTGGAGATGTGTAAAGCTTTGTTAGGCAAATTGGTGACCAAACCAGCTCTCCTAGCCAAAAATCCACAGCTCCTATTTACATATAATGAATTTTCTAGGACTCTAAGAACAAACTTCTTAACAGGGTCATCATCAGTCCTCTGCATAGCATCCGAGGAGCCAGGGACTTGGCTGAGCTGACGGCGGGCTTCTCACTTCAACAAGCCTCACTACTATAATGGAAATTCAAAGGCCTGGAAACAATGTACGTAGCTTCCCTGACTAATTTTATTATGCAGACACACTTAATGGCTCCTATTACAATCACATCGTGGTGGGAAATAGTACTAGATTGTGACGATCACACTAAATCGACAAGGATTATCAGTCATTAAAAAGGAACCAAATTAGCATCAAGCAGTTATATTTTATACTTATCAAATCTTCTGCTGGTCAAGGTCCATTACTGAATGACACCATAAAGGCAGGAGCCGTCAGCTCATTCTCCAGAACATTTAAATCTCTATTGTATTTGTGTAGGATATAATTTCTGGTAGCTATAAAGCCTAATAAAGGTTACACCCCGATGAATAAAGTGTTAATAAATTGACCCATGACATTTAAATGGATAATTATATTTGAGATAAAGGAAGAATTTCTTGTTTCAGTGAAGAAGTATTTCAACTTGTGCCCAACCTGAGTTCCCCATCAGCTACAGGGTGGTTTTACATGGCTCAACAGTGATTTAAATATTAATATTGCTGGTTAACATTGTATTAGATTCATGATTCATCAGGCCTTTCTAGCAACTGCTGTCTATCAGAATCATCAAGACTACATGTTAAAGGTTTCCACATGTTAAGGAATTCTAGGGAAAGGAACTAGTACCTGTATTTCTAAGCATGGGTTAGGAATGCTAGTGTTTATTTGTCCCCTAGTCCCCACCCTGCCAGTGTGTCAGCCTGTCTCTAGACTTTATAGTCACAGGGCAGAGAAGTGTAAAATGGAACCATGAAGTGGTTAGGCGGAGCCTGAAGGAGTTGGTACTGACCGGGATGTATTAGATACAACTGGAACAGCTCTACATGTAGGGTGGGCAACAGTAGGTTTATAGTTGTGAGTACACAGAGCACAGTTTATTCTTGTATTATTACTTATTTATTATTTTTCATAAAACAGAGTAAACCTGTATATTATGTGCTGATGGCTCTCAGTCCTTATGAAAGCATCCAACAAAACCTAGGGAATAACAAAAAACGAAGAAGTGCTGCAGGGGTGGTGAGCATGGCTTCCCTCTAGTCTCTGGGGTAAAAGCTTCTCCTCTGTATTTCCTATAGCACATTAGGCTCAGGAAAAAAAGACTCAAGTGTAAAATAACTCTCCCTAACTTGTTTATTAATCAACTATTATTTCCATATATGTATTCACTCCACAACCATTTATTCATTCATATTATATAACTATTAGACTCTCTTTGGAGAGAATACTGCCTTCAAAACCTGTAAAGCAAAATTGACAGAACTACAAAGAGAAACTAAAAAGATCTTTACCTTTCTCAATTTTTCATAAGACAGGTACTAGTAATCAGTAAGGGTACAGTCGATCTGAACATAGTTAACAAACATAGTAGTTAAACTTTGTGGATAAATATAAAACACTGCACTATCTGTAAAGCACACATACTTTTGTGCTAGTTTTCTATTGCCGCCGTAACAAATTACCACAAACCTAGCAGTTTAAAACAGCACACATTTGTTATCTCACGGTTTTATAGCTCAGAAGTCCATATGGGTCTGACCAAACTCAAACCAAGGTGCCAGGGCTGCCTTCCTTCCTGAACGCTCAGGGGAGAATATGCCTTCTGGCTCATGCAGGTTGTTGGGCAAAATTCAGTCCCAGGCAGCTGTAGGACTGAGGTCCTATTTCCTTGCTGGCTATTGGCCTACGGCTGTTCTTAGTTTCTAGAATCCACCCCACATTCCTTGGCTAATGGACCCCTTTGTCTTCAAAGCCAGCAGGTATGGGGTTGAATCCTTCTCACACCTCATCTTTTCTGTCACATCTCCGACTAATTAATAGAAGAAATGCCTCCATTTTATTTTATTTTAAAATATATTTTATTGATTTTTTTACAGAAAGGAAGGGAGAAGGATAGAGAGCTAGAAACATCGATGAGAGCGAAACATCGATCAGTTGCCTCTTGCACATTTCCTACTGGGGATGTTCCCGCAACCAAGGTACATGCCCTTGACTGGAATCAAACCTGGGACCTTTCAGTCCGCAGGCCGACGCTCTATCCACTGAGCCAAACCAGTTAGGGTGAAATGCCTCCATTTTAAAGTGTTCATGTAATTAGATTGTGCCCACTGGATAATCTGGGATAATCTCTCCATGTCAAGGTCTATAACCTTAAGCACATTTACAAAGTTCTCTCTGTATACTCAAAAATTAGGGCAAAGGCATCTCTGAGAGTCCATTATTCTGCCTACCACACTTTCCATACTTACACAGAACATACAAAACTGTATTCACACATGGTCATAAGGCCAGTGTCTATAGCATTCACATTCTGTGACCAAAATGATTCATTAAAAAATAATAAATGGATAAACAGAAAGGCCCAAATGTTTGGAAATTAAGAAATATACATTTGAATATTAGTGAGGGACAACCAAACTACTGAACAGCAGGCTGCATGGGGCGACCAAGCCGGCGGGGGGCGTGGGGGGGGGAGGTGGGGAGGTTAGGGGTGACCAGGCTGGCAGAGGGGGGCAGTGAGGGGCGACCAGGCTGGCAGGGGGAGGCAGTTGGGGGCGACCAGGCTGGCAGGGGGGCAGTAAGGGGTGACCAGGCAGGCGGGGGGGGGAGTTAGGGGTGACCAGGGTGGCGGGGGGGGAGATGTTGGGGGTGACCTGCCCAGCAGGGGGTGCAGTTGGAGGTGACCAGGCCATCAGGGGGGGCAGTTAGGGGTGATCAGGCAGGCAGGTGAGCAGTTAGGAGCCAGTGATCCTGGATTGTGAGAGGGATGTCCAACTGCCGGTTTAGGCCCAATCCCCAGAATTGGGCCTAAACTGGCAGTCGGATATCCCCCAAGGGATCCCGGATTGGAGAAGGTGCAGGCTGGGATGAGGGGACCCCCCCCCCCACCCCGTGCACAAATTTCATGCACCGGGCCTTGAGTATATATAAATATATATAACACCCTAATATGCAAATAGACCGAATGGTGGAACAACCGAACCAAACAACCAGTCGCTATGATGTGCACTGACTACCAGGGGGCGCACCCAGAACATGGCGGGCTTTGGCAGCAGGCGGCAGAGCACAAACATGGTGGGCATTGGCCATGGTGTGATGGTGGAGCAGGTGAGCGAGGGTGCCAGACCAAGGCGGGGCACCGATTGCTGTCATTGGGGTGAGCCTCTGGTGGTTACTGAAAATTCTTTGCCCCCACATGCCATGATCCTGCCCGGCACTTGCACCTGTTGCCAGCACTGGCCCTGCTTGCACCCAGTGCCAGCACCAGAGCCTCTGCTCACACCTGCTGCCGGCACCCAGGGCTGGCCCTGATTACTCGGTGCCGTCAGTGGTTGCGAGCAGTGGCTGCTGGCCCCGATCACCCCTGTCCCCAATCACACCTCAGGGGTTCTCCACCTCCCCTGCTCCTGAGAGGCAACCAAGGCTTGACTTTGAAGAATAAAAATGGTGAAGGGCAGTATTCTCTAACCCTTCCTCTGCTGCACCAAAGCACATGGAGCTGATACCTCATCCTGATGAAACATGCATCATCCACATGGAAGGCTTCCCAAAAGCCGCCTTGAGATGTGAGCTTGCCGATTACGCGAGGCTGGGCATAATAACAAAATTTGCTAACTATCATATGTTGGCTTCAATCCTTTCGTATTACATTTTCAGGTTAAAAAAACAACAACACACACACACCTCACTTTGTTCTTATGGATAGAGAAAGTCCAACAGAACCAAGTACCTTTGTAAATTTACAATAAAGTTGTTGAAATCTCTTGATATATTCGATGTGGACCAAAGGATGCATTCATCACCCACCGAGAATGGTCATGATGAGGAGTTTGGGATGGGTGGATTTAGAAAAGGAGGGCCTATATTTGTTTTGCTCTTTAATTTACAACCACATCTTCCTCAGATTTATTCAACTCCTAAAACCATGATTACATACCACAGTCAAGCCTTGATTACATACCACATGATTTGGCAGACTTGTTTTCATGACCTGCTTTGTTATAACTAGCTGTGTGATTCTGAGCAGATCGCTTGGTCACTTCTGCATTAATCAGGGTAGCCTAAGGCTATACTATAAAGGCCCTACAATATCAGTGGCTTAATAGAACAAACAAGTATTGGTCTCTTATCTCAGAGTTAACGTAGGTTGGATAGATTTCCCCCAAGAGGTGACTCAGGGACCCAGGCTCTTTCCATTGTGGTTCCACCATCCTCACAGGTGTCTCTAAGGTCACTGCAGAAGGGGAAGGAAGGACTGCATAGAGAGCTCTCATGCTCTCCTGTCATAAGTGACATATCTCTTCTCTCACATTCTATAGATGAGAACTAGTCAGGTGTCTCTACCTATTTGTGAGGGGCTGGGGAATGTAGTTTAGCTCTGAGCCTGAGAAGAAGAAATGGGGCTGATGATCATCTTTCTAATTGCTGCCACAATTTCATTCTTTTGGGTCTCAGTTGCCTTATTTCTAAAATGGGGATGATTGTTTCTGCCACGCCTAACCCAGAGAATAATAATGAGAATCAAATGAGGGCATGATTTAAAGAAGACACACGAAATATTCATAATGTACTACAATTTCTAACACTGAACTGGCATCGGGGTCTGGGATTCAACATTACTCTCTATGAAGCCTAAGGTCTACTCAAAGCCTTAGTCTTGGGCTTGACTTATAGATAGGATTCCACAGACACCTCACCCATTTTGTTTACGACAAAAGGGATACAGAGGACCTGGAAGAAGCGATGCCAGCAAAAACTTCACGTTAAAGAAACTCCTGGAGGCATTTCGCACATTAAAAGTGCAAAGGATAAAATGTTGGAAGCTGAACCAAACTTAGAAAGAGGTATAACAACTCACCAAAGGCTTAGAAAAGATGCCTATGCCATGTCATAAGTTACACGATGAAAGAAAAAAAGCAAGCACTATTTGAACTGCTTTTGATTGTGTATTTTTAACAAATGTTTCTAATGTTTTAAATTACAATGTGCTAACTAAATATTAGTTTTACTACTTTAAAAAATTCCTTATACATTTATAACCAACAGTAAAATAGATTTAATGTTTTGACAAAATGTTAAAGGTCACAAAACAATTGCAATTTTTCTCATGATTATTAAGAATGACTTATAGGGTTCAAGTTTGCTCGGTCATTTTTACACTTCTGCATGACCATGTAAAGCAAGGACTGCATGAATAGTACATTGAGCTTTAAATGGTTTGGCTCAGTGGCTAGAATGTCGGCCTGCGGACTGAAGGGTCCCAGGTTCGATTCTGGTCAAGGGCATGTACTTTGGTTGCAGTCACATCCCCAGTAGGGAGTGTGCAGGAGGCAGCTGATCAATGTTTCTCTCTCATCGATGTTTCTAACTCTCTATCCCTCTTCCTTCCTCTCTGTAAAAAAATCAGTAAAATATATTAAAAAATAGTACATTGAGTTCATGTATGTGTTTCACCTAAAGAATTATACATAAGAAATAAAGCACTTTTAATATCTTAGTCTTTGTGGGAGATTATATTCTTTAGGAGACAGTTTTGCCTGTGACAAGATGATTAACACTAAGTAAGCTTATTAATATCTAAAAAGGACTATTAACTGTAGAAAAATAGTTTTTCTATTGAAGGGTTGTCAGCAAGTCTAATTTATTAGCTTGTCATATTCTGTGAGTGGGAACATAAATCTTGCATTAGTGATCAAGATGAAAAAGACTTGGAATACCTGCCATAGCAAAATTCTCTGCATACTTTCCAAAGGTAAACACATATATCAACTTCATCTTCTAAGTGGAAAAGTGTGATTGCCTCCATCCAAAAATATGAAACTCTATTATAGATGTCATGTGAGGGAAAACTGCACACCAGAACCTTAATTTATGAACGCATTGCAATGCCAAAAGTGGGCTAAAAATTCAAAACACTAACAAAACCAAAATCAAACAATGTTTTTAAACATCTAAAGTAGTCTAAAAGAGACCAACCTTGGAAAAAGAGTGCTAGGAGGAGTTTATCCAAACAAGTTAGTGGGGCTCAGTCACTGGAATGGGTTTCAGGTCTTAGTAAGCCCATCATGTCCAATTCAAACAAGTTTGAGAAAAGTAGGGATTTATTGGCTCGAAGTGCAGGGAGTGTAACTTCAGGAATGGCTCAATTCAGGTTCCCAAGCACTGCCACAATGTGCACCTCTCCATTTCTCAGCGCTTCCTTTTCTGTGGCTTCTCTCTCAGGAGGGCGAGATGACCCCTAGAACTCAGCATCTTCTGGCTCAGCGACTCCCGCCAAGAGAGCTCTTCTTTTCCTAAAAGAACCACCAACATTTCAAGACTATTCTGATCATACTGACCTGAGCCCTGCTCCCTCCTTGGAGTAGTTACAGTGGCCAGAACGAAACATATGTCTATCCTGGGTCTGGAAAGGAGGGTGGCATGAATCCATTGGTTGAAAGTGAAGAGTGGTTTCCCCCCAAAATAATTTGGAGTCCCCTAAAGAAGGATAAATGAAAACAGGGCTGGCAAAAAGAACAGATGATTGTAATGGAATGACATGGAACATGGGCATTTGAAGGACTTTAAAGATCAAATTCCAGAGCAAATTCTACCCGCAATGAAGGGATCTAGGCCACAGGACTCTGTAAGGTGATTGATTTCATTTCCGCTCCTCCTCCTCTCATGGCCAGGGAGCTAATTCTGCTCATGAGCAGTTCTGGTTGTTAGAGTTCTTATACTGTTGCCCAAATCTACATTGCTGCAGTTTAGGGGCCCAAGTTTTATCTCCAGAAACACTAGAGAAGCAAATCCCTGGTTCTTGAACTGGTGAACACAGCTAGTAGCATCTTTCCCACCAGTTTGCAAAGGCGTCCTGCCACCTGCATACACGACACAACCAGAGGGGGATTACCCATGAAGCTATCCAAGCTCAGGCCTTAGGGTCCCTCACTAGCACGAGCCCCATGAATGCTAAGAGTTACAGAGCATCCTGAGACGAGAGGGGAAGCCAGGTTTCCAATAGGAAGCATTTATGCTTAAATATTTCTGGTAAATTGTCTAGAGCTTTCAACAACAACAACAACAAAAAAAGGTGACCTAAATCTCCAAGGCTATAGTGATTTGTTGTAATCTATTTCTTAATTTAAAATAAATGTTCAAATTTATATCTAATTTTGTACTGGTCAATTTGTATACTTTTTCTTAAAGAAGACCTCTCTCCAATCCCAACCCCCCAAATTGTATAAGCTTTAGATCCCAAAAAACCTGGATCTGCTACCACATGGAATCCTTATTACATAGTTTCCAGGTATTTTACCATCCAGAGCAGCCTCCAGTTTTTAAAACTTGGTTACCTAGAGCTGGACAAAATGCACAGCTGTGATCTGGCATCTAGGGTCCAGTAAAATCTTATTCCCTTATTGTGGTGCCCATGGTTCCATGAATGCAGGGCAGGATGGTGAGGGGCTTACTCATAGCACTTCACCTGTGGTCTGTGCAAAACAACAGCTCTTTCTCACCCTCTGCTGTCTTGAGTAGCAGGATTTATAGTAAGTGGGTTAGTAATCTTAGCTGTCAATTAGTTCTTTGGATGTGACAACATTGAGGGGGAAATTCAAATGCAACAAAAAAGATGTCCAGAATGCAACTTTTAGATGAAAAGAGGAAATGAAATCTTACTTGAACACATCCTGGCTGCCATCCATAGCACTATTGTCGAAGTGTTTATAAGTAAAGGTGTTTTAGTCAGACATTTATAGAGACTGACTTATAAAACTAAGATTCAAATAGACTGTAAACAGCCCTAAGTGTATACCTCTTTTAATTTTTGTTAATGTGATTATTCAGTAGTTTTTAATACAGTGAATACCTGTTAATGTGATTTAAAACTTTTTTTTTGTCCTATTACTGAATTGTTCTCAGAAACAATTAAAACCAAACTTCAAGTACTTAACAAGGAAGTTTCTCTACTAGTATGTAATATAAATATGTGGAAGAGCCAAAAGAGTTAAATGAAGTGAATTTATACTCATCTTGGTCTGTTTTTTTGTTTTGGCATTATTGGATATATCACTAAGTTTTCTCAGTCTCTGTTGAATCAGAAAGTGTTCATTTGGCATAGAGGTGACAAGCAATTTTAAACAAGTAAGAAACTTTTAATGATTATTAGTAACCTAAAGCTTGTGATGAGGATGGTTCTGAGGCCAGATCTAGCTACATGCATCAAGAGTCCTGTAATCTATTGGTACTGCCTGTCATAAGCGCAAGAAGGTGATGTGACAGCATGCATGTTGTATATTTGCTATTTGTGACCAAAATTAGAAACCCCCCTGAAGTTGAAGACCTGATTCTTACACTATAGGTTACTTGGCAAGTAGAACTTTGTGATTATTGAGGGAATGAATATGATTTTTGCCAAGTACCATTTTGCTTTATAAAATATATACAAGAAAAGCTTAATTAGCCAAAATCCAATTAATTACAATCTCAAAATACTAAATTTTCTGTCCCCAGAATCTGACCAGAAAAAAAAGAACAATGATATATGTACAAACACACACACACACACACACACACACCTTCAGGGCTTCAGTCTAGATTGAGTGCAATTGTCTAGACTTTCTTGTCTATCATTTTAGTTCTTATACAGCAATAAGTGGTGTTCAGAATTTCAGCCTTGGAAGGACCCTCAGTTATTACTTTTTAAGATCACCATACCGTTGTTATTAAGTCTACAAGGTGGAACCAAGCACTTCAAACAGTAAAATTTTATTTAGTTTTGTTTTATTATTTAAAAGAGAGGGACCTTTTCTTAGATAAATGCTTACAGATGATAGATTGTCAGTTCCTTCATCACAGTTCTTTGATTATTGGACTGCTTACTAAATATTTGATATATAACTGAATGAATGAAAAAATTCTTCTTGGAATCAGTTTTCCCCGTGTGTTATATCCCAGAGTCCCTTTTACTTTAAGGATTTTTCTAAGAGTTTTCCATCCTGACAAAGGAAAGACCAGTGATATGTAAAGTATCCCAGGTTTGGGGCATGGAAGCTCTTCACAGAGCTAGTCGGGAAAGCACTGGCAGCTGAGTTAGGGCTTGGAAAGGACACTAGCCTCAGAGTTCAGAGACTCGAGTTGGAGATTTAGGGATTATTCCCTCTTTGAATCTCAGTTCGCTCATCCATAAAGTGGGAATGATAAAACTTTGTCTTCTCAAAGTTGTAGTGAAGATCAAATGAAATAAAATATACAACCAGTGTTTTGAACTCTGCATCAAGTATATTGCTTGTTTCCATTTTATTTAGTTCTTTTTCTGGAGTTTTGTTCTGGTCGTTCATTTGGGACATGTTTCTTTGTTTCCTCAATTTGGCAGCCTCCCTGTGTTTGTTTCTATGTATTAGGTAGAGCTGCTAAGTCTCCCAGAAAGAGTAGATGAACATAGTGAGAACCTCAGCGGCATAAAAAAGGACATGAAAACCATAAAAAGGAACCATTCAGAAATGAAGATACAGTAACTGAAATGAAGAATATTTTATGGGGAATCAACAGTAGAGTAGAGGAAGCTGACAATCACATCAATGATTTGGAATATAAGGAAGCAAAAAACACCTAATCAGAACAGCAAAAAGAAACAAGAATCCAAAAAACTGAGGACAGTGTGAGGAGCCTCTGGGACAACTTCAAGCATACCAACACTCACATCTTGGGGGTGTAGGAGGGAGAAGAGAGAGAGCAAGGAATTGAAAACCTATTTGAAAATATAATGATACAAGACTTCCCTAGCCTCTGAAGAAAATAGACATATAAGTCTAGGAAGTGCAGAGAGTCCCAAACAAGATGAACATAAAGAGGCCTACACCAAGAAACATCATAATTAAAATTCAAAAGATTAAAGACAAAGAGAGAATCTTAAAAACAGCAAGATAAAAGCAGTTAGTTACCTACAAGGGAGCTCCCATAAGATTGTCAGCTAATTTCTCAACAGAAACTTTGCAGGCCAAAAGGGATTGGCAAGAAATACACAAAGTGATGGAAATCAAGGATCTACAACCAAGATTACTCTACCCAGAAAAGCTATCATTTAGAATCAAAGAACAGATAAAGAACTTCTCAAACAAGAAAAAAACTAAAGGAGTCCATCACCACCAAACCAATATTACATGAAATTTTAAAGGGTCTTCGAAGAAGAAGAAGACAAAGAAGAAGAAGAAGCAGAACTAGAAATAATATATATACATATCCTAGCCTATATAATAAAAGCCTAATATGCAAATCGAGTGAATGGTGGGATGACCGGTCGCTATGACACACACTGATCATCAGGGGGCAGATACTCAACGCAGGAGCTTCCCCCTGGTGGTCAGTGCACTCACTCAGAGGGCGGGTCCACAGCTGATCAGCTGACCAGCGCTCCCACAGTTGGCCGATTCCTGCAGGCCATGCCCCCCACCAGTACACAAATCCCATGCACGGGGCCTCTAGTATATATATATATATATATTCTATACTAATAAAAGGTTAATATGCAAATTGGTCATGACGCCCTCACAGTAACAACTGAACAGCAGGCTGTGTGGGGAGACCAGGTTGGCAGGGGGGTTAGCAAGGGACAACCAAATGACTGAGCAGCAGGCTGCGTGGGGCAACCAGGCTGGCAGGGGGGGGGGGGCAGTTGGGGGTGACCAGGCTGGTGGGGGGGGGCAGTTGGAAGCAACCAGGATGGCAGGGAGGGCACTAAGGGGCAACCAGGCCAGCGGGGAGAGGGGCAGTTAGGGGCGACCAGACTGGCAGGCAGAGGTGGTTAGGGGTGATCAGGCTGGCAGCGGGGGGCAGTTAGGGGCGATCAGGCAGGCAGGCAGGTGAGCAGTTAGGAGCCAGCGGTCCCGGATTATGAGAGGGATGTCCAACTGCTGGTTTCGGGCTGAAACCAGCAGTTGGACTTCCCCTGAAGGGTCCTGGATTGGAGAGGGTCCAGGCTGGGATGAGGGGGGCCCCGTGCATGAATTTCAAGCACCGGGCCTCTAGTATGAACAATAAATACAGATCAACAATTGAGTCTAAAATTTTAAACAGAATAAATCAACAAGCAGAACAGAAACAGACTCATCTTACAGATATAAAGAACATTTTGTCAGTTGGCAGATGGGAAGGGGTTGTGAGGATTGGTGAAAAAGGTGAAGGGATTAAGAAGTACAACTTGGGCCCTGACCCGTTTGGCTCAGTGGATAGAGTGTCGGCCTGTGGACTGAAGGGTCCCAGGTTCGATTCCAGTCAAGGGCATGTACCTTGGTTGCGGGCACATCCCCAGTAGGAGGTATGCAAGAGGCAGCTCACATCGATGTTTCTAACTCTCTATCCCTCTCCCTTCCTCTCTGTAAAAAATAAAAAAAATATATTAAAAAAAAAAAGAAGTACAACTTGGTTGTTACAGAATAGTCATAGGGTGTAAAGTACAGCATAGAGAATATATTCACTAATATTCTAAGAACTATGTATGGTGTCAGATGGGTACAAGATTTATCAGGATGATCACTTAGTAAGTTATATAATGTCTAATCACTGGGGTGTACACCTGCAACTAATATAATATTGTGTGTCAACTGTAATTGAAAAATAAAAAATGATTTTAAAAGTATATAATAAAAGTACTTTGAAAATGATGGACTCTCCATAAAAACAGGAGACATTAGTTCTCCCAGTTCTGTAACCAAATGGCTATACACCCTTGGGCATATCCCTTCATCCTTCTCACCTCAATGTCTTCATCTCAAAATGAGAGGGTTGGATTGGATGCTCTCTAGTGCGCTTTCAGCCCTCATGTTATATACACACAGCTGGGGTCCTTAGCTCTGGCAAGAGGAAAGGGGAGGGGTGGATCAAACCCTTTCCCGAACAGGCTTAGACATTTGATTCTCTTTGCCCATTTATAAGAAACTAGAGGCCCAGTGCATGAATTCATGCACCAGTGGGGTCCCTCGGCCTGGCCTGTGGGATCAGGCTGAAACTGGCTCTCCAACATCCCCCAAGGGGTCCCAGATGAAAGAGGGTTCAGGCCAGGCCAAGGGACCCCACTGGTGCACTATCAGGGCCAGGGAGGGACATGGGAGGTTGGCCAGCTGAGGAGAGATTGAAGGAAGGCTCCAGGGCATGTCCGGTCTGTATCGCTCAGTCCTGATCAGCCAGACCCCAGCAGCAATCTAACCTACCGGTTGGGGCATCTGCCCCCTGGTGGTCAGTGCACGTTATAGCAAGTGGCTGAGTGGCCTTAGCATATCATTAGCATATTACACTTTGATTGGTTGAACAGCCAACCGGGCGATCAGACACTTTGCATATTAGGCTCTTTATTATATAGGATAACAATTCTAGAAAATCAAATTCCATTCTAGAAAGTGGGCAAATGCATTTTGGAACCTTGGATGTGGTCCTCATAGAGCTTCATGTGGGAGTTGGAGAAGTTCAGATACCAAGCAAGGCACTCCCAGGAAAGTAAGGAGCAGATGTTTATAGGCACCTGCTGACTCAGGTACTGTGGAAGGCACTCTAAGTACATGATCTCATTTAGTCCTCAAAACGATGTTTCGAACTATTACACTCATTTCCCAGATAAGAGCTCACTGAGATTCAGAGCTGTTATACAACTCTCTGAAGGATTTAAACTCCGGGCTGTTTGGCTCCCATGGTTTTCTTTATAGGATTCCAATCCTATGGTGCCCCAACCAAAGATAGATAGTTCTGAAGCAAAAGTGCATAGGGTAGGAGGCAACAGCTGTGGCATTGCCTACAAACCCCCATAGGCACAAAACACAAGCAGGAAAAAACCCAAACCAAAACCACCAGCCGCTTCTTGGAGACGAAAACTGACCTTGGTAAGCACCAACTTCACACAAAACCCACACGCCCACACTCTTGCACCTCAGCCACTGAGGCAAGTGGGTTCATTTCAAAACACTTCTCAAGGCGTGGATCAGATACCCACTTTTCCACGATGCAACCTTCTGAGTTTGCATTCCCCAGTTAGCAAATCCCCAGAGGGAATTTCTAAATGACTCAATTCCCTGTGCCTGTACTTATATCCTAATGATAGGACATTAAGATGCAAATTAAAGAGAAACTTAGTAAGCAAATCATGTCACGTTCTAACGGATACATCAATAAAGGCGAACTGAGAGGCACCATGCTGTTGCCAAAACCTGAGGAAAGATTTCAAAGGCCCAACTGAAACCCCAGGCACACAGTGTGTTAGAAATCCTACCTCCCCAAGTGTTTATGGCCAGCGCCCCCTGCTAAGTATCTGAACTTTCTGACGCTATGCTCTCAGCCCTTTCCAACACTGACTGGGCTCTGCAAATGTGTAGATTTCCAAGGGAGTTGGTCCTCTTTGCCAGGGATGGTTTATAAGGTTACACAGGGGGACACAACCTCCTCTGAGTAAATACTTTCACCCCCAAAACATGGCTCCACTTCTGCCTGACAGTCTTATTGTTGCCATTTGTCTCCTCTCTTTTGTTTTCCTTTTTCCTATTTTCCCTCCCAAGAGTTGGCTGTGGTCCCCTAATTGTTTGTTTGGTGTTTGCCCATATAAAAAGCTACTCCAGCCGAAACCGGTTTGGCTCAGTGGATAGAGCGTCGGCCTGCGGACTCAAGGGTCCCAGGTTCGATTCCGGTCAAGGGCATGTACCTTGGTTGCGGCCACATCCCCAGTAGGGGGTGTGCAAGAGGCAGCTGATCGATGTTTCTCTCTCATCGATGTTTCTAACTCTCTATCCCTCTCTCTTCCTCTCTGTAAAAAATCAATAAAATATATTTAAAAAAAAAGCTACTCCATTAAAATCATTGGCT
Source organism: Cnephaeus nilssonii (assembly GCF_951640355.1). Lineage (NCBI taxonomy): Eukaryota > Metazoa > Chordata > Mammalia > Chiroptera > Vespertilionidae > Cnephaeus > Cnephaeus nilssonii. The sequence continues at coordinate 59,942,948 of NC_137075.1, forward strand.
TCTATAATCAAAATTGGTTGTAGTCACTATATCTTAGAAGATCAAACTATCATTCATTTCAGTATCTCTGGCCCTTAGCCAAGAGCTGATGAGAAATACAGAAGAAGCTTAAATGCTTGATTGTGAAATTTTTTAAATATATATTTTTATTTACTTCAGAGAAGAAGGGAGAGAGAAAAAGAGAGATAGAAACATCAATGATGAGAGGAAATCGTTGATTGGCTGCCTCCTGCACACCCCTTACTGGGGATCAAGCCCACAAGCTGGACATGTGCCCTTGACCGGGATCAAACCCTGGACCTTCCCTAGACCCCTGACTTTCAAAGGCTCCTTTGGCAGGCCGACGCTCTATCCACTGAGCAAAACTGGCTAGGGCGCTGATTGTGAGGTATTACAATCCCCTTGATTCCACCATCAAATGCTTACTAACACGATTGTTCTTTTCTAGAGCCAGAAGCCCTGGGCTCTGGTTATAATTCAGCCCCTCATTAGCTGTGTGATCAGTCCTTTCTCTCTCCCTGGGCCTTGCTTTCTTCATCTACAGAATGACCAGGGTGGTTGGTCTCTGCAGTCCCTTCCACATTAAGTTCTGTGAGGACAGGGTTCAGCTCTGTCACGCTCACTTTTGCAAAGATCTAGATCTGCAGGATCTAGAACACAGCAGGCTCTCAGTGAATATTTGCTGAAGGGAAAAATTAGGAATCCTGTAATTCTAGGTTTTAAATGGATGCCATTGTTAAATTATACTTTAAACTTGTATTTACTGTTAAAAACATAACGGTTCTCAATTGTTTCAAGTTTTTCTGATTTTCTTCTACCCAGGGACTCAGATGCTTGTCTGCACAATTTCTGGAAGCTTTGGAGTCCTTTCCCAAAGGAAACTCCACACCTACCTCTAAGCTGACTCACTGGCCTCCTGATGATTAACACACAGGTGGCAGGGCAGCAAGATATGGAGCCCATGTGAGGAATTCAAGTCACTTTTTTTAAAAACCAGCATTTATTGGATACCTATAGAGAAATCTAATGTGTGATGGTGGTTTGGGCAGGAGGCAAATTCTGGGATAGCCATTTCTTGGAGCCTTTGAAAGTCAGGGATCTAGGGAATATCTACCTAGATCACACACTCCTGGATCATATTTTTAGAGACAGTTGCAGTGTTTGCCACTTTCCGGAAGTCCTTTTCTCATTCACATAGTCACACATATACATATGTGAATCAACCCCTGGGTGGCAGTGTTTCTGGATTGACCTCTGGGTCTATAGGTCCTCTCTAGCTAGTGCTTAGATTTTTTTCCCCTGTGGTACTTAATACCGGTTTGGGGGAATGGGCTGCCCCAGAGCTGGTTCTCTGATCGTTATTCTCGCTCTGAACCCCAGGTTCCACAAAAACAACTTTCCCCTGCAGTCTCCCAGAGTGTCCTCAATTGGGTGATCCTATGTATTGGGCTTAGCAATCAAAAGCAAGATTTAAAGAGGAAAAAAAAAAAAAAAAAAAAAGCCAGAGCAAGTGCGCGCTCTCCAGCGCTGCAGCGCAAGTCCGTGCGGTCTTTTTCCCCCTTCGGTCCAAGCAGCCGGCACACTGTTAAAACCCCTAGGCTGCCCTTTTATGCCCAGTTCAGCTATGGACCGCTTTCTAGAGTCCCCTTCTGTTAGCAGCCTTGTGGATCCCCTTCCACACTCAAGGATTTCTGGGTGCAGACTTCCCTGCATGCGCGTTTCTCTCTCCTGCCCAGACCACAGACCTCACCTCATCCCAGGCGAAATCTGACCTTTTCATGAGGAGGCAAAGAGCTCCTCCGAATCCACATGCTTGTGCCACTTGGGACCGGTGTTCCAGGGTTCGCCGCTGTTCACTGGGTGCTGGTGTTGTTCTTTAGTGTTTTTGTTCATGCCAGTCCTCCACCCACATTGACCTTTCCTTCCTTTCAACCAGCTACCCCCATGTCCTTTTTAAGTTTAATTAAGTTTATTGGAATAACATTGTTTAATAGCATTATGTAAGTTTCAGGTCTACAGTTCTATAGTACAGCATCTGTATATTGCATTGTGCGCTCAGTCTAGGCATCACCTTTCTAGGAAACCACCTCCAACAGAGGATCCTGCGTACATATTTTTGTCTAGTGCAGTCTGTGTTCTTTTGAAATTGCCAATTTAGGTGTCTTGTCCCCCCAGGTCTGTCCTCAGAGCTTCCTCTTGGCATCCTCAGCATTTTGCACAATTGCTGGTTCGGACTGGGCCCTTAATACCTGCTGGTAGAACCACAATGTCTCCACGCCCTGACTTGCTAGTCCCTTCCTGCCATGCATGCCCTGGCATGAAGTGCCACTGTCAGAGGAGAGCCCTGGGCCAGAGGACCCGGGGGAGGACAGATCATGTTCTGGTGTTGCTGCCTCATCAAGCTTTTCTCAAGAAGTGACACACAGGTCTGTAGAAATTGACATATAAACTAAAAGCCCAGATTTTTATGTGAAAAATACAAGAAGAATAGAAAGAAGCAAATGTAACTCCTCCCAAGTACTAAATTTTACAGGTTCAACTTGCATGATTGAGGGGTTGGCAGAGTGAGCGAGTGTTATTTTCATAGCTGAGTCCAAACCTCCCTTTCCTTGCACTTTTACGAACTCTGCCCACATAGGCAAATCATTATCCATCTATCACTTTCACCTAAAATATATAAACAGGTGACACTGAAATGAGCTTATATGCCTTGGGTTATCATTATCATACCCTCCATTTCCCACACTGGAGACACCATCACTCACACAATGAACATGCTTCTCTGTATACATAGGCCTCTCTTCCCAAGTTACAAAACACTTTCCATGTGTGTTAGCTCTTTGTTCATCACCAAAACACTGTATGGATGAGCAAGGTTCATCCATACAGTGTATAGGACGAAGGGCCAGTTCAACCCTTCCACTGGATTTCCATGTGATCTTGAGAAAGTCACTTTAGGGTAGTTGACATTAACAATAGCTAACGTTGACTGATAGCTTCTCATGTGGTAGGCAGTGCTCTCATCTGTTGCCTACATTTGCTCATTTACATGGGATTCTCTTTTTCAGGTTACTGCATGCACAGCTCTGGGAAAAGCACCAAATAGATGCTCCGGTGGTCTGCAAAGAAGTTTCTAGGAGAGCCAAGTATCTCTGGCTGAAACATGCATTGGTTTCACCCATGTCACTTTTGGGAATGGAACCATAAGCATAATGTTAGTCAACTGCAAAATCCTTCTCTATGCAGATTTCAAATTTAGTTTAAATGTTCTCCCAGCCAGTAATAACTATGAGCAGTAGAAGAGTGGAGGGAGAGCAATGGGGGAAACTGGAAAGGAGAGAGGCAGCTATTGTTGGCCTCTGTTTCATCCTGCTATAATAAAGGGAGGCAGAAATCCAGGAATTCATCTGAAGGAAACTCCACTTGACCTCCCATGATAATGCATAATTATCTAGGAAAATTGGAGGCCTTAAGATGAATTAATTTACTCACTCTTTTGCCCTCCAGGATAACAGGTGTGGGAAGTGGCTGGAGGGACAAAGTTTATTGAAGATTCCATTACCCAGCTGCCCTAGGGATCCAGTGTTGGGCTGCATTCAGCCATGCAGGAAAGTCCAGACAAGGCCACCTTCCCTCGGACTTGCCAGTGCTGAAGCTGAGCTGTGAACCAAGAATAATTTTTTGCTTAATTTGAGAGGAGTTGGCACCCTTGAGAATCCCAGAAACATTCTGTTTCTTCTCAGCCCCATGCAGTTTCCTCAGTGGGCTGTCTACTTGGCCAATGCACTTGGGGCTGCCAGGAGAAACAATAGGAGCCAAAGGCTCTCTTTCACAGGGTTCTCAATTAATTTGGAAGAAGATATTTGAACAGTGACTTCACTGGGAGGCATGCTGTTGAAATACTGAACAAATTTCACACTCATTGTTTCAATATTTGCCATGGAATCCTTGGCCAAATTCTAGCGAGAGACTATCACTCTTCTCGGGTCCCATCCCATTCATAAGAAATGCATACATTTATTCTCCCCTATTTACTGATCCAGAGGCTATATTTGAGAGAGCCGAGTTTCATGGTTAGGCTCTGAGACTCAATCCAGACATACCCAGATGAATCCTGGTACTGCCATGTCCTAGCTGTGACATTATGGGCAAGTTCTTTAATGTCTCCAAACTCCTTTTTCCTCACCTATAAATCCACTTCAGTATGTTTCACATTTAAAAAAAGGATCAAGATGAGAAAACACCATATAGGGTTGTTCTGAGGATTAAATGCAGGAAAACCTCTGAGCACAGAGCCCAGCGTGCGCGCGCACACACACACCAATAAATCATAGCTGTTCACTATTAATATCTTCATTATCACCCAGCATTTCACTTCTACTGAAGTGGACCTGGTGGCTTGGATGAGCGTGTTCAAAATTTCAAAATCAGATTAAAATGGATTTCTTCTATATTAAGTCCTATCACCACAAATGGAATTATACCTGTATGATGTATTTAGGTGGCAGGTGTTTGTTTTTATATACTGAGTCACATTTCACAGGTATGGGCTATGCTTCTGGATTTTCACAGAACATACAATTTCAAATATCTTTTTCATGACAATGAGTTTTTCTCTGCCCAATACCATTTTGCCTCTATAATCATCTTTCTCTAAAGCATGGTAGTTCTGAGAGTTTGGGAAACTGAAGTTACTGCTTTGTAATCCATACCATTCTCCAACTTGGAGATCATAGGTAAGTGGGTCAGGGTCAGGAGCAATTACAGGTTGGGGTATGAAGGTCTGGTATCGCTATAATGCTGCTACATGTTTCTAGAGTGTCTGTAATTGCTTATGCAAGGCAGTTTTCTTCCTCCTTTCCATCCTTCCTTTCTTCTTTTCATCTTTCTTTTCCACATTCCTTCCTTCCTCACTCCTTGTTTTCTCCCTCTGTCCCTGATGGACATAAACTCTGGAGGTGATCATTTCTAAATCTACACCAATGAGGCACAGCCAGGGCCCTGTGCAAGCCACAGCAGAGACTGAAGAAAGCCAGAACTGTATGGGCCACCCCCTTGACTAGCCAAGTCCTGGCAATTTATGTCAACTGAACTCACCTAGACAAACTTAGTAGCGACTGATATGAGGAGCCAGAAACATTCTCACTGTGGGATGGGAAGCATGGAAGGCTATTTTCCAGAGGGTCTCACCTTTTATTTTGGAACCACTAACCCCTAACTCAAGTTACTGTTTGAAACTAAAAATGTCACAAGATAACATTACTAGATTGGCCAGTGAATTAAAAAAAGAAATTCTAGATTCTTCTACCTCAGGGCAGCAATCCAAAAGAACAGGGTTGGGACTTAATCCCCACACTTCCTTACTACCAGGACCTTTCCTCTCCCAGCACAAGAAAAAGAACTTCCCTGAAAGTTCCAGTTTTACATTCAGTTACCATAATGATCAGATCAGTCACTGTGCTAAGAGCAGCCCAGGGATTTGTCAGACACAAAAGGGAGGTTGCTACCTCTGGCTTCCACAGCCACAAAACTCTGAAAGTCACCCTCCACATGTGCAATGCCCCGTTCTGGCCCTGTAGATGCAGTCCAGGTGAAATGCATGGCAGTACAAGGGAAGCCAACTGCAGGCGGTTGAGCTCAAAGCCCAGGGAGCCCAGGCCTCCCCTGCCAGTGGCTTCAGAGGTGGGGCCAGGTTCTCTCACATCCAGCAGGAAGATGTATTGGAGTGGACACTCCTGGGTTCTCAGTCCCAAGAATTGCCAACTTGTGTTCACTCTTCTTCATTCCCTCTGCAGGGCTTGGGTGTTTCTGGCTCCTCGGATCACTCGCAGCTAAGTTTGTCTAGGTGAGTTCAGTTGGCCTGAACTGCCAGGACTTGACCATAAGCAAGGGGGTGGCCCATACAGTTCTGGCTTCCTTCATTCTCTGCTGTGAGCTTGCATAGGACACCTCCCCTACAGATGTCCTACTCTCTCTGTCTGTATGCAGTTGGATTGAGTGAATCAATAACACCTTAGGGACATTTTTAAGAGATCCAAAGAGAGCGAGGTACCCAAAAGAATGGTGGACTTCCAAGCAATGGCCTTTGGATGGGGGATGGTTTTGAACAGAAGGGTCCTTCTGATGTCTGTGTAAAACTTTTCCATGTAGGCAATTGTCTCTTCTGCCATGTTAAGGGAAGTCATTTCGAGGCAGGAACTAAAAGAAGACCAATCCTCTACAAGATAAGATGGTGCTGAGTAAAGAAAATACCAAAATATGCTATTTTTATTTCATTGGTCTTCATACAGGTCTATGGGCAAATCACAAAGCAACATATTGATATGCCAGGTAGTAAAAGCAAAATGCAGTACCTACTTATGAGGGGGGAGGGCAGCCCGGGTTGTTGGAGCCCTGGGTCCTCACCCCAGCTCTGCCACTTCCTCATGGACCATGGGCAAGTCACCTAACTTGTCAAACCCACCCTGAGTCTCAGTTTCCTCAGGTGCACAATGGGATGACAACACAAGCAGCCTCATAAGGCATCATGTGAAAGTCTATCTGAAAGTGTCTTGGGAATGAAAAAGCACTCTAGACACAATAGGTGGTGATATGATCAAATTCATGAGGGTTTAAACATGACATGCTCTCCGAGTTTTCAGCTGTGGACACAAATCTGTCCAAAGTACAGAGTGATGTGGAGTTGGGAAGGAAGGAGAAGTGGTTTCAAGTATGGGGGAATGGTAGGAGCAAATGAAGCAAGACACCCAAATACATTTGGATGTATTTCAGCCACAGTATTGATTAAGTTGCACCTTATTTTGAGATCAAAAGAAGACTTGCATCTTAGTTAAACCACTTTTCTTTTGCTCTCAAGTCAATGCTTTAGTGCTTATTGAACACATATGCTGACTATGCCCATATTCATCGCAAGTGAACAGACATCGGTCTCCATGCATAGCAAGAGATGTTGTCAAGTTGAGCACCAACAGCTGGCTCTGCAGATGTCAACAACAGCTGCATTTTGTCATTCCAAGCCATGTGAGTCCCAATTAATCTCCCTCTCTCCTTGTTTTCAGAAACTTTGATGCCTATGTTTAAAATTATTTTACCTTCCTGGTTAAACTCATTTTGCAATCATACCCAGATGTATCCAGGCACCTTTACAAAATTAGTTTCAGTTTTCTCAGGAATCTTAAGTAAAAATGAACTCTTACATCAAATTATTAGTGAGAGAGAAATCTCAGCAGAAGGCATGATCCAGTTTGCTAATCACTTCTAGCAAAGAATCTGAGTGATATGCCAGCTACGTAAATCACCTGGCACCCACAGAGACCTTTCAGCAGGAAATCTGTAAATAAAATGGATATTCATATTTCATAGTGCATCTTTCTTATAGCAGGTCTGTATAACGGGACCACTGCTCCATAGATGTAGGAAGGCCGCTTGGTTGAAATGAAAACAAAGGCGGTGTCTGTGAGAGTTCATTGATGCTGTAAGTGTGGGGACTGTTTTCAGGACTGGCCAATGGATGCTGTCCTCTTTGAGTGTTTGCTTCATCCATCACAAGGTACCCAATGCAGCTGTACTCTGTACTCACGGGCGCCTTTTAGAATGAAATCCAAATACCAAACCAACTAGAGCGGATGCTGATTTAGACAGACATGTTTCCAGGCAGAATTTGTTAGTCAATGGCTCAGGGCAAAGTCCTGGCTGCATACATGCTGAGCCCTATGTGCCTTTGTTAAGTGAGTGAGTATTGGGTTTTTATTGCCTGGACACCCATGGCGAGTAGAAACTATCTAATGAAGTGGATGATGGAGAAAAGAATGAAATAGGGATATTCAGGTATCCTCATAATTAGGGAGTTGATCACCAAGGTAGGGTCTGCCTGTTCTATGAAGAACTACTTTGCAGGCTTAATTTCTGCCAGTACCTTCTGTTCCCTCAACTCAACAGAAAGAGATAAGGAAAGAGGCACACGTGAAAAGAAATAATCATATTGGGGTCTCTCCACTTAAAAAAACATGGGAGTTGTTTTAATTTACATAGGATCACTTGTTAATTTATATAGTCAACCCTTAGTTGTGCCAGTGGATAATATCCACAGTGACTTTTCCTCACCCAGGACAACCTGTTTATCCAAGTTGTCCATTAACAGGATTACAACCCCTGCTCGAAAACATGGCATGTTCCTTACGGAAGACGAAAGGAAGTATTTAAACCAAAACACAGTCTATTTATTCCTCTGCCCGCCACAGTGGTTTTTAACCTATGTTTGTTTTAACAGTAGAACAGCTTGAATCAAAATATTGAGCAGAAGCTCACGGTAGAAAATACTGTTGCTCTGACCAGAATGCCTCGGGTTCCAGCCCTCAGCCTGCTTTGCCCTGCCGGACAACTCTTAGCCACCACTGACAGAGATGATAGAGGAGAGGCTCCCCAGCCACAGACTGGGATAATTCTGAGGCGTCATTAATGCTCCAGAGAATCCAGCAGCAGCTCCTCTCTGTGGGACTCTGAGTCTGTGACTCCTGTTTGGCATCCTCTGATTGCCTGAAAGAGGGGAGCTTCTATAAGTTGGCAGAAGTTATCTGTTCCCAGCAGGGAGTGGGGACAAGGGTAAGCTAAACAGGGGCAGAAGGACTCAGGAGACTCAACAGCCCTGGAGTCAAGACTTCAAACTATGGCATCTTCATCCTGCTGTAGTCCTATGTGTCCAGGTCAGTAGAATTAGTCTACATTCAAATGTAAATAAAAATATATTTATAATAATTTCTGTGGCATTCTCCCATGTGAAGAAAAAGTAGCAAAAGAGGTCACAATAGAATATATGTCATGCAAAGGACTCCTGGAAAGTGAGTGTTAGTCAAAGGCCTAGAAGCAAGTGTTGGTCATAGGTTTTGCCAGGGCTGTGTGATTTCTTTAGCCCACCAGGCGTGCCCTGTAGCTTGTATCATGGAGCTTGTTGTTCCCTTGCTCATCCTCCATGACCCTGGTTCTGATCCAGTCTCACAGACTGATTCCTTACACCTGACTCAGTGCTACCTTTTAGCCCCCCAACTCACAACTTGGCTCTTCCTTCCCTGGTCTTATTCCCTCTTTACTCTTTGAACCTAACACACAGCACAGTAACTCCTCCTACTGATGATTCTAGAGCTTCTGCTCAGCTTTATAACTCAAGGTTTCTTAGAGAAACACCTTACCTGGTTTGGACATTGGGACTCTTTACCCTAGAATTGACCTACTGGGCTTATCCACCCCTTACAATGGAATCAGACCTGATTAGTAAAAGGATATACTCTTACCCTGTCCTCCACAGCACTGATTTTTATTTGGCTTTCTATATATTTTACTTATTTATTTGTCTTTTATGTCTTTTACAGAAATATAAATCCCATGAGAAAAGGATTTTTAAACATCTGCTTTGTCCTGTAACATATCTTCAGTAGTCAATACATAGTACATGCCTTATAAATATCTTTTTAAAACATTATTTTTAAAAGACCAGTAAGTGAAGAAATGTCTTCATGTTCTTTAGGTCACTTTTTTCATAGTACAGTCTGTCTTGGGAGAAATTTTTAGTGCAAATATAATAAATTACCCATGTTTCTTCTCCTCCCCCCAACATTTCAGGAGAAAGAAGAGGAAGGTAGAAGGAGAGAAAATAAGACATGTTAAACAAAGCATACCTGTGTGTTAGATGTACTCTTTAAAATCTATAAAAAGATCAATAAAAAGAAAATAAACTATGGGTGAAAAAACTTGGATCTGTAACAGATTCTTTAAAAGATGGTATAGTCAGGTTAGAAACCTGTGTAAAAAAATTACCTTTAGCATATATAGTGTTTTTTTCTTATGCAAGGCATTAGGTATAAAAAAAACCATATTGATGTTCTATAGAAAGTGTAGAGAAGGAAGTGCTCATTTTGATGGCAAAAGTTGTCTAATAGCTTGCCATATAGCCTCTATTTCCATACATTTGAGGGTTAACAGACTACCGAGTAAGTTGAACTTAATATTTTTTGGAGGAACACCATGACAAATTCTTGTCTCCTATTTCTAGCTTGTTTCCAATCTTCACTGTTGATAATTCTAGATGGAACAGCCAATCCAAGTTACTGACTGTAGATTACCAAGGCAACTGATTTATTTAATAGAAATAGCTAGGGTGAAATATTCAGAGGTCTCACTCTTCCGGCTATCACCAAATAGTGTGTACAGGATTAACTCTTACACCTTACAAAAGCTGGGCAAAATTAGACACAAACAAACAAACAAAACCTGTTATTTTAAGGTATCAAGAGCAACCAAGGCAGCCGAGACTAGAAGCGACACAGAAACACCAGTAGAGAATTTGCAAGTGATACACGGAAGATAATAAAGCCAATAAAGGTGCCTCATCATGCCAGTTACCACAGTGGGCAGTTGAAGCTCAGTCCTACTGGGGAACTCTGAGTGTGTAGAACAAGCCTAGAGATATCCCAAATAAGGAGCAAGGAATCTGGATTTCCCCCCACCATCTGTCTATTAAGAGCTCCTTCTGGGAGTGTCTTAGTCAGCTCAGGCTTCTATAACAAGATAGCACAGACTGGGTGGCTTCATTTATTTTTGTTCTGGAGAGGACACCTTTCCCGGCTTGTAGCAGCCACCTTCTCACTATATTCTCACTTGGGTGAGAGAGAAATCATCTCTCTTGTGTCTCTTCATATCAATGTCATTCAAGAGGGCTCCATTGTCATGACCTAATTACCTCCCGAAGGCTTTACCTTCAAATACCATCCCATTGGACTAGAGGGTTTCAACATATGAATTTTAGGGAACAAGAACATTCAGTCCACAGCAGGGAGCATTACTTTTCTGACATTTCTGGCTCATGTGAGCCAAATATGCAGCCTTGGCCTCACAAAAGTCCCCCAGAGGAGAGATACATGTGTTTTCAGTAAGCAACTTCCAATGTGTTGAGGTAACAAGGGTATATGGTTAATGTTAGTGATGCTACAGTCTCTGATGCAGTAATTCCACTCCTAGATATGTACTCAACAAAAATGCATATGTGTGCCCCAAATGACAAATAGGAATATGCATCATAGCACTACTTGCAGTAGCTCCCAACTAGAAATTTCCCAAATGGCCGTCAGCAATTCAATGGACAAATACAATGTGGTGAATGTGCACAATTTCCACGATTCCAATGTTAGTCCAGGCCACCACCATCTCCCACTGGGAGCCCTGCTGCAGCCTCTTAACTTGTCTTCCTGCCTCATTTTTGCTCTCTATAGTTCTTCTTCCTTAAAATTATGTGAAATTTTAAAGTATTAAATACTATCTTTTAAAGCTAGAGTTATCTTTCTAAGACATAAACCAAAGTATATGACATTGCTCCTGTTTAAAACCCTCTAATGGGGTTTCACTTCACTTAGAATGAAGTACAAACTCTCTCATGTTCCCTGCCTACTTCTTTGCCCTCTGTCTGTCCCTCCCTTTGCTCAGTACACTCAGCCACAATGACCTTCTCCTGCCCCTCAACATGAGTTTCCCTCGGAACCTTAAAGCTTGGAGTTCCTGCTCCTTGGATGCTTCCCAGACTCTCTCAACATGGCTACTTCCTTCTCATTTTTAATTGAGGTATAGCATGTGTATAAAAAGTGAGCAAACCTTAAGCAGTCAGTATGATCACTTTAGGTAGTTAGGTAGAGATGACAGAGCCTGCTGTGAGGTTTAGAAAGATAGTCATTGAAGCAAGGAGGAAAGGAAAGTGGTATAGGAAGCCAAGATGAAGGGGGACTAGTATTGAGGTGTTTTCCAGAAGTGAGATGAGATAGAATTAAGACTTGAACAATGGCATTGGCAATGGGAAGGGAAAGGAGGACACAGAGAGATTTAAGAGAAGCTACCTGGCATCTCAGGCTATCTGTAGTGGCTTATAGACACTTTAACCACCTTATTCAAATCAGTTTATGGATTTACCTAGAAATTAAAACATTTCTGTATCTAGAAATTAAAATCTCTCTAACTATATCTTGGGTTATTACTTAGTGTTTTTCACTAATCAGACCTGTAGTTACTTTTTCTTAAGAAGTCTACAATCTTGGCCATGCTAACTCTTTGTGTTAACTTCCCTTGCTCATTTAAAAACCTGCTTATTTTGATATAATATGTTACTAATAATTCCTTCCTCATCTTGGATCCCAGTCTTCCTCCTGCTTTATTACAGCCAGTATATGAATAAAATATTGAGCTGCTGATTAATGACCGTATCCACATCATTTTGAGATGTCTGAAGGAATTACCCAAATGCCCAGACAGCTCTATAATGTCACATTTAAATTAGAGGCTGAATCTTTAAAAGGCTGTCCTCTGTTGTGAAGGCTGTATTATAAGGATGTTAATCAGACCTATTTCCTTTTAAGAAAAAAAAACAGAAGCATTACCTTTTATTCCAAGAAAAGAGCATGAGATACACTATTTACACTATGCAAATGTGTAAGTTAATGCTTTGACTTCAGTTAGACTTAGTTCTAGATGCAAAATATGCTTTCTCAGGAGAGTCTAAGAATAGATAGGGATTCTCATTTGCTTTTTTAATTGCTTTTGTGTTAGAATTCTGAATTGATGTTATTTTCCCCTCCTTTGGCTTTTATGAGCATTGTGCTGGCACTGTATTTTTTCCCATAGAGGGCACTGGTAGTTGGCATTGACCCCCTCATTACACACCACCTATCAGGGCTATAGAGCAGCCAGTAGAACCTCTGAGCTGACCATAACTGAGATTCCATATGGAAATTCAACAGAGCTGGGGACCTTGAGGAGCTAGCTCTCGGTTATCTCAATCCTGAATGATAACCAAAATGACAATAATAATAGCAGTAGGACTCAATAGGCATAATAGAGCTGATATGATGAAGTGTTGATTGTGTGCCTGACACTGCTGATTACATTACATACTGAATCTCATTTCATATTCTTGACTCTGTTATTATCCAAGATCATGCTCCTGGAAGTGGCAGAGTGAAAATCTAAACCAATGTCTGCTGCCAAAGGACATGCGTTTCCCCGTTGTATTACACTGTAAGGATCTGAGCTACTACATAGCTTGATATTCAGACAGCCTATAATAGCTCCTTTCATGTAAATTATATCTTGGAGAGTTTAACCTCGATTTAAAGGAAAGCAAACACTGCTTAGATGGGGATGCATGACCCAAACGGAATGTCTAAATCTAGTGGTTACATGACCAAAAGTTATAAAGATCTCAAAATTTCTAGAAAGACTCAGATTTAAAATATTATTTTCCTCTACTTACATAAATATCATTCTACCATGTGTCTCAATTTTTGAATTAGAAATTATGGTCGCAGTAACCACACTGATATATACATATCAGTGTGGTTACTGCGACCATAATAAAATATATTTAAAAAACATATATGTATATATATATATTTTAAGTATATTTTATTGATTTCCACAGAGAGGAAGGGAGAAGGATAGAGAGTCAGAAACATCAATGAGAGAGAAACATCGATCAGCTGCCTCCTGTACACCTCCCACTGGGGATGTGCCCGCAACCAAGGTACATGCCCTTGACCGGAATCGAACCTGGGACCCTTGAATCCGCAGGCCAACGCTCTATCCACTGAGCCAAACCGGTCAGGGCTCACACTGATATTTTTATGCCATGAAAAGGGGATATATGTCTTTACCTCAAGAGTCTTTTAGCTAAATGCTACTGAGCCCAACCATCACTGTTCATGCTCCATCTCAGATACCTGTCACAACTTCAAATGCTTTCATGTTATTGTATGTTACCTCATCCCAAAGCAATGTTTAGTATTATAATATCTCAAATTCACATCTAGAAAATGAGACATTGCTTCAAGGGCAATAAACTCCTTTCTGAAAATGACAAAATCATTCTAAAGTTCATCTTGAAAAAAAATGTAAAAGAAGAGTTAAGAATAGGGTCCTGAATTTTAAAATACATTTAAAAGCTTACATAATTAAAATATCATGGTACAGTATAAAATTGACAGATAAATATGAGTTGAAATATATATCTATATCTATATTGAATTACATATATGATAAAGAAATAGTCACATACTGGTGAGAAAATGATGGATTACCACTCATGTGGTATGAAGGAAATTGGCTTTTAGGAAAAAAATTAAGCTAGAGCTTCACCTCAAACTATAGCCCTAAATATATTTCACATGGTTTGAAAACTAAGTATAAATATTAAAAATTTAGTTTTATTTAATATTTTTAAATAGAAAGAAATTATATAGAAATATTTAACTTTTTAAATATTGGTCAAGGAATGCCTAAGCACCAGAGAAATGAATGAAATCACCAAGGAAATGATATATAAAGTTGGCCACATAAAAATGAAAAAGTCTGACAGTCAAAAATACACCAAAAACACTCTAGAAAAATTACTTTCAATAAGCACAGAATACAAAAAGCCTTTGATACATTTTTTAAAACTTTCAAATATGTACCACATAGAAGAGAAAAATATATGAAAATAAACATATAAACACCCATAAAACTGAGTTTTTCAGTCTTACTTGTAATAAAGAGGGTTATGTATCATATAACAAATTAACATCAGTGTGAACGCAGTGAAATAGGCGTTCTCAAACATGAGAGGGAATTTATATTATTACTACCTGCCCTACAATAATTATGGCAAGTATATTATAGGCATTACAAAGTTCATAATCTGTGTCAAAATAATTTCAAATCTAGCAATCTTGGTAAAAATCTTATATACAAAGGTATTCATCAAGCAATTATTTATATCACTCAGGACTAAAAGGAAAAAAGGCTCTTTGGGAGATGGTTGATTCCAGAGCTGAGGCAGGAAATGTAAAAGTAAGTCTGGAACACATTGAGCCAAAAAGTAAGGAAGCCCGAAGACTCCAAGTGGATGTCAGAAGACACAAAGTCAGCCTGGAGAAGTGCCCACTAGACAACTTGAGCATCAGAAAATTATAACCAACTGTAAAACACTAAAGAAAAATCCATTGGTCTATGGTACCACTAAAAAACACACCAGTAAATAAAAGAGAGAAAAACAAAACTCATTTATCTCGCTCTTTAAATCAGTACTTAGAACATAAGTAAGCACTAACCCTGCATTTGCAGAGGGAAAACTCTTCTTTCCAGAGGAACAGTAGTAGTTATTCAATGGAGGTGAAATAACAGAATTAGAAAAATCACCATTTGAAGCTCCCAATAAAATAATGGCTTTAGGCCAGAATCACTAATGATGCTAACAACCATCAAGTGAAAAGTTATTGGGAAATAAGATAGTCATATGGTACCAAAAGTAGCACCCCATAGAATGTGTATTAATTGCAAAGGAAAAAACATAATTCTAAGTAAACAAATCTAGTGGTCACCACCTTAACTGAGTACTCAAACTTCACATCACTGATCATGGGACAACCTGATGCTATAACCTCCTGATGACGCAATTACCTATGAAGTATCCTTGTAAAAATTATTCACATAAATCTGATTAAGACTTTATTTTCTTATTGTTTAAAATGTTACAAATAGTAGTACATATGTCTTCTTTTTTCCCCATTGACCTCCCCCAGGCCTCCCCTACCTCCCTGACCCCCCCTTCCAGTGTCTTGTGTCCATTGGTTATGCTTATATGCATGCATACAAGTCCTTCAGTTGATCTCTTATCCACATCCCCCCGCAACCTTCCCTTGCCTTCCTGCTATAGTTTGACAGTCTGTTTGATGCTTCTTTGCCTCTGTATCTATTTTTGTTCATCAGCTAATAATCCTATATAATAAAAGGCTAATATGCAAATTGACCAAACGGTGGAACGACCGGTGGCTATGACATGTACTGACCACCAGGGGTAGATGCTCAAAGCAGGAGCTGCCCCCCTGGTGGTCAGTGCACTCCCACAAGGGGAGCACCGCTCAGCCAGAAGCCCTGAGCCAGGCTCATGGCTGGTGAGCACAGCGGCGGTGGCGGGAGCCTCTTCCGCCTCTGCAACAGCACTAAGGATGTCCGACTGCGGTGGGGAGCGGGACTAAGGCATCATTCGGACATCCCCCGAGGGCACGAATTTCGTGCACCGGGCCTCTAGTGTTCTTTATATTCTACAATTGAGTGAAATCATGTGGTATTTATTTTTCACTGACTGGCTTATTTCGCTTAGCATAATGCACTCCAGTTCCATCCATGCTGTTGCAAATGGTAAGAATTCCTTCTTTTTTACAACAGCGTAGTATTCCATTGTGTAGATGTACCACAGTTTTCTAATCCACTCATCTGCTGATGGGCACTTAGGCTGTTTCCAAATCTTAGCTATTGTAAATTGTGCTGCTATGAACATAGGGGTGCATATATCCTTTCTGATTGGTGTTTCTGGTTTCTTGGGATATATTCCTAGAAGTGGGATCACTGGGTCAAATGGCAGTTCCATTTTTAATTTTTTGAGGAAACGCCATACTGTTTTCCCCAGTTGCTGCACCAGTCTGCATTCCCACCAGCAGTGAAGGAGGGTTCCTTTTACTCTGCATCCTCTCCAGCACTTGTCCTTTGTTGATTTGTTGATGATAGCCATTCTGACAGGTGTGAGATGGTACCTCATTGCTGTTTAGATTTTTATCTCTCGGATGATTAGTGGCTTTGAGCATGTTTTCATATGTCTCTCGGCCTTCTGTATGTCCTCTTTCGAAAAGTGTCTATTTAGGTCCTTTGCCCATTTTTTTGATTGAGTTGTTTATCTTCTTTTGGTTAAGTTGTATGAGTTCCCTGTAAATTTTGGAGATTAAACCCTATCGGAGATGACATTGGCAAATATGTTCTCCCGGGTAGTGGGCTTTCTTATTGTTTTGTTGATGATTAAGACTTTAGATCTAACTTCCAGTTTACAGAAAATCCAGAGGCTGGAGGAACAAGTTAAATGAACTGTAAGGGACCAATCAGACAAATTCAGAAAATGGTTATGTAGGAGAATTGTGTGTGTGTGTGTGTGTGTGTGTGTGTGTGTGTGTGTGTGTTTTCAGGAGAGGCATGCTTTAGTCTTTGAGTGAAATGTTATGTTGTTTGCAATTTACTTTCAGGTGGTCCTACAAAACAATAAAAAATACTCAATACACAGGTCTATATCTATGCACATACCCATGCATACACACACTCACAGACACACACAAATAAAGAGAGAAAATATGGCACACTGTTTTAAAAACATTTAAAATATGTGTTACACTGTACTACTTACTATTCTTTCACTTTTATGTTTGAAAATTTCACATAAGAAGTTAGAAAAAAAACATTATTTATAAAAAAAGTAACATCATGCACATACCAAAAATTATATGATGATTAGAGAGCACTCAGATAGTTGATATTATGAACTTATTAAACATCTTTTCAAAGAATTTCCAAACACATGGGCAAATAGCCACAATGCAGTGGTAAAGGAGAAAAAGATATATATATATATATATATATATATATATATATATATATATATATCCTATCTAATAAAAGAGTAATATGCAAATTGACCATCACCCCAACACACAAGATGGCCACCACAACATGGCCGGCAGGGGAGGGCAGTTGTGGGTGATCAGGCCAACAAGGGAGGGCAGTTAGGGGTGACCGGGCTGGCAGAGGAAGGCAGTTGGGAGGGACCAGGACTGCAGGGGAGGGCAGCTGGGGGCGATCAGGCCAGCAGTGGAGGGCAGTTAGGGGCAATCGGGCCTGCAGCAGAGCAGTTAGGCGTCAATCAGGCTGGCAGGGGAGTGGTTAGTGGGTTATCAGGCTGGCAGGCATAAGTGGTTAGGGGCAATCAGGCAGGCAGGCAGGTGAGCGGTTGGGAGCCAGCAGTCCTGGATAGTGAGAGGGCAGTCAGACATCCCTCGAGGAGTCCCAGATAGGAAAGGGTGCAGGCTGGGCTGAGGGACACCCCCTGTGCATGAATTTCGTGCACCGGGCCTCTAGTATATATATAAAACTTGATTTCACTGTTTCATATTCACCCAACACATTTACCGAGCAATATAATATGCTAGGAACTTTTCTAGGTACCTAAGAAAATAAATCTTCATATTAATAGGGTTGGCCCTGGCTGTGAGGGTGGTAGGAGATCCTTATTATCTTCTGATACTTTCCTAAATTTTTCAGATTATGCAATCATATTTATAACAAAAATAACAAGCAAGCATTGTGGTTAAAAGCAGTCATCAGGAATGCAGCATTAACAATCACTGATATTGACGGAGTGCCTGGCAAGTGGCAGCCTCTCTTCTTTATGCTCTACAGCAGTGGTTCTCAACCTTTCTAATGCCGCGACCCTTTAATACAGTTCCTCATGTTGTGGTGACCCCCAACCATAAAATTATTTTCATTGTGATTATAATTTTGCTACTGTTATGAATCATAATGTAAATATCTGTGTTTTCCGATGGTCTTAGGCGACCCTGCTAGCGGTTCTCAACCTGTGGGCCGCTGCTGTAGAGCCTAAGTCCATCGGAAAACACAGGTATTTACATTACGATTCATTAACAGTAGCAAAATTACAGTTATGAAGTAGCAACGAAAATAATTTTATGGTTGGGGGTCACCACAACATGAGGAACTGTATTAAAGGGTCGCGGCATTAGAAAGGTTGAGAACCACTGCTCTACAGGGACAGTCTGCTGAGCCCTCCCAACAACTCCTTGAGGCATTACTTTTATATCCATTGTACACACAGAAACTGAGCAATGAGAGGTTTGGTAATTTGCCTGAGGTGATGAGTCTTAAGGTGGGAAAGGGTTGTTCCCGAGGAACATTTGGCGATGTTGGAAGATATTTTGTGGTTGTCACATTGGGGACCAGAGACATTGTTAAACGTTCTTTGACACACAGTACAGCTCCCCATAACAAAAAAAGGATCAGCCCCAAATGTCAATAGTGCTGAGGTTGAGAAATCCTGACCTAAGATCACGTAATTCATAAATGGTAGAGCCCAGCCTTGAGCCCTGGCAGCTGGACTCCCAAACCCACACTGTTCACTGTATATATTGCTCTAAACACATGCCATACTCACATTTTGTCATTAAATGACAAAATGTTTATTTATTGAGGGTAATTATTAGTAAGAATAATAATTGCTGCCATATATGATGCTCTGTGATTTATCAAAAATATTAAGTAAAATATAAAAATGATAATCTTTTTCTAAAAGCTCCCAAGATGTAAATGAACTAAAATGGCATACCATATGGTGAGAGGGAATTCCATTGGTGTAGTTCGTTCAGAAAACAACTTTCCAGTTTGCAGCAAAATCTTAATATGTATAACCTTTGATCCAGAAATTCCACTTTGGAGAATTTATTCTAAGAATATAAACCAAAATGTGGAAAAATCATGGTGTGCAAATACATTGTTTAGAGGAAAAAAAGAGAAAGTTACCCAAATGTCTAATAATAGGAGTGCTTATTAAACTGTGTGTATGTGCTTGAGAGAATCTATGTAAGAGTATAGAAAACCACATATAGTATGATATTAGGTGAACAAAAGAAACAGGATATCAAATCACATACTAGTACATATGTAGCAAGTATGTGAAAAAGCAGCATCCTTTAAAAGATGAAAAGGAAATACATCACTACAGCTGCTGGGTTAGGATAGTAAAGAGTGAATTCGTCGACTTTTTTCTGCCTTTTCTTTTAAAAATTGTCTGTAATGTAGCTATCATTTTTATGGAGTGAAAACAATCATAATATTTTTAGATGTACCTAAATCCGAGGAAAATGATATCTTTTTTTTTTAAGGGAGTCCCTTTATAAAACCTGAAATATGTGTAAACAAGCTTATAACCTAAATCTGAGCACTTGAAAGGTAAAAACAAATCTGAGAACAGAGCCAAAGTCCTCCCCACACATTCTCTGTCTATATTAGATGAGAAAATCTCCTCTCTGGCAATCTTAACATCTCCTTCTCCCTCTATAATGACTCGATGCATAAAAATTAATCTTTTCCCTCTGCTTTGATCCCTGAGCTCCTTAGTGAAGATTCCATCTTGTTCTATAACACATGATGAAGCATTTCCCCTGTTCTAATGTGACAATGGCCCTACTGAGCACACCAATTTGAGTCGGAATGTGCCACAGCCAAAGAGGAAATTTTAAGAGGCAATTCCACCTAGAACTATTTGGCAAATGCATAAAAAAGACACATTAACACTGTGTCTGAAAATAGTGCCCTTAACAAAAGAACACAAAACAGAGCTGGGAATGGGGGAGGAGGGAAGGGATGAGAAAAGGAGAAGCAGAGGTGAGATGCTCCGGGGGTTGGTGTCCCACCAAGCGCAGGTCAGGGAGATGAGTCAGTTTCACCCCCCTCACCAACCCCCTAAAAAAACACATTTGAAAACTTTCTATGAAAAAGATTGTTTGTCAAGGCTAGGGAAAAACATTCTTTAATTAGTTTACTCAAGTATTAAGTCTGACATCTAGAATCTCAATATTAGCAAAAATGTGATAATTATAGCTGGAAGGGTTTTTTATTGAATGTAAATTCATGTATAACACTTTTAGCATATCTCACCCCCTATTGTTATTTCTCATAGTGTTCACACTTAACTGAAAGCCTTTGGGCTCCACTCTGAAATGGGATCTCCAATCCACAGTCTCCATATTTTTAAAGTAGTTGCAGTTCAGCAACAGCTGTGACAAAGGGAAAATACAACCTCAAGGGATCCTGCCAACTTGGGGGTATCCGAGACTCCAGAATGCCCACTCTGCTCCAGAGGGGGCTTTCTGGATTCACTGGAGTCCCACAGCACACCACTTCCCCACAGGGAGGTTCTGAGTGCTTTCTGAAAATCATTTTGACCAATTTGGCTGTCAATTCAGGGAGGGAGTCTGCCAACCTGATCTAGTCATTGGCTTGAAGGGAGAGGACAGAAGCAGGGAACATGTGTTTGGTGTTACGGTGGGTCAGGTCTGTGCAAGCAGGCATTTGCTCATTTTCCCTTCGATGGCTTTCCCATTTTAGAGAGGACTGGGAGAAGTTCAATGACGTGCCCAACATCATGTGATTCGTGAACGCCACAGCAAGACTCTGAGCTAGGTCAGCCAAATGGCAAAGCTTGTGCTCTGCCCTCTCTAGGACTTGCTGGCATGGGGGAGGGGAGAGTGCATGGCCACATAGCACACTGTACACACCTCCAGTCCAGAAACAAATTAATATGAACATGCCAAAGTGTGGGATGACCATGTACACCTACTCTCAAATATTAATGTATTTTTGCATATTCTTATAATACATATTGAGAAGTGGTCAGGTTTGGTGGTTTGTTTTTTTTGGGGGGTTTGGTTAGATTTTTGAGGGTGGCAGCCACTGACTAATCTTTTAGGGTTGTCATCCAAATGCCTCCATGGGCCAAGCTTTTCTCAAGACTTGGGAAGAGGTGGGGACCAAGGTAGTCTGGAGAAAATACCCCCCTTATAAAAGGGCAGAGCTCTATAACCAGTACCTCATGTCACTCTGGGCAACTGTGGGACCAGTGTGCAGAGCTTCGGATGTTTCAAATGATGCCAGAAACGTAATTCTTATTTTTATGTGAACATTCCAGATTTGTTTTAAGGTTGGCAGCTATTAAAAAATTTTTTTTTCAATTGTGTAAGTCAAATAAAACATGTCCATGAGCCTGATTTGGTTGTGACCCTTTGCTGCTTTGCAAGTTCTGGTCTAGATGACACACCGGTGTGGTGAGAAGGATCTCAGCTCAGCTCAGTCTTAATAGGAGTTACAGACGTAGCTTAATCTCTCCCCACACAGTCAGTGAGGAAACACCTTGTCCATTTCAGGCAGGTTGTCTTTTTAACAGTATTATTTGGAAAAAGGTAACAATTATCACAAATACTCTCTTAAAATATGTATACCTTTCAAAACCAATGATCAGGGCAAGAGATGAGAGGGATTTTACAGTTTAGCAAAATAGAAAAACAGCAATCTTACCTAATAATAGACAAACATGTAAATTGACCGTACCTCTGCTACACCACCAACCAATCAGGGGTGATATGCAAATTAACCCAACAAAGATGGCGGTTAATTTGCATACACAGACGCCGAGTGACCAGGGCAGGATGCAGGTGTTCTGCCCCATCCCTGGTCTCTCAGGGCCTCTGGGCAGCATGGGAAGGCGGGGCCTGAGCGGAAAGGTGGTGCTAGCAGCCAGGGAAAGGAAAGCCCATTCTAGCACGAATCTTAGTGCATCGGGCTTCTAGTATATATATATATTGCTGGTTGGAATTAAGCAAATGTTTAACCGGAGCCCCATTCCAACTGTGAGGAGAGACCCATCACAGGATTTCCTGGCAGAGCTACAATATCTTTTTTCAGAGGGAGCTCATTGCCTACCATCCATCCTCTGCCCAAACTCTTTCCTAATTACTAACTTGTTTCTTAGGCTACTGATTCCAGCTGCATTTTATTACTGAAATCCTCCTCTTGCCAAGGAAGAAATTGAAAGTGAAAAATAACCTGGTGTTCCTAGCCGTTCAGGCACCCCAAAGCACACTATCCAGCAAGATGAGTGCTCTTGTATGAAAATCTGCTCAGATGGAAGCATTTGAATACACTTTTTGCTCACATAACCATCCACGTGCAGGGGCATCTCATGGTGCTGTGTTGAGAAGTGGAGGGGATGAATTGTAATGAGATCACAGATGTGAGAGACCATTTGGGAAAATCCTCTATTACTAGTTTGTTGCTAATGTTTGTAAATGTCTCCAACTGGACACTGACTTATAACAAATTATTTCTAGCAGAAAAAATACTCCTAGTAAAATAGCTCAAGTGTATAAATTTCTAAGTCTAAATAAAACCACTTTGCTGCCATCTGTGGAAGGAAAGCTGTGTCCACTCTCTAGTTCACCAAGAAGAGGTGGAGTATTCTATATCTGGGAAATTTGTTATCTCAAGCATTAAGTCCAGGCCCTTGATTTAGGGGTCTGTGATTTTATTGGCTTTGGCATAGTTTGATAGAAAGCTCAAATAGCATAGCCTTTCCAAGGTCACAAAACCATAAAGTAGCAGAATGGGTATTCTGACCTTGGGCAAGGCCATGCTTTTTAAGCTGTTGGGTAGGTGTGTCCCAGAAAAAATTGACATGAAATTTGAATCCCCACCCCACTCTTACTAGCTGTGTGAACCTTGGACAAGTTCCCTAATATCTCTGAGCCTCACTGTGAAGATTTAAAAAAACACCTCACATCAATAGCTAACTTATTGCATGTATTCTATAACTTACAAAGCTCTGTACTAAGTGCATTACATAACTTATCTTACTTATTCATTCACTAGTAATGATAACATCATTAATTTTTAAAGTTAATTAGTACCAATTCACAATAGTATCATCTTCATAGGATCATCATGATGATTAAGTGATAGAAAATAGGTTAAAGTGCCTTGCCAACCAAAAAGATATATAGATGTTAATTATAACATATTGTTAAAAACAAGACAACAGGGCCTAAATGGATTTGCTTATGCGAAGTCCAACGTCACTAAGCCAAGACTTAATTACAGTTTTGGCTCTTCCAGAAATGGAATCTTACACCAGTCATTAGGAATCACCTGACAAGCATCTGTTAGGTAATCTGCCTGATAGACCCCTGCCATCCTCTAAAGCCATGGTCGGCAAACTGTGGCTCGCGAGCCACATGCGGCTCTATGGTCCCTTGAGTGTGGCTCTTCCACAAAATACCACGGCCTGGGCGAGTCTATTTTGAAGAAGTGGCGTTAGAAGAAGTTTAAGTTTAAAAAATTTGGCTCTCAAAAGAAATTTCAATCATTGTACTGTTGATATTTGGCTCTGTTGACTAATGAGTTTGCCGACCACTGCCCTAAAGGAAAGTATCTTTGCAATAACCAACCTGCTGTTTTTGCCCAGTATAACTTCCACGTTCCACTCCCTTCTGCTTATAAAAATCTTTCATTTTGTACAGCTCCTCAGAGCACCTTTCCATAGGCTAGATTGGATACTGCCTGATTTGAATCAATTTTTTGCTCAAATAAACTCTTGAATTTAATATATTTCAGTTTATCTTTTAACAGTATGTGATAAAATTTTAGAAGCACCTAGAAAAGTTCACAGATTACAAAACTGTGCCCTGAAATACCTTTATCAGCTATCAAGTTATCTTTTATTCCAAAACTGCCACAGGATTTAAAACCCATGGCCCTGGGATCTCTATTTGGGGATTTAGTGATCTAAATATCATACCAAGGTATAAATGATGTGTAATACTAGTAACTCTCTTCCTAGGCCTGAGTTTTGATTGGGCAGAGGGTATAGAAAGAACACAGGGTCCCTGAAATCTGGGGGAGGGGTATGATGCAGAAAGGACAGCCTAAAGGGATGGAGGCAAACTTGGCTGGCCTTGATAATGGACTTCTCTTAATGGGCAGAGAGGAAATTCTCAACAGTAATAACAACATAATAGATGTTTCCTCAAGTACAGTACAGGTATTTCATTCTATCAACTAGTCTTATGTAATTGCAATGCCAGTATACTAG
The DNA here is from genome assembly GCF_951640355.1 of Cnephaeus nilssonii. NCBI lineage: Eukaryota > Metazoa > Chordata > Mammalia > Chiroptera > Vespertilionidae > Cnephaeus > Cnephaeus nilssonii. Next base: position 59,967,492 of record NC_137075.1, read on the forward strand.
CACAATTACACCAGAAGTACCAACTTCGAATTTAAAAAGCTGAGAGACTAAGTCTATCAGCAGTTTCATTAATTTGGACATCAATACGTTGGAATGTGTGGTGATGAAACAGGGCAAGGCTGGTGCTTCCCTTTGCCGGGCAAACTGCCTCTTCATTGATAATGCAAATTGTGACTGCAAACAGCATCTCTGGGGGTCGTTTAAAGTGCTTAAGTGCACACTTCAGAAGCGTTTCTTTTATATGCAATTAGTCTGTTCATGACACATCATTCTTATCTATTCATTAAAGTACGTCCCTGGCTTAGTTGGGAGCATTTTATGGATTCATAGACTTGGGGAAGCTCGGAACTGGCTGGAGCCTAAAGGTCATCCAGTTCACTCCCCCGCTGGTGGTGGCTCCTCTCTCCAACATCCATGCCTGGCCTACCGTCATCTCTGATCCTATCCAATGGGAGGCCACTCTTGACCTTCTCTGGCAGCCCTTGGAAAGACCAGGAACTCTGGAGGCAGGAGGACCTGCATCAAATCCTAGCTTCAGCCCAGCTGGCGTGCCTCAGGAGTTGAGCATCGACCTATGAACCAGGAGGTCACTGTTTGATTCCCAATCAGGGCACATGCCAGGTTGTGGGCTCGATCCCCAGTATGGGGTGTGCAGGAGGCAGCTGATCAATGATTCTCTTTCATCACTGATGTTTCTGTCTCTCGCTCCCTCTCCTTTCCTCTCTGAAATCAATAAAAATATATTTTAAAAAATCTTAGCTTTATCCTTTACTAGTAAATTGAACCTCATTTTTCCTGAGGAGGATTGTGTGCACTGTGGCTGGCATATATGTGGTCTCAAAAGATAGACAAAGTCTCTATGGCAGTGGATTCAGGGATGGGAATGGGGAGTGACTACACACAGACACGAGGGTTCTTTTGGGGGTGATGGAAATGTTCTACAATTAGATTGGGATGATGGTCGCACAACTTTGTAAATCCACTAAGAGTCATTGCATTGTAGACTCAAAACAAGTGAATTTTATGATATGTACATTCTGCCTCAGTGAAGCTGTTAAACAAAAGAAAACAAGATATTAAAAAATACATAAGGACTTAACTTTAATGACAAAAACCCACGGTGCTAAGCACAGTATACATGAAATAAAAGCTAATTTGGGTATTGTGGGAGAAAGTATATGTAGTGAAAAAGCAAAAAGAGTTGTGTGTTTTTTTAAATTTCTGCTTTGTACTCTCAAGAATATTAAAGAAAATTGTCTCTATGAAGGATAAATATGAGATCAAAACACAGACTGAAAAAATATATGAAATATAAAAGAAATCCATGAGACCAATGTGTTTAAGAAATCAGAATTTTTTGAATTTTAGAAAGGTAATGTGGGGCATTTTCCATAAATTACATAACACCCCGGAAAGGGTATGTGGCAACATCTCATAATTAAACACATTAGTATTTCCTTAATGCAATATATGAATATTCATAGTAAGTAGGATAAATTTAAGACATAAATAGACTCATGTCAGTTCAGGCCCAGTTTTGCCAGCCAGGGAGTTTACTACAAACTTCAGAAAAAGGTTGGTTTGTCAGATTTTTGGATTTCAGGAGTAGGGATCTGGGGTGCAGTCATTATTACCACACTCAACAGGACCTTGCCTTTCACGTGGGAGATGCTGCGGGGACTGTTACTTCCTATCCCCGTCTTTCTCCTGGGCTTATCCCTCCGCTGTGACAGTCTCTCCCAAGAAAGAACCTTGGGGACCAAACCTGGAGACAGATTGGAATTGTGTGCTCTGCCACTCCCGAGCTTAGACGAGAACGAGCTACTAAAAGAAAATAGGATAAAATAGAAATTGAAAATGGGAAATACTGTCCAGGATGGGGTGGGAAAGAAGGCAGGACTAACTTGTTTTAATTCAGGTTAATGAAAAGAAAGCATACCCTTCAAAACTAGCACAAAAGCGCAGGAAGCAGGAAAACGAACATTTCAGGTCTGATTCATTAGTAAGCTCTGTATCCTTGACTTGGCTCATTTATTTATGTCAGAATTACCTTGCGACAGTAGAAAGCCTTGCAAAGGATTTACCACCTGCTCCTCTCTGTCCTCCATACACTAGGTGGGTGGTTTCATCCTGCTGTCTCCGTAAGGGGACCCTGGCTCAGCAGGGGCCCAGGGTGCTAGGGCACCATGCCCAAGAGAGCCCGACTTTTCCCTCCGCCTGGTGAAGTGATGTGACAGCCCGCCGTGGCTGGGCAGACCGTGACCTATGCTCCTCAGTTTCACAGCAACTCCTTTCCACTAGACTCCAAACTTCGTAAGGGCAGGGACCTTGTGAATCAAGGTGGTATTTCCAGGGCCTAGCAAGCTGCGCAATAAACACATGTTGATTGATTGAATGGATGAAAGAACCAATAAATTGAACATCAAATAAAAGCAGTTTGACAATTTACTGTTTTGCAAAGACTGTGCCCCTTGCTCTGGGATCAACTATTTCACAGGGAGGATGCTGTTCCTTGGGCTCGCCTCCTGCTGCCCCTGATCTGTTCTTCTGAGCACCTGTTTCTCTCTCCCTGGGGACATCCAGCAGGAGCAGAGGGAGGTGAGCTGACTATGGGGGAAGGGAATGGCACACTGGTATCCTTAAAAAAATCCATGTAGCTTCTGAGCACATTGCGCACCAGTAATTTTATTGCTAGCTTTACCCAGCGGCCAGTTTCTATTGAACGAATACAAAAAACGTTTTACAAAGTATCATACTTTAAAAAGATATTAGCTTGTAAGAACATGTAATAAATAACTTCAAAATGCAATGGGTATTTAATTTTAAGGCGAGCCTTTAACATTTATGTAAAACACTGTGTAATATGAAAACACAAGAATGCTCGTGATCCACCCGCAATGTGTTGACACCTGACTGTCATCCAAGGACTCATTAAACGGAGTGTGCATTTGAATCTTCCCCATTGTACTGACCAAGTTTATCAAGTTACAGAGCAAGGCAGCTCCCAATTTTCTACATGAGAGGGACTCAGGGACCGCGGTGTGGGGAGGTGGGGGACAGGTAGGGGACTTGTCTTGATGCTGAATCTCCATAGCAAGCAAACATCTTTGCTTAGATTATGTATTTATCTGGATTGTCTTGGAGATACTGAAGAGACTAAGGAAGGGCTGGTAAAGCCTCATAGGACAAACTGTTGCCACTGATTTAAAGAAACACAGCCTACTCCATTCGCATGTCAAAGAGATTTAGATAAATCATTATTCAAAGTGCAGAAGCCAAGATACAGACAGCCGTACAGTGATTGCCAGAGGGAAAGGGGGGTAGGGAGAGGTAGAAGAAGGCTTGGGGGGGGGGGCGGGCGGGGAGAAATGGTGATGTACACCTGAGACCTATATAATTTTATTAACCAATGTCACCCCAATACATTCAATAAAAAAGGAAAAGAAAGTACAGGCATAGTGCGGTTCGGTTCCAGACCATGGTAATAAAACAAGTATCACAATAAAATGAGTTATCTTTTTGCAGGTGGCGGGACTTACCTTTAATTTGTAAAACGAGGTAAGCCTGCCTCGGCTTTTCCCCTGCAGCTTTGTTTATTTACCTTATCACCTGTCTCCTCCCACTCCACGCCCACAAACCATTTCATCAACGGGCCAAATCACAGAGCCTCAGAGTCACACGAGGCCTTTAAGATGAACAGACCACCCATGTGGTTTCAATACCCGCTCCAATGTAACCTCCAGGTGCAGGGAACACGGAAGCCAACATTTATGAAGTTCCTGGCAATTTATGCGTATACACACACTTATTTACATTATTTCATATCCGTAAGTACTGACCTCAATTTTCCCAGAGGGAACGGGAGATTCGGACTTTCACGTGGCCCACAGCTCATGGGTCAGAATGAGATCCAAACCCAGAGAAACGCCAAATTCCGCGCTCTAACACCAAGTCTGTGGCCCCCGCTACCTCCCAAGGGGCAGATGCTGGGTGGCTGTGAGAACATTCCTCCTCAGAAAACGCAGATAACTCTGTCCTTGGCCCTTCTCAGCAATGGTCCCTTGCCTGGATCTGGACCCAGGAGGCCTCAGAGCCGGGGTCCAAGCGCTCTGGTTCAAGCCCCTCCGCCCTGTGAAGACAGATCTCAGCCCCTTCCTCTGCCTTAGCCCCGCCCTCCTCCCCTAAGCCCCGCCCTCCTCCACCTCAGCCCTGCCCTCTGCCTCAGGCCCAGCTCCCAGGGCCAGGAGTCGCCTCTTAGTGGGCGCTTCTCTACCTGCAGTTGATTATTCTGAGGCTGCAAAAGCCTGGAAAGAAATGGCTTTATCTTTTGAGACTCCAGAGTCTGAAGCCCATGCCTGAGAAAGGGGTTCTTCCCCGTTCCTCTGTTCCTGGGTGGGAGATAAGCAATCAGGGGCACACAGGATGGACTGGGGAGGGCCCCTGCCCCCGCTGCCTGCCCACAGAGCACCAGGGCTATAGATCTTTAAAAAAAATTTTTTTTTAAATTTATATATATATAATTTTTTTTAATTTTATATATATATGATATATATCAACTTTTCTGTTTTGTTCTTCCCTCCCTTCCTTTCTTTCCTTCCTTTCATTTTTCTCCCCTCATAGCATCATATTACCATAGAAATTCTAGAAAACTTAGAACCTAAAAGTCTGGGTTCAGAATCGAGTGTTGGGACCCTCTGTTGGGTGATCTTTGGTAAGTCACTGCAGGGTCTTGAGCCTCGGTCGCCTCACTTCCCGGTGGTGACAGTAACCTACAGGAGGAAGCACTGGGAGCCACAGGTGCTGTACTCCACCAGGTGCTGTACTTCACTAGGGCTGTTGACTGCATGAGTGAGTGGAATGGGAATTACCATGCTGGCCACTGCCCAGGGCACATTTCAGAGGTTCTGTACACATTATCACATGTTATCTCACATGGTGTTAAGAGAAGGGATGTGGTCAGTAGCTTTCATTTACCATGTAGAAGTGACAGGAGTGGGGGACAGGACCTGAGGACATTGTTTTGGGAGGTAGTATTTAAAGACCTCCCTTCACCCGGCCTTTAGCAGAAACACATTAGGTTAGTTATTAAACTAAGTAAAAATAGGCAACAAAACATCCTATATAATAAAGAGATAATATGCAAATTGACTATTACACCCTACATAAGATGGCCACCCCCATGTGGTCACAAGATGGCCACCCCATGTGGTCACAAAATGGCCACCACAAGATGGCCGGCAGGGGAGGGCAGTTGGGGGTGATCAGGCCAGCAGGGGAGGGCAGTTGGGGGCAACCATGCCTTCAGTGGAGGGCAGTTGGGGGGGACCGGGCCTGCAGGGGAGGACAGTTGGGGGCGAACAGGCCGGTAGGGGAGGGCAGTTGGGGGCGAACAGGCTGGTAGGGGAGGGCAGTTGGGGGGGACCAGGCTGGCAGGGGAGGGCAGTTAGGGGGGACTAGACCTTCAGGGGAGGGCAGTTGGGGGTGACCAGGCCTGCAGGGGAGGGAAGTTGGGGGTGAACAGGCCTGCAGGGGAGGACAGTTGGGGGCGAACAGGCCGGTAGGGGAGGGCAGTTGGGGGGGACCAGGCTGGCAGGGAGGGCAGTTGGGGGGATCAGGCCTGCAGGGAGGGTAGTTGGGGGTGAACAGGCCTGCAGGGGAGGGCAGTTGGGGGTGACCAGGCCTGCAGGGGAGGGAAGTTGGGGGCGAACAGGCCTGCAGGGGAGGACAGTTGGGGGCGAACAGGCCAGTAGGGGAGGGCAGTTGGGGGGGACCAGGCTGGCAGGGAGGGCAGTTGAGGGGGGATCAGGCCTGCAGGGGAGGGTAGTTGGGGGTGAACAGGCCTGCAGGGGAGGGCAGTTGGGGGCAACTGGGCTGGCAGGGGAGGGCAGTGGGTGGTGACCGGGCTGGCAGGGGAGGGCAGTTTGGGGTGATCAGGCCAGCAGGGGAGCAGTTAGGCATCGATCAGGCTGGCAGGGGAGTGGTTAGGGGGTGATTAGGCTGGCAGGCCGAAGCCTGTTTAGGTCCGACCCCTGCAGTCGGACATCCCCTGAGGGGTCCCAGATTGAAGAGGGTGCAGGCTGGGCTGAGGGACACCCCCCACAATGCACAAATTTCATGCACTAGGCCTCTAGTCTATTCAATAAGTCATAATGCAGCCAAAGAAGATGACATTGTAGAAAATGTAATGACATGGAAAGGTGGTCCCAATATTTTTAAGTGAAGTAAGCTGGTTACAAAATAGAACATATATTATGATTCTTTCATAAACAATATAGGTTTACATATACATACATATATCCCAATGTGTTTGCTTTTGTTGTTTCTTGTTGGTAGAACTGTGGGTGAATTTTGTTATTTCTTTTTGCTACTTTGATTTTCTGCAATAAAGATGTATTGCCTTTGCAATGAAAGATATCTATATGATAAAGAGGTAATACGCAAATTAGGCCAGGACTCCATAAGGGTCACGACCAGACAGGAGGAGATTGTACGCACAGGTGAGACCTGGATCGGAGAAGGAGACAGAGGCAGGGGGGCCTGCCCGAGCCGGTGTGGTGGCTCAGATGGCCCCGGAGTGGACACAGGCAGGGAGGCTGGGGGACGCTGCGAGTCAGGTGCAGGTCCCGGCCCCCTGTGGTGCCAATCCGGCCTGACTACTGTGGTGGATGGCGCTGTGTGAGTCAGGTGCGGGTCCCGGCCCCCCGCGGGGTGCCTCCTCGCAGTGTGGGAGGTGGAGCACCTCCTCGCATGATTTCAATTGTGCACTGGGCCTCTAGTATAATAATAAAAGTGCAATATGCAAATTGACTGAAAGACCAAACAGCAGAATGAACATCTGGATGACCGTCCGGATGACATTACAGACAACCACACTATGTCATGCACTGGCACCAGGCCAGCCAAGGTGGGTGCAAAGCGATTGGTCAGGGGGCCCCTGCCACATCACCCCATGATTGCCCCGCAGAGGGAGGCCCAGGCCACCAGATGGTGGGGCGATCAATTGGGGCGGGGGGGGGGGGGGCTCCACAATCGCCCTGCAGAGGGAGGCCCAGGCCAGCCAAGCAATTGCACCCCATGCCTGTCACCCTCAGAGGGAGGCGACTAGTGGTGGGGGCAGGGGAGGGGCACCTCCACACAGATGGCAAGCAGTGGCAGTGGTGGGGGCGGGGCCAGCTGCCAGCAGCCAGGGGAAGGAAAGCCCCAATAGGTTCTGATCACCAGCCAGGCCTAGAGACCTACCCAAGGGTTCCCAAATTGTGAGAGGGCGCAGGCCAGGCTGAGGGACACCCCCCCCCCCCCGCCCCGTGCACAAATTTTGTGCACTGGGCCTCTAGTTTTTAAATAAATAAACTCAAGCAAGTCCAAATCAACCTGTTCATTATCTTTTCATTTCCAGAGTATAAGTGCTTAGTCCAGTTAATCCTCTAGCAGCTGCAGGACTGTGCTCCTTATATATAAACTGTATCCTTACCCATGAATTCTCAGAGACTGGACCTCTATCTCAGCGTTGGCTGTGAAGTAAACCACTCCCCTGGCTACCCAGGAAACCACTGCCAGCAGACAATTTGTATGTAGGTGAATCAAAGAGTCTATCTACATCAGGCTGCTTTGGAAGCCTGGTAGAAATGCTCAGTCCCATTTTATAACACACATATGAACATATTCCATGAGAGCAAAGGCAACTAGTAATTATTCTTTATACAGCATGTATTGTGCATGGATATTTATTTATGCCTGGCAAATTATGAATTCACAGTGGCTATTAATATATATGTAATTTATATAGAGAGATGAAATTATGGTTTAGTAAAAGGCCAGCAGTCTGAGAATGAAATACTTGTTCTGGTCATCTTTGGTGACTTGTTCAAGATCATTTAGCTATGCGCCTCAGTTTACTCATCTGTGTGGGAGCCATAACTTGGCTTGATGGTACCAGCAAGAACTTTTAAATAGACAAAGCTGAGTTTGAAGCACAGGGGTTTGCTTTGGTGGTTGTGTTATCTTAGGCAAGTTACTTAACTTGGTGCTCCTCAGTTTTCCTCTTTGTCCAATGGGCAACAATGCCTATGCCATGGGATGCTGTGCCTGGCACACAGGAACTCTTTTGCTAATGATGGGGAGAATGGCCTGGCAGTTCCATCTTTCACTTGAATGAAAGAGAAGAGAATTGAGTTCCTTTTCATTTCCCCACTGAAGTTGTGCAGAGTGCCACATAGACACAGTGTTGAGCATCAGCACTGAGGTACATTGCTCGCCTGATACGTACCTGCCCTAAAAGGGTCTCAGGCTTTTAAGAGTCTCATGCTCTACCGACTGAGCTAGCCGGGCACCCATGGTCTCAGGCTTTTAGCAGCAACAACTTGCTCCAAAGATGTGTGGTGTGTGTTTTTTTTTCTTGATAACAAAGCTCCCTCTTTCCAACAATGGAACTTTTATTTTTTATTTTTTAAAATATATTTTATTGATTTTTTTTTAACAGAGAGGAAAGGAGAGGGATAGAGAGTTAGAAACATCGATGAGAGAGAAACATCGATTCAGCTGCCTCTTGCACACTCCTTACTGGGGATGTGCCCACAACCAAGGTATATGCCCTTGACCGGAATCAAACCTGGGACCCTTGAGTCCGCAGGCCGACGCTCCATCCACTGAGCCAAACCGGTCAGGGCACAATGGAACTTTTAAATGTTAACAATTTTAGAAAAAAAAGTTTTCTAAATTACATTTTTCAATAGTTACCTACTATCCTGGCTTCTTAAACTAAACATCCTGACCTGCAGGTGACCTTTCATTGATGTCTCAGGTCCCCATTATTACACTGTGGGGTGATAGCTCTCTCCTGTGTTAATGTTTGTACTCCTACCCTTCTGAGGTTCTAGTTCTTGCTTTTGTTGTTTGCTTTTTTGTCTTTTCTTTTTTCTTTTCTTTTCTTTTCTTTTCTTTTCTTTTTTCTTTCCTTTCCTTTCCTTTCCTTTCCTTTCCTTTCCTTTCCTTTCCTTTCTTTTTTAAAAAAATGTTTTGTTGTTGTTTGCTGCTATTGTACCTGCCTTGCAAAGCAATCCTATCACCTTCTAGTTGCAATAAAATCAATGCTATCGGATTATCTAGTGCAAGCTCCCTCTTTTAAGAAATAAGCAGCAAATTTGGGGAGGTGAAGAGAAACCGTGGAGGTGAGTTCTCCTTGAGGTGTTTAATCGACTATGGATTGGGGAGCTGAGGAAAAGAGCTCAGTAGGAACTGCATGGTAAATAAAAATCAATAAGGATCAGATGAAAGTCTGCTGAGAGAAGGAAAGCAAATGGCATGGGTCCAGCCACTGTGTAGCATTTCCTTTCCAGAGACCCTCAGAAATCTTTTCTATACTCCTCCGCACCCTCTGGGATCAGGAGGGCTGAAGGAGCTGGGAAACTGACCTCCAGTTAAGAGAGGGCATCTCGGTGTGCATACACACTCATGCACACACAAACTCCATACGTGCATGCACAGACACATACCCTTACACAAACCGAGGAGATTTGGGTACCTATATGGGCTCAGTCAATGAAATAAGCCCCACTTAACCCCTATTTGTTTAAACATGTCTCATTTTAAACAATGCATTTTGAGATCACCTGCAGAAGATCTGTGTACTGAATGTGTTAAAGGGCAGGAGAAATCTACATCAGAGGTTAGTCAAACCCTTATTCTCATTTCCTGCCTGTTCCCGCAGCAGCTGCCTCACTTGTCTCTTGAAGAAACATGCCTTTTCTCTCCAAGACCGCAGAACTGCTGCCGGGGAAGGAGCCAATACAAAAACTTTAACAGCATCTCAAGAGTGTTCCCCCTTTGCTCCTCACCAACTACTGACAATCAATGTAAAAGTAATCCTAGTTTTTATTTGAAGCTATCTTGGCTTTAAAAGAACCTTCCAAAAAATGATTGATGCGATGAATTAAACCCATAGGTAACCCCTGAAATCTGCTTTGAATAGCAACAAATTCCTAACAATATCTTCAATGCCTGCAGCAACGAAATCTAATCTCTGAACTCCTAAAGGTCAAGATTTGCTGTCTGGTAGCACGGCTCAAGAGTAAATGCTCCCTAATGCTGTGCCAGGCGATTGCTTTGCACTCCAGACAATGTCAATTTTGTCCAAGTAGCCGCAGATGTGTCTAGCATTAAGTCAGAATGGTGTCAAGGGCCCTTCTTGAACACCGGCGGCTTCTCGGAGAAACTGGTCCTAAAGCCCTAGTCTATTACAGCCCATGCCCCAAAGGCAGACATTTAAGGCTTAAAGGAGGATAGAGAATAAAGCGGCATTAGATTTTTTAATGTTTCTGAGTCAGGAGACCCCGGGGAAGAAATTCTCTGGTGATCCTAATGTCCTTCCCTCTCCCTTCCCGGCAGCACCAGTCCTTTGGATTTCCTGATTAAGGTGCTGCTGTAATATCCATGAAGTCTACCCTGTGCTGCTTTCCTGATAAACCATTCATCACCGCCCTGGTCCATTCTGGCTATGGGAAAGCCATAATAGACTAATGAACCCATTAAATTAAGAAATGTACATGTTACAGGAAGTAATGTGCCAAGAGAAGGCATGGGCTGGGGGGCGTGCAGCAACCTCAGAGCGGAGTACTCAGCATAATGAAGTCCGCAAATGCATCGGCCCCTCCACTCGCAGCCCTGCAAAGAAGACTCCCCCTCTCCCAGACATAATACACTTCTTCGGCTTTTTAAATTGGTAAGACTCAGATGTAAGCATTTTGCTTTTAAAATTGGTAGGATTGAGTGCAAACCAAGTAGTTCTCATATTTTACTGAGAAAACCCGTTCATCTGCAAGCATTAGTAACTGTTACAGTGGAGTCATCGATTTAAAAAAGAAAATCAACTTTATTGAGGTAACATTGGTAAATATAGAGTCATTGCTTCCCCCCCTTTCCTTCTCTGTTCTCTTCATATGCGGGATAGCCTTAGAATAAGCAAATGTCTACTATGCAGGCTGGCCTGAGTTCCCATGGGCATGGCTTGCCGGTCTACAGAGGAAATACTTCTTAGGGCAGGGGAATCCTAGTGTTGTTCCTTGTGTCAAACCAGAGACTCTTCCCTTTGGCAGTGCAGCTCACATTTTCACTTGGCAGCATCCATGGCCCAGGAGGAGGGAACATGTCGAATACTTTTCCAACCCTTTCTGAGTCTCCTCCTTAGTGACCGATGGGTAATAAGTGGCAGAGGTTGTTGCTCATTCCCTGTGGACCATCTGTGGAAAACCACAGGGCGTCCCACTGACATGCCGTTCGTTCTGTGAAACTGACTACGGAGGCAAGCCTCATTTCTCTGCATCAGAAAACGTGATGTTACTGAAAACACTGGGGCTGGATTTCCTTCTTCACCTCTGTCCTGATTGCACTGTGGTTTTGGCTCTTCTTTGCAGCTAAAAACTTGCATTGGATGCTGAGTACCACCTGGAGGAATGGTAACCTAAACCTGGAGTGTAAACGACAGAACCCAGGTGGGTAACATCTAAATGGGGGAAGGCAGCAGGTGTAACACAAGTGTGTGTGTGGAACTGTGGAGATCTGTAGGCAGCAGCTATTCAGCTGGAACAAAGAGTTGCCATGTAGAAACTCTTACTTGCATTGCTGAGTCATCCGATTTTTATTTTTTATTTTTACCTTTTAGAGAGAAGATAAATCCAAATGTTATTGTGGGTAAAATTTCCAGATTGGCGAATATTGGCTCAAATTTTTTAAAAAAACACTGTGTAGTCTAAACAAAATTCAGCTGCCTACCAGATCTAGCCTTTGCCATGCCATTTGTGATTTCTGCTTTAAGCTCAGCTTAAATGGGAAGTCATCTGACTAATGAGACATGCTGGTGGGGAGATCAAGAATAGTAGCTGCCCTAGCTGGTTTGGCTCAATGGACAGAGCGTTGGCCTGCAAACTGAAGGGTCCCAGGTTTGATTCCAGTCAAGGGCACATGCCCAGGTTGTGGGCTCAATCCCCAGTAGGGGGTGTGCAGGAGGCAGCTGATCAATGATTCCCTCTCATCATAGATGTTTCTATCTCTCTCTTCTTCCTTCCTCTCTCTGAAATCAATGAAAAAATATATATATTTAAAAAAAAAGAATAATAGCTGAGGACTAGTTGGGGGGTAAATCTAACCTGCATGTCCACACAGGCCTGTAGATTGAGCAAATCCCAGGATTTTACATATGGGAATGGGTTCAACAGCCTCTTATTCTAAAAGTAGGAATATGGGAATAATGAGTGACTAAGAGAGGCAGCTAAGAGGCTAAGAAAGGTGACTTGTGAGTGCAGATAGCCCAAGGTCTAAACCAGGGATGCTGCTATGGACTGGATGTTTGTGTTCCCCCTGCCCCCTCCCCCCAAATTCATATAATGAAGTTTAAATCCTTGGTGTGATGGTTATTTGAAGGCGGGGGCCTTTGGGAGGTAATTGGATTTAGATGAGGTCATGAGGTCATGGGGTAGGAGGGTAGAGCCCTATGATGGGATTGGTACCCTTATGAAAGGATAAAGAGACCAGAGCTGCTCTCTCTCTCTCTCTCTCTCTCTCTCTCTCTCTCTCTCTCTCTCTCTCTCTCTCTCCCTCTTCCCCTCTCTCCCCCTCTCCCTCTCCCCCTCCCTCTCTCTCTCTCCCATGTAAGGCTACAAGAAAACAGCCATCTGTAAACTAGGAAGAGGGCTCTCACCAAGAACCTGCCCATACTGTCACCCTGATCTCAGACTTCCGGCCTCCAGAACTGTGAGAAATAAATGTTTGTTGCTTAAACCACCCAGTCCATGATATGCTGTTATAGCAGCCCGAACTGATTAAGACAGGTGCTAGGCAGGATCCCTCACACCTGCTAACTCCAACAGACTAGGTTGATAGGCCACTGGCGAGGTTGGGAAGTTGGAAGGAAAGAATGTTAACAATAGTGGTATCCGAGTGCAATGCTTTTGCTACCCCTGGTCTGAAAGAGCTTAACATTTGAGGGATTACCCAATAATTAGCTCTTATTCAGACAGGCAGGGTTCCAAATCCATATATAACCAGGGTTCTCAGAATTATCCTGCTTTGTATCTCTAAGTCATGTTTATAGTGATTCTATAATACATATCGCTAGTTGGATTTACATCATTTTTAAACATAAAAGAACATTATCACATTGAAAAGAACAGTTTAAAATATAGATTCTAAAGTGTGTGACTCAATATCTGTGATTATAAAGAAAAATATCAAGTCACACTTGACCCTTAATATTAAAATATTAGAATTACGTGAGTCTGTTTTCCACTCTTTGGAAATGCACTGAAGTGGACACAGTAGTGCACTCCTCACATTCCCCTTCAGGACCTGGCAATTCTGCTGCTGGGAGTGTTGGCTACTGCTGGCTCACAGCTGAGTCCTCTCCAGGAAGTGCCCTCAGCCACGGAGCTGCTCCTGGTGGCAGCCTCCATTCAGTGGCTGATCAAAGGAGGATACAAACTCCTGCCCTCCCTTGCCTCAATTAGGTCAACTCTTAAGGGCCTTCCTAGTTCCAAAGCTCCTATAAGACCACCTGAAGCCTCTGTTGCAACTACGTCGCAGTTCATTTCCTCCTTTGCCCAATCTTACTTCCTTCACTCTCCTTGTGCACATAAATCTCATAGTCTCAGAATGTTTCCTGGGAAACCGACGTGCAATAGGACCTCGATGAAATACAGTGGACCCTTGAATAACATGGGTCCACTTATACATGGGGTTTTTCTTCAATAAATGCTGTATGTGTATTTTCTCTTCCTTATGATTTTTAAAATAACATTTTATTTTATCTAGCTTACTTTATTGTAAAGATAAAGTATATAATACATATAACATACAAAATGTGTGTTAATTGACTGTTTATGTTATTGGTAAGGCTTCTGGGAGGTAATTAGTAAAATTTGGGGGGGAGTCAAAAGTTACACTCAAATTTTCAACTCTATGGGGGTTGGTGCCTCTACCCTACACATTTTTCAAGGGTCAACTGTATAGGAGAATAGACTATCAGAGATGCTGTGGGCCAGGCTAATTTTAAATGACTTTCACTTTGAAGGAACAGAATTGCAAATTTAGGGAAGCAAGGAAGATATCATTCAATTTTAATGAAAAACATTTCATATGTCAATATTTAGCTTTATCTATATATAGGGGATATATGTTGTTGCAACTTATCTAGGGTGCCTCTCTGTTCATTTGAGGGACTTCTTCTGATTCCAATCATAAGATTTGAGGAATAGTTGCCAATTGTGGTGTCCAAGTCCCTGGAGGCAGGAGTAGGCAAGTGATCCTGGTGAGGTTAGTCCTGGTTCACCATGCTCCATCAGTAGGGATTGGTCCAGGAGAAAGGCATGTGACCAAGGCAAACCCAATTAGAGTCATTCAACAGGATTTAATAGAAGAAGTCAAGAAAGATAGGGTATCTCTTTCCTCTTACATCATAAACTATGATAATGTAAGCCTGGAGCTGCTACCAGCCAAGTACCTCACTGCCCATCTACAGAAGAGAATAAATCCAACAAATAAAGAGAAGCAGAGCCAAAAGATGAAGTGATTTTTTAAAAAAAGGGGGGGGGGGGACAATACTGTCTATGTTCTTGGATCCAACCGTACTTGACGTCAGAACTAACCTTGGACATCCCAGGTATATAAAATATTTCCCTTCATGTTGCTCAAGGTGTGTTGACTTGGGAAGTTCATCACTTGCAACTGAAAGAGTCCTGACCAATTCACTGCATCAATAATGGAGCGACAGATGAAAACAAAGACAAGTAATAACCCTGAGGGATAGCAGCAAAGTAGAGGTCCCTAGGATCAGAGGCCAAGAGCTCTACCAGGTCCCAGCAGAGTAATGTAGCCATGAAATAGAGAGGATGCTCTTTGTCTGAAAGCTCAAACCTAGAGTTAATACAGGCAGAATATAGATTAGAACATAGGCAGAAGGAAAAGGGGGCTCAGGCTGAGAAGGCTGGTGGCAGTGGAGGGAGGTCAGGCCCAGGCAGGCAGTCTGGAGGAAAGGGCTGTCAGATCCTGTGAAGGCAGGGGCCTCCCAGGTCAAGGAAAAGGCAGGTGAAGAGAGAGAGGCTCATTGGTTTAGCCGCATCCTGCAGTTCATAAGCAGAGGCAGATTAGCTGTGATGCTAATAGGAATTAAACTTCAGTATTCCTCACTTGCAAAAGCCCACCCAGGCTCTTGCAACTTGTTCACATGGCCATATGTGTTTGTAAAATTTGCAAAAGTAAGATATTTTAGCCATAATTGGTTAACAAGCGGTTTACGTCTCTTTCTCATCCGATTTCTCCTCTTTCCTACTGACCCTTGGGTTGTATTATGTAAATGGTCCTGAGGAATATGAATTTGGGATTAGGTTCAGTGGGTTATAGTTACACAGTTCAGCATCTCTTCCATGTAGAGCTATGCTGGTATCACTCATCATCCTAGTATAGTGATGTTGTCCAGGAATACTCCTATTACCCACTTGGCTGACTCATAAAGGAAAAGGGCAAGAGGTGTTAGAGCCACATGAATGTGACATCAAACATATGTGCAATGTGAAAGAGAAATGAGGAAAGTGGTCAAATGAAGAAAAAGTCTTGCAATCATCAGATGTGGAAAATTATAAAGAGGATTCAGTTACCATCACCACCTGCTCAGAACAGAAGTTGGATTTCCTGTCAATATAAACTTATTGCAAGGTATACAATTACTGTACATGTCCTAGAATTTTAGTAAGAACTGCATAATGTGTATAGGAATCCTTGCATTCATAGGCTCAGACCATGAGCAGTACTGCAAACAGCTATGTAACAAGTTGAATGCTTTATGTTTTTCCACAAAAATACTGAATCAAGTCAGACAGTCTATGTACCTCTATAAAATTCAACATGAATGGAGATAACACAAAATTCATATACTATGTGTCCATAATGAGGACTTTGAAAACAAAATGGTTAATGCATGATATCATTTCGAAGAATACTTAAGATTAGTCCTTGAACAAGAAAACTTGAAATGTTCTGAATTTTTAAATGAAAGAAACTGAGTTTCCCCCCAAATTTAAAAACAACCCTACAATCCTAAAAATGTATATGACATTACTGATAACAAATGGTAAGGCTGGGGAAAAAACAACCTGATTTTCTAAATGGTCAATAAGTGAAAAAATTTTTGTCAACCATAAAGGAAATTATCTTTAAGGTTTCTCTATAGAAAATATTGAATTTGGGGAGGCAATCAAAGTATTTTCAGCTAGAAAATATTGGGGGGAAATATTTTAGAAATAGGCCAAGCAGATCATTAATGGTGGATCTAATTGATGTTATTTTTCCAGATTTTGTCATAAGTGTTAAAATTTATCATTTATTTTGATTTCTATTATCATTCTAAATAAATATACCCATTCATACCTAATTTTGTATCTGTATTTTTGTATTTTTTGGTAAGGCCCTCTCCCGTCTCTCAGATTGTATAAGCGTCATGTCCACAAAAGCTGGTCCTGAGGATGGATTCCCTCCACTAGACAAGGGACATAGTTCAGTGGAAAAGGCTTTGAACCAGCCCTCCTGGTTACACCCAGTGACTGGCAAAGGTCTACATTTTTGTTACCTGCAAAAATGTGAATCCAGTTAAGTAGACTTTGAGCTAATTCAGGGGACTTATTCCTTCCCACAACATCTAGGTACCTGCCTGCTGAAATCTACCTGGTGCCTGGGATTCCTTTAACAGGAGTTAGAGAATCCTATTTTCTCCAATTTAGTTTAAAAATCAAATGTTTGTGTAAATCAATTTCAGTGTAAAAAAACCAGATATGTACCATAATTATTATTCATACAAGATCTAATTTAAATGACCAGAAAGGGTAGGCTTGGAGGGGACAGTAGTTAACAGAAATAGTCACAATGGATGTGTAAAAGAGAGAGAAGTATTCCATCACTATTTTATGGCAACAAAAAGAGTTACATTGTAGGCCAGCTGTGTTCACTCAAGTCCCAGGTCTTGTGTGGCTTCCACTGGCAAACAAAGCCAGCTTTTCGTCAACCTATCCTTTTCCCTGAAGGCTCTCTGCATGAGTCATGGGCTGTCTGTTCTGATCAAGGCATGAGATGTCTGCCATGCCCATTGTCACCTTCTAACTAGGATTGCCCTGTGTTCAGCTCCCTCAATAGAGTCAGTGCCAGACTCTTCCTTGCCCAGGGGCAGCCACTGACTGGAGGAAAGATGGGCACGTGATACAAGAGTGGTCCATCTGTGTTGTGGGTCAGCAGGTGCCTCCATGTGGTGCCTTGGAGACAATAGTAATTAACCAAACTGGGAAACTGGGAAGGTGCCTAGTTCCCGGGGCAGCCTCT
The DNA here is from genome assembly GCF_951640355.1 of Cnephaeus nilssonii. Taxonomy (NCBI): domain Eukaryota; kingdom Metazoa; phylum Chordata; class Mammalia; order Chiroptera; family Vespertilionidae; genus Cnephaeus; species Cnephaeus nilssonii. Next base: position 59,984,844 of record NC_137075.1, read on the forward strand.
GTTCTTGGTGGCTGTCTGCTTCAGGTACCAGTTCTGGTCCACATGACTCTTCACACCAACAACCATCCCCTTTTTGTTAAGAGGGTCTTAGGAAGTTTTGCCACTTCCATTGAAACCTCGAATGCAGAGCAACAACTCACCATACCCTAGGGGCAGTGGCTTCCGTCGTCCCAAATCCTCTCTGGGGACAGACGAAGTCATAGGGCAGCCCAGAAGGGACACGGCTACAGACAAATTCTCTAGGTCAGTGGTTGGCAAGCTCATTAGTCAACACAGCCAAATATCATCAGTACAACGATTGAATTTTCTTTTGAGAGCCTAAAACCGACTTCTGCGCTTGGGCCACGAAGTTTCAATCGCACTGTACGTGCGCGCCCGCACGTGGTATTTTGTGGAAGAGCCACACTCAAGGGGCCAAAGAGCCGCATGTGGTTCGGGAGCCGCAGTTTGCCGACCACTGGTCTAGGTTGTCTCCAGGGAACATGAATGCTCAGGGAGGCAGACACCGTGGTACACACACAGCAGGGGTTGTGTGCTCTACCAAAGGCACCTGTCCATACAGCACACTCTCCCGGGTGGGGAGAATGTCCCGGAACACCCAAGAAGGTGGCGGGGGAAGAAGGTCAGGACACCCAGCAGCATGCGGCCCTTACTGAGAAAGGCTCCGAGGTAGTGGCTCATTAAAAACACCGCAGCCAAAGCAAGACGGGAGAGGCGCTTCAGGCCACCTGCTTTGCTCAGGAATGTAAGGAAGCTTCAGAAAGAAAAAACAACTATGGATAAGAACCAGTATAATAAATTAGAGAGAAAGCCATTGCTTCCGGCCGTATAATGCATGAATTTTCTCCCCTCGTCAGCTTGTCAAAGACGGGATCCTGATTCCTCTCTGTCAACGTCAAACCCTTCCTGCCTAGTTACCATGTACAGGTGCAGGCAGGGACGAGGTGAGAGTGGCATCTGATAAGCGCAGGGGGAGCACTGCTTTAGAAAAGCACATTAACCCTGTTTTACTGTCCCAGCTCTTACGGGGAGACAGAACCGGTGGGCTTAATTGGCTCTGCACAAAGTCCTTGAAATTCCCTAGAAAGCTATGCAACCAGATGTCACTGTCTGGCACTGAGTGTTAAAGAGGTGTCTTTGTAACAAGCCCAGTGGAAGGTGGATAGCAGATTCCTTTTAATGAAACCAGGCTCCCACCCTCACTTTATAGACATTTTAGGGTACCCCACCCCAGAAAAAACGACAACAAGATCCTTACCATGGAAGTTTACAATTTGAGTTCAAATGTACCACATAAGGGTTGAAATTCAGTTAAAACAGTAAGACCATCAAAATGATTCCCGCCGCTGTTCTCTCTCACTCTGACCTTTGAGGATGGTTCATGTTTCCTTAATGAAAGACCACTTTTCCAGGAGATGAAAGTCCCGGGTTTGAGTTGTTCCCATCATTTACCATCTGTATGATCCTGGGCGTGTCGTTGATCTACCCGGAGCCTCTGTTTTTTTCACCATCAAGTGGAACAACGTTATGCCATGTCTGCCTTGTGGGCTTACCCTAGGGCGGAGTGTTTTCATTGGCTGGACAGGTGCCAGATACCTGCTTTGTACCAGAATGCACATCCTGGTGAGGGGGATGGAAGGAATACAGACTTGAACGTGACGCAGTTCTAACCGTAGGGAATGCCCTGGGCAACCGACGTGCAGGAACGTGCTCTGTGAGGTGAAGAGCCCTTCGCCAAGGAAGCCCCTTCCATTTCCTGCTGCACAAGCTGCTACTGTCCTCTAGATTTAGCCTCGATTTTGCCTTGCCTTTGTTCTCCCAGGCTGTTTCCGTCTATTCCCTCTTGGTCCTCACTTCTTTCTTTCACACCCCCAACCCCCCCATATGAACATCTTTTTAAAAAAATCTTTATTGTTGAAAGTATTACATATATCCCCCTTTTCCCTCCATTGACACCTTCAAGCCCGCCCCCCTCCCTCCCTCCCAGGCCTTCACCACCCTGTTGTCTGGGTCCATGTAGACAAGTTCTTTGGTTGATCACCTTCCACCCCCCCACCTCACCCCCCCCCCCCAACCTTCCCTCACACACTTCGAAGTTATGGCTTCTACACGCGCTTCCCTTGCGAGCAGAGAAGTTCCCAGTTTCTCCTCCAGGTCGATCAGTATTGAGCGTAACCCTGAGAGGGGCAGCCTTTCTACTTTGAGACTCCCTGCTTGGGTCCAGGAGAGATTCTCAAACTAAGATGAGCTGATTTGCAGATGGAGGCTCTATCCAGGAATTCAGAATTGGGACATTGAAAGAGGGACGGAAAGAAGCAGCCTCTTGCAGGGGTGGCACGTGAACAGCGGGCTCCAGGAGGAAGTTCCACCACTGTAACAGGTGTGGCCCCAAAGCCGCCCCGGCGACTGCCTGGGAAACCTCCCCGCTGTTTCATTTATAGTGGTTTGGGTGAGGTTTTGATCCCTGTGAATAAATGATCTCTGTCTGCCATCCTCTTCCAGATAAGCACAGCCCCAGGAGGGCCGGCAATGTCCCAGATGTCTGGGTTTAGCCCAGAGATGAGCCACATGTCTGTGTGCTGCGGCTTAGGAAGCTGTAGCCACAGAAAACATACAAAAAAATAAGCAGCTATTAAGGCAGCAAAATAAAAAACAAACAGTGGGACCACATCAAACTAAAAAGCTTCTGCACAGCAAAGGAAACCATCAACAAAATTAAAAGGCAACCAACCAAAGGGAAGAAAATATTTGCAAATTATATAACTGATAAGGAGTTAATATTCAATATATGTATATAAAGAACTCAGACAACTCACTAGCAAAAAAAAAAATATCCACAAAATCCCCAACAAACAATTTTACTGAAAAATGGACAGAGGACCTGCATAGACATTTTCCCAAAGAAGCCACACAGATAGCCAGCAGGTACATGAAAAGGAGCTCCACATCACGGATCAGCAGGGAAGTGCAAATCAAACCACAATGAGCTATCTCACACCTGTTAGAATAGCTGTTATCAAAAAGGCAAGAGCTAACATGCGTTGGAGAGGATGTAGAGAAAAAGGGAACCCCTGTTCATTGTTGGTGGGAATGTATACTGGTGTAGCCACTGTGGAAAACAGTGTGGAGGTTCTTCAAAAAGTTAAAAATAGAACCACAATACAATCCAGCAACTCCACTTCGAGGTATTTAGCCGAAGAAACAAAAACACTAATTTCCTGCATCCCCACATTCATTGCAGCAATATTTACAATAGCCAAGATGTGGATGCAACCTAAGTGTCCATTGTCGGATGAATGAATAAAGAAGATGTGGAATACAATGGAATACTATTCAGCCATAAAAAGAAGGAAATCTTGTGACAACATGGATGGACGGATCTTGAGGGAATTATGCTAAGTGACCTAAGTCAGACAGAGAAAGACAAATACTGTATAATCTCATTGTGGAATCTAAAACAAACCAAGCTCATGGATACGGAGAACAGACTGATGGTTGCAGGAGGCCACTTGGGTGGAGGGGTGAGAGGCTAAATGGGTGAAGTGGGTTAAAAAGTACAAACTTCCAGTTACAAAATAAATAAATCATGAGGAAGCAATGCACAGCATGGTGACTATAGTTAATATATTGTATATTTAAAAGTTGCTAAGATAGCAAATTTTAAAAGTTCTCATCACAAGAAAAAAATTTTATAACTATGTTTGGTGATAGATGTTAGAGTTATTATGTTCCTTTACAATATAAACAAGTATTGAATCATTATGTTGTAATACCTGCAACAAATATAATGTTTGTCAGTTATATTTAAATTTAAAAAATAAAATTTAAAAGAAGTTATTGAAGCCCTAGCCAGTTTGGCTCAGTGGATAGAACACCGGCCTATAGACTGAAGGGTCCTGGATTCAATTCCCATAAAGGGCACGTACCTCAGTTGGAGGCTTAATCCCTGGCCCTGGTTGAGACACATGTGGGAGGCAACCAATTGATGTGTCTCTCTCACTTTGATGTTTCTCTCTCTGTCTCTCCCCCTATCTTCCACTCTATCTGAAAATCAATGGGAAAATATCCTTGGGTGAGAATTAACAACAACAAAAAAGAAGTTATTGAAGAGCTAACCCAGCATATATATAATCAACCAGTGTCAACAATGTTACCATTTATGAAAAACATTTAATAACAACCTCCATCAAAATCCACATTAACAGTTTTAGAAAATATTGTGCTGGTCCAGGCCACAAGACTTATCTTCTGCCTCAGTTTCCCTACATTACAATTCTGCCAGTAATAACAAAGTTGGGCACTGACTTCGGCAGGAGCCTTGAGGCTCCACTGGGCCCATATTCACCCACCTCTTATGTGAACTAACTCCCCAGCTGCAAGATGATCTACAACATTCATTCATTCTTTTATTTAACAGATATTTAACATCTAGATGGCAGCTAGGCACTGGGGATACAGGGGAGAAAAAAACAAAATCTGTATTCTCAAGAGCTCTCTGAAAAACAGGAGAAATCTATCTTTTTAATGTTTATTTTATTTTATTTTTTATTATCGACAGTATTACAGATGTCCCTGTTCTACCTCCAGTCCCCCACCACCCAGCCTCCACCCCACCCCAGGCCTTCCCTATTGTCCATGTCCATGGGCCATGCATATATGCATATGTGCTCTTTGAAACCTATCTTGCAATGAATAATCACAACACTATGTGACAAATGCAGCTTTAAAAATGTGTTCAAGATGGAGAGCTAACACACACATGGGCATGACCCACACATCTGGGAGGATGACAGGAAAGACCTTCTAGAAAAAGCTGGCTTTTGAAACCTCAGCAGGAGTTTATCAAGCAAATAGGGTGATGTTAGAGGAGGAGAAAGAAGAACACTTGAGGAAGAGGGAACAGAGAGTATCACCCAGGACCACGATCCTTCAACCTCCACCCCTGACCCTCAGGGTCACCTACCACCCAGGCTCCTGTGGCCGCCATGCTCTGATGGACAGCACCAGACCTGGCCACAGCTCTGCTTCTGCAGACTCAATGTTTCAGATCCTTGGCTAAGTATACAGAGGCCATCAGTCTCTGCTACCACATACCTTTCTCCATGGTCCTGATTTATTCCTCTTTTCCTGGGCCTTTGGTTGAGATCCCAACTTTTACTATTTCCAAATTCATCTGCGTTATGATCCTGAGCATGCAGTGAATGTTTTGTGCATGGAGGTGGAGTGAGGAGGTAAACAAGGCCCTGGAGGATAATATTTCAATGAGGAGCAGAAGGAAAAATTTTGAGGTGGGGGGTGGAGAGATGGTGCACCTACCCCTGGCACTGTGAGGGCGTGGTGTATTCCTCACTGAAAAAAATAAGGAGAAACCTCAGAGAGGGATGTTTACACTAGAAAAGACACTACTTCAAACAAATTTACTGGGCAACCTGTCACACACAGGTCCCAAGGGCATGGTATATCCAAACAGCCCTGGTCTTGAGACCTTGTCCTACCGGGGGTCTGAGTTGAGCAACATTCTGAAGCTCCAATTTGTCCTAAGTGAACCAATGTGCAGAACTAACGAGGTCATCAATTTTTCTTCCAGCTAATGAACTCGTCAGGAAGGTTGTGATATGGGAAGATGATGAGATGAGCAACCAAACCTGATTAAATAGTTTCATCTTCATCAAAGAATCAGACACAGCACTGAAGCCCCATTATTCACTGGAAAGGGATAATTACACAGAGGGCCTGCCATCAGGGCCACCCTCCCCTCACCCAACTCTCTCTACTCCCTTGGGTACAGAGAATATGTTGGACCTGGGAACAGGTACTCATTTAATTCAACAACTATTTGTGGGTAGCCTGCTCTATGCCAGGTGTCGGCCAAGAACAAAGGATGAAGACAGATAAGATACTGTCTTTGCTTTTAAGTAGTCCATAGTCAATCTAGTATGGAATAACAACTAACTGAAATTGCTATGAAAGGTGTTCTTTCAGCACTTTGAACCAAGTGCTATGGGGCTGGAGCAGGGTAGGAGAGGGGAGGGAACCAGGAAGTCTTCTCATATGTGGTCTCCCTTGAGCTAGGCTTTAAAGTTCAGCATAACCTCATAATGGCAGGAATAAGGGACCTGGAAGGACACACTGGGCAGAGGGATGAGCTTGAGTAAAGGTACGGTGGGATGATAACATCCAGCTCGTTTGAACAAACAGCTGTTTCTTACCCAGCTCCATATATAGTAAGCCCTCCAAGGCCATTCATTTGGGTTTAAGAACAAAATTATTAATACTCTTCAAGTAATCCAAATTAGATCATTCTCAGATTTTTTTGGTGTTGGGATTTTGTTGTTGGGTGGATTTCATGAGAGCTTCTCTACTCACATTTTCCAAATTCTCCGTCATTTACTTCATTTCTTTAAAAATGTATATCAACAAAAGTTTTATTTTGAAGACTTTTATGAGATGTTCCAAAATCATATAAGAGCAAAGATTAACTTTAAATTGGACTTTACAAGAGTCTTGCAGTCAAAGAATAATAACGAGACATTTTGCACAATCCTGGTCTAACTGTGGAGCTGGATTGCTCATTTTATGATGTGGTCCTTGGTTGCACTTGGAAATAAATGCACTTTCATCTGGTGAATTAGTTCAGGGGAAGCTAAGCTGCTATAGTGACCCAGGAACCATTCACATATAGAAGTTTTATCTTTCTCATCCAACAGCACTGAGGCGGCACCCTGTTCAAGATGACAATTTAAGAACTCAGATTCCTTCCAAGTTGACACTTACCCATTTCCAGGGCTTTGTCACCATCTGCACAATTGAAGCTGGGATGCTACTAGGTCTAGTTTCCAGGAGAATGGGAAAGGAAATGTGAACAACATAATGCCCCAGAGCAAAAGTGACAAACATCACAAAAACTCACATTCCACTAGCAAACACTTAGCCACATGTCCACACTTAACTTTAAAGGAGGCTGGGTAGCCATGAGTAGCTCGCAGCCAACTCTGTTAGTATGGAAGGAGGTGGTAATGGAGTTTGGAGGACAGGTAGCAGTGCCCACCATCGTCCATACTTCTGATCTCTAATATCTGTGTGCACCCTCTTCCTTCCACATACTGCCCTCTCTCCAAGGAAGATTATTCCAAAATTTCTAAGTCCAGGATCTCTGTGAGATACACAGTCCTCTCAGGATCAGATTTGGTTTCTTAAGACCAGGCAACCTATAAACTAAAAGGCATTTTATCTGACCCACTTCCCATATACAGTGTTGGAGCAGAATCAGGACAACCACAACAGTATGGAACACATAGAGCAGTCATTGGCTAACAGCAATGATTAAATCCTACTGGGAAAGAATGAAAAAAAAAACACACACCCTTTCCTGACATGGAGGAAATTCTCTTGGTAAAATCCTGGACATATTCACCAAGAGAAATTTATTTATCTTCCTATGTGACCTCTAACTTCATCCTTGGCCTTTATCTTCCATGGCCACATTGGAAGCGGTGTTGCAATATGGCCATACTCATGGCTGAACACCTTTCACAGCCACTCCCTGCTGGTTCAGATTTGGGAGCCTAAGGCTTGCTTGAGGCTGGAATTGTCACATGCTTTTACAGGCCAGGGTGAGGGTTTATTTGACAGTACTGAAAATTTAGTAAGCTTGGTTGCTTCTAGTTAGTTCAATGTGCCAGTGACCAACCCAAAGTTTTTTTTTAGACATAGCTTTTGAGTCTGCTTGACCTCTCTCTTGCTTTCTTGCTCTTTTCTGTCTCATTTTCTCCTTAAGTAGTGTCTCTCCTGGAGTTATCTAAAACAAGGAGCATAGGTGAGAAGGTAGCACCTTTAGTTTTATCTTTGCCAAAGTCTGAGCAATTACAATTTTTTCTCTTGCTATTTGTGGTACTGAAGTAGCTACTTTTCTAACTTTTGAGCTTTCAAATTTCTGGGCATTCTCTATTCTCTTTCATCTCTGTTTGCACCTTTTCTTAAAATCATCCTTTTTTGTAATATCTTGCTAAAGGCAAAGATAATACACATTAACATTCTGGATCTTTCCAACCTGTTTCTCTAGAGGTATAGTGTTGGTTGTTACATAGCCTGCCTTCAAATTACAATGAAAGAGTGTATTTTACCATATATTTTACCATATATTTGTTACCATATATTTTCCCATGGCATAACAAAGGTCACCAACTTTCTAGCATGAGCTCTCTGTTTCCTTACTCTCTGCCATCTTACAGCTGAGCCAAGTCTATGTAATTTAGTTTTGGGTTATGGCAGCACTACACCCGTGGTACCAACTTCAACATTTATTAGGGTTAAGTTAAGCTGCTATAACAAAAAGACCAAAGGAAGGAGTGGCTTCAACAATATAGACTTTTGTTTGCCTTTCCATAACAGTCCTGAGAAGAATGGTCCACAGTGATTGGGTGTTTCTTCTCCTTGAAGTCACATAGGGACCAAGGTTCCTTCTAAGTTCTAGCTCCACCAGCCTGTAGGGTACTGTCATCATCCTCATGTGTGAAGGTGGGTCTCAGCTATGTCCAAGTTCCAGCCGGAGGGAAGGAGAAAGAGACCCCAGAGGAGGCTTATCTAATCAATGTCTTATGTCCTTGATAGAGAAATGGCCCACATCTATCCAGCTATTGGAAAGAAGAATGTCATATGACCAAACCTAATTACAAGGGAAGCTGGGAGATGTAGTGTAGCTAAGACTGATTACAACTCTAATACCGTGGGAGAAGGGGAGAAGGGTTTGGTGGGAACAGCTGACAGATTCTACAACACTGCCTAACATTAAAGGTGTAACTTCTGTGAACTATTTCATATTGTAATTTCTTATTCAGCTCCAGGAGATCCATAATAGACTTTAAACCTCCTTGTTTTACTCACCACTATAATCTTAATTCAGCAGCATGCAATACCATTGAACAAATGGAAACTGGTTAGAAAGGAGTCATAATTAAGCTATAACCAATAAATAAATGTGTTCTTTCACAAAAATAGAGGTTTACTCCATCAGAAAAAAGAAATGCTCCCATGGAATCTAGACAAACCTCTGTAAATTCCAAGGTTCCACTGAACACAATTTGAAACTCTCAAAAGGACTGACAGAGCAGGGTTGAAGGCTTATCAAGAATCTACCCTGTGGTATGGATTCATGAGCAAATTTCCACTTCTACAAATAGAACAGAGCTAGCATCTTTTCGGTTATGAATTAGGAGAACTAAACATTTTGATGGGAGTAGAATATGTTGGTATCTACGAGCAAGCACACCGCCCCACCCCACTTTGCCTATAAGATGTTCTCTAACTGCCCTAACATGGCAGGCAAGGCTCTTTACAACGGCCCCCAGCCGAGCTTTTCATCTCAACTCCTCCCCTTCCCTGGGGGCATGCTCCCTGAACCAAGAGCTATTTTTTGAGCACACCATAACCTTTTATACCCTTACACCTGTGCAGGTGCCATTTTTGCCTTTGCATCTTAAATGTCTTTTTCCTTTATTTTTGCCCATTTCAACTCTTCCCTTTCTAATGGTAACCGTGTCCATCACATCTTTCCTGACCCTTCTGACCTCATGTGCTTTATTTCTTCACAGCTCCTTCCTTCACATTCTGCCTTGTTACTTGATTTGCTTCCTTGATGAACTACACTACTAGATTTTAAGTTCTTCTGGTGTAGGAACTGTGTCTTTGTCACCTCTTCATTCCTGCCATGTCTAGCCTAGTGTCCTGAGGTAGTGGGTGTTTAAAAAAGGGTCTTGAATTAACTCTGCTCAAAAACCTTGAGACACTATCTATTAGTTCAAATTAAATCCCCTTTTAGGGAAGAGAAAGTATTTTCTGAAGTGCCTATGTGGTCAGTAACTCTGATGTACATTCATGGTATGATTTCAGACTCAGCAGCAAGGCACTGTATCCCGAACATAAATGTATTCAACTATACATTTAACCAATGTTCTGTGAACTGCTCTCATAATAGGTATTAGGAATTCAATATTCAACAAGATAGGCTGGACTCTTTTCCTTGAGGAGCTTACAGTGTGGCCTGTTAGAGAGCCATCAAAACCATCACCAACCACAGACACTAGCTAGAGCTTATTATGTACAGGTCCTCATGCCACAGGGACTAGGCATTTGCTGGGTGTGAAGGGGGAGCATGCAGAGATGGGTCATGCACAGAGTCAGTATTGGTTAAGAAGACAGGACATATACTAAAAAACAAACAAACAAACAAACAAACAAACTTCAAGTACCATATTCTCCTTGCCAATCTGGAAATTAGTAATGGGTGGATGTGAATCTTTGGAGGCAGGGCTGCTTGCCAAGGACAGGTAAGGCTGAAAGACCTCATTGAAATGGAGGGGCTTGTTCTGGGCCTTGAAAAATGGCTGGGGCTTGGATACATGGAAAAGAGGGAGTCAGAGGACATTCCAGGAAGAAAGAAAAGAATGTATGGTAGCTTAAGAAAAGCAAATCAACTTTATAGGAGCAAAGCATTCACCCATCCTTTTTGCATTAATCCAGCATTCACAATGTGGTGCTGGGAAGTTGTCCCATAGGTACAGGGTGTGCCCCTGCTCCAGAGGAGTTACAATCTAGACATGTGCAAAAACAACCAGCAACCAAGGCAGCAGGATTTCATCCCCTGGTGGCATCCCATTCTCTGCAAGGGGAGAGAGTGTCTCTCCAGGAGACCACTGTCAAGAAGCATTTTTACTTCCTGGTGATAAAGGAAGGACACTGAGGAGGCTGGTGGTACCCGCTGATTACTTCGTCCCCTTAGCTCACTATTACCTTGGTAGATATTAAATGGTGATGTTCAATAGAGATAGGGGGTCTAGCAGGTTGGATGAAGATCTCAAACTTTCCTCTTTCCACTCCTCACTCCCCAGAATTACTCACCATCTCATCCCTCCGCCCCTTCTTTCTCAAATAGCTCTTCTTCCTCTCTCCTTTTCTGCTTAACTGGGACTTAAAAAGAACAGTGGTGCTCTGTGTGACATTTCTTAGAGCAATGTCAAAAAGGATAATAAAACGTCAGGTGAAGTAATGAGTTACCTCAGTCCTGAAAAGCCTTCTTTGAGGAGAAAAATGTGAAAAACACCTCAGTAAGATGGGAACTATCGTGTATATAGAAAAGCATATCCACTGACTTTCTGTCTTTCCGCTTCCCTTTCTGCCTCTGCCCAGGCAGAGCCAATTGTTTGCCTGAGAGGGCATTTTTAGTTTGGCCAATTATTAAGTAAATTTCATATAAGTCAGGAACCTATAAAGCTTTAATAATTTTCCTTAGCTCTTTCCTTTCCTACTCGAATACACTTGATTATCCCACAAGGAATCCACTGTGGTTCTAACTTTTTATCAGAATTATTCTAGAATAACATACATCCTCACGAATGACCTCCTGTGTCTTGAGACATCATTTTCTAGATCAGCCTCTTCACTGTTTTTGCAAGTGTGGCAGGGTAGTTTATTGGCTCTATAATATGAAGCTCTCACCATTAGGGACTGAGCTAAAATCACCAAACTATTTCCCATCCATCCTTTAGTCGAGCTCTGAATCACAAAAGTAGTAGAAGACGCAGCATGATGTCGTCTTCAAAATGAGCAATCCCTTAATTAAACAGAAGTAAATAAAGGTTACAATGTGTTCCTTAATTAAATAGATGTAAATACCAAATCACGCTGGTTTACTCGCACACATCAATTTTGTATCATCTCATTTTCCTGTTTGCCCAATGAACATGAAAATTCTGAGGCTCTATTTTGTTCAAAACCTCCTGAGTATGCCTGCCAGGCTGGGTGTTCAATCATGAATATTTACCTACTAGAGGTCCCGTGCACGAAATTTGTGCACTGGGGGGGGGGGTAGGGTGTCCCTCAGCCCAACCTGCACCCTCTCCAATCTGGGACCCCTCAGGGGATGTCCGACTGCCTGTTTAGGCCCGATCCCTGTGGGTTCAGGCCTAAACAGGCAGTCAGTCATCCCTTTCACAATCCAGGACTGCTGGTTCCCAACTGCTCGCCTGCCTTCCTGATTGCCCCTAACTGCTTCTTCCTGCCAGCCTGATCACCCCCTAACCACTCCCCTGCCAGCCTGATCGACGCCTAACTGCTCCCCTGCCAGCCCGATTGTCCCCAACTGCCCTCCCCTGACAGCCCGGTCACCCCCAAATGCCCTCCCCTGCATATTCCCTCTTTATTAGATAGGGTTTTTTCTTTAACATATTGGACAGCCCTAACTGGTTTGGCTCAGTGAATGGAGCAACGGCCTGCAGACTCAAGGGTCTCAGGTTCGATTCCGGTCAAGTCCATGTACTTTGGTTGGGGGCACATACCCAGTGGGGAGTGTGCAGGAGGCAGCTGATCAATGTTTCTCTCTCACAGATGTTTCTAGCTCTCTATCCCTTTCCCTTTCTCTTTGTAAAAAATCAATAAAATATATTTTTAAAAAAGAAACATTTAAGATTCCTCCATATCTGCCTGGCTGGTGTGACTCAGTGTTTGAGACCCCAGGCTGCCGCTGGGAGGGGATCGCTCTGTGGGGGTGCATGCCCCTCCCAGGCTGAGACCCCAGGCTGCCGCTGGGAGGGGATCGCTCTGTGGGGCTGCGTGCCCCTCCCAGGCTGAGACCCCAGGCTGCAGGTATGTGTGTATGGGATCACTCCGTGGGGAGTGTATTTGTTTTTGTTTTTTATAAAGGGTCAGGAGGGCCTCTGGGCAGCATTCTGCCAGGCCGCTTACGTTGCCGGCTCTCAGTGGCAGCCCTCCCTGGGGCTGGGGGACTCCGGCGGGGCTTAGAGGACTGGGCTCTGCCATCTTGTGGCTATGGGTGCCGCCATTTTTGTCACGGAGTGATGGTTAATTTGCATATTACTCTTTTATTAGATAGAATTTGTTTATAGAGTTCTGTAGCTTGTGTCTACTCTCCTTTCCTTTGGCATGTGTGGTCTTACAGATTACTATGAGCCTGGCATTACTGGACCATCAAAGAGAAGCATGGTCCTGCCTTTGGCCAGCAAAGCATCTTGACTCCTGCCTTGGGAAAAAAAACATACCTGGAGACATGAGATGAGAGGTGTGAGAGAGGAAGGGTATCTAACATAAAAACTGAGCCCTCAGTGTTGAGTGGCACTGGGTGACTCTCAGAGTTATAATGCTTCATGCCTGCTGCCTTTCTTTACACCCAGTTTTGAGTTTAGGCAGATTCCTTCTTGGGATTGGGAATATAACTCATGGAATGTGTGATGGTTAATTTTATGTGTCAACTTGGCCAGACAATAGCGCCCAGTTGCTCAGTCAAACACTAGTCTCAATGTTGTGATGAAGAGATTTGACAGTTGTCGTTAACATTTACAATCAGTTGGCTTTAAGTAAAGGAGACTGTCCTTCATAATGTGGGTGCTCTCATTCAATCACATGAAGACTTCACAAGCAGAAGACATTCTTTCAGAGGGATGGGTACACCCTCCATTCAGTTTCTTGGAGAAGAAGGTTCTGCCTTCAGACTGTAACACGGAAGTCCTGTCTGAGGTTCTAGCCTGCTGACCCACACTGGCCAGATGATACAATCAAATGAGCCAATTCCTTGAAATAAATCCCTCTCTCTGCATATACATCCTATTGGTTCTAGTTTTTTTAGAAACCCTGACTAACACAGAATCTGTCTGAATAAAATGAGAACATTCTACTTCCAGTTTAGAGAGAATAGCCCAATCCAATCACAGGTAGAAGCACGCTAACTGTTAGTGCCCCTTAAATAGCCAAGTGAGAATCGAGGTGGGGTGGAGAGGAAGGAAGTGAGTCCACACCACTTAACGTGGTGACCATGTTTAGATGGCTCTCATTCCCTTGCTAGTTCGGGGAGGCCAGCAACTTGCCATCTATGACTTGGATGGTGATCAGAGGACAACAGTGGGTTAACAACACTTTAACTGAGTCAAACTGTTAATTGGAATAGAATCCATCTCAATTTATTCCTAGAAACAGGCCTGCTTTTCTGAGGCATTAGGAATAAATTGAGGTGGATCCTGTTCCAATTAGAATTTATGATTAAGGCCATCATTTCAGAAGGACAAGCTAAGCAAAACCATACACGTTTGAAAATCTATATGACAGAAGGGGTCTTAAATAAAAAGGTTATTTGCTGAGGAGAAAGTCATAACACCCCAGTCTTCCTGGTGAGTTCTCCCCAGTCCCTGAATTTCTAGCAAAGTGGCCGACATTTGAAGGTTACTAGTAGGTTCAAGGAGTATCTTTCATTGAACCATGGGATTTCAGAGCTGGAAGGAGCCTTTTAAAAATGAGGGAACTAAGCTCAGAGAGGAGAAATGACTTGCTCAAGAAATGACCAATGGAGGCTGTTTCCCCATCTTCCTTCAGAGGGATGGGTACACCCTCCATTCAGCCTCAAGAGCGAAATGATGAACCAAGGGCCTACACAGCTCTCCCTGGGCGATCTCTGCTTTGTTCTCTAAAGTCATTAGTGAAAAGCCACTTTTCACTTTTGACTAGAGAGTCAATGGCTAAAAGCACTGTGTGCTGAACCTGGCTTTCAGGTTTAGTTCCGTCATCTGAAGGGAAGGTCCTATATACCTCCATGGGCCAAGCAGTCTAATAATCTAGCGATATTACCAAACATCTACTGTTTGCCTAGCACTGTGCTTAGTACTTTACAATAAGTCTTTACAACAATCCTATGAGCAGGTCCTCTTTTTACTCCCTATGTACACAAAAGGAAATTGAGGCAGAGAGAAGTTAAGTTACTTTCCCAAAGGCGCACAGAGAGTAAGTAAGTGGTTAGCTAAGACATGAACCTGGGCAGTGGAGGGCCAGAATCAACACTCACCACTGTGCTGTTCCAGGCCAGTTCTCCCTTCATCTTTACACTTCTATCATGGTGATATTATTCTTGCCATTTTGCAGATTGGAAAATCAAGGCTCAGAATCTTAAAGAACCAATTTGCGATCAAGGCATTTGCTGTTTTGTGGGCAATCTGCCCCCCAGATACTATTGCTACACAACTCACCAGCAACCTGTCTTCTGATCAACCGTTACCCTCCCTACTTCTCTCTTATTGCACATGCAAGTTTGACAAATAGATTTTGAGTTAGTGTTTGCATGAATGTTTGTGGGTGGATTAAACCAGTCCTTCCTTTGTGGAGAGAATGGATGTTTGGGCCAACATTTTTATATGCTCCAGTCCTGAGCAAAGTGTCTATGGATTATTCCTGCTCACTAGTGTTCCCCAAACTTCCTTGAAAACAATCACCTCATTAAATACAAATTCCAGGACCCCTTCCCAGACTTAAGAATTTCTAAACACTATGGAACGGGCCTGGAAAGCATCATGTTTAAATAGCACCCCTATTTGATTCTGTTCCTCAGGGAAATTTGGGATGCTGGCTAAAACTGACCCTTTGCTACTTCTTCCAGCCCCAAAATGAAATGGCAGCAGAATATCAGACCTGGCTTTGAACATGTGGGCTTTACATCAAACACACTGGACTTGGTGCCTGCTCTGTTACCCACACCATTGAGTCCTCCCTTAATGTCATTGGTAGGTTCTGCGACTTTAAATAAAATTACATATAATAAAACCAATTTTACCAGAGGCTAATTGATATAAACAAGAATTAAGTTCCTAAGGCATCTCATCAACCTTGGAACAATAGGGCATTGAACGAAATGATGTTATATGTTGTCAGATAAGTTATTTAACCTTTGATACCTTAACATTCTTTTCTGTAGAATGGGAATAATATTGGTGTCTATCTCATAGCACTGCTCCAAGGAGTGGACGAGATAAAGCACCTCGCGCAACAGCATCATTGCAGGGATTGATAAAGGTAAAGTGTTCTTTTATTATTATCTCTCTTTGTCTAGAGAATTTACATTCCAGGGCCTCAGTCTTCTTAGTTGTCAAAAAAGCAATCTCAGCCTTCAGCAGTAGCTGCAGGAGCCAGTTGGCAGGGGTCTTTGGTTACACCTGAAATCTTTATGTGCACACCGTAGCGAACAGGTGAAGCAATGAAGGTACACCTGAGTTCCAAGCTGCATGGACTCCACTCCTCCCTGGGGCAAAGGGCTCAACCATCTGAGCCTGTGACAGTGACCACAGTTGCTGTGAGAACTTAGAAAGCTCCCAGAGGTCCGGGAAAGCAGAGCTGGAAGGAGTGTCTATTGTGACTGGGCTGGCCCCTTCGCCTTGAGAGCAGGGAGGTCCTGGGGTCTGAGACCCTCCAGCAGGTCTCAGGTCTGTCTCAGTCAGAAGCGCCACCTCTAAGTCAGCTCAAGCCCAAACCCTGGGACTGAACTGGTATGGAGGATGAGGGCAGGGATGCAGCCATTCACTCTCCTCCATAAATTTTCAGTTTCGTCCCTGTGATGGACTAGCCCCTCCGCGAGCCCCTGGATGCCTGCTGCTGCCCTTCAGGAGTTCACTGCCTACAGGCAAAACAGGCGCACAGCAAGGGTCACACAGTGTGGGGTGAGTGAAATGAGGGGTCACCTCAGAGTGCCTCAGAAAGTCATTTTCAATTCTGTTTCAAATTCTCAACACAACCCATAAGGGACTGCATCTCATGGCCCTTGCTAACATCCACCACCTTCGTTTCACACCCTGTCCCTCTCGCCAACTGTGTGCCAACTAACCGGGCTTCTTTGCTGTTTAGTCACAGACCAACTCCTTTTCAGGCTCAGGACTGGGCCCTATCCCCAACCCTGCCCTCCTTTTACCTGGACTCTTATCTGTCCCTCTGCAGGGAGTCCACCCTTGGTCCCCAGGCCAGCAGAATCCTGGTCCAATATATCTTTGTATCCCTAGCACCAATACTGAGTGTACCAGTGTATGTGTTTGGCTGAATGTTGAATAACACATCATTGGTCCTCTCCTCTCCCTTGTCCCACGTATCCAGGTGGTAAACATGCTCACATCTCTGCCATCACTTGTCTATCTGCTCCAAGATGCCAACCTTTTGCAGTGAAAATCCCAGCAGATACTAGGAAATTGCAGATTTTCTCTTAGCATGAGCCAACTTATTGTTTTATAGAGGCCTGGTGCATGACATTCATGCACTGGTGGGGGGGGGGGGTGGGGAGGGTCCCTCAGCCCGGCCTGTACCCTCTCACAGTCCAGGACCCTTGGGGGATGTCCGCCTGCCAGCTTAGGCCTGCTGGGGAGTCTAAGCCGGCAGGCGGACATCCTCTGAGGGGTCCTTAGCGCTGCCGTGGAGGCAGGAGAGGCTCCTGCCACCACCGCTGTGCTCGCCAGCTGTGAGCCTGGCACTGGCTGAGCAGTGCTCCCTCTGTGGGAGCGCACTGACCACCAGGGGACAGCTCCTGCATTGAGCATCTGCCCCCTGGTGGTCAGTGCGTGTCATAGCGACCAGTCGTTCTGCCTTTCGGTAGATTTACATATTAGCCTTTTATTATACAGGAAGGATTGGGTTGCCTCCCCCTAATAGAAATAATAAACTACCACTTTAGTGGGAAAAATAGCCCAGTTAGTTTTTTCCTTATTGGTTGTGGTGGTTTTTAACAGCAAACCTTCTGGTAAGCTAGAGCCAATCATGGAATTTTGTGAGCTGATTGTTAGACTCAGACTTTATGTAAAAATATAAAAATGTACAAGTAAATATTTATATTAAAAGCCAAGGCAATTAATATGAAAAACTCATCACTTCCTATTTATTTTACTACATTTTACTTTATTTATATTCTTGAGGTTATTTACATATATTATATGTGTGTGGTGGATAGACATACCTATATAATGGTATGCCACTGTTTCTCTCTTAACCTTTGCATTTAGTGACATTATGTTGGTAGCCTGAAATCAACATGGTGGGAGCATTTACCAAGGAAATCAGTAACACTGCAAAGCAGGGCTTTTCTTTTTCTTTTTCTTTTTCTAGGGAGCTGGTTGATAAGCATTTACCAGCACACCTCTGCCACTCCCCAAAGACAAACAAGATCAGTCCCTGATGCCCAGAAGTTTGTAATGCAGTGACAGACACAGAGAGGGAGAGAGACAAGCCTGATCCAAGGCAGAATGGCATGCAGAATGGCCATTAAATGGAGCAATGGACAGCATCCAGGAGCGGGTGACTAGGATCTGATTCGTTCACCTTCAGATGTGGACATCAGATCTGATTCTGAAAAGATCTGATAAGATACTCACACAGGAGATCCAGAAAAGCTGCTTTGCCACCTAATTTGGGGGGTCCCTATTAATTACTTATTCAGAAAGATCTTCGCATAGGCACCAAGTTTCAGTCTGTAACCAATTCATTCGCTCACCTTAAGGTGAGGTGTTCCTCCCTCTGCCAGACGGAGATCAATGTGCACAGGGCAGACAGTGTGAATGTATCACAGCACTTGGATTGCCTCCAAAGACGGTGCCGACCCGGCACTCAGCGTGTGAGAAATAATTTGGCCTGTTCATTACTGGAACTCAGCAACGTGTGTATTGATTTTTCTCCAAAAGATTTACCAATTTAAAGCAGTAGACCCCCAAACCAAGATAAAATATTCATGTTATTAAAAATGTACTGGACTCATTTTTGTGATTCTAAAGGCCAAGAAACTGTTAAAAAATTTTAAAAGATGGGTGGGGAGCTATAGGCCAACCAAACTGCTTTAATAACATGCTCAGGTCTCTGAGTCTTGGGTCAGAGAGAGAATTCCCCATTTTGTTCTCCACCACAGTCTTAATGGGGTTGTCACAGATTGCTTCTTTAAATTTTAAACAGTTCTACTCCAATTTAACCTATATTTGTTTGTAGCACTTATTTAAGAATAAAAGGTCAGCCATGTTTAATTTTTAAATTATAGGTACACACCTAGGTGTATACAGGTGGTACAAACGTAGGTTTACAGTTTGAGTACATGAAACAGAGTTTATTCTTATGTTATTATTTATTATTATTGTATTATTTTCCGTAAGAATAACTATAAACTTACTTTTGCTCCACTCTCTATATATGAATGAATCAGAAAGTGAAGGAAAAGATATTAAGGGGCAACTGAAGAGTGGATGGGAAATGAAAGGAGGGAGAGGAGGACAGAACAATGGAAGGAGAGACTGAAATAGTGAAAGAGTTGCAAGATGAGAGGAATTTTTTGAAGAAATGGAGGAGAGAAGGAAAGAGATGGAAGGAGGGGGGAGAAGAGGGAGGGAGAGGAGCAGGGAAGGCAGATTTGGCAGGAACACTGGTCTAGATTTCAATCCCAGCTCTTCCACCTGCAAGGATAACTATTCCAACCTCAGCCTCGGTTTTCCCATCTGTAAAATGGGGATCAGAAGACCTCCACTGCAGGGTTTTGGGGGAATTGGGAGAGCACATGTGTGGAAAGAGCAGTCCCTGCTTGTCTTCTTGGTAAATGTGACGCCAGGGTGTCTGGCTCGGGCATGGTTTGTGATCTCTTTCAAGGAACAATCTCTCCACCCACGCATCCACCCACCTTAAAAGACCACACCCTGCGCGGGCACCGGGCATTTCCACAGGGAGCCACGCAAGCATTCCTGTGGCTCCACTCACCGGTGGTCAGCACACCGCGGAGGCGCGGGCAGCCACCAGTGAACTTTCCACAAAGACAGTTTGCTTCACACGGTTCTCCATCCATCACCTTTACTGGTCTCCGCAGAGTCATTAGGACCATTAGGCTGTGGACTCAGCACTGCTTTAGCTCTTAAGTTAATACAACCGAGACTTTTTTACTTTCCTACTGGGAAGGCACATGTGCCATTTTAGTGATTTCTTAGATCATTCCATAAGTAAATCAAATATTCTTTCAAGCCCAGTTATCAAAACTGTGTCCTTTGATACCTCGTCTTCCATCAAACTACCGTAATCCAGATCAACACATTTTAAACCTCTGCCAGCTCCCGGTATCATCCTGACTCGATAGAGTAATTAAATTTGTACTTTTTTTTTACAAGTCGTACTCAATAAATCTGAATAAATTAACAACGCATTACTAAGACTGCTACATTAAATTTGCATAGTGCATTTAATGAATATGCAACTGCAAGTGAAAAGGTCTGCTACTGCGAACCTTCTACATTAGCATAACTACTTCCAGCATGTTTCTTAAATAATGCACTCATTTGCACATCACTGACTTGGCTAATTCTAACTTCAGTCAGGGTAGCCTTGTAATTAAGACTCTTGCTTTAATTTTTAATGAAGTTTATGTTACATCAATCCTGACAGTAATGAGGGGACATGGAAACAAAAAGGCTGCTAATAATTAAATTCACAAACCAGTTTGAGGGATAATAATTCCTGAGGAGAAATTACATGACTAATTATTAATTAAATATTCATACTATTGCACAGCCATCTCACTTAACTGCTCTTCTTGTTGGCAATAATATTGAGATGTGGATGCCTTTTGCCAACCATTCGGAGTTTAAGGTCTTTGGTTAATTTTAGTGCACCATTAATCAATGTGACACAAAAAATAAAATTGTTTTAATTGGGATCATTTTATTGTGTCTAAATATTACTACAGTTGGTTTAGTTTGTGGAGAATTAATCTAGTTAGTCGGGGCCTATTTTATGGAAACATAAATCCAGTTTATATCCATAAACATCTAATGGCAGGACAACTTGACCTTTTTTTTTTTTTTTGTAGCATTACTGTTTACAGATAATTACACCAACTCTTTAAAAGGTTACTTAATAGCTTTGCATTCATCACAGTAAAATGAAAAACACGCAATATTATCTAACTCCAGCCTGTTCTGAGGAGGGCTCCGAGCCCCCCATTTGCCCCCGCTGAAAAGTAAGCAATATTAGTGTGTGGGTTTTTAGGAAATGTACTCGAGCTCTCTTGAATGTATACACACAGATTTACACGTTGGGGTCTGGGTCTTTGAACGTCTCCTTCATAGCTGAGATGGGGTCGGGTGAGGAAGAAAATATTTCTCATTGTCAGAACTTCCCATTGCAGGGACATGTCAGGATGGGGTTTTGAAGAGGCTGGATATTAGAAGTGGCAACAATTTCCCTACAAAACCCAGTAAACAAACATGACGAAGCCAGAGAAATTACCATGATGAAGCTTAATTGGCTGCAATATTTATTGTAGACACCTTTTCTTTCCCCCCTCTATTTTCTAAGTGGTATTTAGGCATCTGCCTTTATAAAGAGAAAGTTTCCCCATCTGTGGGCAACTTTAGCAAGGACAAGAAAAGACGTACAATATTTAAGTGGATAATATTAATCCTTAAGTTAAAACAGGTCAGTACATTTATTTAAAGCTTTGATAAACTTAGGACAAGATGCTTCGTGGAGGGCCATTATGCATATTGTAAAATTAAATAGATCCAGGAAAGGACTTCTTTTATCCTGCAGGGGCATTGGGAAATTCTGGAGCCAGGGCAAACATTTCACTTCATTTTTCTAATAATTCAACCTAGGGGAGTCATCAAAGTGAACCAACTTTATGACCAGAAACCGTGCAAGGATTCCCCTCAGCTACTGCCGTCACTTTACTACAAACTAACAGGTTCGTAGGGCATTATTACTGGGCCTGATGCGCATCAACCGTTCCCTTTTACCAAATCTTAGAAATCTTTTCAACTTTTCTTTTTTTATCCACTTTCTTTAACTAACACCTGAAGGCAATTTGAAAAGACCACTCACTGTGAAACAGTTTATCAGCGCAGGTCAGCGTAAGGATGTCACAGTAAGTCCTCGGTCTCTGATCCCATTTCCATTCATTTATTTGAAGAAATCCTTTAATGTGAGAAACCCTACTTGAGTGGGTGACAGTCCTCCAAAGTGGGTAAGTGGAGACCACAGAAGTGGCCAGTCTTGCTGGCAAAACTGGGGTAATGCTTGTTCTGGAAGAACCGGCAGGCTGAGTCCTGCCTCCGGCTCCTTCCAGTGCCAGGCGCATGCTGTCCCTGGCCCAGGTGTGGTAGGTGGAGGAAGCCACCCAGCACCAAGGAGCCCAGCTGGCCAGAAGCCTACCATCTCCCTTTAGGGAAGCAGTCGGAGTGCCACAAAAGGTAGGGCTCGGAAGCCAAACACACCTCGGTTCTGATCTCCCTTGGCCTCAGTGGCTTGGTAACATCATCCCTCTGAATCCCAGTGTCCTTTCTCAGTGGGGATGACCATGGCTCCTTGGCAGGCTGTTGTGAGAATCAGTCACACCTGCCAGAGCTGAGCTCGGTGCAGACTCAGGAGAGACCAGAGCAAAATGCCCTGGTGGCTTGTGATCATTATTTCTCCATGGAAGTCAGTCCATGGAGATGAGCACGGTGGCCTCAAGGATTCTTCTTAAAAATGCAAGTTGTATGCCTTGGAAAGGGACAGCAGATAAAGTCTCCATTGTCCACCAAAGCTTTTGAGTCGGTTAATGGACCAGTTCCCTTTCTTCTGTACCAGGGGCAGAAAAGAGAGGTGAGTTATAGCAGAAGAATGGGGAGGAGAGTTGAAATGGAAAAAGAGGACAGAAAGCAGATGTGGATGGAACGTGTGAGGAAAACATGTTATATAAGTCAGGGCTGTTTCATCACCGAGGTATAACATAAGGAATTTCAAGAAAAACAAAATAAAAAGCCATACTCCGTGGATTTCAAAGTTCTTCACCAGTCCTGTAAAATGATAGCTATTTTTACTATGAGTTTGCCTTTTAAAATGATAACTATTAGGGTCATGATGGCCATACATCCCAGCTTTTCTAGAACAGCTTAATTTCAGCTGTTCGGTCTCATGTCCATCAAGACTTGGTTGGTTGGGGGAAGAGGTGGTCTATGTCATAAGCTGTCCCTGCCTACAGGTTCACTTTGTGATGAACCTCAGAAAGAAGGAGCAGACTGTCTCAGTAAATGGTTCATGGGCAGCATCAGATCCCAGTCTTAACTGCCAACTACCAAAGGGTAAAACCTTTCTCCTACCTCTCCTCACACTCCACAGATCCTTGCCCGGCACTCTAGGTTACTGTCGCTGGAGGAAAGTTTCTGGTGTCTGGCTCTCTCTGCTCTGTGCTAGGAAGGTGTGAATGGTGAAACCTCAGATTTTGAGTTGGACAAATTCCAGCTCCTTTGCTTTACCAGCTGTGTGATCTGGCGAACTTGTCTGACCTCTTCGAGCCTCACCACGCACCTCGAAGGATGATGTTGAGGGTTTAGTGACACGTATGAAAAGGCTCAGAATCAAGCCTAAATCTTCAAATAGGGGCTGAGGACGTACTGCTAGATAAGGGATTGCACATGGATTTAAGAGGTCTGAGTTTGGTTCTATGGTTTGACATTTACCATGGTTTCTTTTTTCCCCCCTGACCAATCGTCCCAGATTTTTGAGGATAGCCCCCATTTCAACGCTGTGGTCCAATAGTCTGTCTAAATGTTATGAGGATTAAATGGGTTAGTATTTGTAAAACAGCAGTGTCTGGTGCATAGCAAATATAAATAGATAAGCATTTAAAAACCAAGTGCTAACGGTTAGGAATCTAACCCCCGAAAACCTATCAGTTCCCATTTTGTACCCCACCTTTATCTGCCCATCACATTCCATTGTCACTAAATGGCAGACATACATACAATTTCTTACCACTGTGCCTTGGCAAATGCTGTTTTCTTAGCCTTGAATAATTTTCTTTTTCTACTGGGCCACCTATCAAACTCTTAGTCATCCTTCAAAACCCAACTAAACAACTAAGCAATTGCATGATTATTTTTATAAACCTGAGCATCAGACTTTCAATATACATTTCAGAGTAATGCAGTAGCTAATGCACAAAGCTTTTTTCCTTCTTTTTCTTTTCTTAATCAAAAGGCAAGAAGACAATGGCAATGAGATGAGAGTAGGGAAGGGAACGGGGTTGTAGATGGAAGGAGACAGGCAAGAAAGTGATTTGTGAACTACAAATGGCAATTTCCTACATGCTATGATCAATGCAGAATGAACTGTTCATTGGCATTATCAATGGTTCAGTAACAAATCTAAAATTTCTATTTGAATTTTAATTAAAAGAGTCACTAAGTGTCCCAAGTCAGTTGGCACGTATGTAGTTTTTTTCACAGTCATAAAAAATTGTCATGTTGAGCATCACCTGAACCCAACAGCATTTGCAGGCAGAAATACCGACATCCTTCTCCCTTAATCCAAGAACCAGAGGCTGCTTGGTGTAAAAGCAAACAACTAGGAATATTTCTAAGTCAAAATGCACAGCTACCTGTCAAGGATGAACAGGCAAGTTATGCCCAAAGCAACTGACCCACCACCACCATCTCCTGCGTACCTACATACCGCCAACATATGAGACATGGAGCCAGTGACTGCCCCTCTTCATGAAGGAATGAGAGACTGCACAGCAAGGACATGCAAAGTCAGTAAATAGTACTGCTGGGGTTTAGAAGTAAGAGGGAAAATCCGTGTGGGCTAGTGCCGGAAACAAATCAGTTTCATTAAAAGAGAGATGTTGACAGGAAGCCAGGAAGGCTGGTCAACAACCTTAATTGCTCTAACCACTCACCCTTTAGCCGAAGCAGCCTCCACCTTTGTTTGTCCCATGTAAGTTTCTGTTTATCTCCTGCCTAAGGGCTACATGTAAGTTTCTGTTTATCTTGCCTAATGTGTTTTCCCCAAAACCTCAATAAAAGGGATGGCAGGGCCAGAGCAATGGTAGTTCTCCCGCTAGAGTTGGACTACCACCTGGCCCCCCATTTCGCCAAATTGTATTTCTTCAAGTCTCCTCTCATTTGTGTGCAGCCCTTCTCCAGAACTTGAACCCTGAACCGGAACCCTGGACCACGCGGGACGTGAAAGGGATTCCTACAGGCTAGTATGCTCCTTTTTATCCTTTTCCCCCTAAATACTGACCAGCTCCCTCGGATCTATTCTGGGCCCTCTCTTCTGTCAGGGTAGTCGTTTATAGCAGTTAAGAGCTCAGACAGACTTCAGTCATCTTCTTCGGTTCAAACCCCAGCTTTTCCACTTATTACATGGACAAGTTACTTCATCTCTGTCATGGACATTTGTTCGGCTATTGTGAGTAACGCAGCTATGAACATTTGCACACACGTATTTGTGTGAATGTGTGTTTTCCGTTCTCTTGGACATATACCTTGTTTTAAACTGAACATAATTCTCTCAACACGATCAGCCTAGAGAAGAACAGGATTATCTCCTCCCACCCTCCAAATGCTCCAGATCTGCCCAAGCCACCCACTAGCCTTCTTGCCCGCCCCCCATATTGTTAGGTTAGATTGAGTTTACAACCTACAAAAACCCCTGTATCCATGTCACACAAGATGCTAATGAGTCATGTGCCCCCAATGCTGTGCTTGTATAAATGTCTTTTTCAGATCAAACACAAACATAAACTTTTACTTATCCCTATATGGCTTTATCTTGTGTCGAAGTAGATTTAGCTCCCAAATGCTAAGCTGTTAATATTCTAAGACAGTTTCATTCAGGTCATTGTAGAGAAATCTATTTCAGCCTTTGTAACAGCCATGTCCTGGTCTCTAGAATGAATGAGTCACAACTTATCAAGTTTCGCCTTATTGATAGACAAAGGCATTGGTGTTGTTTCTAATATGTTTGGGTGCTGTAAGCAATACTATAAAAAATGTACTTGTGCATATATCCTTGCTTATTACTGTTTTATTTGGGGGGAAAATAGTCTTAAAAGAAGCAGTGCTGGGTCAGGGTGTGTGTGCAATTGTAATCCTAATGAATATTACCTGATTATTTTACCAAAAAGTTGTAACAGTTCAGTTATGCTGGCAATGTATGGGGAAATGGGAAGAGTTAGAGGTAGATTTTTTAAAAGAAGGAGAGTGAAATAAGTATTTGAATGTTTATATATGGCATATGTATTTCTTTGATAAGCAAGAAAGAATGTTTTTAAAAATAAGTGAAAAATTCTCTCTTAAAGCTTTTTGTTAATAAGCCGCCTAATAATTGTCTCTTTCTCTGCAGCCCTGAAGTATTTACTATTTGCAACACTATTTTGTTCCACTCTTGAGGCAATTAATCACAGAGGACATGACCACCAACCCTCCTATTGTTATAATGAGCTGTCATTCAAGACTTTCATTGCTATCTAAGACTAAAGAGCTCAGGCTTAAAGTCAGATTCACTAGGGCTGAAATTCCAGCCACCCAGCAAGTGTGTGGCTTTGAGGCATGACTTGGAAGCTCTAAGTTTCAGTTTCTTCACCAGTAAAATGGGTATAATGTAGTTTTGCTTGCTAATTTTCAGAATTAATAACATAACATACTATATATATATATTTATATTTATAAAATATAAAAACCCTGGAAGCCTGGTTGGCACATACTACTACTGGTTCACTAATGATCGTATATACTACCACCACAGACAGTCATAGCTAGCATTAACTGAATGCTTACGTGGCAGACACTTTGGAAAGCACTTTACTTAAAACTAAAACTATGAGTCATACGCTATCCATTCAAATAATTTCAGATTGATGTAGCTATTATTATGGCCTTTATTTTATAGATGAGAAAGATGAGGTTCAGAGAGGTAAAGTAATTTGTCTAAGGTCACACAGCTAGTAAGTGTCAGAATAAGGACTGGAACACAGGTCTAACTATAAAGCCTTCACTCAATGAATGGTAATTATCATATGTGCTACTAATCTTGTTGATAGCCTTAATTTAGACAGCTTCAGCCTTGAGTGCTATTGGAAGAATGGGTGAGTGAAGGGGCTAACCCCATTTTTAAAAATATTTTTTTAATTGACTTCAGCGAGGAAGGGAGAAGGAGAGAGATAGAAACATCAATGATGAGACAGAATCATTGATCAGCTGCCTCCTGCACGCCCCACACTGGGGATTGAGCCCACAACCCGGGCATGCAGCCTGATGGAGAATCAACCAAGAATTGAATCATGACCTCCTGTATCATAGGTCAACACTCAACCACTGAGCCTTGCCAGCAGGGCAAGGGGCTAACCCCATTTTAGGCTGTAACCAGCACCCACATCCCCAGGGCCTAGAGCAGCCTAGGCAGGCATCATCCCCCTCCAGAGTCTAGCCATAGGGTGGACAGGGCAGGTGTGATAGCCCGCTGCCAGTGAACATACCTGAGATACCAGAAGATGGCAGTGCGGTTGTACCTGGAGAGGTCTGACTGACCAGAAGTGGACTCAAGCATTGGTGGGGGTCAGTGAGATGTCTCATCCTCAGGGGAAAGGGGTTTGGGAAGACTTCGACTGGGTTCATGATGGGACTTCAGTCCTTCTGTGCTTTGGGTCCAAATCAGAAACAGGTGAAACTCAGCAGTGATGACGCAGTCATGTCAGGCTTGGAGAGTACAGAGTTGGAGAGGATCACTGTGGTGCCTGGGGACTCACCCTACAGGTTCACAGCCTGAGAGCTCCATATCCTGCAAAGGGACTTGGTGTAGCTAAGCCACTAGTTCTCAGGCCCCCATGCCTGTAGCTAAGGTAAGTTGACCTGTGCTCATTTGGTGGATTCAAAGTCTACATCACCCTTAGCCATGATTAGCTTTAGAGAAGAGACTGACATCTCAAACTTTGGTTTCATAATCCTGTCTTATGTTCTGGCAGAAATGTTTGCCTTCATCCTAAAACCTTCTTCTAGCTCTTGATTCAAAAGAATGAAGTTAAAACCAAGCAACATGTCATATATCCCAGGTAAGCGGCAAGGGTAAGTCTCTTAGGTGGGCGTCTGACAGTTGCTCTGCCTGTGACCTCTGCATTCACCCCAGGGCCTTCATGACCTCACTCCTTGCTCGCTCTCCTCCCAGGGTTCAGAGGGCGGTAGCACGGAAACCTCAGTACGTGTCTCTGAATGTTATGAAGCATCCACTTATATAACTCTGCTGACCATTATAAAAAAAAACTAGAGGCCCAGTGCAAAAAATTTGTGCATGGATAGGGTCCCTAGGCCTGGCAGGCGATCAGGGCTGATCCGGTTGTCCACCTTTCCACCTCCTCCTTCCCTCACTCCCTCGATGCCCCACCGCTGCCACTGGTCACCTGCTGTGTTCCACACCGCCCCCTGGTCATCAACGCATATCATAGTTAGTGATCGAACTCCCCATCTCTCGGTCAAACTCCCAAGCGGACACTTCGCATATTAGCCTTTTATATATATTAAAAAAATACGTCCGTGTGCTGGGATGGAGATGATTTTTCAGACTTAAATTTACACTCCACACTTTGCAAGTCTCACAGTTAGCCTGATGAAACTTCCAGTGCAAAAGCTCAGACTTTGTAATAAGCACTAGACTGCACTCACAGATAACAGTGCTCCCTCGGATCCTCAATGAAGGATGCTGGGAGAATAATTAGAACAATAGAGACGATACCTCCCCAAATTAAACCAATTGCGGCTCTCTCCAAAGGGATTTATTAAATGCAGGGGAACAACATCAGATCAGGTGCCAGAGGACATGAGCTGAAAACCTCTCCTAGACACTTGCTAGCTCTCTAACTTGGGGCAATTTGGCTGATCTTTCTGAGCTTCTATTTCCTTATTTGAAAAAAAAAATGCGCCTATCCAAAATCTCACAGCATCACTGGGAGGATCAAATGCCATGATGTATCTAAAAGCTACAAAGCTGTTTTATAATTGAGACCATTCTCTTCCCTTTTGATAGTAGTTGTGCTTTGATTAGTTTTCAAGATAGGGACATTTGTCACCAGTTGGAATGGGCCGCTTGGTAGAGGAAGACTCAGAACTAGGACCCTCGTGTGACTCCGATACTCACTGGGTTGTCCTGGGAAAGCCACCTTTCTCTCCGCATCTTAGTCTCCTCATCTGAGAGACCTAGTCTCCCTTAATCTATGATTTGTGGTTTAACCTCAAGTCAGCAGCACCCCTTTGTGAATCGTCTGAGCAAATGATGAGACAGCAGTATTTCTTTTTCCGTACTGGCAGATTAAATACCTATGAGAGCAAGCACTCATAGGTGCTTTCCTTCCGGCTCTATGCTTTCCACATTGGGATCTCACTGACTTCACATAAGAACCTTGTGAGTTGGTGAGGCAAATATGACTGTCTGGCATCCTTTTATAGATTATGAAAATGAAGGCCTGGCCTGACCAGCGTGGCTCAGTGGTTGAGCATTGACCTATGAACCAGGAAGTCACGGTTCCATTCCCAGTCAGGGCACATGCTCGGGTTGTGGGCTCGATCCCCAGTGTGGGATGTGCAGGAGGCAGCTGATCAATGATTCTCTCTCATCATTGATGTTTCCCTCTCTCTCCCTCTCCCTTCCTCTCTGATATCAATACAAATATACTTATTTAGAAAAAGATGGCGGCGGAGGTGAACGGCTGATCTGTTGCCTCGCATGGCAGTTCCGAAAAAAAAACTAAAAGATGGACTGGCAAGCGCGGCGACTCCTGCTCGCGTCTCCCCAGGCCGGGCGGCTGCTCCTCTCAGCCAGCACCGCAGCCGGGGCCATGGGCTTGTGGGCGCCGCGGCAACTGCTGTGGCGGCAGCCGCGGACTCGGCGCAGCGGCTCTCAGTGAAGGAAGAGACCATCTTTCTGCGAGACGGGCCCACCCGCGTCACCGACCCGACCGAGCTCCCCACTGAGATCCTCGGGGCCCCGGAGACCGCCAACACCGACTTGGAGGATTCTTAGGACTTCCTGTCTTACACTCGGGTCCTCTGGCCATTTTGGGAGAGGAGAACCGGGAGGGCAGCAGAGTCGAGCAAGGGAACTTCGCGCACAACAATTTCAAGGTTAAACAAAGGAACTTCGCGCGCACAGAGCGTCTGCCACCCAGAACCACAGGAGAGCAGGCTGAATGGTGGATTTACAGCTAAGAGAGAAGAGGAAAGAGCGAACTCTGGAGGAGCTGAGGTGCGGAGGCGCGTGGGTCGGGGGAAGGGAATTGTGGCTTTTGTTCCAAACCTAGGGGAGATTAGCGCCCCAGACGCCTGCGGGGAGAGGCACGACTCTCGGCCTTCGGATCGGAGAGTGGGAGTGACTTCCTTGCGGAGGCGCGCCCAGCAATCAGTGTTTGCTGCATTGGAGTGCGGAGCGAGGGGGCTTGGAAGCGTGGAGGGCAGAAGGAGCGGACTTGCAACCAGTGCGGTTCGCCACGCCATGGTCTGGTGGCGCCCTGAGGCCCCGCCCCGCCCTGGGACCCGCCCAGCTCGTTTTGCAGCTCCGCCCCGCACGTCTTGCAGGCACACCTGGGCTCCAAGCAACGGCTTTTGCATGTGGGTGGCCTGCCCTGTGGCAGCTTGACCAGATAAACTGCGGTTCTAGTCGGACTGCTCTAGGGACGCTCAGACAGGAGGAGGAAACTGCAGTTTTTGCCGCAAATCCTGCTGAGTGGTCTCAGGTAGTAGATGACCTACACACCATTGGAGACCCAGAAACGAGGGCATCTAGTGGTCGGTATGAGATGACACCAGATTTCAACCACTCACATAAAGGACACATTCTAGAGGCAGACTCAGTGAGCGCCAAAGCCTTGCTGCACCAAGCCCCGGCCCATAAATCTGTCTCCTACACAGCAACTCTTCCTTTATAGTCACAGAGGATCCGCACAGCCAATTGGCCTGGAGGACAATTCCTCCCAGCGACACCAACAACAATCAAGACTTAACTATACAAAGGAAGACCAAGATGGAGGCATAGGGCGGAAGCCTGATTGTTGCCTACCACAACAATTTTGAGTCTACGACGGGAGAGCAGAGCAGACACCATCCAGAACCACCGGAGGGCTGACTGAGCAGATGCTCTAATACTAGAATAAAAGAGAGGGGTACTCGGGACGATGCTGATGCCGGTGACCCAAAGATCAGACTTTAAGAACTACGGCTCAGGCGACACAGTGGCGGCCTGGAATGTGCTCGGCGCAGTTCCCCCGGTGGTCTCCGGCTGAGGGGAAGGCCCCACTCGCTGCCGAGCGCGGACAGACGAGCCACTGGGAAACAAGGGGTGGGAGACTCCGCACTTGCTGACCTCGGAGTCCTTCAAGAATCTCAACGCCCCGGAAGCGGCCAGGTGCGCACGCTCGGTGACTGGCCACCGCTGCAGACCCAAGGGGCGACGCAGCCACCCTGGACCAGCCCGCCGCCGCGCACCGGGCACACCGGAGCTTCGCCGAGCCCGCTGCCCAACGAGTTCTGCGGCGGCTGCCCTAGAGCTCTGAGAAAATGGCCGAAGGAATTACTGAGAATGAATGGACCAACAGGAAATGGGATCAAGAAGACGAAACCCCGCTGGGTCCCGGATCCGGGTGAAGCTGCGCACCTCTGGGTCCGGGTGAGGCTGGGAACTGGGTCAGGGTGAGTCTGGGTCCAGGGTCCGGGTGAGGCCGTGGGCCCCTGGAGCCGGGTGAGCCTGGCCCCGGGTCCGGGTGAGGCCGTGGGCCCCTGGATCCGGGTGAGCCTGGCCCCGGGTCCGGGTGAGGCCCTGGGCCCCTGGATCCGGGTGAGCCTGGCCCCGGGTCCGGGTGAGGCCGTGGGCCCCTGGATCCGGGAGAGCCTGGCCCTGGGTCTGGGTGAGGCCGTGGGCCCCTGGATCCGGGTGAGCCTGGCCCCGGGTCCGGGTGAGGCCCTGGGCCCCTGGATCCGGGTGAGCCTGGCCCCGGGTCCGGGTGAGGCCGTGGGCCCCTGGATCCGGGTGAGCCTGGCCCCGGGTCCGGGTGAGGCCCTGGGCCCCTGGATCCGGGTGAGCCTGGCCCCGGGTCCGGGTGAGGCCGTGGGCCCCTGGATCCGGGAGAGCCTGGCCCCGGGTCCGGGTGAGGCCCTGGGCCCCTGGATCCGGGTGAGCCTGGCCCCGGGTCCGGGTGAGGCCGTGGGCCCCTAGATCCGGGTGAGCCTGGCCCCGGGTCCGGGTGAGGCCCTGGGCCCCTGGATCCGGGTGAGCCTGGCCCCGGGTCCGGGTGAGGCCGTGGGCCCCAGGATCCGGGTGAGCCTGGCCCCGGGTCCGGGTGAGGCCGCGGGCCCCTGGATCCGGGTGAGCCTGGCCCCGGGTCCGGGTGGGGCCGTGGGCCCCTGGATCTGGGTGAGCCTGGCCCCGGGTCGTGGACCCCTGGATCCGGGTGAGCCTGGCCCCGGGTCCGGGTGAGGCCGCGGGCCCCTGGATCCGGGTGAGCCTGGCCCCGGGTCCGGGTGAGGCCGCGGGCCCCTGGATCCGGGAGAGCCTGGCCCCGGATCCGGGTGAGGCAGTGGGCCCCTGGATCCGGGTGAGCCTGGCCCCGGGTCCGGCCGAGACCAAACCAGAGGGAGTCGAACCTGCAATACCACCATTTGTCCACCATCCAGACCTGAGGGGTCAGTGCCAACATATACTCATAAGGAACTGGTGGACATTGATATTGGGTCTCAAAAGAACTGTTGGTCCAGAAAGAAACTCACTACTGACTGATTCATTTGCCTGTCAGCATAACTATTATTGCTCGTCGCACATTCAATTCTTATAAGTACATCTCTAGTGACACATGATTTTGCTCATCTAGGGGAAATGATGAACAACATGGACTGATGAACAAGAACAGAACCAGAAACAAGGAGACATTGATCGGACTATCGGGCCTCAGAGGGAGGATAGGAGAGGGTGGGGGGAGGGGGGAGAGATCAACCAAAGGTCTTGTGTGCATGCATAAGAGCCTAACCAATGGTTAA
Organism: Cnephaeus nilssonii; assembly: GCF_951640355.1. NCBI lineage: Eukaryota > Metazoa > Chordata > Mammalia > Chiroptera > Vespertilionidae > Cnephaeus > Cnephaeus nilssonii. The sequence continues at coordinate 60,017,450 of NC_137075.1, forward strand.
GTCCAACAGGGGGTTGGGGCATCCATGGGGAGGGATGTGGGATGGGAATGGGGGGATGAGGACAAATATGTGACACCTTAGTCAATAAAGAAATTAAAAAATATATATATATACTTATTTAAAAAAAGAAAATGAAGGCCTGGGAAGGTAGAGAGATCCACCCAGATCACATAGTTGGACAAGTTCTCTGGGCTCTGGGAGGCTGTGATTGTTTGGGAAATCAGGGGACCCAGAGGGCCACTTCTCAAGAGCCACCGTCATCTCTTGCCTGGGGTGTTGTAATAGCTTCATAGCCTGTTTCACTTACACTCTTGTCCCCACAAATGGTGGCTTCTCCATCCGAAGCCACAGTGATGCTCTAAAAACATAAGTCAGATCCTCTTCCTCCTCTGTTCAGACCCCCTCCAGGGGCTCTCATCCACAATCAGCGTCAATCCTTACCCGGGCCCTGGCCCCTGTCCGATCTCCCTTCCTCCTATGCACGCTGCCTTAGATACTCCGCTCCAAACCCATTAGTCTTCTTATTGGTCCTTGCACACGTCAGGCACCCTCAGGACCTTTGCACTGCAGATCCTTTGGCCTGAAATGGCTTCCTGCAGATATCTGCCCTGTCGTTTCCCCACTTCCTTCAAGCTTCTGCTCAGATCATCACCGAATTAGACACGTCTTTCATGACTACCTGTGTAAGTCCTGATCACCTTTACCTACTGGTATTCCCCCCACTGCACTTATGATCTGCCAGCATATATCATTTATTTTTTAAATGTTTATGCTCACTGTCTATTTTCTCTGCTAAAATATATGCCTTCTGAGGGCAGGGGTATTTTTTTGGTGATATATTGCAAGTGTTTACAACTGTATGGCATGCAGTTAAGTGTAAGATAAATATTTGTTGAATGAATGGGTGAACCAAAACAGGGCACAGAAATATGGCCAGAAAAATATCCAGGAACAAATCATGAAAATCATCCATTTGCTAAGCGAAATAAAGGCATCGGCTATGAGAAAACAGCCGGGTTAGCAGAGCTGCAGGTGGGGCTTTATTCACTCCCCAGAGGAGAATCCGTTCCTAACTAAACTCACAAGGTTCTTATGAGAATTCAATGAGATCATACCTTGGGAAGCATAGAGCAGGAAGGAAAACACCTTTGAGTCAGACCCACCAGCTGTCTATCTAATCTGCTAATACAAGGAAATAAATGCTGCCAGCCGGTGTGGTTCAGTGATTGAGCATTGACCCATGAACCAAGAGATGACTGGTTCAATTCCTGGTCAGGGCACATGCCTGAGTTGCAGGCTCAATCCCCAGTAGGGGCGTGTAGGAAGCAGCCTATAGGTGTTTCTCTGTCATCAATATTTCTATCTCTGTCCCTCTTTCTTCCTCTCTCTCTAAAACAATAAAAACATTTTTTTTTTATTAAAGAAATGCTGCTGTCTCGTCATTGGTTCAGACAGTTCACAATGTGTAGTTTCCTGAACCTTGTCAAATTGAGGCAGGTTTGCATTCTAAACAGACAAGGCACAGCGTAGCAAGATATACGTTCATACACACACATCTCTGTGCATTTGCACACACTTTCCCTCGGCCTTCAATGCCCCTCCCTCTGCATCCTCAGTCTTCAACCTGGTGAACTCCTATTCAGTCTCTAAGGCCAACTCTAACTTGGTTTTTCCTGACCCCTCGGGCTGAATGACCTGCTTCCCTATCTGTACTCTGTGGTGTGTGAGAACATGAGTCCCTTCCCATGCTCCAACTCCCTCTCCCACCCTGTGGGAAGACGTGGAAGGCCATCAGTAAGCAGACAGAATTTGGGAGCCTAGCCAGCTCCTCAGTCAAGAAAACAGCTAGCGTTTACTGATCTCATGCAGCTTTTGCCCAAATGCACCTCCCTCCCCCTGCAGGCCCTTTCTGCTTTGCTTTCTATACTTTATATACAGTAATCTTGTGCTGGAACAGTTGGGGCAGGGAAAACTTCACGGGCTGGCCACCCCCAGTGGGCATGTAAGTCCTAACAAACCCATGTCTTTCACAGCCAGTCCTCCAGGTTCGTTCTTTTGGAATCAGCAAGCATTATGCTGAGGTTTTCTCAAACCTCGGCTCTTTGCATAACAGTATTCACCACCTTGTGTTATAGTTGTTAGTGTATAATATTCTTTTTTTTTTTTAATGTTACCATTTGTTTATTGATATGAGAGAAAGAAAGAGAGAGAGAGAGAGAGAGAAACATTGATTTGTTGTTCCACTTATTTATGCACTCATTGGTTACTTCTTGTATGTGCCTTGACTGAGGATTGAACCCACAACCTTGGTGTATCAGGATGATGCTCTAACCAACTGAGCTACCCAGCCAGGGAAGTCTATAATATTCTTTATTGTTCCTCAATAAAGTGTGACTGCCAGGGTCACACTTTCCATGCTATATGCAGGGCGGTCCTGGGCAAAACAGGGCAGTTGGTCCCCCTAAGTATGGCCTCTCTGAGGGATTCTGTATCACTTTTGTCTTTCCAGAGTCTAACCGAGATCTGGAGCATCAGAGACGTGGTTAAACGGGACATATGCTGGTGCACACTTCAGTTTGTAGGGCCTGCGCTGTGTCCTCTGAGCCTCTTGAAGATGAGGTCTGTACACCACGGAACAACATGAGAACTATCCACATAAACAAATCCTGTAAGAAAGAGAAGGGCCTTTCATGCTTGCCCGGCAGGCTGGTAGACCCTGAAGGACACAATCTTAAAATATGCTAACCAAAAACACAGGTGTTCTCAGCCTTTAGTGTCTTACTGCTCAGAGTGTGGCTCCTGGACCAGACGCAGCAGCAGTACCTGAGACCTTGCTAGAAACTCAGAATTTCAGGCCCTACCCTAAACCTAGGGAGTCAGAATCTGCATCTTAAGAAGATCCCCCAGCAGATTCATACACACAGCAAATGTGAGAAGCAGTGCTCGAGGGCACATCAGAAACACCTGAGGATCAATGCCAACATAGACTTGGCCAGCCGCACCCCCTGCAAACACTGATGTGGCAGGTAATTCTGACACATAGCCAAGATGGAGCACTGCTGGAAGCCTCCTTATCCTATTCCCGTGCTTCTCAAAGTGTGGTGCTTGGACCACATGTATCAGGGATAAGCCTCTGAAATCAGTATTTCCAATACATTTTTCAGGGGATTCTTTTATATGTCAAAGTTTATAAACTTGTCCCAGGAAAAAGAATGGTCTAGAAGGAATGACACAAGTGCTCCTGCTGGGTGTTTTTTTTTGTGTGTGTGTGTGTTTTTTTGCGTGTTTTTTTTGCCCAAACCAACATTTTGTCACATCACTGTCTTGGAGAACCAGTCTCTCCTAGTTTTATTTTTAAATATATATATATTTTTTATTGATTTCAGAGAGGAAAGGGAGAGGGAGAGATAGATAGAAACCCCAATGATGAGAGAGAATCATTGACCTGCTGCCTCCTGCATGTCCACTCCTGGGGATTGAGCCTCAACCCAGACATGTGCCCTGGACCAGAATCGAACCTGGGATCCTTCAATCCGCAGGCCAACGCTCTATCCACTGAGCCATGCCGGCCGGCCTCTCCTAGTTTTAATCCATGTGGCTTAGATATGACTGTCCCTTCCAGAAGGAAGCACGTAACCTGGGCCTGACCAATGAAAAGCTCCTTCCCTCTGCCCACCATGGCAGCTTTGAGGTTGGGCACAGGACTCAAAGTTTGTCAGTGAGATCAGCACTATTTCTAGAATTATTGGGAAATGTGCCCATATGCACTCCAGAAAGCCGAGTCGGGTGCCGTGGGGAGGTAGGGCACCCTGCCCAGCACAAAGTCATGGGGACCCATCGAGTTGTGTTGATTTGGTGCTTTAAAGCGTCTATAATTCGGCTTGAGGTTAGGCATTACAGTGATGTGCCGCAAATGACCTTTAGGTCAGGGAGGGACTGGATATAAGACGGTGGTCCCATAAGGTTATAATGGAGCTGAAATCTTCCTATCGCCTAGTCCCGAATTCCTGCTCTGTGCCAGCTCAGTCTACCAACGCTACGGGCTAGAAATGGCTGGGCCTGTGAGCTCCCCGCAGACACCCCCCTTTCTAAACCAATGTTAGTTACAACTGGGCCAACCCTTGTGGTTCTTATTAGGACTGCAAGACACCCTTCAGTGATAACGATTAGGAAACTTGGAAGGAAAAAATGGGTTTGTTACTTACAGACCCTGGAGCTGACACGACGAGCCTGGGGCACACAGCGAGGTCCCTGGGAGGGAGTAAGGGCTTACACACCTGGGCTTGGGTTTGGCTTTTATTGGGTTCAAGGGTGGGCGGGGCTTAGAGTGTCAACAGGCTCACTCTTTATTGGTGAATTTAAAACACAAGAGCAGGAATTTAAAGTGCAAGAAGAGAAAAGAACAAGTAGCCCAAATGGTCAGTGATGGAAATCAAGGTTTCAGAAACAAAGCAGCCTCAGGGCTGGGAGGCGGCCCCGTTGGCCTGCAACGTGTTTCTTCCCAAAGTGGATGGCTCCCCAGTCAAAGCTGACGTCAGGCACCTGCATTACCAAAAGGAAGCCAAGTGTCAGGCTGGCACTGCAGTTACTCCTTTGTGGTCCTGCTGGTGCAAACCAGCCCAGACTATGGCAGTGCAGCACAGACACCGACAGGGGAGGGCTACACCGTCTCGGTTTACATAAGCGCCCCTTATGACATTCGCACAATGACAGAATCACCGCCTAGTGACGCGTTTCTCAGAATGTATCCCGCCGTTAAGCGGCACATGACTGTAAATGAAAACGGGATTCCATGACCAAATAGTTTGTGAAACGTTGCATTAAACAAGTTTCCAAAGAGTTCACTTCTCAGATTCTTTAGTATGCCAAAGCGCACCGTGCGTTTCTGAGGTGTGGTATTTTACAACCATGGATTTAAAAAACAACAACATGTAGCATGTATGGGACAGTGTTCCTTGAAAAAAGCACTGGCTGACAGCTTACAAAATGTTTCCACAGGTGTTATTTTATGTAATCCTCCCGGCAGTTGTTGAGGCTAGCACTGTGGGTGCAGGTGAAGACAATACGGCTGGAGGGGGCTGGAGAGGCTGGGCGAGCTGCCCAAGGCTGCAGTCAGCCCGTGGCTGACCCGGTCCCACGGAGTCACCCGCAGAGCAGGACAGAGCAGGGCGGTGGAGGCCTGTCATCTCCTGACTCCCAGCACTGTGGTCTTTCTGATGCTCTCTGCTCCTTGAGGGGCAGTTCCTGGGATGAAAACATGCCAAGGAGAGTTGGTTGATCTGTGTAGACATAGCAAGGTTACAGTGGATTATACATATGTTAATTGATGCAAACAGAGTACAAACTCCAGGCCTTTCTCTTTCTGTAGACCATTCTCTTGGAAGTTAGAAGCTAGAATGGGAGTTGCTACAAGAGCAATAAAAGGAAGGCCTAACCTGTGTTTCCAGTTTAAGTCAAGGTTCCTGAGAGATTAAAGAGACAGATGCACAGGCTTGGAGGGCCTCCTCTCCCGGATAATGAATCTCTCCCCTGGAGCTTCTGGCCGATGACAATGTGCCAGGATAATCAAACAATCCCAGGGATTTGTTCTTAAGGATCAAGTTTTGGAACATTTATCCAAATCAAATTCAAAAAGTCCCCCAGATGCATCCTGTGCTGAGGCTAAATCTATCTCCTATCAATGCTGAAAGGATTCAAAATGATACAACTAGCAAGTAAAATAGTGTTTTCTGATTTAAAACCCATGCTCTTTCTGCTACACCATATCAGAAGGATTTAACTGGAAAGGAAAGGGAGAATACCTCTTCACTGAAATTTCGCCGTGCGGCCTTAGGCAAGACACACGTCCTCTCTCCACGACCGGTTTCCTCAGCTGTAAAACAGAAACACTCATGTCTGCTCTGTAGGCGTGTTATGGGGATGAAGTGATACAAGCCATGTGAAACCGCACTTTGAAAATGACATGCAAGGCAAATGCTATTTATTAACTTTAACCAAGTACTACTGCTGCTTCTACTACTGTCCCACAAGCAATAATAACCAGCCTCACAGTGGAAATAAATATTAGGTTAAATAGAGAGGGAGATAAAGGTGATATAAAAAATGGAATGTCTTTCCCCTTTTTGTCCGTCATCCAGACCTTGGAAAAACAAATACCATCGTCTGTGTTTAAATCTAAGACTTGATTTAGGAAAACGACAGCAGTCATTTCCAAGTTTGTTCACCATTGACAAAATGAGTGCACACCTGTGCCGTTATTTCATAAATTCACACAGTATTACCAAGCACAGGAATCGTGCACTTGTGAAAGTTCGCTTTTCGCCACTTAGCTTTTATGAAAGACCTACGTTACCACCTGTTTTTGAGAACCAAAATAAATGCGAAGAGGATTTTAGCTTTTAGGAAAAAAAGGCAAAAAGCAAAATAGCATTCAGCATTTGTTTTGCGTGGAGCTGTGATGGAGGCAGTGGCACCTGAACGGGACAGTGGCCCGCCACGCCACGCTCCTCCCCAGGAACAATCTCAGCACCTCAGCGGCAAGCGCCATGGCTTTCACCTGTGTCTGGGAGCATCTGTGCTTTACCCCCATTTAGTTTGTGCATCCATTAGCAAATGTGTCCTGCGGTGACTGCTCCTCGGCTTTATGTCATTTTGGCTTTCAAAAGGTTTCGTTGGAACGCTCCACTTTCGGATAGCGGGGCAGCCCTGGACACCCTCTGAACCAGGCCCTGTGTTAGCACCAGCGAAGCCTTTACACTCCCACGGTGAGGAAGATGGAATATGCGGCAAATCTCTGCCAGGCATTTAACACGCAGGCGCTTGTCTGCGCTCCTGAGACCAGCACAAAGATGCACAGTAACATCATTTCCTTAAAAAGATTATTTTAATAAGGTATCAGTAGGGGATAGTCCTGATTTCAAATCTTTTTCCCCATGTTCTGACCATGGACCACTTTTTAAAAAAATCCTCACTGTAGGATATTTTTGTTGTTGTTTTTATTGATTTCAGAGAGGGGGGGAGGAAAAAAAAGAGGGAGAGAGGGAGGGAGGAAAGGAGGGAGAGAGAGAGAGAGAGAGAGAGAGAGAGAGAGAGAGAGAGAGAGAGAGAGATCAGTTGCCTCCAGTACCCCCTCCCCCCAAATGGGGATCAAATCCACAATCTGGATATGTGCCCTGACCAGGAATCGAACCCACAACCTTTTGCTGTATGGGATGATGCTCCAACCAGCTGAGCCACACTGACCAGGGCCAAGGGCCACATTTTTATGCTGAAACTACTGTATAGTTAGCGTAGTGGTCATCACTTTGCGATTTCTCACATTTTTACAGATTTAATTTGGTGTTCAGCATCTGCCTTTCAGCTCTCAGAACCAAGAGGCAGAAACAGACTCTAAGATGATCTTAGCAGCTTAGTTCATCCAAAAGGTATTGTGTGCCCTTGAACGCGAGGCCTCATGACACTCCACGTTCTCCACCACGTGGAGGGACTGAGGCTGGCCCGAGAGTGCAGCCTCGCAGGTGCTCTGAAGTCAGCCGAGGGAAAGAGCCGACTTTGATGGCGAGAGCACGTAACCTAAAGGAAACTTCAGCCTGTGTCGTTGCAGGCCTTTCTTTCTGCTGGGCCATGCGTGCCGAGGAACACAGAAACCTCTTTTATTTTAATTGTGAAACATTCCAGCTAAAAAACATCCTCATGGCTGGCATGTTTAATTGAGCTCCTGAGAGGCTGTGTCGGTGTGACTTTGGGATGAATCGCCCGCAGTCCCATTGGTCTCACCAAGAACCCATTGATGTTTCATAAATCCAAGTCGGTACAAATCTAATTGAGTTACCATGCTGAATTAGCTCACATCTAAATGGCATTCATGTCTACAAATGGAATAATTAGAGTCTAGAAAATGGGATATATCAAGTGGCATCCCAAGTGACAACAGAGAGGCATTTGTATTCATTCAATCAACTGCTTAAAAAAAAAAAAAAAAGCCGCTGTAAGACTTGACTTGGGCTGGAGGATTAGATGCAGTGTTTGGGCGTTGGGTTTCTCTTATTGTTAAAAATATTTATATTTACTTGTCAGATGCCCTTTACTCATTCTCCAGATAGGTGAAAAAGAAATGTCAGGCCTGAATTTCTTTTTGACCACCTAGTTTAAAAAAGAAAAGAAAAAAAAGGAGAGATAGTTCCGTTTCAGCTTACAGATCTGTTTGTGTTCAAATGGCTTCCTTGTTTCATTCCTTTTGAATTTTAGTTTTTCTTCTTCTGCATTTGCTTCTAAATAAGATCCTTCACACCCTGGGGGGCAAGTGGATTCAGATGCGGATGCCAGACCCTCCTCTATATGAAAAGTGATTGGGTGCCTAATCATAAAAAATAAAGTTCACATGTTGATCAGAAAGGATCTCATTAAATGGTTTCATTTCCAAGTTATTTTAGTTGTGAAATTTTAAGATGTTTGGATTTAATGCTTTCTCGATTAACAGTTCACTCAGCAAATATTACAGAACAAGAAGAAGTTAATGTCTTATTTGGGATCCTTTGACTATGCAGGCTAATGGCCTCCTTCTAATTCACACTCTAAGTCTTCAATCTAATTTACATGCTTAGTTTATTTATTACCCCAATTAAGTTTTGCAAATAGTTTGCAATGAGGTCCCCATGACCCCATAACTCACAATTACTCTTGGGATCTCCTGCCCACTTGGCATGTTTTGAATAATACTGCAATATCTCCCAGGACAGGATCATACTCAGAAAATGATGGATGGTGAGTGCAAGCATCTTGTCCAGAAAAGACAGGACCTGAAATGTGTCTTTGGTTGGCTAACTAGGGTGTTGTTCAAAAACTGAAGCATTTGGGACTTGGTTTATCAGTGATCTCTGTGGCCATTGCCGTTCTCATCACTGAGGCACCCTATGTCCGCTGACTCTCTCCTCAGGGTGTGGATACTTTGGTGTTAGAAGTCTATGCCTGCTGTGTGACTAGCCCTGGAGCACACTCAGTACATGGTATTATTTGATGGGGGCCAGAAGACTTTATGTCCCTAATCCTATTTCCCAGTCTCCAATTTTACTTATTTCTTCATTAAAAATTTAAACCGGTGAAATCAAAGTTAAGTTTGTAGTTTAGTTCATAGTACTGTACCCATGTACAGTAAGTTCTTAGTTTTGACATATGTACCATGGTTATATAAGATGTCAACATTAGAAGAAGCTGGGTGAGAGGTACACAGGACTCTGTACTATCTTCTAAACTTTTTCTATAAATATAAAATTACTTCAAAGTAAAAAGTTTTAAAAAAATCTATCTGTAATCCTAAAGTCTAGTAGTATCTATATAAGAGGTCCCTTATTAAAGTCCACCCAAGAGTGGACCAACCTGAGACTGAAGCATGTGGGGTGGAGAGAAATTTTGGGGGGGATGGGAAAGTGAATGGGAGCCTGGGCTCAATGCATCAGCCAGGGACCTGGGAAAGACCCTTAATTTCTCTGTACCCCAATTTCTTCATCTGACTGGAGGTGTCATTAATAACGCCAACATTTCAGGGCTGAGAAAGAACCAAATGTAAAAATAATGACTATGCTTTGGGAAGCTAAAAAGTTGTACATACTTTTATTAAACACCTCTGATGGCAAAATAGAGTTGGGGTGTGAACAATACTCTAAGATGTTACAGAAATCATGGAAAGAGACTTTGGAGCTAATTAGCCTGATCTACCCTGACAGATGAGAAACCAGAAGAACAGAGAGAATATGTGACTCATCTAAGGGTCCTGGTCAGAACCAGAACTCACACCTCCTGGCTCCCTAGCCAGCACCCTTTCCATTGGGCTGTGGTATTTCCCAGTCTTGTGTTCAGGACTGGCCCTGACAAGGGTCAAGCAAATGATCTGCTGGGTGTTTCCTCTCCAGGTTTTATTTGAAAAGCACCCCACCTTTCATCTAATATTTTATTACTATGTAATAACAATAAATTTCCAAACCAAAAGGTCTGCCTGTTAAGGATGGTCTAGTTGTTAATCCACAGAAAATTCGTTAAGGTGAATACAATCAGAGCACTTCATAGAAGTGGGCATTCAAGCAGCCTGGTGATGTCCAGCTGCATAAAAACATCTCTGCAGACCTGGCTACAACATCTGTGATTCAACACCTTGAAATCCAAGCTCATCTAAAGCCAGGAACCCCTCTCAGTTCTCCAGTTTCCTGGCAGCATCGCTCTCCTCACAGTTCTCCTGGTGCCAAATCCTAGAGTCATTTTTCAATGTTTCTGTCACGGTTCTAAGTTAATGTCTTATTTGGGATCCTTTAGGGAGGAGAACCTAAGTCTGACTCCCAGCACCTGCAGGATGCCGGATGCCTCTCACATAGCAGCCCAGCCGCTCAAGATTGTCGCATGGATATATCTATGCAAAAGCTCTTTTGTGAAATCTTTCCAAAGCCCATGTCAGGCTTCCTCAAGGTCCCAAGGGAAGAGGATTTCTCTCTGCTTCTTTCACACCCGAAATCATGCCATATTATAAGATAAATTAATCCACTTCATTGCAAGTTGGGCTAATGGATGGACTACACTGTGTAAGTCAGATCCTAAAGGAATATTCAGAAAAGAATCTCCCCCAACTGCCAGGTGAAAGGAGACTAAACTCTTCTTAACATTAAGTATTTCCATCGTAGGTTACTATAAATTTCATCAGCATGTTTGCCATTTTAATCTGTGGATATGTTTATTTATCACCCCTTAGTAATTTACCTTGTGCTATTTACCTTATTTGTGTTAACATCCCATATTGGTAATTCAATACCTGCATGCCTACTTTTTGAAACAATCAAGTAATCAAACGCAAATTGGCTTAACATTTTGAATGCTGCACCCCGCAAAAGTGGGAAAGCGACCTGGCTGAGTCTTAAATAGGCTGGGGCAGTACAGGTAAGGGGTTCCATCTGGCCAAAATCAACGTAGCAGAGGACAGACATGGGAATAGCAGCTCAGTCTACTCAGCTTTTAAGAGAAAAGTTTTCCCAGAGACTGTGAGCCAATAAGAGAAAGCTTTGAGGAAGGGTCATCTTGGCTGACAACAGCTAAGAGAGTTCTGGTACAGTTTTGTGTATCCAAGTCCTGGATTCATTTGGTCCAGCCATTTATTTATCTGCAAAATAGAGGGATGGAGTCAGTAGGCAAGGTGAAAGTCCCAGTGCTTATCCAGTACAAACAGAAAGAGTCAAAAGTTTGGATTGCAAGAGAAACAATAAAGGATAAATAATAAAAGATAAAATTTATTTTGCTTTTAGCTTCACCTAACAGGGACCCTAACTCATATGGCTTAATACAGTGGTCGGCAAACTCATTAGTCAACAGAGCCAAATATCAACAGTACAACGATTGACATTTCTTTTGAGAGCCAAATTTTTAAAACTTAAACTATATAGGTAGGTACACTGTTATTAACTTAATTAGGGTACTCCTAAGCTGGCCTTCGCTAAAAACTCAAGGGGCCAAAGAGCCGCATGTGGCTCTCGAGCCGCAGTTTGCTGACCACTGGCTTAATCAATAAAAGGAAATGTATTACATGATGATGAAGTCCTGAGTTGGCCCGCTCCAGCAGCAGCTTGGTGCTGTCATAAAAAGCCCAGGGCCTCGCCATCTTTTCCCTCTGCCAAAGACATGTCAGCTTTGCCCTCAGACTGGCTGCCTTCATGGGCCAGCAGATACATAGGTTCACCTCCGCAGGAAGAAGCGGGCCATTTCTTCCTTGTGTGGCTTTGTAAGAGAAGGCATCATCTCTAGAAGTCCGAAGCAGATTTCCACTCCAGGTACCTTGGCTAACCTTTTGCACTCGGATGTCGAGTGTGACTCGACACGGTTAGCATCGGTAGCAGCTCGTATGTCGAATTGTATTGAATGTATCAATAATTTGAAATATAAAAAAATCCAAATAAATAAGTTTGTATGAAAAGAAACTCCAGTTTTTTATTCTACTGCCGCGCTTTGTAAAATCTGGGGTATTTAAAAAAATTAAATCCTGAGTAGAATAAAGGAATCGAGAAAAAAGCAAGCGAGTGCAAAGGGCTAAAACTCAGCCACATGCCTTCTTCTAAGCTAATCACTGGCAATGGAAATGAGATTACCAGGACTTACCCTTCAGCTGTGGTCATGTTCCCTGGGGGGTAGACGCCTAAATAAACTCGAGTTTATGTTTTCAAGAAAGAAGAGAGGAATGGATGTTGGTAAGTAACCCACAATGGCACACACACTCTGTAGAATGAATGGGAATCATATCTCCAAGATTGGACTCTTCTTTACCCACAACACTGGTTGAGCAGATACAAAGAACTCTGACTCTAACAACCTACAGGGTATCTTCCGAATTAAAGATAGAAAGGGGGAGATGAAATTATACTAGTGTAAGTTCTCCAACTTCTGACTTCACCTGTGAATTATAAAAGGTTCTTTCACTGGTGGGATTGTGTATAGAGAGGACAATTAGGTAACTGTTCACTGAGAGCTTGGAAACAAAGTCCAGATACTGTGTGTGACTATCTATGGTAGAAAACAAGGAGACTGGGTTTAGGAAGATCAAAATACAGTCAAGGTGGTTTGGGATGCATTTCTTTTCTTTTCTTTTTAATTTAAATGCTTAAAGTATTACATATGTCTCCTTTTCCCCCCATTGACCTCTCCCCCTCCACTCCTACCCCCAGCACATGCCCTCACCCCCCTAGTGTTTGTGTCCATTGGTTATGCTTATGTGCATGCATACAAGTCCTCTGGTTGATCTCTTACCCCCTCCCCTCCCCTGCCTTCCCTTTGAGGTTTGACAGTTTGTTCAATGCTTCTATCTATGTCTCTGGATCTCTTTTTGTTCATCAGTTTATGTTGTTCATTATATTTCACAAATGAGTGAGATCATGTGATATTTATCTTTCTCTGACTGGCTTATTTTGCTTAGCATAATGCTCTCCAGGTCCATCCATGCTGTTGTGAATGGTAAGAGTTCTTTCTGGGATGCATTTCTTAAAGATGGACCAGGGATAGGAATGTAGTTACAAAGCTAGAATCTAATCAACACCATTGCATCCTGTTAAAAGAAAGAGGTATGCATAGAGAAGATTAGAAGAATCATAGAATATTTTAAAGCCAGACTCCTGGAGGCAATCATTGTCAATGCCCACCCCCATGGAATGCTCTAGGGAAGCCTTCCTTTGCAAGGTAAGAGTGCCTCAGACTATCGTTACTGAGATGTTCTTCCTAATGCCAGTGAGCTTCTGCTAAGTGAGCCTCTGCTAGCTTTTCTTTTAAGGAATGGATAAACTGCACAGGTCTGTGTGAGCAATCTGACCTCTAGGCAGGGATGCGTCTTGCTATGGTGTGGATTTTTGTGCCCCTCCCCCCAATTCATATATTGAAATCCAAAACAAGGTGACGGTATTAAGAGGAAGGGGCTTTGGGAGGTAATTAGGTGATGAGGGCAGACCCCTCATGAATGGGATTAGTGCCCATGTAAAAGAGGGCCGAGGAAGCTCCCTTGCCCCTTCCACTATATGATGTTACAGTGACAAGATGGCCTACAAAGAGGGAGCTGGTTCTCACCAGACACAGAATCTGCCAGTGCCTTGATCTTGAACTTCCCAGCTTTCAGAACTGTGAGAAATCAGTTTGTTGTTTATAAGCTACTCAGTTGGCTACTTTGTTATAGCAACCTAAGTGGAGGAAGACACTTCTCATTGTAAAATGATAAACTGACTTCCTGATACAGTAACACAAATAGGATTCCCATCTACATTATAAAAGGCCAGTGTCCCTAACGACCGCAATGACCAGATGGATGACTGGTCACCATGAGGTGCATTGAGCAACTCTTGGTCCCTCCCTCCTTCCACTCCCCTCCCCCTCCCCCCCCCGCCCCCCGCCCTTGAGCAGCAGCTCCCAGCAGTGGTGCCGGGTGGCTCCCAGCTCCCGGCACAGAAAATTCAAACCAGGGGTGTAGGACTAAGGCATCGGATCAGATTTTAAAATGCTTTTGAGACACAAACGTGGAGCTGGAAAAGCCGTCCAGGCTAGGCAGTGTCTCTCACGAGAACGATCACCATGTGTTCCTCCTCCAGCTTGCCCAATGCCCTCAGTGCTGACTGGAGGTACTGCTGCAAAACGTCGGGGGACTCGAGGCTCCCGGGGGTGGGGTGGGGCGGCTCCCAGCAGCAGGGCAGAATAGCTGTTGGTGGTGGCTCGCCCCTCCTTCCCAACGTCCCACCCAGCATGGGGGATGGGGCAGCCTCCCTCCTGTCCAGCTCCCAACACCCTCTGAAACCCTGGGAAGAAGTGCCTGCCTGCCCAGCCAGGCCCAGTGCCTCAGGCTCCTCACCCTTGCGAGCCCACACCCGGCCTCTCCAGTGGCTGCCGCTCCCCTCAGCCATCAGCCTGCCAGCAAGGGAGGAGAGGGGAGGAGGGGGGAAGCTGCTGGTGTGACTGTCGGGTCCAGCTGCCCTGCCCGAAAGCTCTCCCCGTGTGCCTCCCTGCCCTGCCCCTGCCGGCGGGACCCCGCCCCTGATGCGTTTGTCAGTGTTGTCACCATCTTGGGAAGGTCAACGCCCGGCTGACTGCCAAGGCCTCAGGCAGTAGATGCCCTGCGGATGCCATGACGAAGAGGTCATGGAGGGTCAAGACACTGCCTCTGGTTGAAGCAGGTGCTGTGGGAGCAAAGGGACCAAAAAATTGGTTATGTCCAATAGCCATCTAACGCCACACGTGGTGTGCGAATTAGTCATTGTTAGAACCGAATTTAGTACTGGTGTGCTCCATTTTAAGCAGACCCCCCAAATAGACTTACCATGTTGATAATTCCCTTTACTACAGAAAAAATGCACAAGGATTCTTGAAATAAGCAAAATATTTTGCACCTCATAGTATGAAACGTTTAAACATCATTAAAAATAATCTCTATGAGTAAAGGGAGTTGGTATTAGCAAAATCTAATATACCCAATTCAAGATGTCATTCAGAAATGCATCTACTATGTGAAATCAAAGTGTGGGATCTAGGGTTTGGAAAAAGCAACTTTACTCTGCTCTACCTGCTCATCCCCTCAGCTTTATGCTTTGCACAAAAGTCTCAATAAAGAGATGGAGCAGAAGGAAAAGTAATGCCTCATGGCACTGAAATTTATCAGTTTTTTCAACAAATATTTATAAAAGTTGTATTAACTTTGTGCCTGTATTATAGAAACACAATTCAGCTCTGTCCCTGTCTTCAAAGGGCTTAAAGTCTCTGTGAGTTCCTGGTAAGGTAAACCCGTAAACAGCCAAAGAAGGGGCAGGTTCCAATACAATTCTTGTTATAAAAATTACTGAGTAAAAAACTGTCCTCACTCTCCCTCTAGAACAAGAATTAAAAGGAGCAAATAAATATAATGAATGAATCTGAACTCCTTTGGGGACCCCAACCCTCAGGGACTAACACAGGTTTTGTGAGGCCTGGGAGCAGGCACCTTGCAAATGTTTCAAGCATCAAGGGAAAATCCAGAAGACTGTAACATGGAAAACCAACCAACGTGTTTCTGATGAACTTTTGGGCAGCTTATGAAAGGCCTGAGAGATCTATCTGTTCCTACCATAAAGCTGCTCTTTGCAGCCATGTGAACGCTGTTCTCCCACCAGATGGAAACTCTTCGGATGCGCCTTTCCTTCCTGAGAGCTTGGTCCTTATTGAAGAGCTTGGTCTGTGCTCTTAATTTATTCAAATGTGCCTTCTCCTGCCCCTGGCACACAGGGGCACTGCTTATCAAATGGCAATGAATAGTCACTGCCAAAGGTTGTGGGGTTTCCTGTAGGGATACGGTGTTTCTTGTTATGAACTTGCAACATGCAGGAAACCAAATGTCAACACAGGTTCTTTGATTAACGGGGAAGATTACTCCCCCTCACCTCCAACCCAGATATCTAAAATGGATGCAACACCTTAAATAAAGATAGGTCTATCCTCCCGTCTGGCTGCAAAAGGAAGCTCTTTGCTTCCCTTTAAAATTTTGCATAAAACTGACATCCCTCTCCTAGATTTAATTGCATCTTTGAACAGAACCTGAAGTCTTCCTTTTATTATTGTAAATACCATCTCATAAATCTGAAACGAAGGCAAAAAAGAGAACCGAAAGCTCAGTGATATTTAAATCAGCAAAATGTAGACCACACGCTCAGCTGTGTTCACATTTTGTTAAAATGATATGCTTTAAAAACCAATTAGTAGAGTGCATTACGGACAGACATAAATACTCTGTTACTAACACGCCTGCACGAGAAGACCATGGGAAAAACCACGCAGTGAGGCCCGTCGCAGTAGCCATTACTGCTGGTGCTCAGGCAGCTCCTGCAATAGTGGGTCAGCTTCATCACCAAGGAATGTAATGGGAGCCTAGTCTCCATATCCCGGCCTGAAGCATCCAATCTAATTCTGACAGTTGGTGTCCACTTTAGTGCATGTGCTTGTTACTGAAAGTGTGGTTCAAGAACCAGCAATGTCAACATCACTCAAGAGCTTGACAGACTGGCAGAATCTTAACCTTTTTTTTTAATCTTCACCTGATGATATATCTTTATCAATTTTGAGAGAAATAGAGACAGACAGACAGAGAAACATTAATCAGTTGCCTCCGATGCCTGAGCCCTGACCAGGGATAGAACTTGCAACCTAGGTATGTGACCTCACTAGGAATCTAACCCAAAACCTTCTGGTGTATGGGACGATGCTCCAACCAATTGAGCCACCCAGCCAGGCCAAGAATCTTACCTCTTGTGCATATTCATATGCCCATACACACACACGCACACATACATGTGCATGAACACACACCTTCCAATCCATGACCCCATGTTCCCGCCCTAACCACCACTTCCATCCCCAACACACCGAAGCATAATCCTCCTTTTAGAAGATCCTCAAATGATTGGAGTGTACATTCCAGTTGGACAGGCACTGGTATATATCACTCAAAAGTAAATAACTTTTCTTCAGGGTCCCCCACTTTACTGGGTTGCACTACAAAAAGCACACAACCCAAGTGATTGTTTATCAGTATACAAAACACAGAGAGAGGAAAATTGTCCCCAAGGAGGAACAGACTGAATAGTATTAACAGTGCTTTAAACTGTAATGAATTCCCAGTCTAATTCACTATGAGGTTTCAATTTATACCACATTTAGAGTACTCCAGGTTCAAGTAATCACTGCAGTAATTAGCTTACTTCCAGTCCTCCAAAATAAACCCACTAATTTTTGCAATCAGCCTTCATTTGGTTAATCACCAGTTTAATTGATTTAATTAGTTTGATCTGCAAAATTAGTCAAGTGTAAATACTGTTTTGTAAACAGAGTTTAGCTTCAAGCTGTAAGACAGGGAATTCTAATTCAAACCTAGAGTTAATAACAAAACCCATACACACATGCAGGATTTTGTCATGGGGTACAGCCGTCGCAAGTTTTCAAGACAGAGGCCTGTGGATGTTCTGGTGACTGTTTCAGAAACCTGCTATTGTAATTACAGTATTGACTACGCTCAGAGACCCACCCCCTCCTCAACCAATTCTAACACCATGCACTGATCGTGTTCTGAAGATGACAAAAGGAATTCTTTGTCATTTCTCTTTCTAAATGAGCTGGATCAAATAACCCTAATGTTGGGAGAGTTGTCCAGATTTTAATTTCATGTTATTTTTTAATATTTCAAGCCTTGCCCACGAACAGGTATTTTAAACCTTTCCTGAAACAAATTTTAATACAGTAATTGGATTTTTAAAGCAAACATGTCTGTTTACATTAACAATATGGAGTTTCAAAGATATAGCACGTACTGTGTGATGCAAAATATCTTTTTACTACTTTTTCATGCAATGTATTTGACAAGATAAAAATTCTCTTTAAACGCCCCCAAATGAATTCATTCTGAGTACTAAATTCAGTAGATTCCCTCTAGAATAAGACAGTCTTTCCATTTAAAATCTCTGCCTGGCATATTGTAAATGAGGGATGAATTAAGTCAGAAGGTAATTGTTTATAGACTGTGTTTTCCCAGACGGCTCCTCATTACTGAGCCACTATTAATGCCACCTCTTTTCTACACCTTTACTTGACATTTTAAAAAAATTTAATTATTACTTGAACACTTTTGAATTCCATGAATTATGCTACTAACTGAAATGTTTAACCTGAATCAAAAACTATTTTGGGAGAGCGGTGCCACAGATAATTTATAAAGTTGTTAAGAATGCAAAAGACAATCATATGACTACATAAGCAAATTGGGCCACCTACTTACAATTGTTACAATGCAGTTAGTGGTGATGCAGAGGCTAGGAACGGGGGCACTGAAGCAGCCTGTGAATATATGCCCTATTAATTGCGGTTCACACTTAAAAATCTGTTGATCCATTTAGAAAAACGGATGTGGTGTTTTTCGTTCCAAACACAATGTTGAATTTATGTGCAAGGCATACATTTTTTTAGGTCTGCACCTCTTCATGTTGCCTCAGCAATGCTTGGGCTTTTTCTGCAACGAATCAGATAGCAAATGTTTTAGGCTCTGCAATCATAAGTCCCTGTCCCATCCCCATCACTCAACTCTACTATGAAAGCAGTCAGAGTCAATATGGAAATGAGTGAGTATGGGTGTGTTTCAATAAAACTTTTATAACTACTAAAATTTGAATTTCATATAATTTCCACATGTAAGAAATGGTCCTGCCCCGGACGGTGTACTCAGTGGTAAGAGTGTCAGCCCGAGGATGGGAGGGTCTCGGGCTCGATTTCCGGTGAAGGGCACATACCTGGGTTGCAGGTTTGATCTCCACCCGGGTCGGGGCGTGTGCAGGAGGCAACCAATCCATGCGTCTCTCTCACATCGATCTCTCTTCCCTCTTTTTCTCTCTTCCCATCCCACCTCCCTTCCACTCTCTTAAAATCAATGGGGAAAATATGCTCTAGTGAGGATTAACAAAAGAAAAGAAAAAAAAGTCTTCTTTTGATTTTTGTCCGCCCCTTAAGGTTGAAACCATTGCTAAGTCACAGATTGTACAAACACAGGTGGCAGCCGGATTTGGCCATGGTTTCCCCACCCCTAGTCTAGTTACTATGGGACAGGTGGCTACACTGAGGGTTAGTAGAGACATGATTTCCAACTATGCCACTTCAAAGACTACATCATTACCTGTCACTTACAAATTCAGATCAGTTTCAAAATGATTGCTCCTGGCTGACAGAAGTTGCTTCACAGCCAGAACCATAAGGCATGGAGGGAACAAGGAATTAGACATGGACGCTCAGCTGGTGTCGAAAGAAAAGAAAAAAATAAACCCTTTTGTTGACGTTTTCCCTATTGAATATTGTTCTAAATTATTTTTGCTTTAACTTGACTTCACTTGAACCAAAATAGTGTGGCTGCCGGGAGGAGAAGTGGTTGAAAAGCCACCGCGCTATTCACCTATTCCTCTTCTTCTGTGGAATGACTCTGAGCCCCCTATCTCTCCTGAAAGGTTTTGCAGATACACAGTGTGGGTATTCTCACTCATTCCCCTCTATCCCTGGTGAGGCAGCTGGAACCATCGCCGATGGGGCTTGGTAACTATGTTTCAATAAGTGCTTAATTTTCTACAAATTCCCCATAGGTAAAAGATGAGGAGCCGACAATGTATTCACCTCAAGTTGCTCCATTAACATTGTTTGAGAATTCCAAAAGACAGAGAGCATTTTTTTTTCAAATGAGTCTCATTTTCCCCCGTTTCATTTCAGCAGCCACGGCAGCTTGCTGGGAAGTTCTAAGAGCCTCGCCGTGGATGCGTGACTTTGGGGAGGTCGAGCAGTCTCTCTGTGCTGCAACGTCTTTTCTGTAAAGTGGGTTCACAGCATTGTGCCTCGCTGACTTTGGGATGCTACGTGGGTGACCTTGGGCATTTCCACATGGGAAAACTGCATCTAGAAATGCTTTTTAAAAGGACAGTGATTCAAAAAGGTGGAGTTCCATGAACACAAATGTATTGGGCATCTTCTTTGAGCTTAAGGGGCAGAAATGAGTAGAATAGGCCAGGTGCTAAAGAGCAGTGCAAGCGAAGGCTCCAAGATTTGGAACACCCAGTCTTCCCGTTGTGCAGCTGCCAGGAAAGTCTTAAAGAAGGAAACGGAGCTAAGCAAAGGGAGGGTAAGAACATATATATAGGCAGAGAGAAAGTCATTGTTCTTTCATCTCTCCACATCTGATGACACTGTTTTTGTTTTTTATTATTTTTAAAAAATATTTTTATTAACTTCAGAGAGGAAGGGAGAGGGAGAGAGAGAAACATGGAAACATCAATGATGAGAGGGAATCATTGATCGGCTGCCCCCTGCATGACCCCCACCAGGGATCGGGCCCACAACCCGGGCATGTGCCATGACCAGGAATCGAACCGTGACCTCCTGGTTCATTGGCCTATGCTCAACCACTGAGCTACACCGGCGGGGCGACACTCTTGTTTTTTTTTTAACTGAAGCCTTCCTGCTCCAGCCTGATTATTTTATCTGTGTGAGATGTCTCTCTGCAGGATTTGTACAATAAGCACCTACTCCTCACTCCTCGCTGGACTCAGGCAGAGGGGCCTGAAAAAAGAAATAAACTAAAATCAGAACCCACTGCTTTGCAAATTTCTTCTTACTGTTTCACTAGGTGTGTTTAAGTCTAATGAGTTATTCAACTGTTACATCGTATTACAGCTTTCCTGGACTTTTTAGGTATAACTAAGTACCCATAAAACCTTCAAATTGTTTGTGGGGTTTCTACATTTCCTAACAAGGAAAGGGATTTAAACTGCAGATTTTAAGCTTCTTAGATATTTTTCAATTCTCAGGGTGTTTGTGGGAAATGGGGAAAGAATTCTGTGGGGAAGGGAGAAAACTGCCTAGTAGATGAACTTGCTCACCTGGGAGTTCCAAGTGCAAATAGCAGTAGGATTCTAGAGTCTTCACTTTTTTTTTCTTTGCTGCAAGAAGTCCCCAAATTATATGCCAGCATGTATCTAGGTTCATACATATATTTGGCCAAGCTACCCAGGGCCCTGCTAAATTCCCCAATGTTTTTACAGTCCGTGTACTTTTCAGATGTTGGGTGCTAATTTGTATCATTTGC
The DNA here is from genome assembly GCF_951640355.1 of Cnephaeus nilssonii. NCBI lineage: Eukaryota > Metazoa > Chordata > Mammalia > Chiroptera > Vespertilionidae > Cnephaeus > Cnephaeus nilssonii. The sequence goes on from NC_137075.1 coordinate 60,038,583, forward strand.
AAAAACAACTGCGAAAGCTATTTGGTGCTTGCAATGCAATTACCACTAAAGAGGTTTTGGGGTATTCTCATTAAACTGAGTCCCAGATGTTTTTGCCCTCCTGATTTGTGTTGATCTGTTCATTGTCGGTTTTAATTATCAATCAAGATGAATGAATTACGTAGTCATCCACTTGGTGAAAAGCCTATTTATGCATATGATCAGGACCCCAGCTAAAAGGGCCTGCAGAGATCTCTAACCCAGCAGAGGACTGTCTCCTCTGCTCGCCTGCCCAGATGGTGGGATAGCATCCCTGTCTATCTAATACATATATTGGGGGTAAGAATTTGTGGTATAGCAGTGCACAAAAATATGGACACACACACACACACACACACACACACACACACACACACATATATATAGATATAGATATATAGATATATAGATATATAGATATAGATATATCTTTCAGGATTGACTATAGATCTTTATGTAACCCCTTCCTCTTCTAGTACAATATATTTTATTTGAATACTTTCATATGAATAACATTCCCAGGGGGAAATCTCTAATTGCTGAGCTGGGAAAAACGGTGCTCTAGGAATCTGATTACAATATTTTAGTATGTTTGCTTCCCTTGGAGTTGCCACCAGACTGCTCTTCACAGGGACACGAACTACCCAGCAGGCACTCAGTACACCTCACAGGAGATAGGACACCTTGTGAGTATGATTAAACTACGGTCCTCTTTACCGCTGCAGCCTGCTGTGCCCGGGCAGGCGTGCTGGCAGGCATTCTCGAAAGCAATGTTTGCAGTATCAGACTGGCATAAAGCCACCACCCATGAAATATGTGTCTCTTTTTATAGCTGTTTCCAACGCTCTTGGGAACAAATTGGCCATCTAACAAAGATTCTTTGAATTGGGAATTCAAATGGCTTTGGATAGGCAAGAAATGTCTGTCTGAGAGGCAGAAGGAGGGAGAAATAGCACCAAGCAGCAGGTATAGTAATTTGTTAGCAAATTCCGATGCTGCCAATCATCCATGTGTAACATGACAAAGGGGAGAAGAGCCTTCATTTCTGCAGTAACAGCAGGCCACATCACCTATCCTGTCTGCAGGAAATGTAACTGAAAACTGCTGTGTGTGTTGAAGGGGGAGAAATTAAGTCTGCTTCATCAAAGACAGAGGATAAACATCTTCCCTGAGTTCATTTGAGTCTGTGTATGTGCATATACATTATAATGTAGTAATATATATATATATATATATATATATATATATACACATATTATATATAGACTAGAAGCCCGTTGCACGAAGTTTCGTGCAATAGACTTTCACCTGGCTGCTGGCACCAGTTTTCTGCCAGCAGCAGTTTTCCTCTGGCCACCCACAGATCAGAGTGCCTCCCGCCAGCGCTATCGGCTACCCCGAGAGGAACTCTGATCGGGGAGGCGCTCCGATAGGCGGTGGCCAGAGGAAAACTGGTGCCAGCAGCCACGCAATCGGCCACCCCGAGTTCCGCCACCAGTGTCTTCCGCCGGCCCCATGGGTCCTTCCGCAGCGTCGGCCGTTTAGGCCAGCGGGAGGAGTGGGGGATCGGGGACTCGCGAGTCCCCGCCCCCCCGCTCCTACCGTCAGCCAATCGGCCACCCTGAGTCCTGCCCCCCGCGCTTCCAGCCAGCCCAATCGTGAGCGTAGCGGAGTGATGCAATTTGCATATTACCTTTTTATTATGTAGGAGGATTAGAGTCCCAGTACACAGATTCATGCACTGGTGGGGTCCCTCGGCCTGGCCTCTGGGGATCAGGCTGAAACCAGTTCTCCAACATCCCCCGAGGGGTCCCAGATTGCGAGAGGGCTCAGGCCAGGCAGAGGGACCCCACCGGTGCATGATTGGGGCTGGGGAGGGACCTCAGGAGGGCTCCAGGACATGTCCGGTCCGTCTCGTCCAGTCCCAATCTGCCAGACCCCAGCATCAAGCTAACCTACCAGTTGGAGCATCTGCCCCCTGGTGGTCAGTGCACATCATAGTGACTGGTCGAATGGTCAAACAAATGGTCGGACACTTAGCATATTAGGTTTTTATTATATAGGATACATTAATATAATATAGATACATTATATATGTTGTTTTATAAAAAAGCAATAGAAGAGTTAACAAAAAAAAGTGTCATTAATGTACAATGACATAAATGTTAAAAATCAGTGTTGTTAACATTTGGAAGATAGCTGTGGGGGATCTTGAAATCCAACAAGCATGTCCTTGGTAGATGGGTTGGATGTTAATTTGCCTTCAGGAATGAACGAGGCCGGCTGCACTGTTGCATGAGGGTCACTCACTAGCAGGCTGCTTCTCAGTAGGAAAAAAAAGTATTAATTCTGTTTTGTTTCAAATCAGCTGAGGACAAACCTTTTTCTGGAATCAGTAAGAGCCTTTGTGGCTGTCACAAAATCGTTTTCCTAGTGCCCCTTTAAAAGGGCAGGGAATTTTGGCCAAGAGATAAAAATGCCTTTAAAAGGTTTATACCTGTTGACCTCGTTAAATTTCTTCTAGGGACCGATGGTGAAGAAACTAGCCTGAATACCTGAACAGCGTTTATGCGCAAGAGTGTTACATTAAATATATTTATAAATGTATATGAACAAGAGGAAATATGTATACTATAATGTTAAATTAAAATGCAATCTCTACTCTTTTGGGAGAAGAGACTGGAAATCAGAGTGCCATAATGTGAACAGTGTTTATCTCTAGGTATCTCTAACTTTGGGTGATTCCCCCCCCCCCCCACCCCACGCCTCCTTTCCTTCTACTTTTCTATGGTTTGGAATTGAATGGACACGGACACTTGCCACTGCTGCCGGAGGTGATCAGCAGACAGACGGGAGAAGTTCTGGTTCATTCTTTGGCAATTCCATCTTAGTCACATCCCTCTCAGGACGTGGGTTGGATCTGGGTGTGTTGGCAGCTGAAGGATATCAACACTTCCATTTCTAACTCTGAGTTGAATTTCTGTATGGGAGCATGTAACCTGAGTCAGAGTCCTCAGGGAGCTGCCCAGGGTTAAGCCTCTGAGCTGGGAACACAGACCGTTCTTTGCCCCTCAGCACAGAACTCCAATGGCCTGTGAAGGAGGAGAGTCCCTCAGAGGAAGATCTGGGATCCACTGAGCTGAAATGTTGAAGTGAGGTCTTTGGAGCTCAGCAAAGAAGAGGCCAGAACCCCCAGGGGTCAGCGTTGCAGGACACGGATGTTGCCCATTGCCCATGGGGAAGAGGCAGGCAGGGCCCAGCAGGGCCGGGGGGGGGGGGGGGTAGGGGGGAAGAGAGAGCCTGCCGAGGGGGCTTGGCTGGGAAATGGGTTTTGTCAGGTCTGAAACCCGAGAAGCTCGGTGGTTTTATCTTTCCTACATTTCTTTTGTCCACTTCCTTTTGGTTTTCCCTTGGCATCTGCGGGAACAGCTTCTCTTTGTTCTGTCGTGAGCCCTTGATCCGAGCCACTGCCTCGCCTCCTCTGTGGAAGCTACCTTTCTCTCTCTCCCCTCCCAGGTGACTTACAATTAGCTCTCTCCAGCTGCCTGCTTGTCACCTGATTGTCAGAGAGGCTCAAAGTACAGCAGATCATGCAACCCGAGGATCAGTAGTTGAATCTCTCCCTCAACACCCCCGCCTTCCCCATTAAAAAGAGGCACACTGAAAAAGAAAATACATCAAGGCACTATAAAAAAAGGTGTGGGTCAGGGCACGGTGATTTAGATTTTTCAGAAACTTCTTCAGAACAAGAGTGACGACAGGAAAAATAATTTTTAAATCTTCATTGTTGAAAGTATTACATATGTCCCATTTTTTTCTCCCATTGACCCCTGCTAGCCCTCTCCCCACCTCTATTGTCTATGTCCATGGTTATGCATATATGCATACAAGTTCTTTGACTGATCTCTTCCCACTCAGCCCCGCCTCATTTTATGTGATAAACTGTAGTAAAAGCAAAAATCTGTGCTGTCTCCATTGAACACATTTTACTTTTAGATTTTTAAAAATCATCCAGAATTCAGATGAAAAGGAAAAGGAAGTTAAAAAAAAATGCCATTGTGACCCCACGGTTCACCAGCTGCTGCGTTTCCTACTACAAATCACAGCTCGTCTTAAAGCCTCAGCTTCGTGTGAAATAAGAGGAGAGAGTTAACTTAGGAAGTGATTACAGTGGAGGCGTCTCAGAGCAACAGTGATCACGGCACAATTAGTCTTCAATTTGTAATTGAGAGTAACTCCCATAGGACTCACTCACTGATGAATCGCAAATAAGCAGACTTCAACACTAAGAAGAAAAATGGCTAATTATCAGCTAAGGAGGAGAGGAAGGTGGGGAAAGAGAAGAAGTTGAATCTATAGGATTCCACTGGTGATTCCTTAAAATCTGGACTCAGGAGGACGTTCACTCACGTGTAGATGGGAGAGCCCCAGGCAGAGTAGGCATGGGGAGCAAGAATGGGGGGGGGGGGCAGTTTGCCCACTCGGGGCTGAAAATACCTACTGTTGCCCACGGATATGAAAATGGACAAGGACTAGGTGTTATGGGTGCCACCACCCTAAAGGGCTATTAGGCTTAATCAGTTAAAGATATGGCAAGGCTTGCCTGGCCGGCATGGCTCAGTGGTTGAGTGTCAACCTATGAGCCAGGGGGTCACGGTTCAATTACCAGTCAGGGCACATATCCAGGTTGCGGACTCAATCCCTAGTATGGGGTGGGCAGGAGGCAGCCAATCAATGATTCTCTCTCATCATTGGTGCTTCTATCTCTCCCTTTCCCTTCCTCTCTGAAATCAATAAAAATGTATTTTAAAAAATAAGGATATGGCAATGATCAAAGAGAGAGGCTTCAGCTTTGCCCATCCCGGGGGCGAGTAGGCCCTTACACTGCTATGGGCACAACCAGCGGGGAAATCAGCCTCCTGTAACACTGCTAGGAGGTCAACTCTCTGAAGTTTCCCAACCAGCAGCACCCAGAGTGCAGGAGCCCAGGCTGTGTGCAGACAGCCTCGCACAAGCTTCCATTAGCAGTTGAGGCAGGGACCAACATCCGGCCTCCTCTTTCTACGTTCCAATATTTTTCAGGGCTGGGGAAGCTGCCCTTGCCTCTGACTCAGTAGCAGACAGAGGAGGGCATTTCCCACTCTCAGGAATGTACCCAAGAACAAAGGTCTTACAGCTCCCTCTTCTGCCCTCCCCAACTTGGAGTTTTTCCAGTGGCTCCAGCCATGGGTGGCCTTATTAGGAAAACCTGGATGTCACATTCACCCTGCAGTGCCCACCAGTCAGAGGGGCTGCAAAAGCCAGTTAACTTGGGCATCTGTACAAGTCCCCAGAGCAACACCCGGAGCTCCAGAAACTATGCCCTTATTTGGTAAATCCAATAGAAAACATCTCTCCTCCACCAAGAAACTCATTTTGATCTGGGACATTCACTCTCCTACTCCGAGAGAAAAATATTTCTTGTTGTGGCCCTAGGATCTAGAAAGGCTGTGTTGAGCTTTAGAGTCCCAGCCTGCCGTGGCTATTTTGCTTCAAGTAACAGAGCCTCTGTTTCATGGGGGTTGGGGTTGACCCCTCCACGCCAGTGATGGGCACACAACTCAGCCCTGTCAGAGCTCCACTGCCCCTTGGCCACCATGATTGTTTCAGGGATAATACACAATCCAGGCAGAGCCCAGCTGTTTCCATGAGACCTTTTCTATGGCTACTGGGAAAGAGGGACGTCTTCTTTGTTGGGGGTTATGAGATAAAGGCACTGTCTAGGCCAACACCTGATGGGAACCATTTCTTCTCTCCTTTGGAGGGTCCTGAGAGGAAAGCCAATCCAAATGGATCAGCTGTAAGAAATGCAGACAGACAAAACCCTGACAACATCATTGAGAAGCCGAGGGGTGCACTGTGCCTGAAGCCGGTGTACTCCTTGACTTCTCAGCTACTCCAGCCAACACATTGCCTTTTGGCTCAAGCAAGTTTGAGGTGAGTTTCTGTCACTTGTAACAATGAGAATCTAGGCTTACAGAAAAAGGAAAATGGGGTGCACACCAGATGGGTATCAGGCCCACCTTGTATCATTATATAACCCGTGGGGTCATATATTTTTTCCGAAGTCGCATACAGGTTGGAGATGGGGAATAATGGAGGTCCTTAACCAACTTTTCTTTTCCTGTCACTCAGGATGAGGAAAATGAGACTGTGTGTATCTGGGGAGCAGGGACCACACTTATCTTACGTGTTTTAGTTTCCCCAGAACCTAGTAGATATGAAGAAATTTGGTGGTCAATATTCCTAATAACATTTGGAGTTCAGACACCTAGAAACTTACATGGCATTATTGGTGCTATTCTTGGAAGTAAGAAGGTAGGATATTTCCTGGCCTTATAAAGGCCATGTGTAATGTGTTCCTGGTCTGGTTCAGGTTCCATAGTAAATCTTGGAAGATTTCTACATGAGCCTGTGTGGCTGCATTTTTAAGTTGTTCCAACAGCACTGGACCACAAGGTTGTGAGGGCAGGAACTCCGTCAAGTTTAGCTCATTGGTGGATTACATTGTAGAACACAGTCCTTGGCACACAGCACATGTTGAATGGATTAAACAACAATATGAATTTTAAAAGGAGTATTGCTTGGGGATTATGTATTATTTCTGAGAGACTTTGGATTAGCTGGTCCTTTATGTCACATCATTACTCTAGGTTGAATCTTAAGACCTGAGCTTTATGAACATTGTATACCACTTGAGTCAGAGAGATCGTGAGTATGAGGCAGGTTCAAAAAAGAGAAAATAAGTTTCCAAGGCAGCAGGAAAGTGGCATTGGTATGGGATTTGAATTAAAGTGATAGTGTAGACAATTGGATGGGAAAGTGGGAGTTTTCACAGGAAATTTTTAAATCAGAGATACGTATTGTAACAATTCACTTTTGAAGATAATTGGAGCTCATTGAGAAGAAAATGTTGGAAAAAATTGCTGGAAACTTCTTCCCTCTGCTTTCCATGTTTGGGTAAATCCTTTTTTTATATATGTTTTTATTGCTGTTGTTGTTGTTGTTTAGAGATACTGGAAGGGAGAGGGAGAGATAGAAGTATCAACCATCAGCTGCCTCCTGCACGACTCCTACTGGGGACTGAGCCCACAACCTGGCCATGTGCCCTGACAGGGAATCAAACCAGTGACCTTTTGGTGCATGGGATGACACTCAGTCCACTGAGCCACACAGGCCTGGCATGTAAATCCTTTTTAATGCCAGAGAGAAGCAGTAAGGGAAGAAAATATTCATTCATTCATTCAATGAATATTTGAGTCCTACTACGTGTTGGGCATTATGTTTCTGAGGGTGCAGCAATGAGCAAAACAGACATAATCCTTGTCCTCAAGGAATTTATAGTCTGGTGGGGAGATAGACATTAAATAAGTATGTAATAATTGTCATGGTGCCTGTGAAGGGAATGACAGGGCTCTATAAGAAAGTGTAAGGGAGACTTATTTTTGAATGGAGGGTTCAGGGAAGGTGTCTGAGGAAGAGACATTTACAATGAGTGAGCTAGGCCACAGGGAAGGGGATTAAATATTAAGGATATGCATATGCAAAGACCCTAAGGAGAGAAGGACTAAAAGAGTGAGAAAGCCAAAGCGAAAGGAGGGGGTGAGGGGTCAGGAGAGTGAGTGAGTGGCTGTGGAGGCATACTAAAGACTTTGTCCTGAAAGTACTGAAAAGCCACTGAAGAATTTTGAGCAGGCGGTGCAATGTCCTCAATCGCATGCTTGGCTTGAAGTTGATCTGGAGAGGAAGCAGGGAGGTTAGTGAGTGAGCTACCACTGTGGCTCAAACAGACTGGGTAGGGCTAGAGTTAGGGCCAAGAAGATGAAGGAAAGTGAACGTGTTGGAGAGGGATTTGGGCTGCTGAAATGATTGATGTGAAAATGAAGGAGGGAAAGATGCCTGGATTACTCCTAGGTTTCTGGTTCAAGTAAGGAGAAGGTGGAGGTGTCAATAACAGAGATGGGGGAGACTCGGGGAAGCAGGAAGGGGTGGAGGAGCAAGAGCTGAGTTTGGACATACTAAGTTGGAGAGGCTTGAAGATGACGAGTTGGGATGTGTCACTACGTGAGCTTGCAGTGCAGAAGAGAGGTCGAGACGGCAGTTAAAGACCAAAGAAAGAAAAGCGAGCAAATTCGCCCACGAGGGTACTTTTGGTTAGTTTCATGTTTATTTTCATTATTTATTGTTTTTATAGGAATTCTTAAATGTTCTAGGTTTCTAACAGCAAATAATGCTCTTAAGAAGGTGATCATGTGTAGATTTTACCAATGGATGGGCTTCACATTGTTTCATTTACGATAGCCAGGCTGGATCAGTTATTTCCAGCTCTCTCACTTACAATGAGAGTCCTTTAAGCACAAGTAACTAAACACCACTCTTTTATTTTCCCCTGTTACACAATTCATTCTCCTTGGATCCTCAGCAAATTTCTAGTGTTGAAATACTCACAATACACTGATAGAAAAAAAATGAAAAAAATATACCAAAATTGACAGCATTGACAGTTATCAGTAGATGGTCAGATAATGAAAGACTTTTAGGCTCATTTAAAAAAATTTCCAAATGTTTGATTAAAAAAACATATATTAATTGTATGATATTTCCTTGAGGTACTGTGCATCTGTATCATTTATGTTCTTCTTAAAAAATAAAACAGAATTATTAGGAGCACTAACTAGAAGCTGAAACTATTACATTTAGTAGCATATTTGTTGAATGAATTTGTTTTCATGAATAAAGGGCAGTCTGATCTTTTTATTTTTTCATTTTGGTAGCGGTAAATTACTGCCTTAATCATACCCTACTACTTTATTTTTAAGCATTGCCACATATTCCTATTCTTTCTAACTAAGGAATTATAAGAAGGCTTAAGGAAGAAAATGTCAAAGAGATTGTGGGTGTATATACATGCATACATACAGATATATGTAATTTAATACGTATGTGAATGTATATATGTATATACATGTATGAATATGTGTATTAATTTCTGCACACAATTATTTGCAACCTGAAGCAGAAAACAGTACTTGACAATGCTTATAATAACCATTTATTTTTTGACACCATGTCAAAATATCCAGTAAGTTTATATTAAAACACAACAAAAACTGTTACTAAGTATTGTTCAAGCAAAACAACTGAATGGCAAGTCTCCCCTCCTGTTTATCCAATTGCTCTCACAGCATCATTACTCGCACTGTGTGAGCTTCTACCCATCAGCATGACCCATCTGCAGTGGTCTAGTTAGAAAGCTCATCTCTGTAAAGGGGCTGCAGCTACATAGCACTTTCCCAGACATTCTCTCACTCAATCCTTTTCAAACCCCATGAGACCTTCGGTAATACCCACCCATCATCTCTCTGAACCTCAGTTGGTTTCATAATGGGGATGATGTTATCCAACCCACCGAGTGGCTGCAGAGACAGGATGGTGTCGTTAGTTAAACACACAGTCCTCGAAGGAGGAGAGACCTGGGGAATGAGTCCCACCTCTACCTCTTACTGGCTATCTGAGTTCAGGCCAAGGACATCAGCTCCCTAAATCCCAGTTCTTTACCAGTGAAGGAGGTGTACTTCTAGGGGTGAGGATAATTATAGTACCCACCTCAAAGAGCAGTGATGGCTTGTGCCTAGCTTATAGCAAGTGACTAATAAATAAAAGGTATGGCTACGCTTCATATAAATACCAAGCCAATAAAATAGCAGAATCTTATCACTATTTTATCAATGAAGACACTGAAATGCTGAAAGGTTAAATGATTTATCAGGTGGTCACATGGCTAATAAGTGGCAGTGGTCTCACTAGAATCCTCGCTTCTTCCTTCTGACCTGTCCCCTTCCTCTTCTAGCCCAGGCCCAGGGCCCCAGCTGCATAACCAGCCCACATGTGAGTTCTCAACAAATGGTTGATGGGATTATGGTAACTTTCCAAGTGATCCAAGTATCTCCAGCCCTGTGGTCAAAACTGGTAACACTTGAGGGTCCTCTCTTCTCACTCCATCCCTCAATGATGGGGCAAGGAGGAAGTCACTAGATTTTCTTTCCCTGAAATGCTGATGAGGGCTATTGGCTATTGGACACTTTCAAACAAAATGAGCATCCTAGAAATAGGTTGCTGCCATACTGAATATAAGATATAATTTCTCCCACATCCCCACTGCCATCAATAAAAGAGGGTGGGCTTGTCATGGATGCCTTTGCTTTTTCATCTATATTTGATAAAACAGGAGATTATTTTAGAATTAAATATAGTATAAGCAATGGGCATCATACTAAATGAAATACGAATATTCTGCCAGTTACTTGTATAAATGAACAATTAGAAAATAAAACATTGAACATGTATGCCTGCCAGCAACACTTGTAGATATCATGGAATTAGATATCACCACCACTGTTTTATGATGCGCTGAGAGGTTAGGTAACTTGCCCAAAGACCCAATCAATAAGTGATAGAGCTGGGATTTGAACCCAAGCCTGTTGACTTGGAATTTAACATTCATCCCATTTTATCACACCTGTCTTTTGAATGTGATTGGAATTAGAGTTACCAGAATGGAACCAGGGACCCTTCATTCCACAGGCCAATGCTCTATCCACTGAGCCAAACCAGCTAGGGCGTGTATGGTTCTATTTGTTTCTATGTATTTAACTTTAATGTTTAGCTGCTACACTTTATTGTGTAGATATTTAGGTTCTAAAAGAGTCGGTAATCAGGAAAGAAGCAAATTAACTTGTTCAGGATATCATATGAAGATTCAAAACACTACTGAAGCTCTAAACTAAAAGCTAACACAAAATGTCAAGGGTGTGGGGAAACCAGTATTCTCAAATTATTGGGGGATGGGTAAGATTCGTGTAATCTTTTTGAGGGCAATTTGGCACTTTCTATAAAAACCTGCCCCTGAAAAAAATCCACCTCCAGAATCTATCCTATGAATGTGAGCATACCCCACAGCCATATTGCATAGAGGAGTGCACAGAAGAATATTCTCTGCAGCACTGTGTGTAACTGGAAAGGGTTAAAGCAACTGAAACCCCCATCTTACCTAATAATAGACAAACATGTAAATTGACCATACCTCTGCTACGCCCACCAGCCAATCAGAGTGAGTATGCAAATTAACCCACCAGAGATGGCAGTTAATTTGCATGCACAGGTGCTCAGTGACCGGGGTGGGGGTCGGGGGGTGGCGGGCATGGTGACAACGCAGGGTTCCACCACACCCCCGTCTCTCAGGGCCTCTGGGCAGCATGGGAAGGCAGGGCCAGAGTGGAAAGAGGCAACTCTGAGGCCTGAGTGGAAAGGGACTGGGCCGGAGTGGAAAGGCGGTGCCGGCAGCCAGGGAAAGGAAGGCCCATTCTAGCACGAATCTTCGTGCATCGGGCTTCTAGTCAATAGATGAAATTTATATAAATGAGGATACACCCACAGTATATAATACAATATGAGTATTAGGAAAAATGAGGCGATGATATGTACTCATATGAAATGCTCACAAGATATACTGCCAACTTTAGATGCTGAACAGTGTGATAGTATTGGGAAGGTTTGGGACTATGCTGCATGTGTATGTGCTGTGTGTACATGGAGTATGTCTAGAAGGACACAGAGGAGTCCAGTAACTGTAGTCACCTCTGGAGATAAGAGCAGGCGCCTGGGGGACAGAGGTGAGAGAGAGACTTCCTGTTCAGTAGTGTTTTAGGTTTTTTTGGTGTGTTTTTTTATCATGAATCTGTAGTATTGCTAATTGGATGGGGGTAGGGCAAGTGATTGGATGGCTTAATGGACAGAGGAATGGATGAAGGAAGAGAGAAAACAAAGTCAATAGAAAACTGTAGTTGTTACATGAAGTTAGAGCAAGAAACAACTTGCTCAGACTATACATACAAACTCTACCCAAGACCACTTTTATTGAACACAGTCATGCACCTTATGAATCTGCAGTAAAAACAGCAGTAACTACCCTGTGAGTGTTTTATGTACATCACTTCCCTTAATCCACCCTCCATCACCATGGAGCAACATATGACTGCACGTAAACCTAGACCTCCCTTATAGATGGATAAACTGAGGTTCAGAGACGGAAGGAACTCACCCAAGGGCACCCCGCTTATGAGAGACAGCATCAAGTTTTGAATGTAGGCTTGCTGATTGCAAAGCCACTAACCCTGGCTGTCACTGACTACAATTGATGTGGATGTTGCAAATAACTGCAATTTTATACAAAGTGGACGTGGCCCATCGGCAAACTGTGGAACAATGTGTCCAACTACATCCTCTCCAGGTTATGCTTCCCACCAAATAAAAGCATTCCATTCATCCCAGATTTATTTGGAAGGCCAGGAAAGTTGTGCTTTGTCCCCAAATGGCCAGATCCACAATACACAGAATAAACTCCTTCAACCAAGTTCACCCGGTTCCTCATTCATTCCCCTCCTATTTCACCTCACTGGAAAGACTGGGGACTGGCCGGTCCCCTCCGTGATACAGAGGTCCAAGCTGATCCTGACAGAGCGCCAAGGGCCCGCAGTGCTGAAGGCAGTCGCTGCCAGCGGACAGCTAATCATCCTTCTCTCCTGGAAAGGCCCTCTGAGACCTTGAGCATCAAAGAGGCTGTTTCAAACCGCAGGATGCTCTCTGGTCCGCGCTGTACCCACAGGGACGCAGCAGCGGTTGCAGTATCAAGAAGCTGCTGACATGGATGTGAAATGACTTTGATAACAGCAGCAACAAAAAGTCCCCAGCTGCACGGAGCAACATCACCTTGATGCACAACTACAGCTGCGCTCACCTGAGCCCCACCCCCAACCCCCTACAGCAGTCTCTGCTCTGATCTGGCTTCCCCCCACTTTCCGTGTTTTGGGGTTTTCTGGGATGCCCTAAATTGCTTTGGCTGAGAGTTAGCAAGCTGCGCCAGATACACAGTGTTCCCCGGGGTTGGTTACTTTTAACAAAAGCTAACCTGGCTGAATGTTACTCCAGGCAAGTAACTCAACGCTTAAAAAAAAAAAAAAAAAATTTCCGGCTTAGCAACAGTACATGTACTTGTGAAGCAACTGTGAATATTCAAATACTGTAATTGGAGATGATTTACATTGTTTTGAATTAACTAAAATTCCATTGTTAAGCACAAATACCGCTCCACTAAATCATCACGCTTTTAATAGGTCCACGTGAGCAGGTTACGGAGCGCATTAGGATTTATAACGCTCCTGGGAAGCTGACCACTGTATTATGCTTCCTGCTGCTAGGTAATATGCATGACACATTTCTGGACACTAATTCATTTATTTAATAGTAACAGTATGCAAAAACAGAGTTCAAAATGAGGCTGACAAAGGAGGTATAAAAGTTTTATTAATCCATAGCTAATCAAAGGCCAGTAGAAGGCATATAATGGTGGCATTTACAGACCATATCGAATTTGAATAAATTAACTTTTTGTTTCCTAAAATCTTACTAATAGGATGTATTCCACTTGAAACATTTATACTTTTAATTACAGAGGCAAGCAATTTGGAGCAGGTTTCCAGCTCACTTTCCTAGGAAGCGGTAACGTGGCATCAAAGATCGAATCGGATCCTGCCATCATCTGTTGTCTCTAAGGTGATCAATTACAACACACGCTGCTTCACACTAAACACTGCAGTGTTGTTTATTTTGCTGCTCATTTAATTGCATGCTGTCAATCATTAGAAAACGATTTCCTCTGAAAAAGGAAGAGTATCTACTTTATTTTTCTCCCATTGCCCTGATCGCCACACAACGCGCATAGGCAGGTGGCATAATGCCTCCTGTAGAAAACCTGTGTTATAGTTTCATGGCTCAATTTTGCAACAAACTAGGGCAAAGCAAGAAAGAGTTTGAAGTCAAGTGAAGAACATCAGGGAAGACCAAAAAACACGGAAGTGTGTGGGAGAATCATTCCCTTGGCTTAGCTCAATTACATCCGTTGGAAGAATATTTGCTCAGCGTTTCTAAGTTGAAGCAGAAGGAAATAAAGACATCTAAAACATAAACCTCTCTCCATTTTAGAATTCTAAGCACATTCTGAAGCTCAGAGCATTTCGTAGCAGTTAGTCCTTAATAATAATGTTATGTGAGTATTGTTCTCAGATTGAAGGTAAGAGATTGTAGAATTATCCATGGCAGTCTTTTCCTGAGTGTATTTTGCATCTACTGGGTTAAAGAGCTTTTGGATAGCAGGAGGGTATATATTAAAGAAGAGTCCCATGGTCAAATGAGATTGGGGAATGCTGGATTAGACAAAGCTGTGTAAACATGGATCCTTACTTGAGGTTTTCTCACACCCTTTAATACACTAGTAGACTTTGTAAAACTCCCAAAGGAGGATATGGTATGAAGTGTTTCCCAAATTTATTTGACTGTGAAATTTTTACCGAGAAGAAAAATAAAACCCTGGAAATCCACACACCTCTGCCCCAAACTCAATTTAGGAAACACCAATATAAGGCATATATATGGTCCCACACTGACAACTAGGATCTTTAATCTTTCCTGGAATTTTCTTCAAATTCTAATCCCACTATCCCTCTCTGCTAACTATTGATAGAAGCCCACTTCCCATCTTCACCTCAAGAAATTTATAGTCGGCTTCAAAATCCATACACATACACACACCCACACATACAATTTTCTATCACCAATATCCCAGCCCCTAACCCAGACGATCCTGAAAATACCTGTTAGCCAGCTTGGAAGAAGTAACAGTTTCTAATAATGTACAAGAGATGGACATTATGATTTATTTGATGCACAGGGGATGTACTCAGAGCAATGGGCCTGAAGGAGGAGTACATATTTTGTGGTTATTGTAAGGATGACAAAAATTTCTATCACTCTTTAACCAGGCACTGCAGGTATCAGACCAGAAATAAATAGCCCCCACTCCCAACCAAGATCACAGTTGTATTTTGACATGTAATTCATTCAAAAAAGCATTGGGATGATACTACAAAAGAATAAGTAAGTTTAGTAAGGTCACAGGTGCCAAGACAATATTCAAATATCAATTGTATTTCTATATATGAACAATTGGAAATTAAAATGTAAAAAATAGTACTATTCACAGTAGCATTAAAAATGAAACATTTAGGGGTAAATCTAACAAAATAAGTGCAAGAGCTGCATGCTGGAAATTACCAAACATTAATGAGAGAAATGAAAAATGGTCTAAATGAATAGAGAGGTATAGTACATTCATAGATTAGAAGACAATGTTATTAATATCTTAATTCTCTTCAAATTGGTCTTTGTAATCAATAAAATCCCAGTCAAAGCATCAGCAAGCTTTTTGGTAGAAATTGACAAGCTGATTCTAAACTTTATATGGAAAAGCGGAGTATCTAAAATAGCCAAAACAATTTTGAAAGGAACAAAATTGGAAGACTGGCACTGGTTTATCTAAAGACTTATTCTAAAACTACAGTAATTAAGATGGTATAGTGCTGACATCTATCTACACTAATAAAAGAGAAACATGCAAATTAACCATCATTCCGCTATGCCAAGCTACACCCACCAGCAAATCAGAAGCGAGTATACAAATTAACCCAACCAAGATGGCGGCCTGCCACAGAGCTGGAGAGAGCAGGAGGCTTGGGTTGCCCCCAATGATGAAGGAAGCCAAGCTTCCTGGCCGACGCTGGCCTCCGCTCAAAGCTACAAAGTTTCAATTACAGAAGATAAATAAATCCTAGATACTTGCTTCTAGCCAGCCCTGGCCTCCACTCAAGGAGGCGATGAAAAAAAAAGAGAGAGAAAAAAAGGAGGGGCTGGGACCTTGGGTCGCCCGGGGGTGATCAGGCCAGGATGGGATGACAGGGGCCGTTGGGGGTAAGCAGACCAGCAGGGGGGGCCAGTTGGGGGTGAGCAGGCCATCAGTGGGGGTCAGTTGGAGGTGATCAGGACAGTGGGGGGGCAGTTTGGAGTGAGCATGCCAGCAGGGGGCCAGTTGGGGGTGAGCAGACCAGTGGGGAGGGGAGGTAGGGGCAAGCAGGCCCCCGGGGGGGACAGTTGGGGGTGATCAAGCTGGCAGGGGGGGTGCATTTGGGGGTGAGCAGGTTGGCAGGCAGAGTGGTTAGGGGCAATCAGGCAGGCAGGCAGGCAGGTGAGCAGCTGGAGCCAGCAGTCCCAGATTGTGAGAGGGATGTCCGACTGCCAGTTTAGGTCCAATCCCTGTAGACCAGCAGTAGGACATCCTTCGAGGGGTCCCAGATTGGAGAGGGTGCAGGCCAGGCTGAGGAACACACACTCCCATGCACAAATTTCATGCACCGGGCCACTAGTATATAAATATAAAAGCCTAAGCAACTGAATGACTGAACAACCGGTGGACTGGTCACTATGACGCTCAATGCAGGAGCTGCCCCTTGGTGGTCAGTGCACTCCCACAGTGGGAGCGCCGCTCAGCTGACCAATAGGCGCCAGACGCAGGGCTTATGGCTGGTGAGTGCCGCTGCGGCAGCATGATCCTCTCCTGATTGGGACTGACTGGGCATGAGCCCGTGGCAGGCACAGTGGGGCTGGGATGAGTGGGAGCAGCAGGCAGGAGCAGCAGGCGGCATTGGACTGCCGGTTTTGGCCCAATCCCCACAGGCCCTGTGGGGATTGGGCCGAAACCGACAGTCCAACATCCCCGAGGGGTCCTGGATTGCGAGAGGGCGCAGGCCAGGCTGAGGGACCCCATCAGTGCACAAATCCATGCACCAGGCCTCTAGTTAGAATAGAAATGTAGATGAGTGAAGTAGGATGAAAATCCAGAAAGAGATCCACAGAGATATAGTCATTGACAATCAACAAAAGTGCCAAGGTAATTCCATGGAGAAAGTCTTTTCAACAATGGTGCTAGAAAAATTAGATGTAATTGAATGCTCCCCGCAAAAGGAACCTTGATCTTTTCTTCATAATATTTATAAAAATTAACTTGAGATGAATCATGAATATATAAGTAAATCCTAAACTATTAAACTTCTAGAAGAAACATATGACCTTGGGTTAGGCAAAGATTTCTTAGGTAGAGCACAAAAAGCATAAATCATAGAAGAAGAAAAAGCCATGGTAAATTAGAGTCTCTCAAAATTAAAAACTTTTGCTCTTCTAAAGATTCAGTTATGAAAATGAAATGATAAGCTATAGACTGGGCAAAATATTTATTTGAGCCAAACTGTCAACAATTGCTGGGAAGCAATATCTCAATGGATTTGGATAGTGCTCCAGAGAATGGCGGTTTCTCATCTATTTTTATACATTGCAATCAAAGGAAGGGACATAGGTGGGCTACATGAAATCCACTGGTGATAGATTAGAGAAGTGGGAGAAAGCAAAGGAGGGAAACCTCTGGGATTGGATAAGAAGTAAAATGATAGACACAGACTTAGGTGGGTGCAGGAACAATTAACATGATAACAATGAAGGAATGTGTGGTATCTGTCCTGGCACCCAGGCACTTTAGGTTGTACCCCAAGGGGTCCAGAAAAAGGGAAGTTACAAGTTACCTAGACATTTCAAGGATATCCTATATAATAAAAGCCTAATATGGTAAGTGTCTGGTTGTCCATTCAACCAATCAAAGTGTAATATGCTAATGATGTGCTAAGGACGCTCACCTGCTTGCTATGACGTGCACTGACCACCGGGGACAGACGTTCCAATAGGTAGGTTAGCTTGTTGCTGGGGTCCGGCCGATTGGGACTGAGCAAGAGAGGCCAGACATGCCCTGGAGCCCTCCTGCAGTCCCTTCCCAGCTGGCCAACCTCCCACGTCCCTCCCTGGCCCTCAGTGTGTACCGGTAGGGTCCTTCTTCCTGGCCTGTGCCCTCTGGCAATCTGGGACCCCTCGGGGGATGTCGGAGAGTTGGTTTTGTTCTGATCCCCCAGGCCAGGCCGAGGGACCCCGCTGGTGCACGAATTCGTGCACCATGCCTCTAGTGTTATTATAGATGCAAAAAAACAGATAGGCTCAGTTAAGGTAAAGGTTGACCTTGTCAGTGAAGATACCGGCCTAGGAGGTAACTATTCACCATAACTGCTTTTAGTTAAAGTTTAATTACAGACCATCCTTTGTGGTTACTTTAGGTCTCTGAGTTTGCAAAACTGCCATGCAGGCCTTCCCGGAGCTTGTCAGTTAGCATGTGGCCCCTTTCATCCACAACATCAACAAATTAAAGGAGGAAAAAAGTATGATCATATTATAAGACTAGAGGCCCCATGCACAAAATTTGTGCATGAGGGGGGGTGTCCCTCAGCCAAGCCTGCACCCTATCCAATCTGGGACCCCTCGAGGGATGTCCAACTGCTCATTTAGGCCCGATCCTATCGGGCCTAAACGGGCAGTCGGACATCCCTCTCACAATCCATGACTGCTGGCTCACAACTGCTCACCTGCCTGCCTTCCTGATTGTCCCTAACTGCTTCTGCCTGCTAGCCTGATCACCCCCTAACCACTCCCCTGCCAGCCTGATTGATGCCTAACTGCTCCTCTGCCAGCCTGTTTGCCCCTAACTGCCCTCCCCTGCAAGCCTGGTCACCCCTAACTGCCCTCCCCTGCAGGCCAGGTCACCCCTAAATGCCCTCCCTTGCAGGCCTGGTCCCTCCCAACTGCCCTCACCTGCTGGCCATCTTGTGGTGGCCATTATGTGTCCACATGGGGGCAGCCATCTTGTGTGTTGCAGAGACAGTCAATTTGCATATTACTCTTTTATTTGATAGGATAGAGGCCTGGTGCATGGGTGGGGACCAGCTGGTTTGCCCTGAAGGGTGTCCCGGATCAGGGTGGGGGTTCCCTTGGGGCGTGGGGCTGCCTGGGTGAGGGGCCTGTGGTGGTTTGCAGGCTGGCCATGCCCCCTGGCGACCCAAGCAGAGGCCCTGGTATCTGGGATTTACTTATCTTCTATAATTGAAACTGTGTAGCCTTGAACGGAGCCAAGCCTCCTGCTTGCTCTGTGGCTGCAGCCATTTTTGTTGGGATTTATTTATCTTCTATAATTGAAACTTTGTAGCCTTGAGTGGAGGCCAAGGCAGGCCAGGGCTGCGGAAGCTTGACTTCCTCCTTCGCCGGGGGCAACTCAAGCCTCCTGCTCTCTTCAGCTCCGTGGCCGCAGCCATTTTTGTTGGGATTTATTTATCTTCTATAATTGAAACTTTGTAGCCTTGAGTGGAGGCCTGGGCCGGCCAGGGTGTGCGGAAAGCTTGGCTTCCTCCATTGCCAGGGAAACCCAAGGCTCCTGCTCGCTCCATGGCCTCAGCCATCTTGGTTGGGTTAATTTGCATACTCACTCCTGATTGGCTGGTGGGCGTGGCTTGATGGTATAGCGGAGTGATTGTTAATTTGCATATTACTCTTTTATTAGATAAGATGCTAAAACGGTCCTTGTTTTTCCCTCAAATAGTTGCATTCCTCTGATGTTGGTGGTTTTGACCCATGAACTCATCCGCTAGGTCTCAACCACTCTGTCAGGTTATGCTAACCTGGGAAGGTTCAAAAGTCTCATCTCCTCTGTCAGACCTTAAGGCTTCAGGAGGTGTTTGTGGTGTGTGGGTGTGTGTGGGGGGGGAGTGAGTGGGAGGAGGGTCCATTCCCTCACTTTTCAGGGACAGCTTTGGGAAATGACATTTCCCATAAACATTGTGTAAGCGGGTATGGCCTGTAAGTGCAAAAAACTCCAGTTTGGGAATTAAGCTGTCGTAAAGAGAAGGATAAAACCAGGCAACCTGAGCTGGCAT